>NC_133015.1:5459166-6090000 GCF_048564905.1 Vicugna pacos
GCATGTAGGTAAGAGATGGGGGAGGCACCATTTTGAAGGTTACTGCGGTAGCCCAGATATAAGATAGTTAATGCTTGCAATAACTGGGTAGGTGTGAAGGTGGAGAGAAGTGGATGGATTATAGAGCAATTTAAGAGATAAAATCAGTGAGGTTTGGTGATGGATTAAAGATGGAGGATGAAGGAGAAAGAGACTTCAAAGATGATTATCTGATACATTGTGCATAATCATTATGTGTGCTGCTTCTTCGTACTCCAAAATAGAGGGAGATTTTTAAAGCAGAAAACTTTCCTCTAGGCTCTCAGGTAAAATACTTCTCTGAGCTTTATTCTTGGAAAAGGGTTACAATCCCACCCCGCTCACCACACAGAGTTACTGGAAGGCCGTGTGAGCACAGCTCTGCCATCCAACTCTGTGGGTGCAGATTTCAGCTTCATTATCCTATAGGTGCTGTGGTTACAGGTAAGCAAGATTTTCTAAGCCTTCATTTCCCCTGGTACAAATTAGAGATAATAATATCTAACACATAGGATTATCATAAAAAGTAAATGCATATTCCATGCAGCCTACTTGCTTAGTTGACTTTTTCAAGTCAAATGGGATTTTTCAGCAAATAAATGCTCCTTTTCCTCCTCCTCACTTTGTCTTCTCTGCCCCTACTTCTCCGGTACTCTCTCCTCCTGTACTATCTCCATTTTCTCCCCTTCCTCCTCCACCCACCCAACATCATTAGCGTCCTTCTCTTTCCCCGCTCCCCTTTCTTCTTACTCATTAACATATTCATTCATCTCAAGTTGATCTGTTTCATTCCCCTTTTTGTATAAGCCTCTTTAATTTCCCTTCCCACTACCACCACCAACTACTGGACTTTATTATTTTATTCCTCTACATTACTTCTAGCCTTTCCACATCCAAATCATGTGACACAACCCTGGCAGATCAGGGTTCCTAAACTACTATTTTTATCATGTCTCATTGTCCTGCTCAGAACCTTCTATAGCTCCTCACTAATGATACATGGAATAGAAATACAGTGAGGATGTATTTAAGCCTTTGGAGTCTAAAAGGGTGGGGGTATTTTGTTTCCTTGTTTTGTATTTTAGCTCAGGTATTTACCAATTTAGGAGTAACTATTGCATGGCTCTAAAGCTTGGTGTCCTCTTCTATAAAATGGACACAATAACTCCTTATCAGCTTATTGGGAAGATCAGTCAGATAATGCATTCAGAGGCTTAGAATCATGCCCCATACATCTTAGGAGACACTCAATAGTTGATGTCATTATCACCATAGAATGAATGTCACACTTCAAGTAAACCACGGAAGATCTTCCAATCTTATGTTTATTCATATTTACATCTCATAACCCTCTTTCCAGCAGAGCTATTTAAGAGTTCTAACTCGGGCATAAAGTTAACCCTTCTTTATTCTCTAAACATACCCGGTCTCTTCCAATTCTCCACTTCTGTTTCATTATAGACCCTCCTCCCTTCTTCTAATTACCAATAATCTACCTGTCCTTTAAGTTTTAAATACCTATGGCAGAAATAATCTTATTTTCTCAAGAAGACAAGGGAATTTTGTGCACAACTTGTGTTGTATTTGTGTAAACCTCATGAGGATGGAGACCACCTCATGAATATTTACAGCCCCTACCACAGTGTACTTATCATTAAATAAATGTTTGCTAAATATATGAATAAAATTTAATGCTTTTATCACGTAAAAGCTGAAAGTCACCTGGGCTGGAGCCATAAAATAAGCTTGGTAAAAATCTTAAAAAAGCAGGGAAAAAAGCAAATTCTGGAAATTGGCTTTCTTATACCATGAGAAATAGATTCCTTCTACATTGGATAGATACACAGATACATAGATAGATAGATAGATAGATAGATAGATAGATAGATAGATAGATAATCTTATATGATATTGCACATTTTGTTTCCAAACATGAATTTAAGCCAACTTCTGTTTAATAAACATTGCTGTTAAAAATGTCATCATGCTGTTTTCTCTTTTTTGAAAGTCTAAATAGAGTTTAAATCACATTAGATTAATATTTATCCTTTAGTTATAGTCACAAAACCCAACTAAACTGTTAGATAGTAACTAAAAGATCTCTTTTGGACTTTCCCTAATTTTTCAACCATTATCTGTGAGAAAGACGTTTCATAGGACTACACCTCCAAAGAGAAAGTTGTATAAATGTAATCTGGATCAATTTTGCTATCAGTAAGCAGGTTTGTCTATTATGCAGTTATTCAAAATTATGGCTATTCTTGATTTTATACATTCAAGTTGCTGTAAGGCCATTTTAAATATCTGACATTACTTTTATAATAAAGAAAGACTTTGGAATACTACTCAGTCATAAAAAATGATAAAATAATGCCACTTGCAGCAACATGGATGGCCCTGGAGAATGTCATGCTAATTGAAGTAAGCCAGAAAGAGAAAGAAAAATACCATATGATATCACTCACATGTGAAATCTAAAAAAAAAAAATAGAAATGAACTTATATATAAAACAGAAACAGAATCACAGACATAGAATATGGACTTGTGGTTGCCAAGGAGAAGGGTGATGGGAGGGGATAAACTGGGTGTTTGAGATTTGCAGATACTGACTGGTATATATAAAATAGATTGAAAAAAGTTTATGCTGTATAGCACAGGGAAATATATTCAATATCTTGTAGTAGCTCATGGTGAAAAAGAATATGCAAATGAATATATGTATATTCATGTATGACTGAAGCATTGTGCCTCACACCAGAAATTGACACAACATTGTAAACTGACTGCCTCAATTAAAAAAAAAAACTCCTTCACTAAAAAAAGAAATACTTTGTCTTAAAATTTTGTGAAGTAGTAATATTTTATTGTTTTATATCCAATGAAAATTTAAACCTACCTGCTTGTAAAAAATAAAGATTTCCATAGTTCTCGTTTTAAACTTAAGGCAAACTGATGATTTCAAACTAGATCACTTGATGTTATTAAATGTGTTTGCTATTCCGGTATGCATCCAGAAAAAAAAACATAAAATATATTTATGCAGGTTGTTTACCACTAGATTAAGCTTTTCATCTTTTCTAATGTTGATGAACAGAGTATATAGGAAGCTGTATCATTCACTATGAGATTCACGTATCTGGGTTCTGGCAGCTTTATTATCTCTCATAGTAACTTGTATTTCTAAATTGAAGAACTCACAGACATATACTACATAATGTTAACCCTCAACTAGACCATGGTGAATGTTAGAACTGTTATTAAAGGAACTGAAAATTAAGTTTTTTTTTTAAGAACCATCATTCTTTTGCACATGAACAGATGTATTTTCCACCAAAGGACACGACAGCACTTTTTGATTAAAGCATGTATCAAACTAATTAATCTATTTTAGTAGTCCATTCCAATCTTATCAAGTTCTTGTTTAATACTATCATTTTTCCTTGGTAAAGTGACTAGATGGATTGGATTCATTGTTCAAAATAATTAACTACCATTATCACAAATCAAATTTCTACAGTCAAGGGGAAAGAAATCAGTGTGGCCTATATCCATTCTTGGTTGGTTTTTTGTCATGACAATGTATCTTCATATATTATTTAATGACCTTGGCAATTATGTTATATCTAGAAAGAAACAAAAAACCTGAAAAAAAAACTTCCTGAAAAGTGAAAATGACATTTTGACACAATACACTTGAATAACATTGGTGCTTAGACGATTGAAAAATAGCACTGGTTTGGGCAGATCTTAAGCAGTGGGAAATTTATAGAATATTCATTAAATACATACAATTGAAGTATATGTAACAACCTTACCTGCCATTAGTTTCAGACCATGATAAACAGCAGGTTGATTGCACATCAAGGAAAAGAATGAATGAAGCTATGCTTCATAATTAAATAGTGATTGCAAAATAAAATGTTCTTAGAGCTCATAACACTATTCCCATTATGAAAATAACATTGAAGTGTTCCATTGGGGAAGATTAATTAAGCATTGTGAAATATACAGAGCACCTCTACTTAAGAGTTTTATTTTGGAATACTAATTTGATCGTTACTTGGTGAACTTCCAAGCACAAATTCCAGGGAAATGAGGGAAATAAAATCTTAAACAGTGTAATGTGCATAATATGGGGGGGGGAGATGAAATCAGATCCAGAGGAATAACTGAGAATTTCGGAAATTACATTGATAAAATATGGAGGAGTTTTTATTTTATTTTATTTCATTTTATAATGATTTGGCAAGTGATAGAGGAGAGAGGCCAAAACAAGTTGCTTTAGAAGTCCTAGATCAAAGCCTGGGGCTCTGGGCCAAAAGAGATAGAGGAGATGGATTCTAAATGAATGACAAAGATGGTAATTTTTAAGTTTGCTAGAAATTGGAACAGCAGGTCAGGAGCCTTGGACGTTGTTCCTATAACACAGATAAATAGATGGCTAACTGAGTATCTTTAGCAAACTTTCCTAGCACTCCAAAGGAGTGAATACATAATGATGAAGTTGTCTCTAACTCTGATATGAAGCCTGTCTTTTATATGGTTACTGAGCAACAGATAAGGTAAAGTTTTCAAATTATGAATTTGAAGTAGTTCTTATATTGCCAACCATGAAAAGGAGTTTAGGTTTAAACCTTTTAGCCATGTGCATTTTTTAAATTGAAGTATATAGTCAGTTACAAAATGATATCTCATATGTGGAATCTTAAAAAAACAGTAAACACTAATGAACAGAGGCAGACTCACAGATGTGGTAAACAAACTTATGGTTACCGAGGGGAAAGGGAGTGGGAAGGGATAAATTGAGAGTTCAAGACTCACAAATATTAACTGCCATGCACACTTTTAAAAACTTCCAAGAATATGATGGCTCTTCCTGGACAATTTCATTAGAAGGTAAATATATGTGTTTGTTTATCTATGTTACTGACTATAAGTATATATGTTAAAAATATAATAAAAATAGAAGATAAAAACTAGTGCCAAAGACTCATCATATTAGTGAATCCATTCATTTATTCATTCATAAAATATTCATTGAGCTCCTACCATGAGCAGGGTACAGAGCCAGGTAAGGTACAAGATCCAAAGATTAAAAATAAATCTAGTCATATTTATCATAGTTTACTAGAAAGAGCTATGCAAAGAAAGAACTATAGTTTGCAGCATGCTAAACACTTTAATAGAGATAATAAAGGATGATGGAAAACACATATAGGAAAGAGTTATGTGGTGGAACGGTGAATTTAGAAAAAGTGGCTGTAAACAAAAGACAGAATATTGTCCTAATAAAAAGAACTTCTTGAAAATTGATGTTCATTATTTAAGTATGGGAGAAGAATATTATCATGTGTATATCTGTTAAGCCTTAACTTTTCAGTAAGAATATTATTTTTTAAATGAAATAACTGGTGTGGAATAAAACCCCACCCCCCCCAAAGGAGGAAGGTGGGCAAGCAGTTATTGGTCATCATTTCTGAAGGGCAAATAAAACAATCCCTGTTCTCCTGTACAAAGTGAAGAAGTTAGCCTAGACAATTCTGCAGTTTCTTTGCTTGATTTTATGTCATTGTTAGGTTACATTTATAAAAAAAATGGAGCACAGACTCAAATGAATGTCCTGACGAATCTGTCCAAGCAGATCCAAGTCTATGAAACACTATGACTGAGTGTGATGAGCATGATAAACTTTGTTCAAACTGGAAGTAAATCCCTAGCTTGTGGTTTGCACTGTTAGTGTAGGTGTTAAGACATGTGCTTATTAAAACAATACTACGGTATATTGTCATCCTAACTAGATAGAATTGGAAATTGTCCTACTAATTTTGCTCAGAGCAGTACCCGAACCCATCCTAAGTCTTTCTCAATGAAACAAATCTTAGATTCTTCGATTCTTTCATGGTAAGCAAAGTACAGTTTTTGAGAGAAATTTAGTCACACTCATTCTGACGCCTTGAAGGAAAAAAATAAAAGCATACTTTGGTAGTTCAGTGTCCTTTAAATTATCTAATCCTTAACTTATGCATGCTGAAATTAAAAGTCTATAATGAAAAATATTGAGACTAACTTCACATCCCTCTGTGAAACAAATTTTTTTCGAAATGGTAGATACCTGTATTCTGTGAAATTCTAAGTGTTCAGGCTTTACACTTGATCAAAAAGAAAGTTAAAGTGGTTGAATTTTACTGCCTTCATAAATCAAAATGAAAACAAATAACTCTTTATTCAAATAGAAGTGTATTCTCTTTTGTAGATGAAGGCATCACAAGCAGTGTGGCACAAACTATATATATATATGTAAAAGTAGGACTATATATATATATATACATAGATGTGTATATACACGCACTTTGAGACATTGTAGTTCTGATGGATGTGTAGTGGCCCTAGTCTGGTCTGTCTTCCCTCCTTTGTCAGTGTTATCTTGGAACCTGGTCCTTCTTTGAAGGATGGCTGGGTAGGGTGACCACAGTGGTCCATGATCCGGAAACAGGGTTAAACCATCCAGGCCACAAAAAGCTCAAATCTATGACCTCGGACCCTTCAGGTTGGTGCTCTAACCAACTAAGGTAAGAATGAAATAAATTTATCAAGCACATCATATTTTGCTTTCAATTCTTTGTTGAATTCCTTATTGCTCCTCTAACAATTTTATCTTTTTTGCAGTCCAGAAAGTAAAATGACTCGTCAGTAAAAATTCTTGGAAATCTCAATTATACTTAGAAAAGAAAAGAGAGAGAAAAAAAAGTGCAGCATGGAAATCCTTTCAGAGTCTCTGCATTATTCTAATAGCTTCCTTTAAACTATTCCATTCTAAGCTTTTATGTCAGAAATTTGCCAGTGCTGAGGAAAAAGTTTGTGCTCTAGCCTTTCAGGTCAATTTAATGTGCAGTTTTCATTATTGACACAGATTGTACACCCACATGTTTGAAACACTGAAAGCCCTTGAGAGACCCTTCACCTGCAATGACTTCAAATGCTTTGGAAATGAGGTCACTTTTAGTTACAATTCACGAATTTCCAGTTAATGTCACTACTCAGTAGCAAGAATAACGGAAAGGACATTGAAAGAAGAGAATAAGAGAGTAGGCAGTGAAATTACTTTATATGACCATTCTAATTCTATCCCCAAGTGTAAAAGTAGCATCACAAATTAGTAACACGGATGTATTACGTATGATATGAAGCCTCAACTTTCATAGATCCAGCCAGTAGGTCCTGGAATTGGTTCTAGTTACTCCTTCTAGTCTATGTCTCTGCGATGTTGCTGTCTGAAAAAACATCAATCACTGAGTTACTGCTGAGATTAATAGCTACAGATCTGTGGAGAAACGAACAATTTATTTCTCTAACTGGTGCAAAATTGGTTTAACAAATAATGGAACCTAGAAGCAGAGCCAACTCTGGATAGGGGGAAAAACTGAGAACGTAGAGAAGCAAGTTTTAATTCTGAATGTGTTATTAGTCTTGAGTTCTTAAAACATAATGATACAAAAAATCTGGAAACATCAACTAGAAAGTAACTCCATGATTACTGCAACAGAAATCCTTGGGAGGAAGCCACCATATGCATTTCATGTCACTTCCAAAGTGTGCCTTAAATTTTGGGTAAACATTAAATTACCTAAGACATAATGTAAGTGTTTTTAGATTCCCTTTTATGCCACTTATGAAATAAGCATATGACAGTTGCTAGCAGACAAAATAACTCTAAAAGCTGAGACCAAAAAGGCCTTAGCACATGAACTTTACAATATTCTTTAAAACTCAATCCATGGACATTTGTGAATATAAAAAGGAAAAGGTATTTCATCAATAGACTGCATCATAGTGATTTATTTGGGGAGAATAACTGCATTTTCTAGTTGCTGAAACAGGTTCATATCTAAGGCAATCTACTCCTTTTATCCTTCAACAATGATTGATTGAGGGCTTCCTAGAGCCAGGCCATGCTGGGGAGGGAGCAATGAAGAAGCGGATCTGGCCTCTGTCCTCAGGGAGTATAGCCAGATGACTGGATAGATTATAATTTACACATGGTACACAGAGTACAAAGGAATACACACAAAAATCAACTATCCTAGCCATGAGGAGCTTTGAGAAATTAATCAGTAGGAGGTGATTGTCTAAACTGCCTCCCAAAGGATGCATAGGAATTAACTAAAATAATAGGGTAGGGTGTTCTAAATAGAAGAAGCAACATGAGGTGCTAATGATGAAAAGAATTCCTTAGAGAACAGAAAGAAAACTCGGTATCATACACTAAGCTGGAATACGCAAAGTGGAATGGCAAGAAATGAATCCACAAAGTAAGATAACACCTGATCAAGAAATGCCTCGTAAAAACAGAAACAGACTCACAGACATAGTAGACTATCTCATGGTTACCAGGGGAATGGGCGAGGAAGGAATAAATTTGGGAGTTTGAGATTTGCAAATATTAGCTACAACATATATGTATATAAACAGATAAAAAACAGATTTCTTCTGTATAGCACAAGGAACTATATCCAATATCCTATAATAACCTTTAATGAATAAGAATATGAAAATGAATGTATGTGTATATATATGTGTGTGTGTGTGTGTGTGTGTGTGGCTGGGACATTGTGCTGTGCACCAGAAATTGACACATTATAACTGACTATACTTCAATTAAAAACAAAAGAAAAATTAGCAGGAAAAATAAAGCCAATAGGACTATTAAAAAGTCACCAAAAAGACACAAAACAGGAAATTAACTGAATTACCAAGAAAGTCTCCATATGATTCTAATTTTGTCCTTTCAACTAATGAAGATAATATGCCTTGAATAATACCACATTATTAAAGCAATAAAATAACAGGGAAACAGTTAAAAAAAAAGTGCCTTGTAAGTCTTCTAAAGTCATAAAATTAGACAATGCTTTCTTAACATATATTTCAATGCAATGATTAAAAAATCTGTTCACTCTAACAACCTATAACAACAAAGTAACACACTTAAGATGTATAAATAATATGAAGGCTTTCATTTATTACTGATGTAAAAACTGACGCAGAATAACTGAAAGGAACAACTAATAACACGTTTAGTTGGTAACACAGAGTGATGACGCTCACTTGTCAACTGAAATTACCTCTAGGCTTACTTAGCTGTTCAAGAAATTTAGCAGTTAAAGTTTATTTAAATTAGGACATATATATCATCCAATAAACATAACAAAATCTTAACAATTATGTAATAATTTAATTGGAGATCTTTACTGTTTTACTTTTCTAGATGGAAGATAGTGAGATATATTCAAGACATAAATGTTATTCTATGACAAAAACTCTGTAACTGTTAGTCATGACAAGTATTAAGGGCGAGGCTTGTAATTTTTCTGAAGTCATTCCACTTTATAATAATCTTTAGAACTCAATAATAACTGAAAGTAGTGAACAATTTCACAGAGTACCCTAACCTAACTTTATTAGCACATAAATATGGCCATGATAAGTATGTGTTATGAAGTCATATTGTTATTAAGTACCTAAAATGTACAGCAAAGTGTAAAAAATGTCCACTGTACTAGGAAGTCTCCAAGGACAAAGAATGTTTGACAGTCGTATTTTAGCATCAGTCTGCACCAGTGAATAGAACAAAGATGGTGGGATGTAGCCATCATCGCAGCATACTTTATCCATTTCCACGTTTAATGATCCTGGCCCCAAAATAAAGTTATATTGTCATAACTGATGTGACTCCATTAAACTACAATATTTAGAACCTGTTTTGGGAGGAAAAAGTATTGCAGCAAATATTTCTTATAACCTACAACCTATTCCTAAGTGAACACTGATAAAATTTAATGATGTGGGCAACTCACTGAGAATTTCAGACCCCAAACCACTTGATCCTTTAATGTCCGTATAAACAAGGCCAGACTTACTTAATCGGGTTTGAAGTGCGTGGCAAATCACTACAACGGTTGATTTAATTACTGTCAGTAGTAATCTAGGAGAAATAGTATTACTAACGATTAGTAGTTGCCCCAAGTACCTTAGATGGTTGTTTCCATAGGACAGAAATAACTTAATAAGTGTCTTTAACCTGACAGACTCCTGTTCTATTATAAGAGAACTGGTTAACTTAGCTTGGTCCCAATGTGCAGAAACCCATTTCCATAAACCCAAATGAAAATCTTAGCAACAAACATACCTATCCTCTTCGTGGCGCAGTTTCTTATACCTTGTTCCTGTGCTTGCTTATCAACTTCTTTCTTAAATATTTAAGTAACAAAGAATATTTTCAAAGAATTTTAAATAGTTCGGTTTCCTTTCAATTTCGAGTACATTTTCATGTCCTTTGAAAATAGCATCCTCTCTCAAATTGTAGCTTGGGTTCTAGAAAACTGGCACGGGGAATAATCTGAATTTTTTTTCCTGTCTAAATTGCGCATAAACAAATTCTAGACGCTTTCATGAAGCATCAATGTTACAGACTTTTTGGGAGACGCTGTGCACATCAATCAAATTTGAGTGCATCATCTTTGTTGGAAATGATCATTAGAAAAAGGCTAGTTTCATATAAGTAGTTCTGGGAGGCCAGATTCAGCGCTGAGAAGAATTTTAAGTGACCATTTTCCCCCCTTACTACTTTAGCAAAACTTAAGTGAAAGAGTAAGTGAATTTTTCCTTGCACTCCAATTAAAAATAAATGTTTTCTGATTTTGTGTATTTTTATTTAATTCTGAACCAGCCTCTCATTAATTACTGTCACTATACATTAGAGAGAATTAAATGTTTCAGGTAGTCTGTATGCATTTACAGGTGCAGGCCATTTTTATATTGTATTTTATGTTCTATTTAATTATCATATACAATAAAATACCAAAAATATTATAATCTCAAAGTACAGATAAAGGTTAAGTTATGCCTATATGCTGTACATTTGAAAACAAACAAGTTGAAAGACACTTCTCAATTATGGGAGAGAAAAAGGTATAAAAGTAGTCAGACATCTACATGAACCCAGCAGAGGTGACTTCAAAGTCAAAATTTCCATTGCCTGTGGAGCCTATTAAGAAGATAGATACTAGCAATTTGAAGAACAATGTGTGTTTATTTAAGGAAATACATCCAGCTGTTCCTCTAAGGCATTTTCAAGTTCACTGAGGGTCAGAAGAATCATATAATATAAAATATAATACTTTCCAATGAAAAGCAGCTCAGGGCATGAAACATTACAAAAATATACACCACACTCTCTATAAGGAGCTTAAGGAAATAGATGTGAATTTTATCATTATTTTAAAATACAAATGAAGTTCTAGAGATAATGTAATGCCAATGATAAGAGACCATTAAGACCCTGAGTCAACATTACTGCATATACAATGTAGCCCTCTATAACTAAAGGTGTCAGAAATCCCATAGACAGAATGAGAGTGCAATTCAGTAAATAATGCCAAGAAAATCAATAACTACAAAAAGGAAAATGAATCAAAAGGTTATGCCAAACAATTTAGGTGTTCTGGACCAAGAAGAGTGTAATGACTCACAATGGATTACTAAATCACTGCACAGCATCTTGCTTTTCTAAGTTCTGGAAACCTTTTTATCTTTTTGCAGAAAAAAACAGCACACAAGGTAAATACATTCATATGTGAACATTTCATCGGTGCATATACGTGTAAAACTTCCTCAGGGTCTTTTTTTTTTCTGTTTTTAAATGATTCAAAGAATAGGGATATTGATCAAACTGTTTTGCTTTTTTAAGTTAATTTCATAGATTCCTCAGGGGACATATAAGCTTATTCCTTCACCTTTAATTTAACTTTATGTGTTCAATTTCCTAGAGATTAGAAACCAAAATCATAAATAACACTTTGAAATTGCAGTGAAAATCAAAAGTGCCATAGACTACTACATTACTGCCTTTAAGTGTTGAATTATTGCTCTACTACATCAATTACATTAGTCAAGGATAACAAAATGCTTAAAACAGGACTCGGCATATAGTAGGAGTTCAATAAATGTCAAAAGTTATTTTTATCACGTTTGATGTTATTAATTCCTTTACAATTGCTCCCATTTTCTGTTTAGATGAAAGCAAAGTTCTAATGATAAAATCTTGTAAAATTAAAATTCGAGGTTTTTAATAAACATTTTACGTTTGGTGGAAGATAGGCAATTTCTAAAGCTTTAATGACCTTCGAAGCCCACTTGGATGTGTCCCTTGCAAAAAATGTCATATTAGTTAATCTATGCTGACAAGGCTGAATACCGTTTCTCTGTAGGTTTAACCTTACGTATCATAAGGAACACAAGTGAATACATTCTCTTACTTAATTCTGGTTTTTTTGTATATCAAATACTCATCCTTAGCTTAATCATAAATGTCCTTGACTTTTAATGGCAGCCTGTGTTGGTGTGATGACTTTTTATCTACCTTCCCCTCAACCTTTTTTTTTTTGCCAACTTGTGTAGTAACTGGTACTTAGATTTAACAATGTGAAACTGCCATTTGACTTACAAAAATGACAATTTAATATGGCTCAACCAAATAGATAGACTGTCCAGAAATTACACCAGGTTATGATTTTTAAGAAAGTTGCTAAGTTTCCAAACATAGGCCACAGACCACTTCCTGTATTTTCCCACTACCCATCAGTGCTTTTGAATGGTCATCTTCTCATGCAAAAAACCCTGCATTCATGACAGTATCTTCAAAAGCTGCATTTATATCTACTCTAACACCAATCTTATTTTGCTAAGAGTCTGGCTGCCACACATGTATCATTTGTGGTCAGTAAACACAAACCCACAGAGGGAGGGTGTAGCTCAAGTGGCAGAGTGCCGGCTTAGCATGCACAAGGTCCTGGGTACAAACCCCAGCATCTCCATTAAATACTAATCTGCGACATTACTTCCCACTGTAACGTTCTTTGAGAGACAAATGCCATTCGCTAGAGGACGTTTATTTACCTGAACAACATGAGGCAGAGTCAATGCCATGGTTTTTATGTAGGTCTAGATATAAGGGCAGCACGGATTCTTAGAAGGGAGAAACTAAAAGAGCAGGTGATGTATGATAGCCCAGTTGTTTTCTGATTGTAGATAAGTTAAAAGAAAATGTACAAAAGTGACCTTTGACTTTGTGGAGCATTGCTTAAATGGAAAAACACATGGAGTAGATGGGGTGGGGTGGGGGAGGGGTGAATAAGTATTCCTGCAGGCGGAACCAGTCGCAGGCTGGAGCCTGTAAAAGCAATGCAAATGATTAAGGGTGTGGGCAGACCAATATGTATTTCCATATTGCCTGATCTGTTTCAAGGGTGTTACCACTCAGCCTTTGCACATCTCTGCTTCCAACAGGCAACTGTGGTCCCACTAAGCATGCTCAGTCAGCCCATCCTGATTCTATCCATGCAGATGTGATTCCATGGAGGAACGTATAAAGTCACATTCTCAATCCACAGCAGTTATAGAAATGATGTTAGGAACTTGAGAGGAAAAAAAAAAAAAAGACTGGAGAAATTTCAGGTGTCAGAGCAGAATTCCCAATAAGCATCAATAACAGAGAAATCAAGGATTGAATTTACTGGTGTCCTCGAGAGAGGACAGCTGTCTTGTCTCTTTCAGCCCATGACTTAAGACGCCTTACAACAATTCTATTAAACTTTGAATTTATTTCTTTCCTCATAGCAAAATTTTTAAAGAGACTGTTAACACATAAAGAACTCAAAGATATTGATAAGAAGATAAATCAGAAAGTATTCTTGTTCAAATAATATTTTTCTGACCTCTGGATGAGCACAGTTTGATTCTCTTCCAATTAATGACTGGATGCCTTGCCTAGTAGGAAGTGTAATGATTTTAAAGCATTCTTATAATTGTCATTTTAATACAAATATTTCATGGGTCATTTAGAAGTATAGTGTTTCTTCAAAGTTAGAAAATATATCTTTAGTTAAATTTAGTTAAATATAACGTATGCCATTCCATTTAATTCTATGTCTTACTCTAGCCATCCAATGCCCCTGATGCTTTTTTGACCACACATCTTTTCACTCTACTTATTGCCTCCTTTGTGGTCCTCCTTTATCCCAACTACCACAGGGACTTTGCACATGCTGTTTCTGCCTGAACTATCCAGGAAGCAGAGTTTAGTCTCTCATTTCCTTTGCGTGTCTGATCAAATGTTACTTTAGTCACCTTGGCTTTTCCTGACTACCCTAGAGAAAGCAGCAAGTCTCCGCCCCACCTTCCAAAACTCCCTTTCCACCTTTCTTGCTCTATTTTTCTCCATAGTACTTAGCATCACATGACAGATTGTATATTTATTTGTGTGTCATCATCTCTTCTCCAATAAAATTTGGTTTTGCTCATTGCTACAGCCAAAGCACTAGAGCAGTGTCTGGAAGGTAATATAACAGGTGGTCAATACATATTTCTTTCAATAAATAAACTTTATTAGAAAGTGATGGATTGTTATGGGCAAAACATTGCCTTATGCTCTGAGAATGCTTCAAGCAAGAATAAAAGGTACTTCACATGAAAAAAAAACCCTTAGATTAGTGAAATAAAGGAATAATTTTGAATGTGTATGACAGAATATAGAAAGTGTAAATAAAATTACAATATAGCATCTTGAAAAGAGAGAAGAAGAAGATAAATTTGACTTGAAAAACTGGGGGGAGCTTTGATGAAGGATATGACATTTGAGTGAAACCTTGACCAGAGATGATTTCTATGCATGAAGATGCGACTGAAGGCCAGCCACCAACAGGAAGATTTATAGGAAGAGACACAGAGATAAGAGAATATATGATGAACTTGGGGGGTAATCCAGTAGCCTGGTAAAGACCAGAACATAGTGTCAGGAAGGAAGTCTACAGTGAGCGACAATGATGTAAATGCCTGTGTTAAAAGGTCATGTTTGCATTTCATTTTCTACGCCAGTGATTCCCAATATTTGACAATATGAGAACATGTTTTAAAAACTTTGAAACACAATGAGATCCCTGTGTGATACACTAAAATGTAAAATAGTAAAATAAAATGTAAAACATATGGCATTAAAAGAGATTAAAAATTTAGTACCACCTTTGAAATACATTCGTTTTCATTAGAAGCCAAAGATAGCATATGTGTATCTATGGATGTGTATGTGGTATACCTGTGGGTGTATCTAGGTAGTTTTCATCCTTATACAAGCAGTTTGAGAACATTCATATGCACGCCAGGGCCTCTTGGAGTAAATCCATGGTCACATGAAGCCCATGGGCCCGGAGCCACAGTTTCTAGTCAAGGAGAACTTCTCACACACTTTTGAGTAGGACCATTGCACGATGAGGTCTATGTTGTGAAAGCACTGAGGGTTGGAGATGGAAGACACCTTAGCGAACATCTTCGTGTAGTCTGCTGAAGTTGTAGAAGAAATTGCAACCCACAGAGGGAGCAGACATGGGCCGAGATTACAAGCAGAGAACTATGACAAGTATTTAGGTTCCTGAAGTGATCGCCTCAAGTTTTTCCATAACAAGATGGATAAAATCACCCAAACATATCATTTGCCATCAGAAATGAATTATTATTCCTACTTAGTAAACTAAGATAAAGTGTTAAGCACCTAAAATTAGGCGTGCACAGTTTTCTCTCCTGTAGTACAAGGATTGTAGTATTTTCAAATTCTGTGTCTAACATGAGGATCTACCCTAGTTTCTCTCTTAAATTGTATTTCAAAAACATATTCATCTTTAAGAATTTATCTCTATGCCTCATAAAAATCCCCAAAACGTTTTCTCAAGGTCACTTGGAATTTCAGGAAGGGGGATTACAGGTAGACCCTTTCATATACATGATATGGATTTTTGAAAATTTAAATATAAGCTGCACATTCTAATAAATAGATCGATGTAATAGGTATGAAAAATTCAGTCCTTAAAGGCCAAAGGCCAAAGTTATTTATACTAATGATGATTTTTGCCTCAACCTAATTTCTAAACACAAATTTACCTGTATTAGAGTTCCTTAAAATAGTTTCTACCTGTTTGGCTCCATCAAAATTAAAGTCCGATGCTTTTTAATAGCACTCAACAAATTCTGTATCTAATTGAAAGTCGTCATGCAGTTATGCACGGGTGAAATCTGCCAGGGAATGAACCCTGAAGCTGTTTCCTTTTCCATAACAATTGCTTCATCAAAAGCAAGGAAAAGGGTAGTATTCTTTCCTCTCCTCCTCCTCCTCTAGAGGGGGTTATAAATAACCAACGTAGACAGGAGTGAGGGATGGATTTCAAAGTCCCCCGTGAATTTTCAAAGGTTTAGTGGAATTTACACTTTAAAATGTCTTCTACAGGTATTTTTGCTCTCTCTCTGCAAACCCCTGGCACAACCAGGTACACCTTCCCCATTCCTCCTGTTGGGTCCTCTAAAAGAAAGTTGTATTATTTTTGCTACAGGATAAGATAGTAAATTGTTAGAGAATGAGGATATTAGAAAGTTTATTGATGTACTTTTCCTTTGTAAAAAAAAAAATCATGAGAACAATTTCCTTTTTGCCCACATTGAGATTTGTTGTGTATGCAATTATTGCTTTAATTGGATTACAGTTGCCTCTAAGTTAGTTTGTGCTTTTTACGTGATCAAAAACACACACATAAAAAATATGATTGAAAATGGAGATGCACTAGATTTTGGTGATGGGCTAATTCAGATATCTTTATGTCCCCATTAGATAGCAAATGATTGTATTACATTCCACTTTTGCAAATATTGTTAGTGTGAGAAAGAAATTCACTGAAGGATTCTATTCGGTTTTATTGCTAAGCTTTCTATGTACTTTAACTTTATTATATTCTTGCTCTCCGATATTTTATATGATTAGAATATAGAAATAGTTAACGCAATGTAATACAGCTAGCTGATACAATTAACCATAAGTAACACATTAGTTTTGTTTTTTTTAACAAGCCATTCAGTACACCCTACTGTGTTCATCCTGTATAATTATACATCTTCTGACTTGTCTCATGTAATTCACAATTTCTTCCTGCTGCTTAATTGCAGACTTTAGCAAGCATGTTTTAGGGGGAGAGACTCAGTACAATTTTTCTGTGAATCTTTTATTTGTCATGTACATTAAGGCAATGATTACTCACATGGAAAAAAATGAGGGGGTGTACAAAAGATACTGGAGCAAAGGTAGGTGCAAGATGGTTTTCAAGTACACACATAATTTAGATTCATTCTTGTGGGAGGAAATCACAAGGGAATTAATCAGTAATGTATTTGTAGATTTTGCCCCCCATCATCTTTATTAAAAAAGTAGCAATTATTATCTGTTGTTTCTCAGTCACAAGAAGGAAGTAGCATCAAAGGCAATCAGGCAAATAAAATCAAACTGGCACTCCTGTCCTTCAGAGCTTTCTGTGGTGCATAAAAAACTTCTTTGAACAAGAGAATTGTTAGTGTTTAGGTCTTATGTGGAAAATGGATAAGAAAAAAAAGATCACATCACTCTTTAAAAAATCACAGTTCTATCATATTTTGGCCTTTTGATGAAATAGTTGTTGCTGACAGTCTTTCTATGTTTTAAAATATTTGGTGACATCTAAAGACATAGACATTATGAAGAAGTGTAGGTTTTGCTTGTAGAACAAGTTGTAGTTACGCGTCTAAGATGACCAACAGAGTCAGTGACAGGACACACTGGGCTAAATGTGATAATTGCTTTAAACCACAGAAGAGATAAAGTGATAACGAGTCGGGCTTACCGGAGAGAGATGTGATTGGAAAGCTGTCCGTGACAGGCATATTGCTTTACCATGAAACACAGTTTTATTACAAGGCTCTTTGATTTTGAGCTAAACCCTAATGGCTTTCAGTTCCATAATCAGCTTTGTCCTGGACTTTAGGCCAGGGTGCTTCTTTCAGTCAGAATCAGTCCCCTTTAGGGTAGATGACACATGACTCCTTTTAACCCTTTGAAACGGTGCCTGTGGTGAATTATGTTACCAATACGCTCTGGACCAAGAAGTTTGGCAATGAATATCCTGTGAAATATTCCACTTGTCATTCACGATTAACTCTCTCCCCTCCATTCTGAACTATTTTATTTCTCCCGAGAGTTATTAAAATTGGATACATAAATAGAAGTTTTAGGCTAGATTCCCAAAGCTATCGATAGACTTCTAGGAAAGAAAACCTATCACTCCTGAAAAAGCAAAAGAGAGAGAGAGAGAGAGAAACTATCCAGTGAAGCTGCCTGTATGAAGGGTGCTGAGCTAGACTGAAATTACATTTGATCTGTTTCTCTGTTGATTCTGTAAACCTTTCCAAAGGTTTCCATAGTAACAAGTGAATTAGCCCCTTTCCCCCCACAACATCTTTCAAGCATATAACAGGGATAAAGATACAGGTTAGGGTGAAAAAAGCTACAGCATCTTTTCTACTACCAGGATATATCGAAGTCATGA
This sequence comes from Vicugna pacos, assembly GCF_048564905.1. NCBI lineage: Eukaryota > Metazoa > Chordata > Mammalia > Artiodactyla > Camelidae > Vicugna > Vicugna pacos. The sequence goes on from NC_133015.1 coordinate 5,477,632, forward strand.
TTAGTCTTTTAAGAAATCAAGTCTGTTTCTCCCACCACAGTCATTCACATGAAAAAGTTGGGTCAGAATTTACTTACATCTCTGATGTCTGCGTTTGCTCCTGTACATGGTCATTCTGAAAAAATCCGACTTTCTAAGAAGTGATGGCTTTGACCACGGAGACAAAGAGACGGGTTGTGCCCCTGCTTTGCAGCAAGACTGTTGCTCACTGACAGAAGGTAACCAGCAATCACACAGCGAAAGCCAGGGTAATACCATTCTCATAAAATTACAGGGGAGATGCTACTGTGACTACTCTATCTAATGCAAATCTCCCAGAGCAAATTGTATTTCCCTCACCTCCCCCCAACTGCTAGCAGTTAAGTTCTCTAATAAAATCTCCACTATCAAAGTGCTGTGCTCAAAGCAGTGGTGAATTAAGAATGGATTCACAGATTTAGCAAGGACAGTAAAACTGAGAATCTAAACATGAAATACATGAGAAACCCTGTTTGATATTTACAGAAATTAGGAACTGTCCTCTGGGTACGTATCTCTTTTTTGCCAGCCTAGAATATTTAGATTTGTATGTTATTTTGAAACTACTGAATTCTTTCCTACTCGAGCTCCCAGTGCACTCTGTGTGTTCAATTACGAAAGCGATGATCGCTGGTAGTTTTGTCTGTTTCTCTAAATGGACTGCTTCTCAGGCAAAGCAAGAATTGCATGTTTTCACATTGTATCTCTGGGTGTTGTATCTTCCTAGTAGAGAGGGACACGCAGTAGGTTCTCAGGCTTAGTGAGTGCCTACTCTGTGCTATGTATGCACTCTGCCCCCTCCAGAAAGAAGCCCTTATATGTAGCTTCCCCCGCCTTCACCTCGCTCTCTCTCGTCCTAGTCCTCAGACCTCTGTTTTCACTGTATTTTGGCCATGTCCTTATCTGTACGTTGTCACTTCGACTGGACACCATGGAAGCTTTGTCTTTGTTTGTCTACATGTAAAGTACAACTCTTGCTCTGAGACCCCTGCCTGGCATCCTGCAGAAGCTCAGGGGTGCTGCCTCTCTCAAACACCCCACCAGAGTGTATGACCCCAAATCTCCTTTATGTGCTCATTAGGGTGTCCGAAGTGCAGTTTTTATTGAAAATCCAGAAGGCTTTATACCTCCGTGCAGAATTTCAATGTAATAAGAATCCTTGATTACACATAAACATTCATCTTCCAGCCAAAAACAGAAGACATTTTCCACTGCCAGAATTCTTTTTTAGTGTTAGCAAACCCAGGCTACTCACTGACAGGAAGAGGTGAGCGTCACCACAGCTCTTTTTAATAGAAGGATTATTTGAATGTCATGAATATTTTTGTACTTAAGTAATTACTGCATTTCCTAGTCACAGATGCCAAGAATAGCATTTGAACAAGTTTTTAGCAGTCTTCCTCTCCCGTTTCCTTTGACTTTGGACTAACAAACTACTGTTTAAGAAGACTCTTTGTCAAAGATCACCACGGTTCTATCTATAAGGCGTAATCAGGATCTGTATTTACCTTCATGCAACATGAGACACCAGGAGAATTCCCCTTGTGTTTTCTATAATAGTGACATTAAAATATTTCAAAAAGTAAAATAAGTAGGTCTTTTCTGAATGACATATAATACACCTTATGTCCCACAACCCCTTACTTGCTTAATTTTCCTCCATAGCACCTTGTGATCACCTGACACAATCTGTAATTCACTGGTTTGTTTTTCTCCTGTTCATCTCTGTCCACTAGAACGTAAGCTTCCAGAGGGCAGGGCTTGCTTTCCCTCAGAGATGTACATCCAGAGGACAGATCGGTGCCCGGCACAAAGTAGGCTTTCAGTAAATATCTGCTGAATAAATGACTTTTAATGAAGAAATTTAAATTATACAAAACAACATGATCACAGATTACTTTTCAATGAATCAGTACAATAGCCAAAGTCATCTCTACTGATGAAAATCACTTTCTTACTTAACACAAATACTTGTCATCTCATGTCTATCTTTTGGCCGCAAGATTTGTCTGAAGGAAGTTCACTGATTTGGATGAAATTGTTTTTTCTCAGAGGTATGAAGATGTATTTTAAATTGACCAAAACAAAAATCACAACCAAGCAAGTTCTTCTTCATGAAAATTACTCATCCCATAAGACTAACAAACATAAACCCCGCTACAATGAAACAAAATTAAAACAGAGTTTGCCTGACATCCGTGGTATATATATTTATGATATGACGAGACATGTCATTAATGATTATTGGGCAGAAATAGCCTAACAATGTATTGACACAAATGACATTAATTTTAACAAGAGTACATGGTACCATCAAATTAGTCGCTTTTCTCTTTTCACATTGTTAGTTCTTCATTATCTAAAATTAACATCAATCTGAACATTTTTTTCAGAGACCATATAACAATCTCATTAATGTCATTCAGGTATGCAGCCTCAATCAGCATCACATATGCTCAGATACAGGTTAAAACAGATTTCCTGACTCATACGTATCAATGTTGGGGGCACCTTGTACCAAAGGTGACTTTCTTGGGTTCCATATGGGACTTTCCACCTCACCGTCTCCTTACATTACTTTCCTCACCTCAGGGCATATACAGCATCCACTCTTGAATTTATATCTGGCGCCAGTGGCTTAAATCCTAAGTTTTAAATCGTCAAAATTGGGGATCTCAAAAATACCTGATAAATTAAGGCCAAATTCATGGGTACCATGTTGCAGCAGAGGTAGAAAGATGAGAGAAAGGCAGAGCAGGGGCTGAGGGAGTGGAGGGGTTTTAGTGAAAGCAGAATCTGGGAGACTTTCAGCCAAAAGAATGGGGAGAAAGAATGTAGACATGATAACGGACAAAAGAGAAAGTGACCAGAGGATGGGTGACGGCATGTCATTCTTTTTTTTTTCCCCCACCCTCTTCAAAAATCCAGACTGGATAAAATTGTTTTGCCTTCAAAATCAGCTTTATGCCTGCAATGTCAGAGGTCAAAAGAAGTATCACTTGATTGATAAACTATCTCCCAATCTCCTCCCCTGCAATATGCCTTCCTTTAACTGGATCAGTCTTAACACTCCATATGTGAACACAAATTCAGTGAATGCTGATAAATTAGGATGGATGAGTTCTCGTCTAAAATCAAATGATATATCAACATTTTTTCCTTTGCTGGTGGAAGGAACTGGTTTGAAATGAATGTACCTAGCAAAGTTAAGAAGAGGAAATGCCTTTTTAACAGTAATAGTACCATAAATGCAAACAAGAAAGCAAGGAAGAGGGGGGAGGGAGGGAGAAAGGGAGGGAGGAACTGAGCTTGTGTGTGTGCACGCGCATACGCATGTGCACAGAGAAGAAAGATTATGTGCTACGTGTCAAGCACTGGGCTAAATATATATTGTGTCACTAATCTTCATAACAGTTCTGTTACTAAGCTATCCCTACCCCCGTTTTAGAAATGAGTAAACTTTAGCCAAATGAGGACAAGTACAGGTGACATTTAGGGACACCACATGACTTATATAGTTGTGTTGAGAGCATCTTGCTGAGAACTAGACCAGTGTGATTTTAGGACTGAATTAATGGTCAATGCAATGAGTAGCTGCTTAAGACTTAACGTAAAAGGGTCACTATAATGTCACTAGTAATGTACTGAAATCAACAAAACAACGTTTGCTGGAACCTGTCACTTGGAGTGAACACTGGGGTTTAATAAGAGCTGACATTCGTTTAGGGAGTCCACATTAGTTGTCAGGCTCTTTTCTAAGAGTTTAATATGCATTACTCCGGGGACGGTATAGCTCAATGGTAGAGGGTGTGCTTAGCATGCATGAGGTCCTGAGTTCAATCCCCAGTGCCTCCACTTAGTAAATAAATAAACCTAATTACCGCCCTCCCCCCAAAAAACCCCAAATATGCATTCGTTACTCACTGAATACTGAAAACAATTCTATGATGGATTTATTATCATCCTCATCCTCATATTATAATTATTCTCATCCTCATTTTCTGTTTCAGTAAAAGGAGGCTGTTCTCACGTGTTCTGAACAAGAGGTAGTGCCCGGCTTTGGACTGGCTTGTCTTTTTCTAGAGCCTGTGCCCTGTAACATGCCATGTTAAATTGAAGAGATACTTTTGGTAGCTGTTTAGGCGATGAGGGATGGAGACCCACAAGGGATCTGTTTGCATAACAATGGGTGGTGTTAAACTAACTTCTAAGCAGGGTGAATGCAATTAACTGCAGGGCTTTGGCTGCTGGCAGGGACATTCAAGTTCAGAAGCACAGTGGACCGGTTGGGACAAGACAGGTCTGCTCACCTCTGCAGCAGTGGTGACCTCCCTTTCTCAGACATGTCACCTCCCCCATCTCTCCTCCCCATGCCAGGCCCTCATCCTTTCCTCCAAATAAAACAGCAAAAGAACATTTGAAGAACATCAAGAGTATCAAACTTTAGCTCACCCAGATTTCTAACATCCTTGTCTGGTTTAAACATTACAACAGGTGTTGATTTTGATAAAACCTCCAAGAATTTTATCAAGACGCAGTATGTAGACCACATAGAAATATTTCACTTGAACTACGTGATAACTATATTTCAGAGAATCATTAGAGTAATAAAATGTTAACACTGAAAGGTGTAATGGAGCTATGCGGCCAAAATTCCTCATTTACAGATGTCTGCTCCGCCCTCCACAACAGACAGCTCTTAGAAGGTTGCTGGGTGGAAAAATGAAGGGAATTGAGGGGCATGACCTCCAGCGACTTGAACCACGTTTTTCCAGCCGAGGCTTCAGTCCAGACTCCCTCCCTAGGAGTTAGCCCAGAGCTATGCCCTGAACACACTAGCTCTGAAATTATTTCCTTAAATGATATAAGTGATATCGCAACTCTCCTTTGGTCTATTTTGTTCTGGTTTGGACAGAAAGTTAACCTTTCTCTTGTGTCATTCTTATCACCCGACAGCAGGGTGTACCGCTGTGGACCAGCTCTGCCCTTCCCTGGCTGGGCTGCCAGCTGTCCCTGCGGGAACGCTGCCTCCTCTCCTCTCAGATACGAACCCTGCTTTCTTCACGGAAACAGTCCCTTGCTAGGACAGTCCCTATAAATTCTTGACGGAAGTCCTTTCCTCAGGTTCTTTCAGAGATAACATCCAAATAATTCTCAACCCCAGCACAATCACTGATCCATCTTTTCAAGGATTTAAGAAAAGATATCTATATCTCTTGAACATGTCTATACTATGTGATTTGCTGTCTTGCCTAATGCCTCTGAAATTGGACCCCTATCTCTTTGTCCAAAGTCAAGTGCTCTCCTGTTAGTGGACAATCTAAAAATAGTTATCAATTAAAATATCGAGGGTCTATTCCAGCACAAGAAATCTTTTCATTTCATTTAGTACCTCGTATTTCCAATATACTTATCACTCTTCTTTTTAAATCAAGGGAAGCATAAAACTTAATGTTCGGTCCAAGTTTTCATTTGAAATATTGGTTCAAATCATGGAAAAAATTTCCAGAATGATGCTTCTTTATACTTAACTGTTGTTGAAAGTGAAATAATAAACAAAGAGATCAATTCTGTGTTCTTCAGGTTGGTTCATTAAATGCTTTTTTTTGCCTGGAAAAGACTTTTCCAAGAGATTTTTGTAAACTATAACTGGATTTTACTATTAAGTCTTCATTCATTTCTTTGGCCTTTCTCCAACTCCTTATGTTCTAATATCAAAGAAGTCTTTGAAACCATTAAATTTTTGAAATATTTAATACTTACAAGTATTCAATACAGTTAAATATTTCTCCTTTATAACTCACATTACAAGTGACTTTATTTTCACTGACTCTCCTTAACGGTAATTGTTTTTAAGCATTCTCACTTTTGTTCACTTCCCTTTCTTTATATGGTTTCCATTCTATCTTATCTCAGTATCATCTTTTTTTTTCTTTTAGCCTTAATTTGATTATTCAGACTTAGTTTTATCTTCTGAATGGTCCTATTTTCCCATTTATATTTGGATAAATTTGCATCATCTCAAGGATAGTGGCATTCTATCTTCTTAATCACATCCTTTGGATGCATCCAAATACCTAATGGTTACTAGAAAAAAAAATTAAAAAGAAGACTATATCATATACAATTAAATTGACCTTGACTTTCCTAGAGATCATAACTGAAAGTATGAAGTGAGTTATGTATGCCTGTGTAGATAGTTTACTTCACTCCAACATATTTCCACACATATTGTTAACAAATTACATACAAAAGATGTAGTAATCCTAGACCCAAAGAACCATGTTCCTTGGAAATTTTTTTTTTTTTTTTTGTGAAAAACACTTGCTGAGTAATTCACAACTCTATCTCAGACATGCCATCTCCACTGTGTCTTTAGGTGGAGGGACACACATGAATTTATAAGGAATAATGGGGAGAAATTAAAACATCCTTAAAGTCATAATAGTTTCCATGATTTTGAAAATTATGTATAGGATTTCACTATAACAAAGTTTATAAAATAGGATATATAGATGCTATTTATCTATTATCTATCTATCTATCTATCTATCTATCTATCTATCTATCTATCTATCTATTCTACCAACCTCTCTATCCATATCCCACAGACTTATGTTAAAAACCAGAGAGCTGTGAGTTGTAGAGCTACCTAGCAAAACTGTCTGGAGGTGGCTGGAGGATGAGTTATACTCCAGCAGCCAGAATGTAGTTGGAGAAGATGCATAAAGAAGCAGAGAAGATGCAGGCAATGGTGGTGACCACCAAGTGGTACCTGAAGCAGAGGAAGGCAAAGTGCAGCAGAGCTCCATGGAGAAATAAAGGGCTGAAAATCCTTCTGCCCCAACTGCGAACTTCTCAGGCTATTGTCTTTCTCTTTTTCTGGCTGATTCTCTCTCAGCCTCTTCCATCCAACTTGCCCTGACCCTCTTACTTCTAGTCTCTGAACTAAAGCATCTGGTCTTATCTTTCTATTACACTGTTTTATCTTCTTGCTGGCTTTTATCTGTATAAAATTATACTTCATTGTATACATGTATAGTGGGGTATAAGTGAGGAGTTAGTCACCTCAAATTCTTCCTGGCACGAGCCAGGGAAGAAGTACATGATGCTAAAAAAGGCTGAACCACAGGATTTAGCACTTTACTTTTCCGCTTTAAAGAGTCTATTTTACAATGGCTAAGACCAAAAATTATAATTTCACATCATTACCCCTAGAGTCCCCCAACATTAGTTTTGAAATGCAAGCAATGTAAATACATATGAGATACTTTAATTAAAAATAGTTCATTAACTATAAAAATTGAATCAAATTATATAAACAATTATTAAGTGCTCACTTTGTGCCAGAACAATATTCAGGATTTTACTTCAGTTTAAATTGCTGGGTTTATTGCTATTGTTTTAGAAAATATACTTACGTTACTTTATTTACTCTTAAAACAACTATGTGAGGGAGGAGCTGTGACCTCATTTTACAGATAAGGGAACTGCTGCAGTTCTAGTGTCAAGTTCACAAAGCCGGCAAGAAGTAGAGCTGGGATTTGAATCTAAGTTTATGAATTGCCAAAGCCACGCCCAATCCATGATACCACTATTATATGTATTGAACAAATAAATGTTAGACAATAAAACCAAATGCAGAAAATCGTAAAGAATAGAGCACACTGTCTAGGATTCTACTTCAGTTTGAGTTGCTGGGGTTACTGCTATTGTTTTGGAAAACATACCTGATTCTAATGTGTGAGACAACAGGAGAATAAGTTCAACATACAGAATTTCAATATAGAATCCATTCTGATGCTCGCCCATCCTGGTACTCCAAATGAAGGATTCCAGAGATGCATGTACAAGGATTCTCAAGACACTTATGTAATGGCAGAAGGGGAGCCTAATTAATGCCTATGGTCTATCTGTATTAACCTGGGGTCCAATGTGGACTTGGAGAATGTTCTTGAAGGAAATAAATCAAGTGGTTTAGAATGACCAAGAGAAAGTTTTCAATGAGAAATAGATTAAATTAGGTTAAAAATTTACGCACACATAAGTACACACACCACAATATTGAAAATATTAGGCTAGACATTACAGTGGTTCCGTGAACATGGTTTAAAATATAATATTTAAAATGGGTAAAGATGTGGCTATACCAAGATGTGTAATTCTTTATGAACTTATGAAACATGCTAATTAAATATAAATTTCTGTTTATGGATCACAATCAGCATAGTTTCCTTTTTAATGATAGTATAAAAATTGTTATTCCAAAATTTCTAATCACTTTCAATGTAAAATGTGCATGAAATATCTTAAGTGTACATTAATGGAATTCCTGTCTACAAAGCAGTATACACAGCAGTCCTGTTCTCCTAATTCCTTTCCTGTTCATATTTAGTTATAATTATCACATTGATGAGCTATTTCAGCCTGCTGAGTTGAATAGATTGAATTTTCAGGTATAATTTAGCATTACATAGCCCAAGGGTATTTCAAGAATCCAGCTCCAATCCTCATTTTGTGTGTATTTGTGTCTGCCAAAGGGCTCAGAACCACCTGGATAGTCTTTGACCTCACATGTGTGTTCAAAGACAACTATTTGAATAAAGCCTGCATTTGCCATTACCAGCACAGCAGTGTGTGAACAGTAAATATGTAAATGAAATTCACGATTCTCTTACCATCATAAAAACCATTTTTAGATGTTTACTTAAATGGCTTTAGATACAGAAGCAGAAGCTATAGGTGGAAAAAAAAGAGAGTCTCAAGTTTTATTTTCCATACTGTCTCCTTTAGTTCAGTGAACACAAAATCCGATGATCTTTCAATCATGCCATGGAAATCTTTAGAAAGCCCACTTGGACTGTGCAAGACTTAAATGAGTCACTAAGGGGCTCACAAAATATGGATGCAAATATTGGCATGTGCAAAGGTGATTATCCAATTCTAAAAACCTTCAGTTCCCAACTTCTAAGACTAGCTAGAGGAATGACTGTAAGAAAATAGCATAACAGAGAAAGAGGTGGAGTTTCAGGTTGTGACTACCCAATCTTGATTCAACGAAAACAAAAAATCTGTGTTTTGCTTTTACTATTTTCTGGGGGAGTTCATGGTACGTGTTTCCAATACCGTAAATACTTATGTTCCTACCTGCATCAGATAACGTGATTCTTTATTATTATAATATTTAAACTCCACATATGCTCCATCACCATACCTCCTTTTTCTTACTTGGACCCTCCTGCCTCTCTCTTATAAGGAATCTTGCGATTACATTGACCCATCCAGATCATCCCCATATTTTCAGATCCTTAATTTTCATCATATCTGCCAAACCCCTTTTTCCATATAAGAGAACATGTACACAAGTTCTGGGGATTGGGATGTGGGATCTTAGGAGAGACATTATTCCTTCTACTACATTCTGCCCTCTGGCTCCCAAAGAGTTATGTCTATCCCACATACAAATTACATCCTATAAAATCTCAGTCCACTACAGCATCAATGCAAAGTTCAAAATCTCATTGTATCTCATCACCTCAAAAGTCCAGACTCCAACTGGGAGAACTCCATCATATTTCAATGCCTGGGAATAATCCTATATTGGAGCTTGGTTCTCCCTCCAGGAACACGGCACAGCCCTCTGGGCCATGGTTCTATCCTCGGGGCCTGAAGCTCCACCCTCAAAGTCATCCTGATTTTTTCTCGAGGGTAGGACTTGTTGTAGCAGAGAAGTTTTATTACACTGTCTCCTGTCTGTAGAGTTTTCAGAGGCCAGCAGCCTTCACTTATTTCACCCTCTCTCTGTCCCTGCAGTTCAAGCTGGCAGTTTCTGCTTGTATAACTTCCTCAAGAACCTTGCAGGTCTCCCGCATGTGGCATGGGGCATGACTCCCTTAGACAAGAAGACCTTCTACAGTTCTCTTGTGGCTAATCCCATCTCCATTTCTGGCTTCTGCTAAGATAACTGAGAGGATCCATTAGACAGAAGCTTACCTCTTCAAAGAGCTCTCTGTGTGACTCAACACACTGACCTTATTATCCTTTCAAAGCACCAGCCAAAAGCTGTCCAGCCACACGCTTTGCAATGTCTCCAGAGCATGCTTTCCTGACAGTGCGTCTCCTTATTTTTGCATCTTTTACATTCTGGACATGCTGGGAATTTCCCACATCACCGAATTCTGGTTCCTTTTTGCTTAACAGTTCTTTCCTGAACTTATCTTTTTCTTTTTGCCTTTTACTATAAACAGCAAAGACAAATCAGGTCATATCTTCAACCTATTGCTTGGAAATTTCCTCTGCTAAATATCCAAGTTCATCACTTACCAAATGACTGTATTATATGTACATGTAACAGTTCATCAGCTTTCATAAAAACTATAGAACACAATTCAGCTAAGCTTTATAACACTACATAACAAGGATCCCCCATTCTCCAGGGTTCAATAACATGTTCCTCATTTACTTTTGAGCCCTCACCAGCATCCCTCAACTCAGATTTAATGTCTTTATTTCTATCAACATTCTGTTTACTATGAGTTAAGTATTCTCTAAGACAGTAAAGATTTTCTCTACCATGCTACTTACTTCCTTTTGAGTTTTGCCTAGCAGCAACTTTAACATCCTTATTTCTACCCACAATTTGTTGAAAGTAATCAAGGATTTTTATCATGCTCAAAATTCCTCCAGCCTCTAGCCATTACATTATTCAACTTGAAAGTCACTTCAGATATTTGTTACAGCTACACCCCACCTCTAGGTCTAAAATCTTCATTGGTTTCATATTGTTGCTGTAGTATATTATCATAATAACAGTGGCTTAAAACAAACAAATTTATTCTCTGAGGTTCTGAAGGCCAAGAATCTAAAATTAAATTGTAGGCCGTGTTGCATTTCAGATGGATGCTTCAGAGGAGAATCTGGAGACTCCATTCCCATGCCATTCTCTGCTTCTAGAGGCTGCTGGCCTTTTATGGCCCCTTCCTCTGTCTTCAAAGTGCATGACTTCAATAGCTGGTTCCATCATCATATCTCATTTTTCTCACTTTAACCTTCCTGTCTGTATCTTATAAGGACCCCTGTGAATACATGGGCTCATCCAGATGATCCAGAATAATCTCTTCCCATCTCAAGGTGTTTATTTTTATTTATTTATTTGTTTTATTTATTTGTTTCATTTATTTATTTATTTATTTATTTATTTATTTATTTATTTATTTATTTTTGGTGGAGGGAGGTAATTAGGTTTATTTATTTATTTATACTTCTTGAGGGAGGTGTGTGGGGATTGAACCCAGGACCTCATGCACGCGAGGCACACGCTTTACCACTGAGCTATACCCTCCCTCCTCAAGATCTTTAATTTAACAACATCTGCCAAGTCCCTTTTGCCATGGAAGTCGACATATTTATAGGGTCTGGGGATTAGGACATGGGCATCTCGAAAAGAGCATTATTCTGTCTGCCACATCGAGTGAGTGACACACCATATTCATGCTTATTCTTTGTTCCTTTTTTCGGGACTGGTCATATTCAAGGGCTCCTTTTATTACTAATTTGCCAACATAACCCTCCTATGTCGGCTGCTCCTTCCCATTCCTGCTGTCACCAGCTTTTCCCACTCAGGCCTCCCCACTAGTGACGTGGGGGTATCTCAGCTCTAATCTTCCCAGCGGTCAGTCCAGGTTTTGCTTTGCTGCTAGGACGCTCTTTCTAATCCCCTCACAGTTTGGTACCTTGTTTAAGTGGCTGAATAAAGAGAATAACATCTAAAATCCTTAGCACGACATTTATGAGCCTCCATAATCAGGTGTCAACTTTTCTTCTTCCATATTCTTCCCCCACCTTCCATAGTACGGGCAAGGCACACAGATCTAGATATTTCCATAAACCTAACTGTCCATTAATACTATTTTATGATGTTTATTTTTTGAAAGGCCCTCCCTCCTATCTTATTTAATTCAAGTAAAACATCTCTCTTGTTGCTTTCTCCACATACCCTCATTTGGGTATTTGTTTCTCCTTCTGCACTAAAATAATTACTTATTTACAGTAATGTTGATTGGCCATAATCTACTATGACAAATGGATAAATTGGAAGTTTGAGATTTGCAGATACTAACTAACTAATATATATATAATAATATATATATAATAGATAAACAACAAGTCCATAGTGTATATCATAGGGAACTATATTCAATAGCTTGTAGTAACTTATGGTGAAAAAGAATATGAAATGAATATACGTATGTCCATGTATGACTGCAGCATTATGCTGAACACCAGAAACTGACACACTGTAAACTGACTATATGTCAACAAAAATTTTATATATATAGAACAAAAAACAAACTATCGTGTATTTTGCTTTATAATTCAGTGTAAATATTTCTATCTCCTCTCTCATAAAATTATAGGCTCTCTGGGGATAGAGTCAGTTTCTCACTGAATTTTATATCTCCTACAGTGCCCAGCACTCTTTGGACTTAGCAGGTGTTCAATAAAATATTACATGAATTGTGAAACTGTGCATTAAGAAACAATCCATCAAGCTGTATGCACGCATAGAGTTGCCTAATAGCCATTATGTTGCAAAAAGTGTTAAATGTGGCTTAATGTCATGAGCAAAAACTAAGTAAATCCCCATACCCTTTTTAGTGATTTTTAGGGAAAAGACTCTCTACTCCTTTGACTAAAGAAATGGCCATGATATCCAATACCTTATGTTTTGAATAGACCAGATTATGTATGTGTGTGTGCATGTGTGAAACATTACAACTTTTTATTTCTCCTCCTCTCCTTTATGGGAGTAAATCTATTCTAAGTAAACCAAATCTAGTAAGATAGCAATGCCTTACACCTGTTGATCCAGTTGCAAGGGCAAATACAATGGCCTGGCGTAATGAGCAAATGGAAGAAGGTATGTTACAACTACAAAAATTTACTATTTATTGGTACGATGATACTTGGTGGATGCTTTTCTCATGCAGACCCTGATATTTTTAATTATATGGAGGATGCACTCTACTTAATAAAGGTAGTGCTTGTTATTTAAAACTTTTCAAAAGTGATGATGGAATTGAACTGACACAATTTCTTTTCAGTTAATATTCCATGTGATCATAGATAAGAGGGCCAGGATAAATCTCTAATTACTGAGCAGGATAAAAGTTGTTTGTCCATTTAGTTCAAACTCTTGATTCTTGTACAGAAAGCTGACAATGTTCTTTTGTAATCAATTAGGAATCAGTTGCAGAGAGCAGATTCATTTCTAGGCACTTTATACAGCAAAAAAATTAATACAAGGCATTAAATAGTTTACAGGATCATTGAGAGAAATGAAGAAATAGACTTTAACTGTCATCAATTGTACACAGCAGAACTGAACAGCCAGGTGAACTGCTGCCATTTCTAAGCTCAGGAAGCCACTTTTTGAGTGCAAAGAAGACTCAATAGCTGTCTATTTTAGAATCATGCCACCACTGCCACTGCTACAACTGATAAGCCGTGAGGATCAGGGAACTGTGGCTAGCTCTGAACCACGCTGTGCTGGGTTCCACATCAGCAAAACAGATGGTCTGTGCTTTGAATTTTTAACGTCCCAGTTTCTGAAGCTGAGCAAGGAATCTGAGAAAGAGCTTGGATGGATGTTGTATGCCTGTCCATCACATTCATCATCAACTCTGCGGTGAGTTGGAATAGAAGAAATGCCATAATAAGTCCATTTAATGCATTACTTTGACTCAAGTACTACAAACCAGTGACAATTATGAAACTTCTTTGAATAACAGTGATGACATTTTTAAACAAAAATCCTGTCATGTTCCTCTCCATTTAAAAATATCAAATTACTTCCATTAAATTAGTTAAAACCCTGAAAACAGTACACATGGATTGCACGTGAGGCACAAGTTAGACTCTGCTCATAAAAAAGTTTCATCCTTAGCTGGGGAGACAATGACCAAAAACATGACCCTAAAAGTCCACACTAATACATCTGTATGTAATACTCAAGTGAGTAAAATTCATATTGAAAAATAACATACAGATAGAGAAGTTTATAGAAGATAAATGTGGAGTTCATTACATTCATTCTACAAAGTGGACACCCTATGAAATCAGCACCCAGCTCAAGAAATTGTCCCCCTCTTGTTAACCACCATGCCAATAATAACACCATCAATTAGTTAGATAAGGTTTTAAACTTTATATAAATAGAATCATATCTCATATACACTTGTTTTTGGCTTCTTGTGCCCCAGAATCTGTTTGGGATATTTAAACATGTTGGTGGGTGTCAAATAGTCTGTTCCTTTTCATCACTGTGTAGTTTTTGATTGTATTAATACACTACTTTTTTTTTCCTTGCATTCTACTATAGGTGGACTTTTAGGTGGTTTCTAGTTTGGGACTATTAGAAATAATACTATTATGAATATATTTGCACAAGTCTTTTGGTAAACATATATGTATTTGATTTTAGTGGTATATATTTATATGTAGGAGTAAAACTACTAATTCATAAGGTAGTGTGTGATGAGCCTTAATAGATATGCCTAAAACCTTGCTGTAATTATTGTAGGTATATACTGTTTTCCAGAGTGCTTGCATCAGTTTACATCCCCACCAGCAATTCATGGCAGTCTAGATGTTACACATCCTTGCCAACATTTGTCAGTATATATTTTTTTCTTTTTTGGCGGAGGGATCTAATTAGGTTTATTTTAATGGAGAGACTGGGGATTGAACCCAGGACCTCGTACATGCTAAGCATGTGCTCTACCACTGAGCTATATTCCCCCTCCTTGTCAGTATTTTCATTTTAATCATGTTGGTGGCTGTGTATTGGGGTATCACTAAAGCTTTAATTTGCATTTCCCTAGTGATTAGTGAGGCTGAAAACCATCGTGTTTTGTTCACTTGTATATCCTGTTTTCTAACGTGCTATTTTAAGTTTTTCTCTATTTCTGTTGTTTTCAGTTTTTTCTTTTAATTTGATTTGTAGGATTTCTTTACAAACTCTGGATAGGAGTCCTTTGTCATATGTCAGAGAGAGAGAAAGAATGCGAAAGAAGCAACATTAAAATCAGTGGAGTGGGAAAATACAGTCTAAGCTTTTTCATGTGCATAGATGTAAAAATCTAAACCAGAGAAAAATATTAGCAAATCATATGCAGTGATAAAGAAGGGATAACGTATTATGGTCACATTGGGATTATTCTAGAAATGCAGGTCTGGTATAGCATTTAAAAATCAATCAAAATATTTCAGAATAAATGAGAAAAGTCATATGCATCAGTAGGCTATATATATATATATATAAAATAAAAAAAATATATATATAGTATCTTCTTCCACACTGTGGCTTGCTTTTCACTTTCCAAATGATGCATCTCATAAACACAAGTTTTTATTTTTAAAACATCCAAAATTTTAATTTTTTTCTGTTGTCATTATTTTCTGTCAACTTTAAGAAAGTTTTGTGCTCACAAAGAAAATGAAAATATGCTCTTATGATTACTTCTAGAAGTTTTTCATCTTTTGATCTCCCATATAATTGAAATTTCTATCTTGTATGGTTTGACGTAAGGGGTCAAGAATAGAGTTGTTTTTTTTCTTAATGGAGATCCAGTGTATCCCACAGAGTTTAAACAGACTATTCTGTCCCTAAGAACTGTAGTGTCAACTGTCTTATGAACCAATTGACCATATATACATGATTCTATTTCTAGATTCCGTATTCAGTTCCCTTAGTTTGTTGATTTATCCTTGCACCACACACATTATCTTAATTATTGTAACTTTATAATGAATCTTGATATCTAGTGGTGAAAGCCTGTTAATTTTTGGTTTTTTTTTTTTGCTTCAACAGTGTTTTTATATTCTTAGTCCTTTGCAAATGCCATGTTGAATTTTAGAATTAGATTGTTAGGTTTTATTTTAAAAGTGATTGGGATTTTGATTTGGATTACTTTGAATCTATAGATGAATTTGGTGAGAAATGTTATTTTAATAGCAGGCCCTCAGGTCTATGAACAGGTTTTGTAGGCTTCTGTGTATAGGTTTTCCACATCTTCCATTAGATTTATTCTGCAATATTGGAATTAAAAAAATTTAAATAATGTGCCTTTAAATTTTCATTTTCTATATGTTTGCTGCATTGGATGGTGTACAGAAAAAAAAATCTGACTTTGTATATTGACCTTCTGGAATTGCTAAACTAGTTCTAGTTGATTGAAACAGTCTATTGTTTTAGATTTTCTATGTATTGATCAAATTATCTGTAAATAAGCTTTTATTCCTTTCTGTAATGTAATGACCTCCAGTGTAAGGCTGAATATAAATGATGAGAGTGGGTACTCTTTTGTCACGCTGAGTTTCAGGGCAGAACGTTTCAATAATTCACCACCAAGTAGGATTTTGCTCTTGTTTGTGTATGTTTTAATTTTCAGAAACTCATATCACATTAAAGACATTTCCTTCTATTTCTATGAGTTTTGATCATGATTAGATGTTGAAATTGGTTAAATATTTTTCTGCTTCTATTGATGCATATGCTTTCTTCTCATTTATTCTGAAATATTCTGATTAGTTTTAAAATGTTACACCAGACCTGCATTTCTAGAATAAACCCATTGTGTTCATGACACATTATCTTTTCTATGGATCACTGCATGTGATTTACTAATATTTTGCTCTTGTTTAGATTTTGCACCTATGCACATGAGAACATTTAGACAATGTTTTCCCACTCCACTGATCTCAGCATCTCTTTCTTTTTGCATGTGCTTGCTGTCTGTGGGGGCAGCCCTTCTCCCCTTTTCGTCCAGGAGAGTTAGGGCCACTCTATTCTGTGGTTTCCATAGCAGCTGGAGCATCCGTCTGCTATAGTCCTCACCATCGCCGCACTAGACCAGGAGGGGAGAAAGATACCAGCATTTGTAGCTCAGGACGGGCACTATTAATCTTTCTTAAATTAAATGGGACAGTGATTAATTCCCTAGGGATACAATCGGATAATAATTTGGAGGTCTTACTCTTCGTTTTTGAATCTTATTGTATTTTTCTCAATTCACTCTCACTTTAACTACTCAATAATGAAAATAAAGTGTTCTTATGGAAATGCACGATTTAATTTTCCTCCAGCAAAGAGACTCAGAAAGCCAAAACATAACCTACACTTTCAACTAGCCAGAGACGGCTAGAGTGTCCCAGATCCTATCTCAGGAGAGATGTGTAGCGAGAGATAACCCCTCCTTATAATCTGGAATGCCATCCTTTATATACGACAGAAACCAAAGTCCCTTTGGCTTTCCTTCAGTAGCAGTTCATCATAGCACATTTATCATTTCTAGATCTTTTCTAAAGTTATCCCGACAGACAATACAAAATGTTTGTACTCCAATAAAACTAAGAGAGCAATTTTAACTTTTAGGTTTAATAAATACCAGCCGTGTGGAAATTCTCCAAACAGTGCTTTAACTTGCCTGTAAAATGTTACAGCTGTAAAACGCTTACAGATGCTAGATTTCTTTTCCTTTTAACCTCAAAAATCACTTTTACAAGGATAAGAATTTTGGCAACCACACCATCCGAAAGTGGTTATGTCGTTTTCTTCCCCCTGTAGATTCACATTTCTCTGACTTAGTTGCACTGATTAAATGCATAGAAATATGTGAAATAATAGATGCTGTCTCCAAAGACTGAGTGATTACAACAAGCCTTTTAAACCTCATCATCCACTTGTCTTCATGTCCCTAGGTTTGTTTTAATTATTTAATATTTGGCTGTAGAAATTAAAGACAGATTTTCTCTTTTATATCATTTGTATGTGATAATGAAAGACAATTTTTTGAGATATAATTGTCCTTTCACATTAGTGATTTCTAACTTACTGTATTTGCATCTTATCATTGGACACATCTTTGATTTTATTTGTACACGGCCTTTTGTCATCTAACATTCTTAGACGACAGGATTCCAAGGTCTCTTCCAAATAAATTCTACCCTAATGAACATGACGTATTATTTAAAACATAAAGGCAAGTTTTATCCAGAATTGTTTTATATTACAAATACTCATCCCAAAGTTAAAGAAGAAGAGAAAAACAAACTGAGGAACAGAGAAGTAGCCCAGTTAATCCATGGCATTTGGGGAGAAGAGCTGAATAAATTGAATGCTTAGCGTTTTCATCAATCCATTTTAATCCTTCTTTGATTTATCCAAATAAAGAGTAGTAGAATTAACTGATGTAAATTTATTATCTTTCTCATACTATTCTTATCCATAAAGTACCAGAATGAGCAAAATGAGTAGTGAAATGAGCCAAAGGGCAGGAGGGGAGATGGGGGGAAAAAAAACCCATCAATGCGTCTACATGACAGTCCTCAGATCGCTACAGTAACTGTCTTAGAGATTTCAGGGAAACAGATGTCCTCAAGATGTAGTTGGGGGAGTTAATGAATACCCAGAATACCAAAGTACTAAAGAATTTTTGCAGAAAATAAAAGAAGTATTTAGAACATTTCTGCAGAACAAGTCACAGATCGCCGAGGGAGACAACATACTACACAGCTTGAATAGGCGCAGTGAGTTTTGCTGCTGACGCACTATTTTTTCACTATTATGATGTTCTGTTTCTCAAGTGACTGCTCCATCCAATAAAGATATTTACCAATATGATGCAGTAAGTCACGGAAAAACTTAGACTGCAGTGTCCTCAAAGGATTAGACTCGAAAACTAAATTTGGCCATCCATGGGGAAAAACAAAACCCATGTCCATCAGGAAATCAATTAATACAATCATTTGAGTGAATTAAATAATACTGCTGTTTTTCACTGAAATTTTTTTTTTCCCTTTCAGGGCGCTTTCTTCAGGGGTGTCACGACAATGGAATCATATCCACGATACTCAGCACAGGAGGGAGCACTGGAAGTTATGATGTATGAATTGAAATGAAAGCATCTTAGACCCAAAGCTCACATTATGCATATGGCAGGCACTTAATAAGTGACTGTTAATTAATTTAATGAACCTATGTAATATAAGAACACATCTTATACTTCATTAACTTGTAACAGACTAAATTAAATTAACCCCCTAGGAGCAATATTTCTTTGCCTGAATTAAAAATTCTAACTAACATTAATTTTAGCCTTTACGTTTGTAATATTGCCGAATACAGCTAAAATGAAAACATGATTATCCCTGGATTAGAATTCATAAAGTTGCTATTTTAGTCATTTCAAGTATGTAAATTATGTTTGCTTAATTTGGGACCTGGAAGGACTACTTGTAACGTTCAGCATCAAGGCAAAGCCAATTCGCTTGTTAGAAAGGAAGGCATTTGAAATGCGTACAGTGTTGTCAGGTTATGTGGTGAATTACCCCAAATAGAAGCACATGGGAAAAATAAAGATTTTAGAGATCAAATGAAGGCAAATCATTTTCCCCCAAATTATAAGCAATAACGAATCAAGTGTTGGAAAAGGAGGCAAATTAGAACAATTACTATGAGGAAAATAATTTTAAAAAAAGAAAAACACCAATATAATGGATTAAAACAGGAAAAGCACACATTGGGAAGATTGCCAAACATGACACTCTCTTTCGCGCCTGGGTCACTATGCGTGTCACTCTTTTTGCCTAGTTCCCCTCCCTCTTTTCCGCTGACACACCTTTGTTCATATTTCAAGACTCAGTTCCCATGTCACCACCTTTGGGATGATTTTCCCAATAGCTCTAGGCACAACTGCACTCATTTCTGCTATAAGGCTTGTTTTGAAAAAACATGACTCTTCCAAAATGGTTGATAGAAGGCAGCAATTTGAGGTTGCTTATGTGTGATTTCCTCAGTGAGAAACATGAAGTGAACGCAAAAAACGGCACCAGTTGAACTCAAGCTGAGTAGAAATAAACAAAATGTACCCATACACACAGCTCAGATCTGCCCCCTCAGTTCACTGCAGGTGTATGAAGCCACATCCATTGCATATGCTGCAACCTTCCTCTGATTTCAGCTCTCCATCCTTCCTCTCCCCTCCAGCAATGCACAACTCCAACCCTTCCGTTGGCAAAAGCAAGCTTTTAATTTTAAGGTAAAAATACCCTACATACTAAATTACGTATGCATTTGTTAACAAATAATAAACAATGCCACCATTTTTATTAGGGTCTTCACATTTAAAAAAAACATTTCTCAAATGAAATTTTTTAATGCTGTGCCCCAAACTCCAACTTTTACATTAGTCTTGTGGGTTTTTTTTTAATTGCACAATATTGCACAGTGCAGTGATTTTTTAGAAAAGCATATGTCGTGTTATAGCAGAAATGACTGTACTTCCATTACAAGCCTCCTCTTCTGTGATCCAGTAGGACTTAGCACACTGGGTTGCATTTATTTGTATTCTTATCTATCATTTTTTCCACTAGAATTTGCAAATGCACTGAATTGGGAAAGGATCAGGGACTTGAAAGAAGCTACTCAGAGTCATCATGGCTTGGGAGTGCTAAGGAGGGTAGCGGGGTGGGGGCCTGCAGTGTAGAAAGTGGGTGGGAGTCGGGCGAAGTGCAGAGAGGAAGCCAGGAGAGCGCAGCAGCCTCACCTGGTGGCTTGGAGCTCATGGGTGACAATGGAGACAGAAAAAAGTGCTTTCTGTCCTGCAACTCCAATCAATCAGTCACCCAGACTCACTGATTTCATCTCATAATTGCCCTTCTATTTCTTCTTTCCATCTTTTCACCTCCACTTCAAGGCCTCATTATCCTTCCCCTTTATTACTCTGACAGCCTTTTCCCCTCCTGTTAGAAACTGGATGTTTTTTGTGTCCTCCCCAAATTCACATGCTGATGTCCCAACCCCCAATGTGATGTTATTTGGAGATGGCGCCTTTAGGAGGTAAGCAAAGTTAGATGAGGTCGTTGGGACCAGTGTCCTGATAAGAAGAGATACTACAAAGCTCGCTCTGTCTCTCTGTCTCCATGCTCAAAGACTAAGAGGAGGTCATGTGAGCACCCAGCGCCATAGTAGCTACCTAAAAGCCAAGGGAAGAGGCCTCAGAATGAAATGTACCTCACCAGCACCTTGATCTTGAACTTACCAGCTTCTAGAAATGTGAAAAAAAAAATTTCAATTGTTTAAGCCACCTCGTCTATGGTTAATTTGTCTCAGCAGCCCCAGCTAATACATCCCCATAAATACAAACTCCAGTTTGACATAAATATAGGATATGTGTAAAAGCTATGCTTTGAAACTCTCAATTGGTTTCTCAGATCTATCGGATAGAGTTTAAATATCTCAACATGTCACGCCAGGTCTCTCGTGATTTTAACTCTGCACACCTTCCCAGCCTTCATTCTTGCCAGTCCCAGTCTCCTCAAAGCCAAAATCTCCGTAGCTCCTTAAACACATATACAGTTTCCCCATCAATACTTTTGTTCACACAGCTTCTCTGTTTAAAATGCCATTTCGTTTGATCTTTACTTGCAAACCTTCCAATTATCCTTTAATATTTAGCCCAAGCCTCAACTCCTCCAGAAAACTGTGCCTCGATCTAGTCCCTTCTTCCCTAACTCCCATTGCACAGCTTTATCACTGCCTCGGACACATCTCTTTGAATATCTGATGATAAGTTCCTAGAGGACAGTGATCACCTGCCTTTTCCTGCTTCCTTCTGTACTACCAGACATATATAGTAGGTACACCACACATTTTTATTGAATAAACAAACAAATGTGCCCAGCACAGAGATGCGGCTCAGTATCGTGTACTCAGTAAATGTCAGTGTTTACCATTACTCAGTTCCTGTGCCAATGATAAGTCAGCATTAGCTTTCTTCAGGAAATGTGGAAATAAGAAAGAGACTCAAAAAGGGGAACTTCATGTTGAAGTAGATTCAAGTACTTTTTCCCCTTTGGTGGCCTCCTTTTACATCCTTTATCACACACCTGTTGTTGGTTGTATTAAAAAAAATCCAACACTTTCTGCAGGGCAGAAGAGGTTCTTTGTATAGTAAATAATCCATAAAGCTGACAATTCAGCCATAGTAATCAGCTGGTATCCATTCTCATACAGACAATGTTTAAATAAGAAGTGAGAAAAGCCAGGTGCTCTCGTATAACTCACAGTATAGGTGGAATTTGAAATTTGGAACTAATGATTTTTTTTTCAGTTGACTGATAATCTGAGAGAAAAGTAATATCACTTGACTTCACTCTGAAGCACACATTCTGAAAAATCTATAGCTCCAGCAATCCAAAGAAGTTCAACCTCCTATAAATAGCGAGATAGAAGTAGTTTTATTTTCTGCTTGTGCTGTATGTGTTTATTTCTTAAAAACGCTCTCTGAAGTGACTAATGGGAAAGCAGTTCAGGCTAATAACTTAGACTAGGAGTACATGCATTGAACGTATATTGAAAATGCCATGAAAAAGTCATCTCGTGTGGGAGGCAGGTTAGCCATTGCTTTAAGAAGTTTTCCTTAAAAACCACTTTAACTGAGAAAGCAGCTGAAGTAATTGCATCTTTTATTTTCTTTTATTGCACAAAATATCAATAAATACTGCTGGTTTTAAGCACTTTCCACTTGGAAGCAATCTTTATTCTTTTCTATTTCCAGGTTTATCATAAATTTAAACTGTTAGAGTATGTTGTAGGTACACATTTCTTATTCAAAAAGTCTCTGAAAAACACATTTTGTTGTTTTTTACAAATTATTTACTTTTGATATTATAATATACCATTTCCTAATAGGTAATCTATTATTATTCTCATTTATCACACTTTCTTTTATTTCCTTTTTACAATTATAAGTAGAAATTTGATCGGGTTTAAGTATTTATATCATTGCCAATCTACATTTAATATTGTCTGAAAATAACTGAACCATGTTATTCATAACACATTTTACTGATGTAACAACTTTAACTATTTAGTATCTTATTTAAGAAAGACAAACCAAGATCCAAATTTTATTTCATCCAGGACATTGACAGCTGGAAAAAAAAAGTTAAACGGGCTTAACTCAAATGGTCCCATCATGATGAAATTTTTCTGCCTCTTCTTTCTTTAATTCCTCATTTATTCTTCCAAAATGCAAGAATACATTACTCTTAACCATGTATATGTAATCAAGCCTAAGCGATTGAAAACATTTGACAGGATAACTTCTTCATTCATTCTTGTGTTCTCCCATAAATTCTGATCACGGAAGGCTCTCAATAATCATTTGGTTGGACATGACTACGGCATAATCAGCTATTATTTAGCTGAGTGGAATCCATGACTCTAAATGGTCATCTGCTATTCATAACATATTGAATCCATGGAGACAGATTCACTGTACACGGGGCTCACTGTAAAATCAGTTTGCTCATCTGACTAAATGCTATTTGGGACATGGGATGTGGGAGCACACTGAGTGTGTTAGGACATGGTTTTCATTGCAACAACTTCCTAAAAAAATCCATAAGTGAGTGTTATGTATGTAATCAAGCTTTGTACATTCACATGCAAGCCACAAACTAAGACCTATTTTTGCCATATGGACATCTAGCAAACCTCACAGACTATTAGAAAAAAGGAATAAACTGCATTTTTAATATAATCATAGTATGAGCAACCTAAATTTAATATCCGTATTTCTGGATCACTGATTCCTTGACTTTGGGATTTCATGGGTCAGAAAATCTCCATGAGAAAAATATTCTTTCAAGTAAGGACATTAAAAAAATATCTCCCATCACCAACATTTCATAAAGAAAAGATTATCCAGTGTCTATAAATTATAATGAAAAGGCACATAGTATAATATCTATGGAAAATGGAGGGCTGGAAAAGACAGACTTTTTATGTGTTCATAATCATGAAATATTAAGGGATTTGACAAAGACAAAATTGGCCTTTCAGAAGGAAAGATAGGCTTGAATTTGATAATATTTGTATTTGAAGCATGAATACCATCAAATATTTGTTCCCTAAATTAAATATCAACTTCTAAAATTTCAATTAGTAATTTAATTTGGAAAATATTCTCCAAGTTTTGGATGATAATTTTCGTAGTTTTGAGGTGAATTTTAAACTAGCATTTGGGGAATCAGGCAAGTGTATTCAGTTCCCCCATATCCTGTATTTAGGGGGTAATTTTAAGATAAATTAGTTAAAAACTTTGGTGGAAAAACAATTAAACTGATAAACTGGTTATACTTAAACATATTTTTGAAAAAAGAAATACTCCAAACTAATCTCTGATACCACTTAAATTATCCAGTTACATTATGATTAAAAACTAAAAACATTTAATAAGTGTATCTATGAAGGTTCATGGAAAAATGCAAAGTAATTTTCAACTGACGTATTTACTGCTTAAACTTTCAGAATAACATTTTTCAAATAATTTGGAACTGGCAGTCCACTAAATCGTGTTGGTGATGGGTTTTATGTTTAAAAATCCTTCATTCTACTTATTTAACTAAGCATATTTATGTTTTAAGAACTCCAAGCTACTTAAAAGTAGACAGTATGGAATTTTATGTCTTCCTTTTTTCCCCCCAAGTAAGACATTGGCGTATGCCTTCTTATAATCAAATTTTAAGTAAAAACAAGCAAGACTAAGTCTAAGGATAAAATTTAAGTCAAACTGCATTTCTTTTGAAGAACTTATTCTAAAATATTCTGTAAGCTTGGATTTCTTGCATTACTTAGTAAGCAAGGATGGACCACACTGACAGGCAGACAAGCGTTCTTTAGTATAATGAATTTTTATGGAGTATCCGGTTTACGTTAAAAAAAAATGCTTAGAGATAAAGGATAAATTGTCCTGCCTACCAGGATTATTCCATATTGATGAGATGATAATAAGAACTACCTTTTTAGTACTTAGAAAGTCCTGTGTAATCATCCCACTATACAGCTGGGCCTGCGGAAGTTGTAGTAAGTATCCAGAGAAACCCGAGAGGGGGTGACATGTGGACCGACACTGAAGAACGTTAAGAACAGGGCAAGCAGCAGGCAGCGAGCAGGAGCTCCAGACCTAACCTGGCCCTCCTGAAACCTGCAGAATCTAGCAGCCGTCCCCTTTCTGTGGGCCTCAGTGTAATCATCTGAAAAATTGGAACTGTCAAGCCTCTATGATCTCTTCCAATCCTAAAAATTCAATAATTTTCTTTGGTTTATTAACTTTTATATTATGTCATTATTTTTTGCAGGCGGGGTAATTAGGTTTCATTATTTATTTTTAGAGGAGGTTCTGGGATTGAACCCAGGGCCTTGTGCACTCTAAGCATGCGTTTTACCGCTTGAGCTGTACCTTCCTCCCTCAATAACTCTTTTTTAAAAACCATAGTCAAGTTGGTAAAGTCTTTGCAAATGTGTCCAATGCAATTAGATAAACACATTTCTAGAAACTAAAACTTCTTGGTGAGAACCCCTTATTAAAATTCTCACTCTTTTTTTTTTTTTTTTGCAATCATCTTTCTAGGAAAGACAAGATCCCTGGTGTTTCCTTCCTGAAGCCCCTTCTTAAAGGGACAGTTCTGTGAGAAATTGTTAATTGGTTTATAAGCACCATGCTCAAAATGGGTTGAATGCCTGGCAGAAAGAGTTATGAATAATTCCTTCAATGGGAAAAGTATAAAAGCAAAACAAAAGATCTTTGAAGTTCTTTAGATGTCTTCTCAGGGGAAGAAAAAAAAAGTTAGAACCGATCCTGAGCAGAAAGTCCATAACCAAGATCCCAGTCGCAGTGGGAAATCAGTGCAAAAGGCAGAAGATGTGTTTTTCTTTTTTCTGTCAGAGGGAGATAGTTAGAGAAGATGTTTTAAAGTGAAAAAAATTAAACCCTGCTGGGGAGGAACAAGTTCTCAAGAATTTTGATGTCAAATAAGTGAGAGTCAGCATCAACCGCCTGGGGGTGTTCTGCGATTAAATTAAATAAGATGAATATAAAAAAAGAATGAAAGAACTAAGAACCAGCTTAAGTGCACACTTCTAGTTTGTGAACTGCTCTGTTTACCGAGATGCATTGAGAAGTAAAATATTTAAGGTTAGTGTTGGACGGAAACGAATGGACACACGCCTATTTAATACACACATAATTTTTTAAAGACGTTGTCATTTACTCATCTAAGATGTGGAGTCAGGGCAAATGCTAGACACGCCTACCCCACTAGTGACAGAAGCACGCCCCTTACTTGAGGCCTGAACTGTAAAAGGAGAACTGTCATATTACAGTGAAGAGGGATTATGAATCCTTAACATTTGCCTTGGACAAAGTCGATCATAAACATGCTCAGAAGCACGTGGGTGTTCTGAAGTGCCCTGCCCAAGCACAGACACTATTCACGGTCAGTTATAATGTCAACATGCAGCAAAAGTGGGTAAAGACCACGTTACCTATAGTTTAAAATATGGAGTCAAAGGGTGAGGAGTAGACCCAGGTGAGATGGGACGGAGCAGAGGTGGTGTGACAAAACCAACACTGGATTGGGAGTTCTGGCTTCTAATCGCAACTTCCTATCACCGGCTAAGCTGTAATTTACCACCGTCTTGGGACAATTCCAAGTTTTATTTTTCTTTGTGTTTCTTGCACATAGCAATGCACCATAACAGTACAGGGATTTCAAAGTTGAAAGGGTATTCAACCCGTGTATTTGTAGTACAAAGTGCCTCGGTGGAAGTCCGAACACTAGGCTGGGAGGACGATTCTCGGCAGAGAGAATGTGAATGAGTAAGTGTGATAATTCATTCATATGAATGAATGAGGCATTTGGAACAAGTCACTTAACCTCACTTCTGCCACATAACTCATTTATCAGTGGGTCTCTCTGATTCTTGATGAGATGCTTGATTTCATTGTGGTGGCTGATTTTGTGAATTCTTTAATGTCTTTGTCTGATTGGGTCACTCCTGAGCTCTGACTACCCTGATGAGGTCTCACCCCATCGTCAACCACGTAGTATCAGTGACCGTGAGCAAAGTAGCTTTATCAGCTTTAAACCCTCCGTCCCACACACTCACCAAGAGGACTGCTCTGTCTCTGCAGTGTCTCAGCTGCTTCTCTAGTCACCTTTCACTGCAGTCGCCTCAGTTTGGATGACAGCTTTGTAAATGCCCTTCATGCCAAAACAACCTGACCCAAGTATCTTCTCAGCAGGATATTTGAATTTCCACTGAGCCACTGTGTACGGCAACCACACGGATCAGCCACCCTCTGGAAATTACTAGGTCTTTACCATTACTGTTCGCGTTGTTTCAAATAACATCCTACATTCTCTTCTCCGCCCCCCTCCCCACCAACACACACACCCAAGTTTATTCCTTTCCAGACCATTACTCAAACACTTCTTACTCCTTGAACACATCTCTCTTTCACTCAGGTAGAATTTATCACTTCTTTCTCTGAGCTCCCACAGTAGCATTCATCCCTATTTAAATGAGCTGAAGGACAAGGGCAAGTAAAGTCTTAATCATGTTTGAATCCCCTACATCTAACACTGTGACTACTCAATAAACGTTCTCTGATATCTCATTATACCTTGACAGACACAAAGCTTTATGACAGGCAGTAGTGGTAATTTATAAACTAAATGCCTGTTAGTATCACATGGCTCTTCTTCATCATCCAAGGAGGTGAGCTGTGGGAGAAAAGTGACAAGAGTCTATAAATATTTGCCTGAAAAATTTAACACTAGTAACGAGAAAGCTTAGGGAAAAATTTCTGTCTCTCAAGCAGGATTTCCTTACAGAGCACCTCACCCTCTATAGTCTACATGAAAATACCCTTTCTTTTCATTCATTCTCAAAAAAAGGCCCCACGATCTCCAGTTTCTATGAATCCAGGCAAAAGGCTTCAGAATGGGTCTGTACACACCACTTCCCACTAAGGTACTTGAAAGAAGCAGCTGATTCTGGGTGTGGATCAGGAAAGGGACCAGATAAATTGGTCACATTCTCTCATATCAGAAGCCAAGAAGTTATCAGAGATGACTCTGGTCATGTCCAAATTTCTCTGAAGCCAACTTGAAGTGGTCCTCACTGGCCATAAAATTGAAATGATTTGAGAACTAGATATAGATTGTAATAGATTGAAATCATTAATTATTTAAAAACATAAGATCATAATGATAGTAAGAAAAATGCTCCATCAGTCACCTTCAAGTGATATTAACCAACTCATTATATTGAAAACTGATAAAGAATTAAGCATTTATCTTGATTTTCCTACACGCATTGTACTGCAGCATAACTCAGGAGTGGATCAGAGGAAGTTTGTTTTCACAGAAATATCACAGAAAATAAATTAAGAAGGAATCACAGAAAATCACCACTTTGGAGGTGGTGATGAAAGGACACTTTGGAGTCCTTGATGAAATGCTAGATTTAGGCAACTGTCATAAATGGTCACTAAAATCCTAAAAAAGTCACAAACAGGTATCTTTGATTTTTTGCTGGAAGTGCTCAAAATTATCTATGAAATATTCCTGCTGAAACTTGAGCCAGCGTCTGATAAAATCTTTAAATTCAGCTTGCCATTTACAGGAAATACAGGAGCGGTGTAAATAAATATTTAAAAATTAGAAGATGGAAATTAAAAATACTGCACATTTCTTCCACAAATGAACTAAACGGAAAAACAGAAAGGACAGAGGAAGATCTCCTCCCTCCGTTTGAATAAAGCCACTGCACCTCCTCACTTCCACCTGGCTAAAATTTATCTTCACAATTCAGCACTTGATGTTAGGGTTTGTAATCAGATTATTTAGCTGTCTCCCCCAACAGACAGAGAAGGCACAATGTCATGTTAATTTTGTATTACTAGCAGCTACCAGATTGCACAGCACACAGCACATAACAGGTGCTCAGTAAATATTTGCAGAATAAATAAGTGAATAGACTCCAAGCTCCATCAAACTGCCATCTCTCCTAGCTTTGCAATTCGTTTTTTTTTTTTCATCTTATCATATCTGGGACTAAACAAAACTACTTTCTATTTTGCAAGATGGCAAACAAAAGCTTTTCATCTGACCTCAGATAAAGGCTTGCAAAGCTCGCTGTTCATCAGCGTTCTAAATACTTGCTACATGTTAGTATTACCTACAGAAATTTTAAAAACACTTATAGTTGGTTCCATCTCCAGAGATCCTGATTCATTTGCTTTTTTTAAAAAAAAAATCGTTTGTCTTTTTTTTCCCCCCGAGGGAGGGTAATTAGGTTTTATTTTTATTTATTTATTTTAATGGAGGTACTGAGGATTGAACCCATGACCTCGTGCATGCTAAGCATGTGCTCTGCCACTGAGCTACATGATCCCCCCTGATTCATTTGACTTTGGATGGGACCCAGGGCATAATTTTTTTAAAGCTCTTGACGAGATACAAATGTGGGGTCAGGATAAAGAACTGCTCTGTACCTGTTTTTAAGGTCATTACATCCCACCCTGTCTCCACTATATATTTGATTTCCTGCTTTCATATGACAAGATAGCTCATTTATACCAACAATATTTTTCACTTGTCCTTCCTTTCAATGTAGTCATGTCACTATTTCATTTCTCTATTAGTAACCATGTAAATATGAATTAAACCTCCATTTCTTGCCCCATTAATACTGATGGTCTTTGCTTTCCCAGTTCATCTTGGAACCCTACTCTCTCTGTCTCCACTGTCTACTCCCAAACACCACTTATCTATAATTTAAGGTTTTGATTGTTAATGTGAAGAACAAATGCATTTTCTTTTACAACCACCTTGCGAATTTCAACAGGTTTAGTACAAAAGGCAAAAGGAGTAAATAATGTTGATCGTTAAGACTGTGTAAAGCCAAATGGCTATTGCATTTCCTTCCCGACAAAGTTTGCCTTCACCACCCACCTCCTCCTAGCCCACTGTCACAGATTTTACAGCCCTCCTTTCTCTTTTTAAATTTTTTCTTGCATTTACTGCCTTCATCATTGTCAAGCTCTTCTGATGTCTCAGTCATATTATGACACCACTTAGATTTCCTTTAAGGAAGAATCTGCCTTAGCAGCTGGAAATGCTGTCAGCAAGCTGCCTTTCCTCAGCTGACAGCCCTTGTCAGATTGCCTCACATGCAGAGACTTGCACTGACCAAGGTCACACACTCGGGTGTCGCCCTCATCAGATGACTGGTCCAGGTAGCGGGATAAAGGCTCTCTCATCTTTGGCCCAGTAGAGAACAAGTCAGACAGACAGTACGAACTCCAGAGCTTACCCGAGGTCAGTGGAGGCTGCTGCGTCTGCATCACAGCTCCACTTTTCCCTCTGCCCAACCCTGCCTCCTCCCAACCCTTCTTAAAGGAGCTGATCCCTATTGGCAGTCCCTGGGAAACATGCCACATATTAACTTCCATCTCAGAGTCGGCTTCCTGGAGAAGCCAACTTGCAACAACGCTGTTCTAATCTAACTAGCACCTTGGACAATGGCCTGGAGCTAGGCCGATCAACAGAATGCTGGTAAAGCCTAAAATCACTGGCACTGAAGAAAAATTCACCGGGTGTCCTTTCTCAGTCATCCCACCTGTGGTAAACTGTCCTCTCTGGGAGCAAGTCAAAGTCCATCTAGCAAGACCTCTCTTCACTCTTTTCTACTGGAGCACCCTTGTTTCTTGAGAGAACCCATATCCAGCTGCAAACAGAGGCATAAGGCCAGAAAGAGAATCTGGTTTGAAACAAGGCCAAGATACAGTCTCCTTCCTTCCTTGCTTCCTTCTTTCCTTCCTTCCTCCCTCCCTCCCTCCCTTCCTCTTTCTTTCTTTCTTTCTTCCTTCCTTTTTGTTTCTTTCTTTCTTTTTCTCTTTCTTTCTTTCTTTTTCTCTTTCTTTTTTTCTTTCTTTCTTTCTCTTTCTTCCTTTCTTCCTTTCTTTCTTTCTTTCTTTCTTTCTTTCTTTCTTTCTTTCTTTCTTTCTTTCTTTCTTTCTTTCTTTCTTTCTTTCTTTCTTTCTTTCTTTCTTTCTTTCTTTCTTTCTTTCTTTCTTTCTTTCTTTCTTTCTTCCCTTCCTTCCTTCCTTCCTTCCTTCCTTTTTTGCCCACAACTCCTGCCCCAATGCCTCTCCTTTCCACTACTATGTCTGAAGGATCCTGGACAGAGAATGTCC
The DNA here is from genome assembly GCF_048564905.1 of Vicugna pacos. Taxonomy (NCBI): domain Eukaryota; kingdom Metazoa; phylum Chordata; class Mammalia; order Artiodactyla; family Camelidae; genus Vicugna; species Vicugna pacos. Next base: position 5,508,762 of record NC_133015.1, read on the forward strand.
ATCATTTTCACTTTTCTACCTGTCTTAGTCAGTTGGAGCTGCTAAAACAGAATACTATCCACTGGGTGCCTTATAAACAACAGACACATTTTCCTCCCAACTCTGGAGGCTAGAAGTCTGAGATCAGATTGCCATCATGATTATGTTCTGGTGAGAACCCTCTTCTGTTGCAGATTGCTGACTTCTTACTGTATCCTCACATTGTGCAAAGAGGGTGAAGAAGCTCTCCGGGCTCCCTCTTCTAAGAGCATGAATCTCATTCATGAGGATGGAGTCCTCCCAAGCTAGCTGCCTCCCAAAGGCCCCACCTCCTAATACCAGCTGGGGTTAGGATTCAGCATATGAATTTTAAGGAGACACGAACGTTCAGTCCATTACACTATTGACTTCATTTTTTTCTTATTGGTTTTTTATAACACATTTTATGACACTTTTTTATAACACTTAGGGTCACTTAGAAAGTTTTTATCTTCCAGCAGACAGGACGTTAGCTCTGGGTGGTCGGTTCTTGGGATGTTGCCTAATCCATCATCTGCAACAAAATGTTGGAACGTCTTCCTATGTGATCATTAGTACTGATGACTCTGTCTGTCTTCGGCACACTTCCTGCTGTTTCTGAAATTATGTGACTTATCCACAGTTTCCTGTGCATACAGTTTCATAATCACCAAGTGTGGGAAGGATTAGAAAGTGAAGGAGAAATATACGCTTTTACAGAGAAATGCTATCCATCCTTTAAAATAGATATATACTTCATAAAGAGAGTAACACTCTATGTTGCTCCTCCACTTGGCGGAGCTGACTTCAGCCAGGACTCACCACACTCTAGCCCCATTTCACAGTCTTATCTGGAACTGGACCACAGGTTCCTGGAGTTTCTTTTCTTCTTTCTTTGTTTATTCCTCCATTTTCAGGAAAGACATCCTCAAGTGTCCCCTTGCCCTTCCATTACTGTGTTCTTTCATGATGGGACTTTCTCTGTTCTGTTTCCTCATTCAATCTTCTTCCATCTAACTTTGTCTTCTTGAAATGTATTGAAGGTATTCATCTGCCGGTGAACACCCTTCCGTTCTCTTAAAACTTGCCAACGTACACTCTTTTAAACGCTTGCAGGATGGTGAGGGAAATGGATCTGGGTGAATGCTCTCTGCCAACTTGGAGTCTTCCAGGGAACTTGGAAGAGTTTCATCTGGCAGGAGGGCTGGGACTCTAGGAAGGGAGGGACACTGCCTTTTGACTGCAATTCTTCTGAGCTGTTGGAAATTTTTACTATGAAAGCACATTCTTTTGTTTTCCAACAAAAGAAAACTGATTTGACAAATGTACAGGCATTTAATGAGCAACTACTATGCAACAGGCATGGCCCTAGACAGCTTTTAAAGGTAAAAGAGATTGAGGAAAATGCAACGCAATTATGCAATTTGAAAAAGAAATTACCACTGAAAGAGTGCAGCAATTCTGGACTTTTGGATTGTCACTATATGGTAGGTCTGTTGAAGCCTTGATTTTCAGTGTGCTTTCTTTATAAAAGTACAGTGAGAGCAATCTTTATAGCGTCAGCAGCTGAAATCTTTTGCACTCTCATAATGTGGTCTTTGAAATAATCTTTAGCATTATGTAAAATCTGAATCAGCAGCTTAAAGTGAGCTCATTTTTGCCACATAAAAGATTTTTCCACTGTTCTATGTGTTTTAGAATGAGTTCAGCCATAAAATTATAATCAGAGTCAAGCAAAATGGAAGAGAAAACTTCCCTGGCTACTTCAGATATTTAATGGGAGGACAGTCAATTGATTTAACTCATATGGTTCCTTAAACCAAATGCATTTTAAGACATAATGAGTTTCACTTATTTTATATGCATTTAGCATGTTTAAAAATACATAGATAATGCTTTCTTTAGTTTTCACAACTGATCTAATCTATGGGAAATCCATACTCAATTTGGGATAAGTTTATATATTTACATTCACTTTTTTTTCAAGTCCAAGGGAGCTCTAAGGGGTGGTAAAGGAAATCAAAGCACTAACACCCTTTGAATGCTTACTTGTTACCAAGCATTGTGAAGCTAGTTTTTAGAATTAATATATTGTACAATGTAGCCAATATAGCCAATGTTTTCTGATGACCATAGGTGGAGTATGACCTTTAGAAATTGTGAATCATTATGTTTCTACACCTGTAGCTTGTATAATGTGGTATATCAACTACACTTCAATAAAAAAAACGGAACTCTCGTTTTCTTACTATAATATAATATTAGTATTTCATCTTGTAAGATTCTAATGACGGTTGAATGTGCCTAGCACACAGTCAGTAATCAGTCAGAGATATCATTTCCCTTTCTATTACCATCTTCATAGGTTAGTCTGAATGAGGCTGGTCATATTATTATGAACGGAGAAAGCTATTTCAAGGGAAAAACTGTTTTTCAAGGCTGTCAATAGAGGTGCTGATTAATTTTGCTTAATCGGTGAAAACCTCAATAATATCAGAATGAAAGCTGTCTTGGGCTTGGGCCCCTGGGAATCAGCTCTTCAAGTGCACAAGGTGTAACTAAAAGGAAATGAGGCCAGATCCACAACCCAGGAGTGAACAGCAGCCTTACACTTCATGTGCTGCCACATTGCAAATTATGTCCCACTGCAGTAAGAAAAACAAAACAAAACAAAAACAACTGACTAGTTATAAAAGGACCCCCCCGCACGCTCTGATAACTGTGAGACAGAGGCAGATTATTTAATTTCATATCCATCTTGTAGCATTACGGTGAGCTTGGGTACTACGGTGAAGGAAGGCGCTAACCGTTGCTGGTTCTCAGCGATGGCTAATATGTAAGAGTAATCAGAGAGGTTACTCTTCCAGTGACTCATACTACTTATCTCTGAGACATACTTCCAACAAGAGTGTCAAAGCAACATCTCTAAGCTGAAATTCAGCACACTCAGAACCTATTTCTTCATTCTTTTGGTTAACAAATATTCACTGAAGACCTACAGTATGTCAGATATTGTATTACACATTGCAAGAGTACCAGCGGGAGAAATGGATCCCCCCAAACAAATCAAAACAAAATGAAAACCCAAGTCTCAACAGGCTTACATGTTAGATGGGCAGACAGAGAATAAGTATAAGAAATATGTAAACTACACAGTATGTTAGAGGGCACCAGCTGTGTTGAGAAGAATGAAGTAAGGGAAAAAATAAGGTGTGTGGAGAATGGAGAAGTGCTGTTTCAATGTAGTTGAATAGATCTCCTCTTGAAGATGACATTTGAGCAAAGATCTGAAGAAGAGAAAGCAAGCCACGGGGATCTCGGCAGGAGAAGCATTCTAAGGGGAGGGGACAGTAATTGCAAAGGCTCTGTGGGAGAAGGGAGCTTTTCAGGAAAGCAAAAGGGATAGAGAAGGAGAGAAAGTGTGGGATGGGTGTGTGTTGGGGGTGGCCATGTAAGGACTTTGGTCTCATGCTCAGCTTGGCTACATTTATGTCTGAATAATTATTTTGATAATATTCTTAGAACTCTGTTGGTTGAAAAAATGATCCATTTTGTTGTATATCAGTTTAGAAAATAGTGACAGGGAATTAAAAGCACCTGAAGAAGAATATCCTTTATGAATAAATTTCACTCCAGGACAGATTCTTTCTAAAGCATGTTTCAGCATGCAGAAATGCTAATATGAACCTCTGATACATACCCACAAATTTCATATCATGTATGTTTTCAGTGTCGAACTAACTGGTGTATCCAACGATTTTTATGAAAATGACTGGTAGACACTAACTTGAATAGATATCCAGGTTCTTTAAAAAATTTTTTTAAAGCTCTTGAAGTAGAAACCACATTTCTAGCCTTCCAGTGAATTGATGCAGTGTCTGAATCCTGATTAAACAATCCTAGTTTCTTAGTGTGATCTAGAGTGAACACGTAATTTATCATCCAAAGTAGGATGTTGGGTGGAGGATTAATGCTAAGCTGGAAGGCATAAAACAGGACTGTCCCAGACAACTAGAATATATGGGCCCTGCAAACAGATCGAACAAAGAGTTTTGGAGTTAAGCAGCTCTAGAACTGAAAAACAGCCTCACCTCTTCAGGAACGGTACCCAGGCTGTCTGAGACCCATGATACGGAGTTATGAAACCTAACTTGGTTGCGTGGGAAGATTTATTTGAATGAAGACATGTTCATGTCCAGTACAGAGCCATTTGAAGGAGTGGGACCTAAGCAATAATGGAGAATGTGGAAGAATTACACTCAGTTATTGTAGAAGGTCTTGAAAAGTTGAAAGGGGGTTGTTACAAAACCATCCTGGGCTAAGTTACTCGAAGGCCATGGTAGTATAGAGCTATAGTTACCGAGTATCAAAGTATACCCTCGCATACAATGGTGCCATCCCTACTTCTTTAACTAAAACCATAATCATAGAAGTGATGGGATCATGAAACACAGTGCCCATAGTCTTAGTATTAGAACAATGAACCTTATAGTAGAGAAATACTTTTTAAGTGTTTCTTAAATACATTTTAGGTATTAGAGTGGTTGATACAAAGTGGTAAGTTTTGATAACAGAACTTTCTTTGCTACAAGAGATTTAAAAATTTCCCCTCCTCTTAAAATTATGGTTCAATGCCATATCTACGTGTAGAAACACATTTGACGCCAAACTGCCTCAGACTTCAGATGCCAGTGGGAGATCACAGGAGACTGGAGTCCTTACGGGACACTCTAGGTTCTTGAGAGTTAATCACATGTTCAGTTTTTTTTATGTCAAATACAAATCTGAGGATACTGGCAAAAGGTCCTAAGATGCTTTCCATACAAAGGCACTGAAGTATTTTCATTTTCTAAGGCTCAAGATACTCAGATACTTTTCTATTCTTTAAAATTACCTTAATCCCATCAAGCTGTTTTTCTTTCCCAGGCTTATCCAGAGTTTGACATTCTGCTCTATCTCAGCTACAGCTGGCTCAATACATTATCTACTTCGCTCCCCAAGTTTACTTCAATGATTACCTTTATTTCCTCATTTTCTACTAAAATGTCTATTTCTATTTTAAACAATTTTTCATATCATACAAAAAGCTTTATGAAACTATGATGTTTTCAATAGTTAATTTTCCTCAATTTACATAGTCTGTAATCCATTTGAAATGACAGATTTACATATTCTGCTGGTTATTTCTGACACTTCAAATTTTTTCACATGAAATAACTTCAAACACTATATTTATTATGCAGAAAGCTTTTGCTTCTATCTCTAAACTTAACTGCTGCCAAAACCTGGAGTTTGAAGTACATTTCTGTGTTTCATTAAGTTTTCCTATTTGTCTTAATGTAATACTTTTTTTTTATCATTCCTTGTGCTTTGCAATAAGCAATCTAATACTGTGGTTCCAGGATCACAACTAGGAACTATATTAGTATTACTAATTATATTAATAATGGTAATAACATTTATATCATGTTCTCCATGCTGTGGGCACTGTTCTAAATGAATTTTATGGTTTTACAAATTCATATACTCCATGATTGTAACAAAGTTTTGAATAAAACATATGTAATCACTATGTACATCTAAGAAAATGCTGAATATTCTTAATTACTAAACTGTTTTATAAAAATAATACGAAGGGTGAGAGGTCTTGAAAACAAAATATCATTGTTTGAAATTTTAACTCAAAGAATTTTTCCTGAATGAATAAAACTATGTAACGTCATTATGATTAAAAGGCTGGTGGCTGAATAAGACACGGTGCCTTCCATCCAGAAGAACAGTCTAGTGAGGAATGGTGAGAAAACCTCCTCGGATAGGTAGATGGAACCACCATGTATTCTCTCCATAATTTGTATTAAGTTGTGCCGATATTATTAAAATATATGTGTATGTGTATATGTGGATACACACGAATACACACATATATATTCATAATTCAATCAATACATTGGATATATATTCAGATAATGTATATAATGTTCTTACTTAATTGTTGAAGATGTTTAATTAAAATTATAAAACATTAGAATTAAATTTGTTTCCTTTCTAACTCATTTGAGATTCCTACACTTAAACAGTTTTTGAAGAAATTTTTAAGTATCTACTCCATGTATAATAATGCGAATCGAACAGCAGGTTTTAGATTTTTCTTGTGTTACTAATTCACCAAGTATGAGAAATGTTTAACAGGATCAGGGAAAATAAGTCGGAATCCTTGCACGAGAGATTATCTTCAACAAACGAATGTTGGCCTCAGAGGGAGAAACAGCTCTCTGGCGCCATCTATTGACTGCATTGCTTTACATGTTCATCAAGAGATAATGCAAATCGGTACTGAATGAATAAAACATAATCTTTTCTTCCTCATTTTTCGTTAATGACGAGTAGCCTGAGCCATCACCACTGACAGTAGTTGATGCATTCCAGATATATCGGTAAATTTATGCTGCACGCTTGGAATCCGATGTTGTCTTTTGATCACAAATGAAAATTTGCTTTAATGTGTCTGCAGGGGTCCACCCCCATAGGTGATATTCATGCTGCAATGTCTCATCAGAGGCCAAAATCATCTTCACCAGGGTTAACTGGCTCTGTTCCGTGTGTGTGGTGTGTGTGTGTGTGTGTGTGTGTGTGTGTGTTTCCTTTAAAGCATTTAAACTCTGCTGGAGAATCAATGACACAGTCCTCTGTTGTGCTGACTTTGAACCTGGCCGTCAAAAGGATGACTGTATAAAAGAGCACCAGTTAGGTGCAAGTACTCGGCTAGATACTTTGACATAGGCCATTCAATTTATTCCTTCCCCAAATGACAGGCACAGGAACTAAGTGCAGAGAGATTAAACATCTTGCCTGAAGCCCCTCATATCTTTCAGGTTTGTAATTCAAATGTCACTTTTGCCAGTAAGTCTCTCCATAGTTACTGCGCCTGAAATTTTGAACACCTCACCCTTTACACTTTTCATCCTTCTCATCCCTTTTCATTGTTTGGTAATTATCACCATAATATACCACATATTTAACTTACATACCTTGTTTCCCGTCTGTCTCCCTTTGTGGGATGTAAGCTGCAAAGTACTAGGAATTTTACCTGTTTGTGTTCATAGCTGCCGTCCTAACATACAACAGAGCCTGGCACAGAACAGATACTCAATAAACATTTGTTAATAAAAGAATGAATAAATTGAAGACTGTCTAGTCAATGGTAAAGCGAGAATTTGAATCCATAATTCGTCACATGCTCTTTCTGCTGCCACAGGCTACGGCACTTTCATCCCGTGTGCAATCAAAACGTCCCCAGTGTCTCGTGTTAACTTGAGCCATTCAAGAGAACAAAGTTGTCTTTACTTTCAACTCCTCTGAATTAACCAGAAAAAGGAGGCAACTAAAGTGACCACTCATTTCTCCACTGTTTAATACATGTCACCTGAATGGCTTCTATGTACTAGGCGCACAATAGAAAACGTTTCCTTTCATTTGTGCCTTCAGTATAAATACGCAGGTGTCACTGTGCGAATACCAGCGTCTTTGACAGTTCTCTACAAGGCTTCCTCGCAGGATGCAAGCGCGGAGATCACAGACTAACATTCCACTAATAGAGAACGGGAGGAGGAGAGAGGAGGACACAGCAGCTTATCTTGTTTGACTTAAAGAACATGGGTTTTCTCCATGCTCTTTCTGTGTCTTTTAACAGCACACAGTGTCCTGTGCTTTAATGATCAGCTTTTAATTTTATTCATCCTGGCAACCTAATGCATTCCTTCATTTATTTGCATTTGTTTCCTGGCCCTTAGAATGGACTCAGTTACTTGAGTACACAGCATTTAATGGTGAGGACTTAAACGGAGAATCCTTATAAAGAAGCTTCCTTCACTCCTCTTTCTTTTTCAGATGCTCCCAGGTGCTCATGACAAGAAAACATGTATCTAATGAGCTGTAAGACAACACAGAAGGAAAATAAAATGTGTCTCTTTTTTCCAATAAACTCAGTAGCTAACTAGACACAAAGATATTAGGGGGAAAAAAAGAAATTTAAAACACACAAGAGAGATTTTACCATCTTCACTAGGTTATTTTAAAGAAATCCACACCATTACCCCAGTTTATTTCCAGCAAGAATGCAATAGAACTTATTTCTTTGTGTATAAAAGGGAAGAACATATCCCTTTACTTAGGAAGTGGAGTCATACGAGAAAGTAGATTCCAACCTGGTGTAAGTTATCAGGGACTGACGGCAAGAGAGAAATACTCAGATAGGAAAAAGGCAGCTGGAAGAAAGGACTTAACCTGTCTCTAACAGCCCAACAGATTTGTGTAGAGATAACGTATCTCCGCTTGTGCAGGTAGACGACTGTGTAAACAGATCAGCTTAATTCCATGGGCAGCCTCGGGGATGTTGCTTAAAGTGCCTCCATTTCCTCATCTTTAAAATAGAATTGACAATGTATTTATTTCTTAGGGTTGTTGAGGAATGAATGATTTAACACATGTGATGCAATTATAAGAGGTCCTAGCACATAGCAAGCACTGCATAATATCGATATTATCCGTTTTCTTATAGGAAATTGTATTTATTTCATTGTTTCCTCTTTGCATGTAATACACGTTTGATTTCTTATTTCAGTTGTTATATTTAGTACAGTTTTCGAGATTTAAAGGGCATAAGGTAAAGGATTGTCTGTTTATTCTGAACAGCACGTGAAAACGTTTCAGTTCTCCCCTAGAAGTGTGTGTGGGAGGGCAGTGGAAATGTGCAGCAGGCCAGGGGAAGGTGGATACCAGTGGCAAACTGAGTCCCCGAAGTCCTATCATAGTTTTACACTAGAAGATCATTTTACCAATGCAACATTGGAGGTTCTGGGTTTAGTTTTAATTTGGGTCAACTTCATAAAACTCTTTATGAACAGCAATATTACATTGTGCAACTTCTTACCCTGCTCTTTCTCCCACATCTACATCCGCATCCACAGTCAACCCCAGCCCCCCTCGTTTATTTCCTCAAACACGTCAGACATGCTTACACCTTAGGACCTTCTGTTTCCTTTACCTGAATTTTTCTGCCCCCAAATCCCCAGGAATAAATTCATAATCTCCTACAAGTCTTTGTTTAATAGAACTTTCTCATTAAAATCTCTGTTGACCCTGTTTCAGATCTTCAAGATCTATGGGTTTAGGGTCCAATGGTGCTGCATGAGTTTGAATATCCCCACTCGAACTTCCTCCAGGACCTAGAAAAACCAAAGGAGAGATGATCCGCAGATAAAACCACAGCTGAGCTGCACCCTAAGCAGCCGTGGGGAACAGGAAACACAGTCATGTTCAATCAACTGTAAGTAGAAGAAATAAAATTCCAGTAGCATTTCTGCTGCCTGCCCAGCAAGCCTGCGGTTGTGGAGAGGGGGAGAGAGGCTTAGGAGACTCAGCTCAAAAGAGCCAGGGAGTGAAGATGACCTAGATAAAACAAAAATGAAATCATCACTAAGGACAGAACATTCAATACTAAATGCCAAAATACTGAGCACAGGTCAGGACTGGGTTAAGGGACAATGAGTGGCACTTGAAGTGGCAACTGCCAAGGGTCACTGCTGCTGGGGAGAGGGGAGGAGTTGGATGAAGGTGGGGAGTTAAGGCTGTGAATGAAAAGAAGGAAACAAGAGGGGAAAAAAATCAAATAAATGCAAGAAACAAAAGGGAAAAAAACATGCCAATCTCCCCACTCACCACCCTGCCATCAAAAAGACCATTTATGAAAGAAGTTGCACAGATTAGGGCAGGACTAACGCAAATGAACACTCTTAAAACTACGAAGCACAGAGGGTTAGAAAAGAGCAGAATACATCATGCATAGAAAACTATTAGGAAACATCAGTAAAGTTAATCAAAAAATCTCAGCTGATGAAAATTCTCTCCACAAAACCAACCAAAAACCTAAAGAGAACTGTAACACATTATGCCAAACTGAATTACCTCTTCTCAAACAAGAACTGGGAAAAATTTTTTAAATAACTTGAATTAGAAATGTAAACACTGAGCATATAAATGGATAAAAAGAGAAAGGAATAACATGAAAATTAGTTGAAACCAGGAAAGAAATAGAACAAAAAATTAAATATTACAAACGAAGACTAAGCTACAAGACGTCCGAGTGAAAATGGACTCAAATGAAAATGCTATAAAGGGCCTTTGTGGAAAAGAAAAGCAACTAAGAGAATGAAAATGACATAAAAAAGGAAAACAGAAAGGGTCAGACTGAAAGCAGCTGAAGTGTAAGGTGAGCGAACAATGTCCAACGTTTGTGTATCTGGAGTCCTTGACTAAGAGACTTAAAACCATGGAACAGAAATAATATTTACAACTATAATGCAAGAAAACGTTCCATAAAATAAAATAAGAACTTGAATCTGCTCATGGAAAGGGCTAAATGGTTATCAGGGAAAAATCTGAACTAGAACAAGCATCTCCAAAGTACATCGAGTAAGACTATTACAATTTAAAGGGAAAGAAGACGTCCCCGGGGCCTCCAGAGATGGCCAAGTGCAAAGTCCTGAGAAGCAGACAAGCAATCAGACGTCTCAGAAATGAAATATAAAGCAAGGCAACATGAAGCAGCACTTTCAAGACATAAAAGAAATCCCGACACTAGCGAAGGTCTTCCAGTGTCAAAGTCATGGGAAAACAGTTCTGAATGTGCAAAAACTCAGAACACAGGTGCCCTTTCTAAAGGGATCTATTAAAGGATGAGCTTCTTCCAGTCAAGAGCCCCCTGGAGAAAGTCTGGCAGAAGGACTGATGGTGATGATTTCACATTTTTCATTATAGAACTAAGAATTATAGAAGACGACCATGTGAACACAATATGTTCTGACAAACAAAAGACTAAAGGAATGAAAAATGAGGAAGAGAGAAGAAAGTAGAACTAGTTCATTGACTATTGCATCTGTATTATTAGGGAGGAGTCAAAAGATACCAGTGAAAACTGAAAGAAGAGATATAAACATTAAAAAGAGAGAGTTAATAAAAAGAGAATTATGATCACTGTAAAAGTTAAAACAAAGGTTAACTACTAGAACAAAACCAGAAAGCTTTATAAATACCAAAAATAGTATAAAAAATTAAAGAAGCAAATAATTTTTAAAAGAAAAGGACATACCAAAACAGAGGGAAAACCACAGTAAGAATAACATAACACACATGGTAATTACTACATGAAATACTCTGATGGGACTGAGACCCCCAACGTATCAGTCGTTCAATAAATGTGACTGGGATATGCTCATTTAATGAAAAATAGATGTTCAAATTGGCTTACAAAGTAAAATCAAATTCTATGTTATACACAGGCGTTAAACCTGAAATACATTGATTCAAAAGGGGGAAAACTCAAACAGGCAAAGTGTATTACACAAGATGAAGGGATAAGTTCATTTGATAAGGATGCAGAGATTGCAATCCTGGTGCCACATAAAGTAGCATTTAATCCAAAAACTTTAACTGAAGAAAGAATGACATTTCATGATGCCCCAACCCCCTGCTCTCACTCCAGCCATCCAGATCTCCCTTACCTCATTCTACTCCTTCTTTTTTCTAAAGAATGTATCAACTTCTAACATATAGTTTACTCATTCATGGTGTCTGATACTAAGTGAGTGAATTTATGGCTAGAATGTCAGCCATTGAGGGCAAATATTTTAGCTGTGTTTTTTTTAATTGGTGTATACCAAATTTCTAGAATGAAGCCTAGAACTTAGTAGATGCTCAATAAATATTGATTAAGTGAATTAACAAATCAATTTAATCTGTTTTTCTTACCTGTGAAATGGGAATAATCATGTTCTTGCAGGCTTGATGTGAGAATGGGGGAAATGCCTAAAACTCTTTTAGCAAAGTCTCACCTTATCCCTGCATGCATTTATTAATAATAATAATAATAAATATTATTATAAACATAATATTATTAATATTATTATAATTAATAATAATAACTATTATTATTATTATTATTATTATTATTATTTTAAGTCTACCTCCTGATGTCCTTAAATACCCAGGAACATTGTTTTGAAAGAGCAAAAACATCCTAGAGGAAACCAAAGCTGAACTGATGAACTGATGGCGTCTCATCCAATTGCTGCTGTTCAGATGAAACGTCTGCATTTGATGTTCCAGCTTTCTCTACAGCATCCCTTCCTCACCGACAGAAAATGAAGTAGGAGTAAACTTTGAGGAAGGAATAAACACATTTTCACTCAACAGTATTTTAATTACCATGGAACATGGTACACATTACACTTCAATGGCTGCCTTTAATTTCCATCCATCATAAATTCATAGAATGAATGAACACACAAGAAAGCACAAGTGGGAAGCAACCAGAAAATATACCAGTGACCAATATTAATGGTTCTCTTTTAGCCTGAATTTTCTTCCACTTCTCGCTTTTCCATTGTGTGTAAGTCTATGGAAGAATAAGTATGAAAAATATTTCTGGGTGTTTAGGAGCATCAGTACCTTTAAGATCCTCTCTAATGTGAATTACCCATAACTGTAATAACATCAAATGAAATAATTATTTTTCTTTCTCACGTGCATTTAGAATCATTAACTCATAGAATTTTGCAACATGAAGTACAGAAAATCTTAATACCACAATTAAATTTTTCTGAGCATATACACTGCTTTCTGTGTATTTTCTGAAAATGGATGAAGACGAGCAACAGCATCATAGTTAGAAAATCTGACAAATAGCCATTCCGTTTGGGTGAAATGATGAGAAATAAGCTGTGAAGGTGCTTTTTTTCTGCCAGGAACACAAGATAGTACCTTATCTTTAAATAGAATGGAAGATGTACTTTAACACTGCTATATATTTTTTCCTTCTCCTCACTTTCTAAAAAATAACATGTCACTTCGCATGATAGATTTTTATGGCAGTGGAAGGATTTTCTTCGTAAAAATGAAACCAATCTGAAAAGCAAGTGTGGAATAGCCCTGTTTGTCAACAAGATGAACGCTAGTAAAAGATCCAAGAACCAGTGGGTGGAAAAAAAGGAGAGAAACATTTGGGTGACAAGGAAAGGAAGAAAAGTGAGATGCTATTTTGAGAGAATGTATTACATACAGGCTGGCCAGCTGATCTGTCCGACTACAGATCACCCAGCTGACAGAATCAAGACGTCACAAGGGAAGAGCTATAACCAGGGGATCCTTCTGAGTACTTTTACTCTTATAAATGAAATGTGTATATTTCTTAGTTTGTCCTACTCATGTTACATCTGTCACTGGAAGGGTTCTTCCCGGATAACAAAGCAAATTGCTGCAGCTCACCGGACTACAGAGAGAAACGTACGTTCCCAACTTTGAATTTCTATCATCCAGAAGGGAGTGAATCACTCACTGGTGAGGGTCACAAATCCACATTTTAGTACAGAATTTGTAGAGCAAGTATAAGAATAATCACTTTAAAGAATGGTGTCAAAAAGGAAGGTGGTTTACTGTGACTGTATGCAAAATTAAATTCTGGTAACATGATCAGATAAGCAGGGAAAAAAAGAGGCTCTAAAGAAGGTGTGCAGGACGAGTAGACTCTCCGATGGACTCTTGTCAGGAAAGTGCCCTCGGAGGGTCTCAAGGCAGGAATACGCAGAGGTTCATAAGCCAAAGGTGGCCTTATTTATGCTCAGAGTGAGGAAACCAAAGATGCCATAAACCTGCAGACTGGGTTATAAGGCACAAAGTTAATTGCTGAGAATGAGAAAGCTGAATTATTCAGTTTCCTTATCTCTGGGACAGAAAACTAGTAGTAACAGGGGCTAGAATTTATTGAATACCCATATTCCAGACATCATACCGGAAACCTTATGTTGAATAAAGTCCCTTGTACACCTGGGGTTTCAATGCCATTTTATTTCCTTTCCTAGATCTAAAGAAACAAATACCCCCAAGTTATTCATATCCAAGGACAAGGAGACATAGTATCACTTTTTATGAAAAGAATGACATAAAAACAGGGTTTTATGACTTTTGTTTAAGTCCCTCAGCAGTGTATATAACTGCTGAAAAGCTGACTGTAAACTAACGTCAAGAGATGTGGATTTTCCACAATAAAAGAGACGATTATTCCTCTGTGCTTGAAAGACTGTATCCGGTAACGCTTTAGGAGAGGTGCTGGTGCACATTTAGAATAGCCTGATAAATGTATCCAGGCAAAGAAAAGGCCTGGAAGTTTTGTCATAGAAGGAACAGCTCTTCTGTAAAAGCCAGTACTTAGAGGGCATGGCAGTTGTTATAAAGTTGGAAGGGATGTAACGTACAAGATCACTGGGCTGGTCTTCGCCCAACACAGCAGACCAATTAAATGCGCGTTCACTTTTTGATTTCGTCTTCATTAAATACAGGTTATAATATACTTCCTTGTAGAATTACGAGAATCAAATGAGAAAACGTATAGAGAGCTCTTAGCCTACTTAACGGCAGGAATCAGGAATCACGACTATCTTGTATGCCTTTGTCCATCATTAACCGGCAAACGGCAGGCTCTCCCTAACCACGTGATGACTGTACAGACGTGGACTTCCCAGAGTTAGCAATAGAACTGTGAGCGTGATGTACAGGGTTAAAGGCATCAGCTTAATAAATGCAGTGGAACTAACCTAGTGGAACATAGTGGTTACATTTCCCCACCATTTGCATATCAATAGAGTGAGGTCATGAAAACTGGAGTGGGTGTCAGTCTAACATGTTGACCTCCCCCAGCTCCGCGGTGTTCTCTCCCTCGGACACGCTACACGGTGGTTTTCCTCCTAACCCTTTGACTGTTCCTTCTGTTTTTCTCTTGAACTTCCTCATTGTTTAAACTTTAATCCTGGAAGACTTCCTGTCTTTACACTCTATTCACTCTATCTGGGGATGTCTATAGATAATTCTACAGTTTCTACTATAACTTATATGATGATGACTCCAAAAACTGCATCTCAAGTCGATTCCCAGATGGTCAGCTTGACTGCATGATGAGCTATCAACTAAATGCATCTCCTGGAATATCAGTGTGACCACTGTTAGGCTAAGCTAATGTCCTCTGAGTACTGCTGAGCACTTCCAGGAAGCCGGACATGCAGTTCTCTTCCCATTTTATGCCACAACCCCAGCTCTCAGCTCAGCAAAGAACACACTCAGGTTCAACAGGAGACATTTGGATCATTGTGCTTGAGAATTATCCCCACTGTTGTTCTTGTAGAGTGCATAGCTGAGCTAATCTATGTTCCATCCAAGTGATGCTCCAGTCAACGTAGATCTTGACTGACTGGATTGCCTCAGGAAATGGAATGCACCTTTCAATTATTTATAAAACCATATCCAGTGAAGTTTTATCCAGTTATGAAAAACCCCTTTCTAAGTAGTGACAGAATTCTTATTTCGGCGAAGACAGCTTAGGAACATCTTAGAGTCGTCCCAACTTGGAGGCCCTGCTGCGACCACCAGTTCCCGCGTGAGCCCTGTGGTTCACTCTGTGACCGTCCGTGGCCCCTTCTGGTTTCTATAGCTGTTTGTTAAGATGAGTGCATTCATCTTAGCCTCCGCTGAGTAATTTTGTAACTACAAAGGACTGTTTGTTGAAGGCATGCTCATCCCTGGTGACGTTTACTTTATTTCTGCTCAACAGGAACCCTTCAGAGTCTATTGCCATGGGTGGAGTTGGCTGCTTTCCCACCGAAAGGCCCAGCTTGCCGCTCTTAGAATCTATTCGATGTCATCCCTCACTGTTGACACATTGTAATGCTGTCATTGAGTCTGCTCCAACTGGCTCACATCCACTCCTGATTATCATCAATAGTCCCTGGACCTGGAGAGGACTTAACGGTTGCCAGTGGAAACCAAATGACTAACATATGAATCCCTTAAGTTCACTCTGACCTGGGTACTGAGCCTCCTACAGAGTAAGTCATGGTCTTTATGAGAATTTTTTTTTTTTGCTCAGAAATTTTTGTTTTATTTCTTTTTTTTTAACATTTTTTATTGATTTATAATCATTTTACAGTGTTGTGGCAAATTCCAGATTCCAGTGTTCAGCACAATTTTTCAGTCATTCATGGACATATACACACTCATTGTCACATTTTTTTCTCTGTGATTTATCATAACATTTTGTGTATATTTCCCTGTGCTATACAGTGTAATCTTGTTTATCTATTCTACAATTTTGAAATCCCAGTCTGTCCCTTCCCACCCTCCACCCCCCTTGAGAATTGTTTTTATTAGTAATTAGAAGCTTTTCCCTTTTTCAGGTTCACAGCTGTGTTCTTGACAGCAGCATCTACTAGAAATGTGACAACAAGACAAGTCAAATCTTTAGTGCAAAACACTCATTATTATTACTTTTTATTAGGGATGCTGTATTTGTGTGTCTTGCAAATAGGAAAGGCTAGAAAGCTCTGTGGTAAACAAATAAATGTACTGAGTACATAAAGCTGTGTTATGGGCCATTAAGAATATAAAATTGAGTACATGCAATATTCTGGTGCCAGGAGCTCACAGTCTATTAATGGGAATGGCAGAGAGGGACAGATTTATTTGAATTGTGATATCTGAAAAGGCTTCATGGAAGATATAATGGTCCAGCTGGGTTTTCATTAATGTGTAGGCCTTTTAATAGCACATATGAAGAAAGGGGGAGGGTTTGCTGGTCAATAGTATGCAAGAAAGAAGCATAAATGAAGAGGATATGTTTAGGGGCAGAACAATAAATTATGTGATTAGATGATACTGTTTTCTATGTGTACTCTTATTTCAGTTTGGAAATCATGCACAAAACATAAACTAATAAAAATTCTAATCTAATATAAAAGTCAACACCATCAGGTCGAGTCTCATCCTCGCCTGTAATCCTTACAACTACAGCCCGGAAGACAACTACTAATTAATGAAGTATTCTGTTTGGTAGGAACTGTGCTTAGTTCATTCAATATATCATTTGATCATCAGTCAACCATTCCTCAGGTGCAAACTTCTAATTCCATTTTGAAGACAGGCTTCAAATAGTTAAGTAACTTGCCCCAGATTAAAACAATGGCAAGTGGGAGAAGCATTCAGATCTAGGTTTGACTCACGCAAAGTCTTTCAAGCTCTTTCTGCGATGCTAGGATGCCCCTGTCTTAAGAGGGAAAACAAACAAGAGAGATTGAAATATTTGCATCTACTCTAATCTGGAAATGACCAGAAATGTTAGCATATATGCAAACTTTCCCCAAATATCATACGAAATTTAATGTTTAGTTAGTATAGACTCATAGCCAGTTATTTAATATTTTTTGTTGGTGGTGGTGGGATGGTGTTTTATTGCTTTAAATACATGTGATTTATTACTATTCTCTCTTCTCTTAATTTAAAAAAAATTATCAAAAGAAATTTTTATCTACGGAATAATCAAGACCTTGTATCGTAAAGTTGTTGTATTTCAACGGAACGTCAAATCCATTTTAAAATGTTACTTTTATTGAAAGCGTTATCTAGGTTTTGGCATTTCAAATTGTGCAGCTAAAAATTTAAAAAAACAAGGGAAAAGAAGGCAATGGAGATCGAGTCTCCCCTTTATTTACCTGCTGCAGTAAGAGCTTATCTCCTCCCACCCACAGTCTGTCTGGGTGTGATCAGCTTGTGACCTCATCCAACTATAAACCTCATTACTGAGAAACAGGCTGTTCCGAAGTAATACAAATACAGTTGATAGTGTATCTCTAGAAAAGTGAATTAAGTGGAGATTCACTTAAGAACAAGTCGCTAGGACATTAACAACCACGGGCAATGTTAGGGAGAAAAAAATTTCAATTCTATCAGTTGTAGTAAAGAAATTCACTTATGCTAAGTCTAAGTCTGTGGCTGAACATCTCCAATTTTATGGCTGGAAAAAAGGCAGCCAATTGCAGCTACTCTCATAAACATTTGTGAGCTAGGTATTTAAACTGAATTCTGCTCCATTCTGGTTGGACACGTGATACACGTAGCAGGAAGACATGTCAGAGTTGTGCCCTGAAAATAGTAAAAATGTCAAGTCACTTATTCAAGGTCATAGGAGCACGTGCTGTGAGAATTCAGTATCGCTGAGATGAAAGCATCATATATTCCTCTGGGAAAAGCTCTCCTTCATTTCCTATTCAAAATAATGCTTGTTTGGGAATATTCACAAGGCTTCCCACAGAACTATCTTCCAAATAGTCTCTGTGCAGCAGTTTACAAAATAATAGTGTTTATAGCATTGCTTTCAAATAGAGTAAGACAAGGTCACTACTAGACTGGAATATACTGAATGTAAAGTTCAGACAGAAAGACACAAAAAAGTAGAAGACGTGTGTGCGTGTGTGCGCGCACGTGCGAGGACCATGTATACAATACAGTATGTGCATGTATATACATGAACATGGATCTTACTAGATTTTCAGTAACTAAAACATAAAATTAGGTGGATTTTGCTGAAATGCCGAGACGTTATAGATGCTTCTATCTAATTTATCATCCTAGCAACACTGTCAGAAAAGGGAATGAGGTGAAGGCTCTGTGAAGGGCCACATACTGTCCTCCCGTGATCACCACACTTTTCTTCTAGAATGTTCTTAAAACAGGTGTATGCCTTCTAGGATTTTACTGGGGATTATTGTTAAGTTTATCAGTCTCTTGTTTAGGCAATAATCCTTTTTATTGTGGTAGGAACACTTATCATGAGATATACCCTCTTAACACATGTTTGAATATACATTGTTAACTGTAAGCTCAGCGTAGAAGAGGAGATTTCAAGAACTGAAACACTTGCATAGCTGAAACTTTATCCCACTGAATAGTAACTCATATTACCCCCTTCCCCCTCCCCTGGCAGCCACCATTCTACTTTCCATGAGTATGTGTTTGACTGTTTTAGATTCCTCATCTAAATGGAATCATGCATTTGTCTTTGTCTGGTTTATTTCACTTAGCATAACGTCCTCCAAGTTCATCCATGCTGTCACATGGCAGGATTTCTTCTTTGTAAGGCTGAGTAATATTCCATTGTACACGTATACCCAATTTTTCTTTCTTCATTCATTCATTGATGGACATTTAGGTTGTTTCTACAACTTGACTATTGCGAATAACGAGGCAATGAACACAGGAGTGCAAATATCTCTTCGAGATCTTGATTTCATTTATTTTGGACAGACACCCAGGAATGGGATTGCTGACCATATGATGTTCCATGTTTAATTTGTTGAGAAGCCTTCATACTGTCTTCCACAATGACTGGGTCACTTTATGTTCCAACCAGTGGGGCACAAGGATTCCAACATCTTCACATCCTCACCAGCACCTGTTAGCTTCTGCTTGTTTGACAGCCATCCTGGCAGGTGTGTGAGGTGATTTTGTGGTTTTGATTTGCATTTTCCTGCTGAGTATCTTTTCGGGTGCCTGTTGCCATTGTCTTCTCTGGAAAAAATTAAGTTATTTTGGTTTTTTGCGATTGAGTTAAAGGAGCTCCTTGCATGTGTTCTATATTAACCCCTCATCAGACATCTGATTTGCAAATATTTTCTCTCATTCAGTTGAATGAGAGGTTGCCTTTTCACTTTGTTTCTTTTGCTGTGCACAAACGTTTTAGTTTGATGTAGTCCTGTTTGTATATTTTTCTGCTGTTGCCTGTGCTTTTGGTGTCATCTCCAAGAAATTGTTGCCAAGGCCAAAACCATGACGATTTTCCATATGCTTTCTTCTAGGAACTTTACTGTTTCAGGTCTTATGGTTAAGTCTGTAATTCATTTTGAGTTCATTTTTGTGTGTGATGTAAGATTAGGGTCTAAATTCATCCTTTTGCACATGGATATATGGTTGTCCCAACATCATTTGTTGAAGAAACGGCTCTTTCCCAGTTGTGTGTTTTTAGCACCCTTGTTGGAGACTAGCTGACTGTATAAGCATGCATTTATTTTTGTTTTCTCTATTCTGTATTGGTCTGTATGTCTGTCTTCCTGCCAGCTGCATTTCTACCTATTAACAACAGCCTATCTAAGAAGAGAAACTAAGGAAACAATCCATTTTGCAACAGTATCAAAACAGTAAAATACATAGGTATAAACGTAACTAAGGAAGTGAACAAACTATGCACTGAAAACTACAAAACACTGCTAAAGAAATTAAAGAAGGCACAAATAAATGGAAAGGCATCCCATGTTCATAGGTTGAAGTCTTAACATTGTTAAAATGTCCATACTGTCCAACACAATCTACAGATTCAATGATATCCCTTTCAAAAATCCCAACTGGAAATTTTTACAGAAATAGAAAAAAACAATTTAAAAACTCATTTGATGAGACAAATGAACTTATTTACAAAACTGAAACAGACTTACAGACATAGAAACAGACATAGAAAACAAAATTGTGGTTATCAGGGGGGAAAAGAGGATGGAGGAATAAATTGGGAGTTTGGGATTTGCAGATACTAACTACTATATATAAAATAGATAAACAGCAAGGTCCTGTATAGCACAGGGAACTATATTCAAAACCTTGTAATAGCCTATAATGGAAAAGAATATGAAAAGAAAAATATATATATATATATATATATATATATATATATATATATAAAGCTGAACCACTATGCTATACACCAGAAATTAACAAAATATTGTAAACTGACTGTATTTCAATTAAAAAAATAAAATGAAATTTATTTGGAACCACAAAGGACCCCAAATAGCCAAAAAAATCTTGAGAAAGAAGAACCAAGCTGGAGATATCAAATTTCCTTCTTTCAAAATACCTTACAAAGCTACAGTATAAAGCAGTACACTATCAGTTTTAATTTTAGCTCTAGATAATACAAACATTTAATGATGTTTCAATCATCGAATGCTAACCAAAGTTCCTTGAGTTTTACAAAATCAAATTTCATGGTGAAGTCTTTCTGTTTTATAGGATCTAATTCCTTGGAAAGGCAGATGGATTTATGAAAGTATTTATCTTTTTTCTGAACATCTTAGTAGCTCTGCCCCTCCTTCCCAGGTATCTGTGGAGTGTCTGTTACAGCAGCCACGGAGCTAGGCACTGGCAAGACAGTTATTACCACTCTCATTAATGCTTTCCAGTTTAGTAAGGCCAAGCAGACATTTTAATTTTCAGTTTCCTCAACAGCAAGGTCTTACACTTCCTAATTTGAAGTTGAGCCTTACTGAGGAAAGACTGGAAAGAAAAAGAGAAATCGCGTTGATCATCTTTTCCGCTTTTAACTTCTAACAAAGTAATAATGCTCCACATCTCTAATCATCAGGGAAATGCAAACCAAAACCACAATGAGATGCCACCTCACACCTGTCGGAATGGCTGCTATAAAATTTCTGAAAGCTCACCGGCCTCCCTGGCAATAAGCGTGCTTCAGACCTGGGTTACGACCCACCCTTTCACGTTAGTCCTGGTCCATTTATAGTAAGAATGCATTGCAGAGCACGCTGGGTGGCCGCGCTGTGTTTAGGATGGCTCCCGTGCTCCTGATCAGCAGAACCTTTGTGTGTCAGGTTTTCAGTTTCCAGAGTCTTCTGCTCATTCTGAATTACTGTTTAGATCTTTCCTTCCTCTTTCCTTTCTTCCTTTCTTTTCTTTTCTTTTCTTTTCTTTTCTTTTCTTTTCTTTTATTTTGTGTGCAATTTTCTGTGCTGATCTTAGCTGGAACCAATTCTAAGTGACATTTTCTGACTCTCCTAAATTTCCCTTCATGTAAATGACGCTCTCTCTTGGTCACTGGAATTATGCCGGGAGTATCAAGTCCTTACTTCCTTCTCCCAGGTTCCCATAGATAATGTTCTTACAAAAGAAAGCTGAGATGCTGCATGACCTTTGACAGGTCATCTAACTTTTTTGGACCTCAACATAACCATTTATAAAATTTCTGGATTAGACTTGCTTTTTAAATATCATCTTTTATTTGCTTCACTCCCAAATACATATTCATTGTAGGACAATTAGAGGATACATACAAGGGAGAAATTATCACATATAATTCTGCTTGATAAACCCTTTCAATATTGTAGTGTAAACTTTTCAAGCTTTAGTCTATGAAATTCTGACTGCACATACATGAGCATGCACACAGATATATGCTCATATTATGTATTATTCTTTGTATTATACACATTGTTCTGTCATTTGATCTAAGTTTTCTCTGAGAAAGAGATGAAAACATTTTTACATGTACTCTGGTTTCTCTTCAGATCGCATAAATCTTTCACCTTTTTTACATATTAATGACATCATTTTTATTGTTTGCTTAGGTTTGCATTGCATAGGTGATGCTGCAATATTTGTTTAATGAATTTGCTATTATTTTGGGCTGTTAGGTCTCACATTCATTATTATTATCAAAAAGATTGCAGGGGTGAAGGTGTGTAGCTCAGTGGTAGAGCATGTGCTTAGCATGCATGAGGTCCTGGGTTCAATCTCCAGTACCTCCATTTAAAAAAAAAATTAAAATAAATAAACCTAATTACCTTCCTCCCCCTCAAAAAACAAAAGCGAGGCAAAACAAAACAATGACAAAACAAAAAGCTTGCAACGGTCATCTTTGTGTAAATATACTTGTTCGCTAACTTATTTCCCTCGGATGGATGCCCACAAGTAGCTTCTAAGCCTAAGAACATGCATATTTTTGAGATAATTTTCCCACAATGTCTCAATTATTTTCTCTTTAAGATCTTTCAACGTGGTCAGTAAAATATCGCTCACTCTTATTTCTGTCTATTCAATACAAGTTTACTGAGCACCTACTCTCTGGGTGCAGAAGACACAGAGGTGAACAAAATGGACAAAAATACCTAACTTCTTGGAGCGGACACACTAATACGGCAAGACAGACAGTAGTCAAAAAAGTCAATGACATAGTATGTTAGAAGGTGATTTTGTTATAGAGAAATCCAGGCAAGGGGTTGAGAGGATTCAACTCCAGCAACAGGTTAGATTCTCTCTGCAGTCACCTCCATTGTATTATAATTTCGAGTCAGCATCCTAGACATAATCAGATGCTCTGCTTTTTCGCTGAATCAATCAGGAATCCAGACAGTTGAGATATTTACAATTGCAATTGTATATATGCCAGTTACATGGTTTATTTATGAAAATTAGTTTCCATGTTTTTCTTATTGTCCAGACCATTGAAACGAGATCTTTCAGCAATAATATTTTTGGTTTTCTATTTTAACCAAAATGTTCATGCCGAAGCTCTCATGTCATTTCCCTTCATTGATATTTCAATCTGAGATTGTGAGTCTCATGCAAAATATTTCTTTCTTTTCTACCCCTATTTTCTACCCCTTTCTTTTCTACCCCTATTTTTCTTTCTTCTTTCTTCTTTTTTTTTTTTTTTGAAGAAGCACCCTAGCCAGATGATCCTCCCCGTCAGCACTCTGTCCCAACACACGTGTCAATAAAATGCCATGATCTTGCTTGTCACTTTCCATGGTGATTTCTTCAGAATGTAACTGCCGTGTGGGCTGATATAAAATATATATTTATTCACTCTTTTAGTGGCTATTAACAAACCACCTGCTATTTGAGATTCAATTTTTTTAATTTTTAAAAATTTTGCATTGGCAAACCAAAAGAAGTTGGTCTATCTTCAAAGGTGCTTATAAGTGATGAAGACAAACAAAAGCACCCAAACGGGGAAGCACCATAAAGAGAACAATGTCTACGGAGATCATAACAGGATAGGGTAGTCAGGAAGGCTATTCTAAGTACGTATTACTTAATTTGTAACTTGAAAGATGAGACAAGACATGGGAAATGCATCCTCATGCATCTTGTGCAGGAAGAAGATGCCCAGTGAGCGGAGAGGAGGCATGAAGGCTGGTGACTGCAGAGTGACGAGAAGAGGGAAGGGTGACTCAGTAAAGGAGGAGCGCTAAGTACCACTCAAATCATACCAACAGGATAACAGAATTTTATCCTATATTCAGTAATACATCACTGCTTTTACACAATCAGTAACATTATGTTCATTTATATTTTTACAAGATTACTCTGAGTTTCTAGAGAATGGATTGAAAGAGGGACAAGAGAGAAATTTACCACACCAATGGGAAGGCTAATCCAAAAGTCTGAGCAGGAAGTGATGGCCTGGGTCCACTGATGGCCACAGAGATAAAAAGAAGTTAATTGAGGGGGAGGGCATAATATGAAATAAATTTGATAACATCTGTTAATGAACGGAATTGGATATGGGTGTTAAAGGAGAAGAGGAAATCAAAGATAGAAACCTTCGGGTTTCTATCCATCTAACAAGTAAGAGTGGATGACTGTGCCATTCACTGTGCTGGGAAAGTGAAAAAAAACAAGAATTCACTTTCAGCCACAAGATTTGAGCTTAGAGAAGAGGTCTGAGCTAGAGAAAGAAATCTGGAATTTATCAGAATATAGAGTCAGAAGCAAAGGACAAAAAAGAAACTGAGAAAGAGTGGGCAGAAATGTACCAGGAAATAGGAGAACACAGTTTTACAGGAAGACACATATGTTATGTGTATCAGTGAGGAACCCTAAGAGATAAAAATCGGAAATTATCCATTGATTCATAAACCTGGCCACCTCTGGTGAGCTCAGTAAGAGTTCTTTGTGGAGAGCAGTGGGAAGGACTTTAGGGGACACTGAGGTTAAGAATGAATGTACTATCACCGAGGCTTCCTACAAACAGTGACTCAACACCAAGACGTCACCCATGGAGAGAAATTTCAGGGACTCAGATTCTGAATGGAGAACTGGAAAATTATCACAACCTAGGAGGAAATCATTCCAAAACGCCTAATGGGAAAACGGGAGTCTTTGAACTAGGGGAAGGTGCTACATTTAAGATTTTAGAAGCTTTTTTCAGGTCATTCACCAGCCTACAAATGACAAAAACCCACATCCTTCTACTGCTCCAATAATTTTAAAACACTGTAACTACTTAGGGTATCAAATTAAAGCTACATTGTCAAAACACAAGGGTATACCAAGGCCGGTATAAATATGTTAAGATGAAAGGTGGTAATGGTACCAATTTTGCTTTGTCCAGAATTTGATAGGTTTTAAAATTTTCTCTGGAATAGGGATTTGATTGGCCCTGCAGCATC
Source organism: Vicugna pacos (assembly GCF_048564905.1). Classification (NCBI taxonomy): domain Eukaryota; kingdom Metazoa; phylum Chordata; class Mammalia; order Artiodactyla; family Camelidae; genus Vicugna; species Vicugna pacos. Next base: position 5,533,871 of record NC_133015.1, read on the forward strand.
ACATGAAATAAAGCCCATGAACACACAGCAGCTGTAAGACGCTCTGCCAACCCAGTTGCCATTATTGTTACTCTATTCTGAAACATTACTAATCGAAGGTCAAAGATCGATCACCTCTGGGAATATACATTCCTCAGCAGAAATATACACACAATGGAATGTAGCTTGATAATATGCTTGTGGATAATCACTCAAACTGATTTTAATAAATTTCCAATTTGATTCAAATTAACAAAGTTTCTACTAAATCAATCACTATGAAACAGCATTCTTTTCTCAAGCAGTTATATATTTATGCTTTTTGTATCTTTTAAGAATTATTAAAATTAATGTTCTTGAATTAGTATTTGTCAGTAACCTCAAATTTCATCTGAAATAATCTACGGCTGATTGTGAATACTCGAATTAATCTGCCTTGTCAAACGAAACCTAATATTTTCAGCGGTCTATTCTGGTACATGTCCTTGCTTACATCTGGAATTTACCTGGATGGATTTTCTTTGAAGAAAAACAGCATGAGGAAATGTGAAGAAAGACCGCCATCGTGTGGCCAAAAGCTAATATTACAACAGCGGGAGAGAAGGCGTCAATTTCCTTTTCTTCAGCAGGGAAAGCCAGGCAGAATTCACACAGCGCAGGCCCATGCGCGGAACTGCCTGGTGGCACAGCCTGGAATCCCCACAGGCAGCGCCATGTCAGTGTGCTCAGCATTACCTGCTTTTCTGCCCTCACGTGTCCTCTAACTTAGTAAACGACAAAGAAATCCTTCAAAGAGCTGTTTGAAATCGTTGACTCCATATCCTCACCTTGAACTCTCTCCTTAATGCTCTCCAACTGAGGATTTTCTCCCAAGAGCTTTTATCAAGGTCAGCAATGATCTCAGTGTAAAGAGAATATAAACTGAGTTCTGCTACTGTTGGTGATTGGACATAATACCAGGCAATAGGGAGACTTCAGGGGTAAAATTTTTTTCAAACTACTAATTGGGAGATTCACTAATTTCATAAACACGTCTATCCTGGCCACTCTGCACCCTGTACTTAGCAAGGAAAACCTTTTCAAACTGAATCTGGGTAGTAATTATTATTTCACGTGGTCAGTTAGATCAAAATAATGTTTCATGCTTTTAGACTAATATTTAATTGGATTCATTCATCCTTTCCCTAACGAATAACCTGTTCACATTGAAGGTTTAAACAGTAAAAATCTAATAGCGTGTCACAGTTGAGGAATGGAACTGACCTAATATTTGAAAAATGGAATAAAATTAAGAGCAAGTTCTTATAATCAGGGCCAAATTTAAATTTCCGTTAGACTTGCCATTATTTTCATTTGTTTTTGAGAACTGTGCACATTATCATTATAACGAACGTTTAGTTAGCAATATGTATCTTGAATTTTTAAGCGCTCTGGAGGTGCAATGCCTTCAAAAGAAACATTCACTTAAAAATTTACAAGGTTATCTCTTAAAGATACAGAGTCTGTCTAATTCTTACTTTTTACAAGACTTCAGATCTGTCACTAATAAATCAATCTTCTAATATTTTTTTTCCATACAGGTAACAACTGGGGATGCATACCCCAACTCTTACACCTTGAAACATGAATATGTCTAGTTTTCAAACTAAAAATTATTTTTGCTTCCTTTATTTCCCATCATTTCCTACCTGAGCTTTTCATGACCCACAGGACTTTATGTTGGCAGAGTTTATGCCCCACGCTGGTGCTCGGATCCTTCCCACACAACAGTAAGGAAATTAGGGATTTCTTTTTATGGCCTGTAAAGGGACTTCTTTTCAGAATTATACTAATACATATGAAATTTTGAGCACATGACCTGGTCCCCTGGACGCATTAGCCTGAAGGGAATTTTTCTCTTCACATTTGTGGCCGCCATTTTTCTAGGAAATTTCGGTCAACTCTGTCAAAACCCACTCGTAGTCCAATGGCCCCGATTGGGTTCTAACATTTTTCAATACCTGGACCATATTCTGGCTCTAAATACCGAATCCCAGGACATAATGAATGTTCATGTCTGAGACTGAATTCTGAGCTGGAAGAAAATCACTCTAGAGATTTATCTGACACTACCAATAAAGCAAACACTTCGATATTCTTCCTAGAACGATTTCTGAACAAGCCCTTCATGCTGAAATACAACTTGGGGTGAGCTTTCGCTCACTCCTCTCTGGGTTTTACCATCCACTGTTCTCTCTGCTTTGGGGCATCAAACACATCTTTCCTCTCATTCTTATAGCAGCATAGTCCATTTATTTATTTAAATTTTTATTTTTTTGGCTGGGGGAGGTAATCTGGTCTATTTATTTGTTCCTTTGTTTTAAGGGCAGCATTGGGGATTGAACCCAGGACCTCGCACATGCTAGGCACGCGCTCCACCACTGAGCTACACCCTCCCCCCAGCATAGGTCCAGTTTTCACTCTCTACTACCTTTGCCTTGAATTGTTCCCTCCACAGTTTTATTACTGATGCAACAACACTGCCATGGCTTTTCCTGATTAATCCCATACATTTCAGGTTTTAACTCATTTTAATCTGTTCACGTTATTAAAAAGAATTATACAAACACAGCCTCTTCAATAAAATGCTACAGCTAAGCCTTTGATAAGAGGTCAAAGTAAATTAATTTCACAGAAGAAAGACTTGAAAATACTGGTTGAAGGACCACATTAAGGATTTAGGAATCCACACAGGGCTGACATTACCCACATCCACAACAGCCACTCCTCAGAGAGGGGCTTGGAATTTAGAACCTGCCTTTCCAGCCTAGCCTCTCTCTGCATCCTTGGGGTTACCGCCAGCCCGAGTCTCAATGCAGCCAATGTTGAAGTAATTAGAAAAAGGTTTTTCAGTGTTGAAATTGTTTTTGTTCTTTCAAAAATTTCCATAGTCAAGTTCTCATAGAACCAATAGACTTAGAATTGTAGTGGGTTATTTGAAACTGACTAATCAAACTTAATTTGACTCTAGAAAACTTTTATTGAGAGAGTAAGGAGTTGTAATTCTTTTCCAGAAGAAGGTACTACATAAATTCATGCCAACACTGACTCCTTATTATGTGCTAAAGCTCATGCTAAGCGCTAAGATATTGGTTTTCCTTTTTCTCTTTTTATTTTTCATAATTTTTAACACGGTAACAGGTAAAGGGGGGTGCTGTTTAAATCTCACAGAGTTGGGAAACATGAGCTGATAGGACAGAAAGATCCTGGAATGAGTTTTCAGGCACTAGTTAAATTAGTAAACTAAGCTCAGTTTAGTAAAAAGAGCAGATAGCAAAAAAGTGATAATCCATTTTAGGAAAACTTCCACAAAATATTCGAAAGGAGAATCTAAATTAGATCAAGTGTCTACGTGCTGAACACACAGTGGGTGCATGAACTTGAGAAATTCTCCTGTGACAGAGAAGCACAGAAATCAATTCTTTACAATGCATAGTTAACATGAAAGGAACATTCATGTATCAAAGATATTTAATGGCATCCCACCACCGCCAGGGTTTACTAAGAACACTAGCTAGGCATGGACAAGGCAGCGGACGTCATGTCAGTTTCCACAGCCCTCATGGTGTGGGGGTTGCATCACAGGGCCCCATTCTCAGAAGGATCTGCACTTGATTTAATGCTCAGCAGTTCAGAAATGATTAACCAGGGGTCCCATATTTTCATTCTGCATTGGGTCCTGCAAATTACCTAGCCGGCTCTGGCCAGAAGCATAGACACCGCCTGAAAGGTTTTAGAAACACAGCCCTTCTGTATCAGCCTCTGCTCTGGAACAGGCTCCCCAGGTGGCGGGTGTGCCCAGTAGCTTTGACAAACACTGCCGTCAACCGAGAGCCCTGAGGCCGGCCGAAACTGCATCTGCATCTGCATCTTCGCTTTGCCCATCACTTTGAGCTGCAGCAGATCACGTAATTTGTCCAAGTCTCAGAATCCTCAGTTGCAAGATGGAGGAGACACCAGCTGCTAAATTAAATAATACGGCATCATACTTGCTCAGTGACATGCACATGGGACGTGTTGGTAGATTCTAACTTAGCATTACCGTCATTATCGCATTATGGCCTCACTACTTCCGCTTCACAATTCTTCTGCAGTTATTGGCAAAGATACGCAGGGGCTCAAAGCCTTGCCTAACCTGCTCGCAAATGCACTAGCACTGCAGTTTAATGGATACCGTTTGCCTGATGCTGGTCATATTTTCGTATTTACACCTGGGTTTCTTCTTGCCCTTTTTAGTCAGGCAGAACCCTCCACCTGATTTTGAGATGGATTGTCAGCAAGTTCCCTGCTTTTCTCAACAAGGCATTCGTTCTCCCTGCTGGCAGGCACTGGAAACCAAATCTGCGCACTCCAGCCTGCAAAAAGCCCACCTGAGAGTGCCGGCAACCATCCCCCACCCGGGCCAACTAACAACTAGTACAGCCCTGCAGACCTACTTTTAATAGTAGTTTCGCATCCAGTGATTCAGTACTTAAGAAATGATCGCTCTAAAAAAACAAGAAAGAAATGACCGCTCTAGGAAGTGCCTCTGGGCATTAAAATGCAGCCTCAATGATTCAGAAGTCACGGTAACTGACATGCCAGGAAGATATTTTCATGATTTTTTTTTTTTGCATTGCTCTGGCTGGGTTATACGTCTCTCTTTTCTTATTCTTTTCTCAGCCTAATGAGATATAATTACATAGTTTAGTTTATTGGGACCAGTTACCAACTATCTACATTGCACTTCAGTCTATCCAGTTACCGTGGGACCTCAGAGGTCCAGCCTTTCTGTGTGTAAATTTCCTTGTCCAAAATGAGAGCATTAATAGAATCTCCTTATAAACTTTCAATGAGGATTCAATAGTTATTACATGCAAGATTCCTAAGAGTCCGCGTCTTACACTTGCAAGTATTTAGTAGATGCTAACGATTGGTATCATGATTATTATCATTAAAATTCAGGAAAATATCACATGAGATTTCTGCCAACATTTACTGATTATATTTAGAATCAATTATTCCTTGAAAGGATCAGGATACAGTAAAAATATTAGGGATGTATATTTTTAACAAAGTATACCTTTTATGTTTCCACTCGGTTTCCAGCTAAGAATTTACTGTGCTAAAATTGATTTTTTTAAAGGATTCATTTTTAGTCCTTATGCAAAAAGGAGCTTTGGAGTTTCTGACAATAATTCTATAAGAGGGGCATAATTCTTTCCATTTTAAATCTTTTATGTTGAAATTCTGTGTTTACTTGGATATTCTGTATTTTGCAGCTTTGGTTAACTTCTTGACCTAAAGTAATTCACAAGCCCCTGATCTTTTCAAGACTGCTGCGCCCCACGAGCTTGGATCACAAGGAAACACACTTTGCAACCGCCTTCAAAGGAAAGAATGAGCACAATCCGTTTTGCACAGTACATTTTACTAGCATAACTAACTTATATTTACCAGGAAATACAAGCAATTTACATGCAGTGACAATCTTTTCCTTTGTACAGTGTCACTATGGACCCGGAAGGATGCATTTTAAAGTTACATTAGCGACGCTGGTCCAAGTATGTTGAAGGGAAGCTGTCTTATTCTTTTTATCCCTTGTTTATTATTCAGAGTACATTTAAATGACTTTTGTAATTTTCTCTTTTACACCGAGCCACACAAAGCGGGACTCCCAAGTAAGACAGAGATGTACATTTTCCAAATGTTTTTATGTTCTGTAATAAAGTGAAAAGAAAATGTGGTACTTCAAATAAAAGAACCATATTCTCTCAAAAAGGAACATGGAAGCCTCTTAATTTTGAGAGTCCGCGTATCTTTCCCTTCTGGAGTAAAGTATCGGGGGGACCTATTTCCTTTCTCATGGTTACTTCGCAAAGCAGGTCGTGGCTGCTTATGGGCTGTGCATCAGTGATCGTGTTCTGGTTCAGATCAGCACCATGCAGACGACTGCTGACCAGCCTGCCCACGCGAGACTTTGCCATCGAGACTACGCTTTTCTGCTGTGGTTTTGTGACGCCGGCCATCCTGGCAACTGACATGGCCAGGTGTTCACACCTGGGTTCCTCACAGACAGTCCTAGGCGCCCCCTGTGATGCTGATTCTGTAACAAATAACATTTTTTTAAGTCTCACAAATGACACCAGCACCAGAAATCATAAAGAAATGATGCAGACATTCGACCACTAGCCACAAACAGAAATTCTCCAAATAGAAATCTTCTATGTGACGAAGAATCTGAAGAACAAACCAGAATCTGAGAGGAAAAAGTGCAGCATGTGTTAGAAAGCAGGCTAACAGCATTGCTACGAAAGAGCTCGCATGAGTACGACAAACACACAAGTGAAAAATTACAAAAAATAAGAATAGTGAATTTATTAAAAAAAAATAAGAGAGACAGATAATCAAAAACCTAGGGAAAAGCTTTCAAGCTCACAAATCAAATCCCATATCTTGTCCATCAGGATCAAAACGCTTTGTGTCCTTGGAGATATGCATTCACTACAGACATGACTGTGATGATAAAGCTTCCAGACTATCCCCAACATCACAACCTACCTGCAGTCTAGAGAAAACAAGGATTGATGAGCTACGATAAAGAGAGAAGGGGTGAAAAATATGTCTAAAAACAGAAATGAAATATGCAAATACTTAACAGCATGTTTGACCACGTAATTATTGCATTAATTTAATGTGTTATGGATTCGTATAATCAATCCTTCATTTAGTTTACAAATATTTATTGAGTGCCAGGCATTAAGCAAGGAATGATGTGATGAAAATATTCAGATAAAATCTCAACTGTCGTGTGTGTGTGTGTGTGTGTGTTTACACATACACACATATAAATACACAGACCTGTCTAAGTCTCTCTAGTTGTACAAACGCCTAATTGTAATGGTTGTAAGAGCAGTGGACGGGGTGGCCATCTAATGGGTACTTGCTCAGGACTTTTCCCAGGTTTAAAACTCAAAGTATCACATTCTGGGAATTCCCTGAGTCCCAGGAAAATGGGACACTGTCACCCTAGCGGAAAAAATAGCGTTGGCAAAGCAGGAAAAAAGTGTATGTCAGCATTACTTTTTATAAAAATAATCACTTTACTTCTCTGATGTACATAATAACTTCAAGACTGTTAACGACACTTTCTACACATTAAACTGCAATTCACCAACTGGAAAACCCTATGTGAACAAAATATTTCCAAAAAGGACTCAATGGTCTCCTCTGAAAATACCCCTTTTAGGTTTCTGCAAGGTAGGATAAACCGATAAAATAACACCAGGAGTGTGGGTGTTAAGATCCAAATGCTTAAAAGAACTGAAACACCAGGAGGAACGAGACACCTCGTGCCCACAACCTGCATTTCTAGTGAGCTCCCTGAAGAAATGGCCGATTCTGGGACTGGGGCAGGAAATAGTGTGGGGCGGGAACACCTTGTAGCATCAGAGAGTAAGGAGGTGCTAGAACACACCAACACACCACACACACGTGTCCACGCACACGCACACACACAGGTCCACGCACACACGTGCACACACAAATATACCTTTTCCAGAAGGAAAGCATTATTTTCTCAGTTTACATAAGAAATTATCACTGGAATAAAATGCTGATAAGTTATTAATACAGTTAGGAACAGAATTAGAATTCAATTCTATGACTCCAAATCTTTCCACTACACCACACTGGTTTCCCCCGATAATGGCCTTAAACATATATATATATATTTATAGTATTCTCTTTAATGACTAGGTTCTTAATAATCTTCTGGAAAAAGTTCATTATCACAAGACACCTATGGATGGTGCAAATCCCCAGGGCCATGTATGAAGGTCCCAGGACGAGCAACGTTGGGCTGGGTCAACATTTAGAAGCATCCGCCAGCCATACCTGACTTACGCACATACAGTGGAAAGACCCTCCACTCCTCTATAGAAACACTTACAATATATTGCTACCTTCGAGGGAGAATTAGAATAAATAATATTCAACTAAATTATTCAGAACTTCATGTTAAGTTACTTTCTATATACAAAGCATGATACCAGGCTCTAAAGCCATATTCTTGTGTTTTTTAATTAAAACAACATAAAACAAAAAATATTCTCCATCCCAGTCTTTCTCAGCCGCAGAGGTACACCAGCCCGAGGCTGTGCACCAAGATGGAAACCCAAGTGAGAGGGATCGATTTAGTTCTAAGATAATGTTCTTTTTATTGGAAATACTTAAATAAGCTTGTGAGCTAGGACTTCCCCCTTATTTCACATTTAAAGAAAAATAAAAAGGAGAGAGAGAAAGAAGGAAAACTTTAGCTGAAAAGTTAAATGTTAGCCAAATCAATTTCTGAGACGTCCTTTGATTTACTTGATAATAAAAAAACCCCCACCTTTTCAAGGATAATGGGGGAGCTGGATTTTAGGGAGATAACGTGTATCCAAGTAGACAGAGGAAGCCAACGTCCGAAAATAGTTTTGAAAATTACAAGTCTCTACCACAAGGTGGCACCAAAGGGCTTTTCCAAAATTTCCCTTCCTGCCTTTATGCATGTGTTGCATTCACTGTTTTCCTTCATCCATCACGTATAATAAGCAAAAGCTACAGAGCATTCTTCATCCTCTAAAAGGGAACAGGGAACCTGACAGTTAAGTTTCTCTTGGTAACAAATCCCGAGTGTGTCACATCAATGGATTTCAAATTGATAAGAAGTTAAGGTAGGGAATAAGAATAGATGGAAAACCACCCTACTAAAATGTGAATCTCAGAAGCAATAACCTCTTAAAAGAGTGTGTGGCAGTTCGCCCTATACTTGCAATCTATTTGTAGAAATGCCCTGAATGCTCTGCAGAAATTGGAATTAGGAATATGCAGGGATTCCTGCAAGGAAGCACCGTCCACCCTGGTGGCTCAAGCAAGAAAACAGGACTATATTTTCGGCGCTCGGGGGACAGACAGCCTTCAGTGTATTTCTCATCAATCTCGCACTTGCATGGAGGGCACTCAGCTCCACCTTATTCCACGTGTTAACATGTGCCCTTTCAGTTGGCAGCAAAGGTTTAAGGTAAAACGCAGCTGAGGCCAACAAAAAGGCAGCCAAGATGGAGACCCCATATTGACAGACAATAAGCCTCATGGATTGAGAATATCCCCCCAACTTTCCTAGCTTACAAGCGACTCAAAATAAAGCATTCTGAGTGGGTGGGGCATGGAAATTCATTATTTATCATTAGAGGTTTGAATAGATTAAGGTCATGCCGTTAGGTAGGGGCACTGATTGGCTAAGGAGAAAAATATCCCTTCCTATTTCTATTGTCAGAGAAAACTTTGTGAAGAAGGAAAAGCTATGGCTCACTCAACTCATTGGCTCTATAAAGGTTCTGCTCTCACTAAAAAATAGCAGGCAAATGAATAAAAATGCCAGGTAGGGACAGTGTTATTTATATAAAAAAAAAAGAAAGAAAGAGAAAACAAAAGGGAAAAAGAAAAGAAAAGGAAAAACTGAGAAAGAAGGTCTGAGCAAGGACGGTGAGGTTTTCTTAACACAGTCTCCTGGAAAGCGTTGCTCAAGAGGTAGGATTTTATTTAACATTTGAATAAACTGACTGCCCGTGAGCACACAGGTATTAGGTTTAAACAAATCACAGCAACAAGGACTCATCTGTAGGCTGGAGTGCGAAGGTCCAGGCACATCAGAGAAAGTGCTCCGTGTCACCTAAGTCTAGTCTTCAGAGTAAGGCCGGCGCGTACTTTTCGGCCGGTCAGGTTCCGCCACGTACTCAGGGGCCAGTTTGGGTGAGTTGCTCATCCTCTCACACCCGTTCTTTCTGCTCTAGAGGAACGTGCTAGCCCTCACCTCACCTTGGAATGTGAAGTCAAGTGCAATGTCACACCTAGGTCAGAGCCCCTTCCTCCCCTCCCCTCCCCTCCCCTCCCCTCCCTTCCGCTGCCCTCCCCTCCCCTCCGCTCCCCTCCCCTCCCCTCCACTCCCCTCCCCTCCCCTCCTCTCCCCTCCCCTCCTCTTCCCTCCCCTCCCCTCCGCTCCCTGACTCTTTTAATATTTTCCCCGCTTCCCCACGTAGCAGCAGCACAGTGACCATTCTTCATTCATGCATCAATGTATCCCCTAAGCATTTATCAGGTCCTAATCATATACTAAGTTCTCTGCTAGGTACTGTTGATTTAAAGACGAATCAATCCCAGTATAAGCCTATAAAGAACTGGGTCTAATAAGAGAAACAAGTCATCACGTTGGAATGTGACAGTTTTCAGAGTTACCCACGGGGTGAGATGAGAGGATATGAAGGGGTGCCCAACCCCTGTTTCCGAAAGGAATTTGAAACAAGACCAGAATTGACCTTGCCACAGGAACAAGGAAGCCTTCTAGGTAATACTAATTATAATAATGGTAAGAGTAATAATAATTCTCCTTTTATCATTATAAGCACAAATAAAGAAGAGGCAAGAGTGCATCACTTTTGGGGGGCAACTACAAGTGGTTCCCCTGAACCCCATCCTTCCCACTCGCTGCCGTAACTGGCCTTCTGACAACTTCTGGGACCTGCCAGACTTGACCACGTTAAGACAGTCAGAACTTCGGAGCCTTATGCTGAGGATGCTAAGGACATTCTCACCCTCAGCACCACGTGTGGCCCAGTCCTTCTCATCCTTCAAGTCCCAACGTCATTACCATCTTTTCAGGGAGACCTTCTCAGATGATCTGAGGAGACGAACGAGGCCCACTGCCCCCCCCCCCCCCCCGGTGCCGTTCTCAGTGAGAGAGACTGATTTTATTTACGGCTCACTGGCTGGTCTCATTCTGTTGACGTTCTGAACCCCCCGTCTCCGCTGCTCAACTGCGAGCCCAGGGAGGGCCGGGAGAAGCCTGCAACCGCCGTAGAGAGCCTGGTGCTCACACGTACCGTGCACGTGGCAGTAACTGTCTCTTTAGCTCAGTGGGAGAGTGTGTGCTTAGCACGCACGAGGTCCTGGGTTCAGCCCCCAGTACCTCCAGTAACAAATAAGTAAATACATAAACCTAAGTACCTTCCCCCCAATTTTTTTTAAAAAGCCAAAAAAAAAAAAAAAGGAGAGAAATTAAAAAATTAAAACGAAATGTTGCAAAAGCTTACACTAAGTTAGCGACTCCAAGGATGAAATTCATGGGTTATTACAGATGGGCAGAATTCCGTGTGAGCCTACAAATAAAAGGGAACGTAGAGAAGTCTGAAAGGACATCATACATTTCTGACTTGCAAAACAGAGGAGATACGAAAACAAAATTCGTATGGAAAGATGAGAAGCAGGTAGTAAATGTTTTGAACTTAAAATGATTGTTGGATACGTTTTGGCCTGGAGCTCAGGGGAAAGGACTGGGATACAGACCGGGGAGTCCAACACACACGATGTCATGACTCGGGAGGGCACTCCTGCGGCAACAGTACACGGCCATCTGACAGCAAGGCTCACTTAGGGCGTGTGTATGCAGTGAGAAAATGAGAAGAAGGGAAACTCGGGAGTGCCATCAGCATCCTGGCTGAATAAACTGTCTCTCGTTTCTGTCCCTCCCTCCACAACAACAATCTGACATCCATTCACAGACAAGAGTGCCCGTGTTGGCGCTGTGAGATACAGCAACAAACACCAGGGGGCCCAGGTGGGGTCTTGCCCACCCGTGTCTCAGGTACTAGGCACACAGACCTCAGTGCTGGCTGCGGACCCTGTGGTGGCTTGTGAATTGGCTCCACCCCCTTTTGGTTGCAGTCTGGGAGCCTCTGGAAGACAATGTCCTGGACAATCACCCATGGACAAGAGAGCCTTTGTGGAAGTCCTGGTTTCCAGAGAGGATCCAGCACATCACTGGACCAACACAAGGAGGTCAGATGCCATGGGGAGGGTAAGAACAGCTTGACTTGACCCACGTCACCACCCCCTCATGGGGCCCTGATCAGCTGAAGGGCAGGAAAGATCTTCTCGGCCTGCGATTTCTCCCAAGGTGGAAAGTGAGAGCATTTGTGGAGGTCCCCAGCGTCCCCAGCTGTGTGAGATGCTGGCAAACAGGCTCATTTCTCTCCTGCCTCGGCCAGAGCACTGAATCCAGAGCTGCATGACTAGGGGCAAGGAGAGGCTGGGAGAGTAGCAGATAGGACCCTCAGAGGGCACCAGAGGGACGTGGAGCCAACTAACTCTGTCACGGATCCATCAAGAAGCCCGCCCACGTGCCACTGGGAATATCTCCCCTGAAGATCCGCACAGCTGGCCCACGGGCACCCCCAGGGCTCCATGCATCGCCCCCACCCACAACCTCCAGCCCTGCGGCTCGCTCCCTGTGCACCCTCCCTACAGGAGTGACGAGAGAGAGCTTTGGCCGTTGGCCAGTGAACACACCCAAAACACTGGCTCAAATACGTGGACCAGAGAGAGAACACAAACTTGAACTTCAATGCCACCTTTCAAAGAATAAAAGGAAGGCTGCCAGTGCCCAGCCTGGTGCATTGCAGGACCAAGGAAAGAATTCTGCCACAAGAGGGAGCAAGAGGCCCGGAGCAGGTGTATTCACAGGAAGTCAGAGAAAGCCCCGGAAGTCCTAGTCTAAGGGCTGTGGGAAGGCACTTGTCTCCCACAGGGAGTTAGTGAAGACCTCATGTGCAAACAAAGACAGCAATGCAAAACTTCAAAGAACATGAAAAGATCAAGGAAGCATGACACCAGCAAAAAAATCACAATACTCTTTCAGTAACCCATCCCAGAGACATGGAGACTTACGACACACCTGATAAAGAATCCAAAATAATTATTCTAAGGAAACTCAGTGAGCTACAAGAAAACACTGAAAGACAATTTAATGAGATTAGAAAAAATACATGAATGAAATGAGAATATTAACAAAGAGAAATCATAAAAAGAATCAAATAGAAATCCTGGAGCTGAAGAATACAAGGAATGAAATAAAAAATGAAAAAGAGATCATTGACCTATGAAAAGATCAACCAGAAGAAGAAAGCCTGTGAATCAGAAGACAGGCTCTTTCAAATTATCCAGAGGAGAGCAAGGAAAAGAATGAAAGAGAGCGAAGAAAGCCTGTGTGATCCATGGGGTACCTTCAAAAGGGCCAATTTGCAAATTATTGGAGTTCCCAGAAGGAGAACAGCCAGAGAAGAAGGCAAAACGCTTATTTAAAGCAATAATGGCTTAATGAAAAAGAATGTGAAAAGGAATATAAAACTGAATCACTACGCTGTACATCAGAAATTAACATGACATTGTAAACCAACTATACTTCAGTACAAATAACTAAAGAATGGCTGAATACTTCCCAAATATATGGGGAAATCTGGAAATCCCTTTAGTAAATTGTATTCAGAATACTGGATAATTACATGCAGAATAAAGTTGGACCCCTTTCTTACACCACTCATAAAATTAACTCAAAATATATTAAAGACATTAGACCTGAAACCATAAAACTCCTAGAAGAAAACATAGAGAAAAAGCTCCTTGACATTTTAAAAATATGACACAAAAGCACAAGAACAGAAGCAAAGTTTAAGACCGTATCAAACTAAAAATGCTCCCGCACAGTAAAAAATAATTAAAAAATGAGGACATATGGGAGAACATATCTGCAAACCATATATCTGATAAGGAGTTAACATCTAAAATCCATTAAAAAAAAACTCATCCAATTCAATAGCAAAACCATAACCAACCCAATTCATACTAGGCAGAGGAACTAAATAGACATTTTTCCAAAGAAGTTAAAGAAAAGGCCAACAAGTACATGAAAAGATGCTCATCACTAATCATCAGGAAAATGCAAGTGAAAACCACAATGAAGGATCACCTCAGACATGTTAGAATAGCTGTTATCAAAGAGAAAATACAGCAAGTGTTAGAATGAGGTGAAAAGGGAACCTGTGTGCACCATTGGTGGGAATGCAAACTGGTACAATCACTATGGAAAACAGTACAGAGAGTCCTCAAAATATTAAAAATAGAAGCACCATGTGGTCCAGCCATCCCACTCCTGGGTATATATCCAAAAGCAATGAAATCACTACCCTGAAGAGATATTTGCTACTTCATGTTTCTTGCATCACCAGACTCATTAGTCAATATATGGAAAACAATCTCAGTGTCCATCAATGGATAAATGGATAAATAAAATGTGGCATATACATAAATACATATATAGTGGAATATTATTCACCCAAGAAAAATAAAGGAAATCCTCCATTTGCACCAGCATGGATGGACCTCCAGGACATTATGCTACATGATGTGAGACAGAGAAAGACAAATACTGTATGACATCACTTATATATGGAATCTAAAAAAGCAAAACTCACAGAAATAGAGTAGAGTGGCTGTGGTTTCCAGGGAGGGAAATGGGGTGATGTTGGTCAAAGTGCATAAACTTTCAGTTCTGAGATGAGTAAGTTCTTGGTATCTAATATATAATGTGGTGAATATAATTAACGATATTTTGTTATATACTTGTAAGTTGCTAAGAAAGTGCAAAAAATGAAATGATGATTATATGAGGTCATCGAATCATTTTACAATATATAAATGTATAAAATTATACACCTTAATCTTAAACAATGTTGTATATCATTTATATCTCAATAAAGCTGCAGAAAAAAGGAAACGTATGGAACCTTGAGGAACAGCACAAAGAGACAGGAAGTCAAAGGAAGAATCTACAGAAGAAATGGGGTGTGCCTAACCAGTTATCCCCAAACCAAGAATAAATAAGAGTCAGGCAAATCAGTGAAAGCAAAAAGGAGGAAGATGATATGGGCACCACGGCTTCGCTAGCTTAGGTTAAAGATGGAGTTTGTTATTTAAGTTACTGTTAAGCTGCAGATATCAGAAAACCTGCTTGACAATGGCTTAGACCAGCAGGGCATTATTTTTCTCACTAAACACTAAGTACGGAGGAGGACGGCTGTTAGAGATGGTCATTAATTCATCTGAGCCACGGTCTGTGAATTTTCTTGGATTTTTTTTTTTTTTTCATGTTTGCAAGATGGTGGCAAGAGCTTTGGCCATTGCACCTATGTTTCAGGCAGCAAGGCAGGGAAGGGTGAAGCCAAGCAGAGTCTGACCCACCTGACCTACTTAAAATCCTGTCAACAGACTTCCGGGCAGAAACTGTCCCAAGGTCACCCTTCCAGGAAGCCTGGGAAAATGGGTATTCCATTTTCTATTATCTCTAACAGAGGTATTTGTCTGCCACAGCACTGGACACATTTTTGGTTTCCTCGTCTCCGTCTTTCCTTTCTCTAGGCAGTGCCGCTTATTGGCAAACATCATAGACAGACTCCTCTCCTGGCTACTTATCGGGCCTGGGGCCACAGCTTCTCTGCATCTCCAGTTTTCTCCCCTGTAAAATGGGGATAACTTGTCACAAGATTAAATTATTAAATTTAATAATATGTAACACACCTTAGTGAAGTAATAATATATAATACTAAGATACAAGTGGTATCAATATTACTATTTGTACATATGAAATGTATCCATATTATTCTCCGATGACATCTTAGCTTTGCCATTTTGGAACCTTCCTGAGGGAAAGAACCACACCTTAGATTCCTTTGTCCATCTAAGATTTTCTATAGCCTTGCTTTATGAATTATAGGAACTGACTAAATGTTTCCTGAACTCGTTGTTACATTTAATTAAGTTCCCGGTGATTCCTCACGGCACCATGATGCTAACAGCAGCACGGTGCAAACTGTTGAATAGAAACACTATTCAATCTAATGCCTTCCCCAATATAAGGGGACATTTCAGCAAGCTCTGCTTTGATGTTTATTTCTAATATCATGTTGTCAGTTTGTCAAGGATGGCAGAATCATGTTTACCCCAACAACGAGGCATTGCATTAAAAGAAAAAAATTATTATAAAAGTAATTTTTCTTTTCAAATTCCCTCCTCATTCCCCTCAGTCATATCCAAATCAGCTTGGCATAGGGCTGTTCCACCAGATGGACTGTGCATGGGGCCCCCAACGCCTGCGAATTCAGACTGCGAAATCTGCAAGGAAAGCAAATGTCAGCATTGGGCATCCTCCCGGGAACACATTCTGCCTCAAATACCAACCCCTCTTCACCTATTAACGTCTTAAAGAGCAGACCTTTCTACACACTGTGCAAAAGCGAGAGTGTGTGCTTAGCAGGCAAATAACAGAAAGTGGGTGGTCACAAGACAAACTCAGTGAGTCTGAGAGAAAGAATCTAGCGTAAAGCCCCAATGCAGGAAAAGAGCTCGCAGTCAGTCCATAACCTGTCTCTACGAAGAAGAACCAAAGGGTTCAGCTCAGCCCCTGGAGAAGTGTTACTATTTTACATGGGTAAAAACAAAGGATTATAGTTAGTGAACTGAGTCCCACGGAGGGGACAGAGTGCAACTGAAGAGGACACTTGCTATTTTCCTTTAAGGGGAAAAAAAGCAAAATAATAAAACCAATATTAAGGCAAAGTGAGAACAGCAAGTTTTCTAATGAAAACTTTCAAGAATAAATAAGTCAAATAGTAATGGAAAAACCACACGTATACGTGCTTAGGGTATGACCCATCAATTTGGCAAAGAGTGGCAACATAAAAGTTATGTTCAAAACAGAAGATGACCCTATCATCAAATCAGATCAGGCCGTGAGACAGAACAAGGTTATACAGGTGATGACAAAAAAGAAAAAAAAAATATATATGTATATCCTGCTAAACCCTGGACCAACTTCTCATATCACTTTGCAAAAACAAGAGCACAATGTCCTTTTTTTTTTAAACAATTAGTTTGAAGGAAAAGTAATTTTTTTTCATATCTGAAGCAAAGCTTCCCTTGTTTAAAACACACACACACACACATACATTTACATATAATTGAATCACTCTAAGGGCTTTTTTTGGAGGGAGGGGATAAAAGGAATGATTGATAAAGCACTTAAAACACCAGATTACTTTTTTAGAAGAAGTAGTTCTTTTTTATATCTCAATAATTAAAAATAAATTTTAATCATAGCAGTAAGTTCAATAGGTATGCACTGTGTTAAATTTTTTTAAAATAGCATTTCACTAATATTTAAATAGTGATATATGTTTACTGTGGTTATTTGATTAACTCCTGCAGGGGAAGCAGCTTATTTTGCTACACGGTTTATTGACTCACAAAATACATACAAAGTATCATCTAGAAATTTAATGCCACCATATACTAAATCTCTCCTTCTAGCTGAGACGGTATGTATAAAATATTTCAGCAACACGAGATTTTAATTTTCTCTATTTATAATCATATTTATGAAATCTTTAAAGGCCAATGATACATGATAAGAAGTGATAATAGCAAGCTGATTTGTCTAAATATTTATTGAATGTGTAATCCAGCCCTCTGATAGAAATTTATTTTTGCACGTAAAAAACTAGCTGAAGTTTATTTATTTCTTGCTGCAATGTTCCCAAACTGAAAATCATGCCTTTTTGGCAATGATATATATATAAAAAAAATGTTTGAAAGTAATTTTATGTCACATGTTTGTTAGAGAATGGCATTTTTTACAATGATATAGAAAATCCTCTTTTCAACCTAAGCTATTGTAAATGAACTTACATGCCCCTTGTTTTAAATTGTTCAATAAAGCCTCCTGGAGCCAATACGAAGTGTGAGACACTGTGATATTCACTAGGGATAGAAAGAGAAACAAGACTCTTTTCCAGTTAATGGGCTTAAAACCCAACGCTTGCTATTTAGACACGTGCACAAATCGATGTTCATAAAACAATGTGGGATGTGGGACAACAGAAGTCAGGGGAGACACATCATTCTGGGGGGAGGTCTAGGGAGATCCCTGGTGGAGATGACCTCAGTACTCCTTAAGGGAGGAGGAATATTTAAGTTGACAAAAGGGGAGGAATGAGGCATGCCAGGGAGAAGTGCACAGGGACCCAGGCAAGGTATTACTGTACAGCAGGAGGCAATAAATACAAAGAGGCTGAGGCTGGACAGACGGACATGGGGCCCAGGTAACAAAGGCCTGTATGTCCTGTTCAGGAGCCTGGCTTATCCTGCAGGTGATGAAGTATCACTGAAAGGCCCGGAGCAGAGGAATGATGGGGCCGTCTTTATGCTTTAGAGCAGGGCTGGGTGAACTTTTCCTGCAAAGGGCCAGAGACTAAACATTCCAGCCTTCCCAGCTCCTCTGGTCCCTGCTTCAATTACTCAAGTCGATTATTAAAGCGTCACAGCGTCCCCAGACAGTAAGTTAGACAAAGGGGCGTGGCTGGGTTCCCATCAAACTTTATTTACGGATAGTAAAATCTGAACTTCATATAATTTTCAGGTGTCACAAAATATTACTCTTCCTTGATTTTTTCTCAAAGCCCTTTAAAAAGGCACACATTTGTTTGTGGGTGATACACAAAGGTAGACAGCAGGTCAGATCTAACTCACAAGCTGTAGTTTGCTCATCCTTGTTTGGATGAATCACTGTGGCCAAATCTAGGGAAGCAGGGATTTAAATAATCAAGACTGGAGTCCTAGAGACCTCGGGAGAGGCTATTTCAACCGCTCAGTCTAAGAATTACGTTGAGTCTGATGAAGGATGTCAGTGGTAGAGGGAAAGGAGAGGGGAAAATCTGGAATATTGGGGCAATACATCAACAGAATTTGGTAACTAAGAGATTAACCTAAGGGAGGAATCACAAAATATAGACAGGTTTCTGGAGTGAATGACTGGGTGGACAGTGGTACCACCTAATACGATAGAGGATTTAGGGGGAGGGCATCCAGTTTAGGTCACACGATGACAGGTTCAGGGAATTCTGAGAAATTGAAGTGTTTTGGTGATCAAGGGCGTATTCCACTGGGCTAACTCAAGCCAAGTTTCATCACTTTAGAAAAACTTCTGTCTGTTCTCTCTGCTTTCATATTTTTGAGCCTACTCCACTGCCCTGGACAGCTTGCATTATTTCATCCTGCTTCTTTAAGTAACAGAGAGAATCTACCAATCTGTCCCTTTCTGCTCCATTGACCAGTGAGAGTCCCCCCCTAGTTGCCAGATACAAACCACCGGATTTTCACTAGAATCAGTAAAGCTGCCTTAGTTGAAACTTGAAAGCAAGTCCTTGACCCATAGAGAAGATCAGTGTTAGAAAAGATACCTGTCCTGTCACAAAAAAAAAAAAAAAAAAAAAAAATGACGCCTGCAAAGAAATGGCTTGGTAAATGGAAAACAGATTTATAAAAAGTAACTGGAAGTGATTTTTTTTATGGTCAGTTATACATGATCATCCGAACATCGAAAACTAAAAACTTACCGAATATTCTTTTCTGAACAGTGTTTTCACTGAAAATTAAGAAAAAAGACTTGAATGGTAACCAACTATTTTCTAAACTCCCAACTGGGATTTCTGTTGCTGAAGAACAAAACTAACTTGAATATTGCAAAGGAAGACATACGCCCACCTCGGAGAGACCTAGCGCACTGATGTGTGTCTACCATGTGTGGGTGACGGTGACAGGACTTTCCGGGAGAGCCCTGCTGAGCACCCTGGTCACCTATGAAGATCAGGAGGAAGGAAGTTAGGGTAAGAGCAGATCAAAGAAAATCAATTTTAAAAAAAGCTTGTAAAAACCCAAGGACTCCTTTCTTCTCTAAACCCTCAACTGGGTAATTAAGACTTATTCAGAGGAGCAGAGACCAGTCAACATTTTCTGTAGCTAACCTCACTAAAGATCAAGCCTGCTCAGTCTCCATGAATTTTTTATTTTCTAGTTTGGAGATGCATGCCTTAAACCCCAGGCCCATAGTCCAAATCCTTCTTTCTTTAATTTCTCTGACACCGAAAACTCTTCTGATTTTAATTTCACTCCCTGTGATTTTTTGAGAGGGAAAAATGCTGGGATGGGATGGGATTTCCTATGACCCCGGGCCGCTTTGTTTCGTATTTTATTGCCCCCATTGAGAGAGAGGTTCCCTTTTAGAAATCACAGCTACAAACACTTTGTCTAACATTCATAGGTATGTTAGCAGCAGCTTGGAGAGAAACTAGAGACACTGGGAAAAGTAACTCATTTTAATCTGCATCCTCAGATTAAACCAATTGCGGATAGAAAGTATTCGGGAAAAAAAAATCGCAGAAAGTTCCAAAAAGCAAAACTTGAATTTTCTGCACACCGGCAACTATTTACATGGTATTTATGTTGCATTAGGTATTGTAAGTATTCTGGAGATGAATTAAAGTAGACTGGAGGATGTTTATAGGTTATGTGCAAATACTACACCATTTTACATAAGAAACTTGAGCATCCATGGATTTTGGTATCCATGGGGGTCCTGGAGCCAATTCCCTGTGGATACTGAGGATGACTGTACTTAAACTGGCAAGAGGCATAGCTTAACAAAAACAGATAAGGAGGGGGAGGGTATAGCTCAGTGGTAGAGTGCATGCTTGGCATGCATGAAGTCTTGGGTTTAATCCCCAGTACTTCCTCTAAAAATAAATAATCAAACCTAGTTATCCCCCAGCTCCCCCCACCCAAAAAAAAAAAAAAAACGAGGAAAGAAAGTATTCTTTGCTGGGCAAAACTGTTTCTTCTAACCCTGGAAAACTGATAACACTGGCTCAGACTCTCCTGAGAATTTAGAAACAGGTGTCAGAAGGGCATACAAAATGAGACTTTACCAGAAAGAAGAGAGACATGGTTTTAAAATCATTGTAGTCACTGAGAAAAAAACAATTGAAAAGAGCTAAAATATGGATCAATTCAAGTGTAGTAACTGACACGAATACGAAGCAACACACAACTGTCATCTGCAATAATGAGGACAAACGGCCAACCTGACAGAATTGTAATTTTGTCGACCTGTTTGAAAGTGTCGGTATATTTGAGCTGAACCAAAATACCCTCAGTTTTCTTCCACCTTTACACTGAGCCCAAGGAAACAGGATTGTGACGTTGGTGTCACAACTGGCATAGCTGATTTTTTGTCTATTTGACAGTAAACTATGAGATGTTTAAGAAATTCTTCGCTGAGCAAATTCAATTCTCATATCCCATTGAAGGAACATCTATGTCACTTAAAATGTGGTAACTGGATGGAAAGGAAGGGAGGTTTGGGAAAAAGTGTCTGGGTTTCTCCAGCCCTGTTTCCTGGAAGGGTTAACCTCACTAAAGATCATGCCTGCTCTGTTTTCATGATTTTTTTTTTTCTGTTTTGAAGATGCAAGCCTTAAATATCAGGTTCATAGTACAAATGCTTCTTGCTTTAATTTCTTGGACACCAAAATCTCTTCTGATTTTAATTTCACTCCCTGTGATTTTCTAGAGGGAAAAATCCTGTTGCCAGAAGACTGCATTTCCTACGGCCCCTCCCCCTGCCCAGCGGTCATGTTTCATATTTTATTGCCACCACTGAGAGAGCGGTTCCCTTCTAGAAATCACAGCCACAAACACTTTGTCTGACATTCATACCTAAGAAAGTGCATGTTATCCAAACTTTAAAGGGCTAATGGAAATTAAGAAACTTTTTACCCAAAGACACGTAACTTTAAGTGCTGCTGCCAATTCTAGTTCTACTGGGCTCCAAACCTGCATTCTAGCTACTCCACCAAACTGAGATGGGAGGGAAGGGGATGGGGCACAACCATTAAAAGAATGACAAGGAACTAATACCAAGACAGTGGAAGATCCAACTTCCAGGAGACCTTGCGGCCCAAGATGGCGGGAGATTTGGCGTCCAGGAGACCTTGAGCTTCATTATACGCTCATTGTAACATATTAGCATGTAAATGGCACTTCCACAGGCGCCATGACAGTTCCGAGGCTGGCCGTAAAAGGTCGAAAAGTGGCCAGTGGCCCAATTCCTGGGAATCCCAGCCCCTTCCATAAAATAGTTGGAATAATCCTCCCACTTGTTAGCTATGAAGGTACCGAGACCATAAAACCCAATAACCCTCCCCTCGTGGCCTTTCTCTTGCCTTTTGAGATGGCCCGCCCTGGGTCTATGGAGTGTGGATCTCTCTGAGTAAATCTTCTACTCAACTGTGTCTTGCTCTTGAATTCTTTCCTGCATGAAGCCAAGGACCCTCACTTCACGGGGCACATCCCAGGGGCTCACCCGAGACAGGACACAGCCATCCTCTCGTACCCCATTTTCTTGGATCCAAATGGTCTCCTTATAAATCAATCAGTTAGTTTTCTGGTAAGTATTCTCGCACTTTGTGAGCTGTTTAGATTGAGATAGTCACCTTGTGTCCAGTTAATCCTGAGCACCAAACTCTGTAGATCCAGGTAAATCACATCCCCACAATGCCTTTCTCTTAATGAGTCAAGAGGTAAGACATGTAATTGCTTGTTCAAGGACATTTCAACTGTCATAATACGGTTCAGTCATTTATTAACTATTATCATAATTTGGGGCATAAAAGTCATTATTGGGGAATTATATTTTTACTAGAGATTTTTTTTTCTTCTTTTTCTGGCCAGGGTGCATTGTTTCCTAGCAGCTATTGGATAGTACTTCCTACTTACTGCTCCAAATGTTATATGGCTTGCATATTTAAATATGTGCATTATTCATTGCGCTTGTGTGTGTGAGTGGGGGGTGATTATAAACAAAGTTAGTTAGCGCTAATGATCATTTCCTTTCACTGACTCTAACCTGCCAGTGACATTAAATGTTACTGGAGATGACTTTCTGCTTGCTCTTTCTCTTCCTCTTTAAAAGCAACCATGCTCTAAAAACTCAAGGTTAATAAAAGTGTGACTGGAAGATCAATTTTCTAAATGGAGGTGGTTCATTCAGGCTGAAACCCCAACTTGATAGACTTCTCTGGTTTAAATATTCCATTTAATGAAATGAATCAGTTTTATTTGAAGATCTGGATCTAGAATCAATAGGTTGGAATCATTTAGGTTAAAAAAAAAATCTCAGGACTGTCAACCTGAAAATGTCTCCTCTCCGGAGTTAGCCAAAAGCACATTTAGTTTTAATTGAAGTAATGATTGTGGAGACAGGAGAAATAATGATTTGTGCTGTAACAATAAAATTTATTTTCTATTAAAAGAAGTTGATTGGTAGATGATACTGAAAGTGGGCTGGGAAATTAGAAGCCAGATACATGGACTGAATGAAGACTGGGCTGGAGATATGGATGGAAAGGAAGCTAAGTAGAAAATGCAGAGATCTGTCAGAAAACATGGTGCGAATTGATGTAGAAAGAGCTATAAGGGGCATTAAAATGGGTACAAATGCAGCCATGAATGAGACAGTGGGGAAAAGAATAGTGGGCCATGGGGTATAGTCACATGGCAGACAAATGTAAATGAGGAGACGAGAAGGTTCTAAGAAAGACTGGTGCATCTAAGAGTGTGTCCAATCTAGGAAAAGATAGAGAGATCAGACCTGAACTTAGGCAGCTATGAAGGAAGATGTTCACTTTGCAAAGGAAAAGTTACATCTGAAATCCAAGAAGTATGCAGTGTTCCCTTAAGCCTAAGGTAAAAAATACATAAACAATTCTGGCCTCTGCTTTAAATGAATCAGGTTGGAGAGAGAAATACAATCTATGAAATCATACATGGTCTGTGTACCTCCAGGTTCACACTGGTTTACATAAAACCAAAAAGCTCACCTTCTAACATGCCCATGACTTCTGTTCTGTTAAAAGGCACATGGCTACATATTATTTAATATACAAAGTGCCCACATTCTGTTTCATATGATTCCCTATTTGAAGGTAAATGCTAAAAAGTGTGTGCCTTTACTGGATTAAAGCAAATTGATAATCTGCCAGGGATCTTTTCAAAAGCTCTGTTCCAGTAAAGATAATGGTGTTTAGTGTCAGCCAGATTTTGTTTTTTCAGGACTCTCAACTGGAGATTGGAGATATGTGGAGAACATTTATCAGTTGATAGAACAGAAGCCAAGAGTCTTTAAGATAGAACACAGACAATGTGAAACAGCTGAAAGCTTGAGTTGTAGAAACTATGTCATCAGAAGTTATGAGTTAGCAGAATTTAGGAGGTATAAAAGATCAGATATACAGGGGAGAGTCTGAATTAGGTTGTAAGTGAAGGAAGAACAATAGAAGGAGAAAAAATTAATTTGAACCCCTATCTCACACCATATACAAAGATAATTCAAATGGATCAAAAGCCTAAATGTAAGAGCTAAAACTATAAAACTTTCAAAAAAAATATAGATGTAAATCTTTATGATATTGGATTAGATGATATGTTCTTAGATATGACACTCAAGTACAAGTGACTAAAGAAAAAATAGAAAAACTGGACTTCATCAAAATTAAAAGACTGTGCTTTGAAGAACATGGTCCAGAAAGTGAAAAATCAACCCATAGAGTGGGGAAAGTTTTCTGTAAATCATACAGCTAATAAAAGTAAGCATTTCTCCAAAGAAGATATACAAATGGCCAATAAGTTCATTAAAAGATGTTCAATATTATTAGCTAGCCACTGGGAAATGAAATTAAAATAATGAGATACCACTTCACATCCACTAGGATGGCTATAATCACAGGCAGACAATAGTGCTGGCAAGGAAGCGGAGAAATTGGAACACTTATACATTGCTGGTGGCAATGCAAAATGGTGACACTTTGGAAGACAGTCTTACAGTTCCTCCAAAGGTTAAACACAAAGTTATGACTCAGCAATTCCATTCTTAAGTGTATACCCAAGAGAAAACAAATGTGTGCACAAAAACACATACACAAATGTTCATAGTGACATTATTCATAATAGCTAAAAAGTAGAAAAACGCAAATTCACAACAACTAATAAATCAATAAATAAAATGTGGTATGTCCACATGCTACATCATCAATGAACCTTGAAAATATTATGCTAATAAAAAGAAGCCAACCACAAAAGATCACATTTTGTATGATTTCATTTATATGGAATGTCCAGAACAGGTAAATATCTAAAGACAGAAAGTAGACATGTTGTTGGCTAGAATTGGGGGTGGATGCAGATTGAGGAGGGGTGCTGCTAAAGGTCATGAAGTCTCTTTTTTGGGTGATGAGAATGTTCTAAAATTGATGATGGTAACAGCTGTACATCCTGACATGGTAACAACCTAAAGGTCCATCAACTGATGACTAGATAAAGAAGTCGTGGTATGTTTATACAACGGAATACTACTCAGCCATAAAAAAGAACAAAATAATGCCATTTGGAACAACATAGCTGGACCTGAAGATCGTCATTCTGAGTGAAGTAAGTCAGAAAAAGAGAGAAAAATTCCATATGATATCACTCATATGTGGAATCTAAAAAAAAAAAAAAAAGACAAAAAAACTTATTTACAAAACAGAAACAGACTCACAGACATAGAAAACAAACTTATGGTTACCAGGGGGCGAAGGGGATGGGAAGGGATAAATTAGGAGTTCGAGATTTGCAGACACTAACTAATATATATATAAGATGGATAAGCAACAAGTTTATGCTGTATTGCACAGGGAACTAAATTCAATATCTTGTAGCAACTTAAATGAAAAGGAATATGAAAACAAATGTATGTATGTTCATATACGACTGAAGCATTTTGCTGTACACCAGAAATTGGCACAACATTGTAAACTGACCATACTTTAATAAAAACAGACATATAGAAAAAATTTAAAAAATCACAATCTGCCACCAAAATAAATGAATGAATGAATAAATGAATGAATGAATACATAAATTGGTGGATTATGTGATATGTGGATTATGTCTTAAAAAGCTGGTATCAAAAAAGATGGATTCTATTGATTCACTACTAACTTTTCAGAGTCCATAAATCATAGAGATGTATCTTTTCCTGTTCCCTTGAAATCTTGCTCTGTGTCACAGATACCTATCTGCCCCATTTCCACATTTTCCATCACAACAATCACCTTTGTTGCTACATAATGTAATATGTCTGCCTCTATTGTATGAATTCAGAAGGTGCTAACAGCAGATTTTTACATGGAGATGCTGCAATTTCACAGTCTGTGCTGTCTGAAGTGTGTATGATGAAGCTCTGGTATTAACACAGAAAGACCTTTAATGAGAATTAAAGTGAAAATCCCCAAATCTAATGAGCAGAAATCATTCTCCCCTTGGATTTTAGCAATGGGCCCTTGTCTTGCAGAAAAGTCCCAGAGGTTGATCTAGGGGACCCCCTTGGTTCAAGTGGAGATTTTCTCATTTTTAGGCAATTTCAAAATTGTACTTGTTGAGAAAAATCAATATGTTGATATGTATTATAAGCATCTTCCTGGATTTCATTCTTCACAAATTAAACTTTGAAAATATATAGAAGGGGTGAAGCTTTCAATATTCACATTGTCCACAGTCCCTTGTTCTGCAAAATCAAGTGTCTAGATTGCAAGTTCAATGCTCTTCCTATTAAAACCTATTAATTCATTTAAGGCAGTATTTTTGGATTTCTAATGTATGCTATGCCCAATTGTTTTTCTAACATAAAACGAATATACCAATGCTCACAGCCGTAAGACCCCAAAACACCCAACAGCGCCTGTTAGTATAGGTGAACCATGAATTTCAAACAACGTCTGTCTTTGTTTTTCTGATGCTGGAATTACAAACCCTGACTCGACTTTCAAATGCCTGTCAGCGGCTGAATTGAATAGGTATGTTTTGAACTGAATACAATATGCTTTGAATTAATAGTGTGTGTTTGATATAATTAACACGTGTTTGATATGAACAGGTACGTTGACGTCCTAACCTCGGGTACCCGAGAATGTGACTGCATTTGTAAATAGTGTCCCTGCAGATGCCATCAGTTTAAAATGAGGTCATTAGGGTGAGACTTAATCCAATATGACTAATGACATTAAAAGAAGAAGAGGCAGAGTCACACAAAAAGAATGCCACTGATAACGAGACAGAGGTTGGAGAATGCATCTACAAGCCGAGGAAGGGCAAGGATTGCTGGTCGTCACCAGAAGCTCAGAAGGAACCAACCCTGTTGAAAGTGTGATTTCAAACTTCTAACCTCCAGAACTGTGAGAAAATACATTTCCTTTGTTTTAAGCCACCCAGTTTGGCACTTTGTTACAACAGCCCTGGGAAAGGGATATAATGCCCAAAGGTGAGACATTGGACATAGAAAGTAAATCCACTGTGACCTCAGCTTTCCTTCAAGGGGCTCTGTTCACCTCAGGGACCCTGAAATTTATAGGATCACAGTTTTTTGAAGTATGGCCCTAAATATACCATAGGAAAAAGTCTTTTTGTTGTATAATTGCAATTTATGTCAACACTTTGAAGGTAACAAAACAACAAATGTTTGCTCAGTGTGTGCTTTCTCTGTGCTTAGTATAAAAATCACCTAAGAAGCAGAGATAAAGTTTTACTTACGTATCAGGGTAAAGGAAAGGTATTTTTAGATGCAGATATATTGACCACCTCATGGTGGTAATGATCAGCCAATTCTGAGAAGGGCAAAAAGTATTTTTTTCCTTGAGAATAATATAGAGAATGTTAATAGAGGAGCTGGTTCTTTGGAAATGATATCTTGGAGGTCATTATTTTAAAGTATTCTGTTCTGTTCATTCTCATTCGGGCTGGATGCATGAGAGAGCTTGTGGTCTGTCCGTGCCTTGTACTCCAAAACATATGCTCAATGTACGAGACTCAAGATGACATAAACAAGAGATGCTGGTTGTTGGTTGAATGAGGTAATTCACAGTTTCACAAAGAAGACAGAGACAAAGATAACACACTATAATGCAGAATGATGGCTGGTCTAACCACAGTGTTTACAAAATTTTGCTAGCCTAGAGAGGACATTTCAACTAAATGTGTCTTGGGGGTTTCAGGAGGAAGGGACAGTCTATGAAGTTCCTGAAGGAGGAAGTGCCTTCCCCATGTCATAGAAGTAGAGAGCTGGGTTAGCGTATTTCTCATACAATACTGAACTGCTGAGACAGAAGATACCCTCAGGGTATTCTGGCTGTAGCCAAGGAGAAAACCCCGATGCTGTTCAGCTGAACCCCACGCGTTCCAACTTGGAAGACCACTGAAGATTGCTTGGAAAAGTCAAACCAGCATTTCTATGAGCACAAATATATATTATTTATAGAAATATTTTAAGAGACACCAAGATATTCATTTAAGAGATATTAGAACGATTTTTGAAATTTTTAGATTAAAAGAGAAAATCAAGTGTTCATATTGTTTCAGCAAATACGGATGATGGGGTTTTGTGTGTTCTAATGTTACATCAGTGACCAAGACATCGTACTCCAATAACTTATAATCCAGGGAAATCAGAGGGATATATTGGATAAATCGATGGTGCTCTAATACAAGCCCCAAATTTGGGACTACGTTCGTGTGCAAGAGAAAACTCATCTGGATTTTTGCATAGTGGCTACAAGTTCTCCGATTAACTATTCACATGCCTGTGTATGATTCTCCCCTCTAAAGAAGGAAACACCTGCAGTGACAACTTCAAAGAACATGGCTAAATTTTTAATGAAAATAGGTGATTACTGAAGCGTCTACCTCCCAAACACATTCTAAAGTACCTCTCTGGTAATTTTGTCATTAAAGATCTTAGAGACACCACTTACTGTTCTTTTTTTTTTTTTTCTTCATCTTTTTCAAATGGAGGTAGTGGGAATTGAACCCAGGACCTTGTGCATACTAAGCGTCCACACCGCCTGCCCCACCACTTACTGCTGTTTTTAATGCTGGAAAAGACCTTGTAAACTACTTGAAGTATTTAACGCTAATGTAGTATGAAACAATATCTAGACTTTAAGACACAACTGAGTTTACTGTCTGATAACATTTAGTTAATTGGCTTTTACACATTTTGTATGTCAAGAACTGTTCTCAGTGAAAACAGTGTCTGAATCCCTTCTGTGGGATACCCATGGATTCTGTCGTACACCACTCTTCGTTCTTTATAGTCATCATCTCGGTGGTATCCAGGCTGTGGAGTCCGTGAGATGCTCAGTCTTTCTCTCTCCCTCCCTCCTTCCCTCTCTTCTGTCTCTCTCTCTCTCTGGTCCTCATCAATGATTTAGTTGCCAAAGGTGAACTAGAGGCAGGAGAGCAGCAAGACTACAGATAAAAATCCTCACATGCTATGTCTGGATATTAGATGCCCGTCATGATGATGCAGAATACATTCATGATGATACATTTCTACTCTAGTCCCTAGATCCTACATAGTCAGTGCATTAAAAAAAAAAAGTGCCCTAGAAAGATACCAAATGTAAGCAGAATCAAACCATGGGCAATAGCAAATGAGGAACCCCCGGTAAAAATCCAACACAGTGCATGAGTTTGTATATAAAGTTAGAGCTAGAAATGCCTTAAATATCACCTAGCCTAATCTTATTTTTAGATTTAAAGAAATTGAGACCCAGAGAAGCTGAACTGCATAGTTCAACGTGTGCACGGGATAAGGGTTTGTATATATCTCATTTGATATGCATGACCCTGACCTGGTAGGTATCCTCACCACTAAACAGGAGGAAATTGAGGATTAAGTTGGAGAGATTTATAAACTTGTTGCAGGCAGCACAAAGAGCTGGGGTGGAGTCAGGATTCCATCCAACTATCTTTTCACCAAGGCCTGTGCTCAGAGCCACTTTGTCACACTGAAAGGATAAGGGTTTCTGGAACTTCATTCTAACCTGTAGAGACATCACCTTTTTTTCCAAAATCAATACAATATTCATGTCATTATTCTTATTTTAAAGTAAAAGAATAAGATCCAAACAAATACATTTAAAAATTGACTGTAAGAAGATGATGTGTAAAAGCCTAGTGTTGACGCTCTTAATGTAGCTTTGGGGTTGACCAGTGCAGCGCACTAACCCAAGGAGCATGTCTCTGATTCTCAAACAGCCTGCAGGGTGAAAAAACTACGTGTTAGATGAGATAATGCTAATCAGTTAGTGGATGGTATCCTTATCCTTGCACGTAAATCAGAAAGGGATGAAGGCAGAAAGGACAAATTTAATAAAGAAAATATGATATTCAGTTCTTTTCATAATTATTAAAACATATGAAAGTTATCATTTTTATTCTTTGTCCTCAGAAACCCAGTCCAGTTCAGTCTGCTCAGTTCAACTGTAAGTTACTGGATATTCCCTCTCTTTCAGGTACAATTGTGGGCTGATGTATCCCATTGGCATCATGCACTTGATTTTGTAGACATTAATTATCACTGTTCAATAATGGTCAAAGGCCCACATTCAATCAGGTACTTCACAAATAGCATTTGATGTTAATGATGAGAAGGGATTCCATGAAATTAAAATTAGTAATTATTTATAGCAATAAGTCCCAAAGAATTTAAAGAAATCTAAAGCATACATTCCAGGCATCCTAAATAGACAGAACTGTATAATTTACAAACCTTGCCTATCTACAGAGGAAAAAAAAAAGAAAACAAAGAGAATGAAGACCTTGGTTGCTTCTGAACAGAGTGAACACTGGGAATAAAAAAAAGGGTCTTGTTCCTGTATATTTTCCTAATAATATCTATTATCATCTTCCTATGGCTTTAAATAAAATTGCTGGCTTCTGAGGTCTGGAAAGCAACCAGGTTACAGAAATGTTTACAGAGGACCTGGCGTTTTGGAAATTTGTGTTTCATAGGCTACTTTTTTTAAGTGTCCCATCCTGGTTAGTTTCGGGGGATCACCGTCCCCTCTACTGCACTGGTTAGCTGCTCGTGCGTGTGGCCAGTAATATAAGAGCTAAAGTTCAGACTAACAAAGGTACAAAAGTAACAACTGAACAACAAAGAAGAAATAAACTATTGGGAAAATAGAATCAGAGATGTTCTAACAATAAAAAAAAAAGCCACCAATATCATGAGAGTCAATAGACAGCCATTGCTATCCGTACACTGTGCAAATTATTTATCTGTAGGTAACTCATAGTCTTGAGGTCACTTCTAACACATTGTACTTATAAATTTCATGTTCCATGTTCTTCCTTTTCCCCCATAATTATCGTGCAGTGCTATATTGAAGTCTGGCTCAAAATACTTCCCTCTTTGTTCACAGTGCAGAAGCATTTTATGAGTGGGAGACAATTTTTCATTGGGTCTTTTGTGTTTTTGCATGTCCTCTGAGAGGCATCAACTAAACTTTCTTTGAACTATTTTTTTCATTCAAATATAGTCATATAGCAAACAGCATAGGAAGATATATTTTCTCTCTCTAGAGCAAAGGAAAAACATGGTTACTATCCATTACTAAAGATTTGGGGTTCCAAGGTCAGGTCTGTCTCCTGTAATGCAACATGTAATGTACATGCATGCGCCATCTTGGTCCGTATGCATTACCCTCCTGACGCCTGGTCGCAAGGGGAATTGACTCACAGACACCAATGTCAATGCTTGTCCCTGTATTGTGAGTAACACAGTCCTTTGTCTCTAACCCTTGTGGGTCTTGGGTCTCTTGTTAACATTCATGAAACTGTGGCAGTCTTTGACCCAAGAATCTTGCAAAGGTGTTCAGTCAGCACCTATAAACCTGAGGTAGGGCTGACCTGTTAGTATGCAAGTTGGGCAAAGCCATAGACTCTTCAGAGTTCTTGAGAGCTCTCTCATGAAAACATTATTTTAATACCATAGTATTTCTCTTATATGTTGTTCAAGAAAGTACTATGACATATTAATTTTATAACATACCCTAATATTCTTGATGTGCTTTTGTGTTCAGGGCTTTTAGACCTCCTACAGGAGGTAAGAATATAAATAAAATGGGGTTACTTATAGTCTTCCGGAATTCACTGTACAAAAAAAAAAATCTAGCAAGAAACTAGACACATACATAAATAGCTATAATTAGTAAGATAGACTACAAATGCCAATGAGAGAGTTTCTGGGTCATGGAAGTGAAAAAAATTACAATCCAGGGATCTTAAAATCACAAGGGACCTTAGGAGTGACATAATCATTTCTTCCAGATTTGATTGCAGAAATGCTTTTTATATAATCAGCTTTCCTGACATGGTTATACAGTCATTGCTTGGAAGTACCCAAGGACACCAGGGAGAAAGCGCTCACCGCCTTGCAAAGCAGTCATTTCCATATTGGATAGTGCTGGTTGCTAACATTATTCCTTGAATTAAAAACTGTCTAAAGATAAATTCCATTCTTTCACCTGCCTACAGTGCTAAGCCTCTTTCCACCAGCGTGTCCTTCAACTGGTGTGCGATGTTCTCACTCTTATCTGGGCTCTTATTCAACAGTTCATTTGTCAACATATGTCTCCATATGCTATATTTGCACAAATGATCATGAGTGCCCACACACACACACACAAGTTTGCATTTCTCCTGTTAAATTTCATCTTCCTGACTTCGACCTTGAATACCAGCCGGTGGAAATACTCTTGAATCTTGATTCTGTTTTATATCTATAGCAAGGTTACAACATAATTTTATGATCAGATATGCTACAGAAATTACTGAATGAGTTTAACCATTATATTCTGAACCAAAGATTAGTTATACGCTTAATGTGTGTTACCTGTGGAACTTTAGCAAGGACCAAACAAAAAGCTTGAAGTGTAAAACTTCTGATCATTACTGCTTGAATTCCATGTGAATTCCAAGGAGAATTCTATTTCTCCTTGCTGCTTCTAGGAGGATGATAAATTAATGATCTGACCTCTCTCTAAAGAAATGAATTAGGAAGACTGTGTGCTCCAAAACGTACAGAACAGAGGAGTTAAACCACACAGGGTTCAATGTTATTAATGACAATGTATGGCCATTGGGGCTAAAGAGCTTTCATACGTCCTCTCCATTTCTCTAAGTAATTAGATCCTCTCATTAGAACACAATCAATTTATCATGCTCCATGTACAGACAATATGATGACTGATGTCTCTGCCAACAGCTACATGATATAGAAATCTTATATATGACTTTTAAAATAATTTTACAAAACCGGGAGTCTGAGTTTCATATTCACAGGCTTCTTCCCTGCTTTTGGCATTCTTATTTTTCATCTCCTAAAATGTGACACAGTTCATTTAAGTTGCCATTAATCCTCTTGCTCTGACGTTGCTAGATATGATCAGCTGAAGATGATTAATATAATAATTGGGCTTTTAGCTACGAATTAGGATAACACAATACACTATTAGCTGTTTAAAAGTTTTTTCCTCTCACATAATCTGATGTTCTAAAATATATATTTTCACAATGGATTACGTTCATCAATATTTCATAAGCTAGTATCTATAAATCATGCACCTGTATATGAAATATATACTACTTCCCAGGTTGTGGCATAATTAACTCATCTGAAGTTAGTCAATTTGTATTATTTTAATAATGAATATAATAACTTGATAATGCAACATAAAGATTAATTACAGGAAATTAAACATAATGTCTGCCAACTAGCATATTGGACAGGCAGCACCGAAGAGGATACAGTTAAGGAAAAAAAGCTTTCTTTTTCTCAGGTCCACGTGTGGAAGATGCTCTTTGGGGAATCCTTTTCTGGTCCCTGTAGTACATCTCCATGAGATGTTAGGGCTTTAGAGTCATCGCCATTGATTGGAACAAGTCCTCTCTCAAGGGACGGGGGAAGAACAAAGACAAAAACAACTCTTAGCTGCTAATGACTCCCGTCCCAAATAAATCTAAAATTCATGTTGACATCCAGTTCAATGATCTCCTTTTCCCTTCATTCTATGTGAGGCACGTTTGTGATTTCCTCAGAGACACTGCCCTGGAACATACTCCCTACCCAGAGCTCTGCGCAGATCCCTTCAGTGTTAGGGTAGCACGAACACTCGTCCCACCTCCAGCAGCCACTCCCAGGGACACACCCCTTCGCTTCTTTCTGCCTTCTCAGGTGGCTGTTGTGCAGACGCCGTCTGGATGGCACCAAACACTCAGTCCATTTTAAACCCATACATTCATCATACTCTGGACATGCCGAAATAGAAACCGCTCATCCTTCCTGCCCTTTCAAAATTTAACCATAACTGTCCCCAGCTTGGAAACACCTGAGGTCTGGTTAAAGGCAGTTATCCAGGCCTGAAGAAGTGAGTGATTCTCCAGGACCTGGTCTCTTGTTACTCCATCTCAAGGAAGCTTGCCACCTCAGGTAAATCTAGGGATAAATAGAGAATGTAATCTGAGACTGTAACATTTAGCCACAAAGGCTGTATCTCAGATTTTGCCATCGGAATGAGTGAAGAAAATGTCCACTTTTTTCAAAACTATTTTTTATTGAGTTATAGTCATTTTACAATGTTGTGTCAAATTCCAGTGTAGAGCACAATTTTTCAGTTATACATGAACATACATATACTCATTGTCACATTTTTTTTCACTGTGAGCTACCACAAGATCTTGTATGTATTTCCCTGTGCTATATAGTACAATCTTGTTTATCTGTTCTACATTTTGAAATCCCAGTCTGTCCTTTCCCACCCCCTGCCCCCTTGGCAACCACAGGTTTGTATTCTATGTCTATGAGTCTGGTTCTATTTTGTATTAATGTTTTTTTTTTTTTTTTTTTTTTTTTTTAGATTCCACACATGAGCAATCTCATATGGTATTTTTGTTTCTCTTTCTGGCTTATTTCACTTAGGATGACATTCTCCAGGGACATCCATGTTGTTGCAAATGGCGTTATGTTGTCATTTTTTATGGCTGAATAGAATTCCATTGTATAAATATACCACCTCTTCTTTATCCAGTCATCTGTTGATGGACATTTAGGCTGTTTCCATGTCTTGGCTATCGTAAATAGTGCTGCTACAAACATTGGGGTGCAGGTGTCTTTTTGAAATAGGGTTCCTTCTGGATATATGCCCAGGAGTGGGACTCCTTGGTCATACGGTAAGTCTACTCCTAGCCTTTGAGGAATCTCCACACTGTTTTCCACAGTGGCTGCGCCAAACTGCATTCCCAGCAGCAGCACAGGAGGGTTCCCCTTTCTCCACAGCCTCTCCAGCATTTAGAAAATGTCCACTTTTAACGATGTTTATTCCATAACCCTATGTTCTATGAAGAGATAAAGGGCAACATGAAGAAAACAAACCTGCCTTTGACTGGGCGCTCTCTGTACGTTGTTTTGCTCCTGAAGTGTGAGGACTGCTACTTAGAGCCTGTGCTGAAGTCACTGCCTGCTGTGTTTAATGACACGTTCAGCAGCATTCCATTTTTCAGGCTTGGGAAGCTGAGACACCAATGCTGCTCTTTAACCCAGACAAATTGAACCAAAGTGAGTCAGATGATTTTCGCACAGTGCTGTGGGGCTCACAAAAATATATTACATGGGTGCTCTACCATGATGTAGTCAAAGCATGAAAAAAGAATATGCCTCGCCAAGAAGTCTGGAGTACTAACAGGTCATGAGACATATTTTTACAAATTAAGAAGTGTATTATTTTTACCTTTAGCCCTAGGAGCATCTAGAAACCTGCAATGTAAAGTTTTGTTTTGTTTTCTCTTTTTTTTTTAACAAAGGAAACATTACTCAGTATTATTTTCCAGCTTAACTTTACAATATTAGCTTGAGATCAATCACTAAAATATTAGTTGCTGTTCTATGGATAACAACTGTCAATAATTCAAATTATAGGTTCACTATACATACATTAATGGATCAAATGAAGGGAGGCGTCTTAATTTTCTAAGTGCTTGGATCTGAGGGCTTTATTTAGGGAGTCATCAAGTAGACAGAAGGAGTTTTGGTCTTGGGTATGACAGACCTAGATTCAAATCTCTGCTCTGTGACCTTGGACAAGTCAATCACACATACCACGAAGCTACAATTTTCTGGTATGAAAATAAAATTTAAATATCTCCTACGGTTCTTTTGAAGCTTAAATTTGGCTAGTGTATGATAGTGCCCAACAAGGCCCCCTGCTGGAATCAGGAAAGAATCCTGAAAAGCACATTTCCTAAGGAAACCTTAGCTGAGCTTTCCACACCTGACCCTGTCGTAGCATTTTGCAGCCGGGACCGCAAGTGTCTGCTCACTTGTAAGTACCTTACATGATGGGCAACTGGAAGACAGGACCAATTCTTGTTTCTCCTTTGTCTCCAATATTTGAGAGTACTTGGTACATTTTAGCATCTATGTTAAGGTATAAACAAAAGGTATTTTCTGAATTAACTAAAATGTCAATGAAACAACATTTAGATGTATTCTATTTCCATTTTTACTTTAGATGAAAGTATATTTAAATAAAGTGTAAATAGCCATCCAAGAAACATTTTCTATGACAGTGTGGATATGGAAAACAATCAATTAAATATATATATACACACACACACACACAAATATATGTAATTATATATGTGTATGTGTGTGTGCACACACAAAATGTGTATGTATATACACACATTATCTGTCCTTCCCTCATTAAGGAAACTGAGGTCTAGTTACCTCTTTCCAATAATAATCACTGCATATTATTATCACTACTATGAATCCATAATAAAACCCACTAATAATGTTGACAATTATATTCATTAAGAAACATCTACTGAACTCATGCGATGACTTTAGAACGTACACAGCACCAAATTAGACTTTTGCCAGAGAGCTTTAATTCCAAATCAGACAAGGCAGACCAGACACAAACACAGAGAATGAAGGTTAATGCATTCAGGGAAAGAATGAGTGGCATCATGGCATATACAGCAACGCCTGACGCTTAAGAGGAAAGTGAGAGATTCTAAATTGCTCAGTGCAATTCAATGCCATTATCAAAAAGCACCCATAACAACCACAGGGACTCAAGCACACGTTCTGGGGGAAGATTGACTTAAATGTTTCAAGCCAAGGAAAGACCCCAAATATATGAATCATTGAACAACCAGGGAAGCAGAAACAAAAGGTGTGTTACCCTCGGTGCTGAGTAACACGGCATAGAACAGAGTTGCTCTAGAAAATGCCATACATAATAAGCTGTTAGTGGAAGGGAAAAATCATCTGTCTAGCAGTTTCCTCATGATTCTAAAGAAGATATAAGGAGATGGAAAGGAGGTGTGTTTTAGTGGATCTGTTACCCTTGTGTGATAGTTACTTTATTTTTTTCCTCAACTCACAATCTCAGCTCTTTAACACAAGCTTTAGTCAAGTTTCTTTTACTTCTGCAGATGTATCTCAGGTGATTGCAAAATGATGTTGCTTCATGGAAAAAAGAAACTTGAAATAAAATACGCTTAAATATTAACAAGTTTTTAAGAGAATAAGAAAAACATCATCAAAATGATTAAATCCCTATTAAATTTAACCTATTTAATCCATAAACGTATTTACTAAAGAGTAAACCCCTAAAGAAATTTAAGAAAGGTAAGAAATTATGTGAATGTCGTGTATTGGTTTCCATAAATTATATATAATCTGTTCTGATATCATCCAATTTTTTTCCAATTTAAAATATCATCAGATATGTGAGTATCCTAAACTTTGCAATGATGAGTTATATTCAGACTCTAAACTGTCCCAGCTGAATCGATGTGATGAACAACTTCACTATTTCTAAGCCTCTGGTTTCTGACTTTTCAATAATAACTTACATCACAAGACTGTTGCAAGGTTTTAGTAAAGCAACATTTTTTAGCCATCAAACAAAGCTTGGCATACACTATGTCATCAAAATATCAGGTTTTTTTTTGTATTAAGTTTTAGAATTATGTATGCCTTCACTCTTCCAGAAACATTAAACCAATCTAAAGATCACTGCAAGATCTGAAAGTAGATAGGAAGAAAGTTTACTACATACAGACACAGCTTTCATCAGTTTATTATATTACTCATGTTTAGGAATTCAAAAATCAATGTGGAAACACTTCCAACTCAACAATCTGGTACGTTAAAGAAAAAATCTGGAAACATCCTTAGCCTTGCTAGCCACAAGTCTGATGGCAGTAAGTTCACATGTGAACTGAAAACTCAGAAGTCTATAAATTATTTCATTTTGTGGAAAGAGCACTGCTGTTTATCAGAAGATCAAGAAAATGTTGGGTCCATTTTTACTGGAAAAATCAAACACTGGGGTGAGGAAATCAAAGACGAAATCTCTATCACTGATTTCTGTTACTAAGGCAGCGCCATGTCCTTTAGTGTGCAGACAGATGGAGCCAGGAAGGAAGTCAAGACTGTCGCTGATTACTTAGGAACAAAGGAAATTTACATTAGTGTCACATAACGTCCTAAACTACCCGAAGCTTTTCATCCCTAAAAATGGTACATGTCGCATTGGTCATTATGATGAGACACAAATCAATGCCTCGTTTATGAAATCAAAGAATATTTGCAGGTGAGCGTCCTTACCTAGACCACACCAACCATTATACCAAACCAGCCTGGAGGGGTCGGGGGTGTGTTCAAAATCAGTTCCTTTGTTAGCAGCCGAAAGAGGACTACAACCCAGCTCTCTTAACACTGAACTCAGTGATGTTTTTACAATGTAGCTTCCTCTACGTCTTAAATAGTTTTCCTATCGTATGTGAACTAGAAATAGAAGGATAACAACGTTCCAGAAAATATTACATATCTGCAGCAATATCAACCAAATGGGTCATGCGGAAAAATGAGAGATCCTTTAACAAGTTAAGTGGGATGCCTGGCACGTCTTTTCAGTTACACTGTAGTGTGGAGCAAGAGCTCCGGTTAACTCATCAGCCTGATATGTCACTCCCAAGAAGGTGTGGTTCGCTGTGAATTTATACCTTTTTACTGTTCAGGAAGTAAAAGTAAAATGTGAAGAAAAATCCGTGTTACACTTGCTGTAACGGTAGTTATCACTGCACTGCAAAACTCTTCAATGTTTATCGGTAAAATTTACCAGGTTTAAACTCTAACAGTATTGAAGTATGAAGCTGTGGTTGAACATACATGAACAGCAATTCTTAGACACTTAGGAAAGATTGGATATATTAAAATACATAAATAGGAAAATCACAAAGAAGCATTGTGTGGAGCTCTTTTTTTTCTTAACATTCTACACTAAGGTAAGAATCAGTCATGTAGGAAGACACTTAATTATCCTAATTTGATTTAATTAAGTATGAATGTTTTCAAGGCACAGTCAGTATTAATATCAGTCTGGAAATTTACTTGACTTGATTGGTCTTAACACTATTTCAAGAACACAAATGATATTATGGAATAAAATATATCCATCATTAACCTGCCCCAGATTTGTCCTCTCTTATTGATTAGAATAGGAAACTTCCTCTTCTTCTGTATTATTGATTGAAAATCCTTTCTTCATGGAGTAATCCAAAGAGAGACTTGTTGCAGTTAAAACTTCTGGACAAATTTTCATGAAATACGTTGCTTACTATGTACCAGACACTATAATAAGCATAATGATTATTCCTAATATCCTATAAAATTGACTGTTACTACCTTCATTTTACAAAAAGGAAACAGAGGTTTAGAGAAGTGAGGTAACTTAATGGAGGTAAAGTATATTGCAAGCAGTGGAACTGGAGCTTAAACAAAGATTTATCATTATGGTAATAGCTCTCTAGGACACTTAAAGCTAACAGTTAATGAGTACATACAGGGGCCAAGCCTCTGCAGAACACTTACCATGTTATCAGTTAATGTAGCCCTTACAAGTCCATAAATTATGGATACAGCACGGTGGCATTATGTCAGACTCCAGGCATACAGAAATGAGATCGCTGGTGGATCTCTGAATACAGTCCTTATCTAGAGTTACAACAGATAAAGACTGAGAAGAATTCACAGAGAACACGTAACTGTGGACACAGAGAAGCAAACTTTTCAGAAAGCAAACTTATGTAATGTTCCTAAAACACATTCTCAAATTCTTTGACCCTGAAATGGAGGTGAGATTGATGTCACCTCTCTTTGAATTTGGATTGACCTTAACGACTAGCCTGTAACCAATAGAAAGGCATAGAAATGACACTGTGGCAATTCTAAGGTTAGGTCCTATAAGGGAATGCAACTTGGGTCTTACTTGATGGAACACTTAAACTGGGAGCCCGAGCCCCATGGGAAAAGCCTACCCACTCTGGTGTGCCATGCTGTCAGGGGGCCAGGCGACACGGAGAGGCCACGTGGAAGTGCCGTGGTCAGACATTGTTGCTCCCACGTTTCCCACGTGAGGCACCAGATAAGCGAGTGAACCAAGATTCTAGATAATTCCAGCTCCCAGACACTGAGCCACTCCTTGGACTTCCTGAATCATGGCCCCAGAACTTGGGCATCAAAGACATGCCACTCCTGCTTTGCCCTTTTAAATACTGACCATAGAATCTGGGAGCATAATAAGATGCTTGTCTTACCCTGAGAAAACACGGAGTACTTCGTCAGGCAGCAATAGCAATTTGGAACAATGTTTTTAGTAATTTTAAGAATATTAGTAATGATAAGATATACCTGAGAAAAACCTCTAACAGAGGACACTCTTTAGCTGAAAATAGAATATTACCAAAAAGAAACTGAAAATATAGTTTGGTATGTAATATAGAACATAAAAATACATCTGCCATCAATTAATATCCCTCTTACCAGTTTTGAGCCATGAATGAATGAATGAGTGAATGGAATGAAGGTAAGTTATCTAAATCTGTGTGGTTGGTTTTGGTAGATAACCACCACCAGCCTCATGTGGCTATTGATCAGATTGAGAAGCACTGAAAAGTGTAAAATACATATCAGAATTTGAAAATTTAGTATGAAAAATGATGTAAAAAATCTCGTTCATAATTTTACATTGGTTAATCACTTCAATCATATGTTAGGCATTATCTCAATAGTTTTTATATTGATTATACATTGAAATGATAATATTTTGAACAGTAGGTTAAATATAATATATCACAAATTAATTTCCCCTGTTTCTTTTGACTCCTA
Organism: Vicugna pacos; assembly: GCF_048564905.1. Lineage (NCBI taxonomy): Eukaryota > Metazoa > Chordata > Mammalia > Artiodactyla > Camelidae > Vicugna > Vicugna pacos. Next base: position 5,574,750 of record NC_133015.1, read on the forward strand.
AAAAATTTAAAATTGAATTTTGTTTCACACAGTGCAGCTGTTGGATAGAACTGGATAAACTATTATTCTGTCTTGAAAATTTATTACATCTTAACTAATGAAAAAAAAACAGAATCGAATTAATAATTCTCATCTTGTCACATTTTTCTCCAATTTTAAAAAGCAAGAAGATGGCTTTTAATTTATCCAATGACTTTTATAACCTAAGTCACTAATATCTGAATTTTAATTGCCTCTCATTTCAAAATAGGGGGGAAAAAGAAGTTAGTGTTTGAAACACACACAGGAAACCTAATGGTGTCACATTAGCTGTTGAATTTTATTAAAGTATGGATGCTTTATTTAATATTTTGTTCGACTATTTAAAATTCTGAATATTTAAAGCTCTTTATTTTTACAGTGAAATACCATGAATCAAAACTTTTCAGATATTTTCTTTTCTCATTAACTTTAAATGCATCTTCTCTACTCTCCACCATCTTAATGCAATTAATTTCTATTTTCCTAGATTTTTCACACCTCTTAAAGCAGTGGCCCCAGAATATTAAAAATGTAATTAATAAATAAAATGACCCTTAAACAAGATCTCACTGTCTTGGGAACTGCTGAAACAGGGGAATATATTAATATTTCAAAAGGAAAGGAGAATTGTGGACATTTTTCTTTTGAATGTTGAAATGATTCTGCAAATATGAATCAGTATACATCCCTTTCTACCCCTAATAAGAACCCATGCAGAGTCTAACCACAGGCTGACTTCTCTTTCCCAGCTAACACCGTCTTCACGTCACCAGTAGCCACTCCTCTGTCACTCTTAATTCTAGACTTCACTCCACCTGCCAGGCTGCTACAGAGCTGCCACTGGTTTCATCTTAAAAGCCTGACATTTAGCCTTTCCTCCTCAGCTTCAGTCAATCAACCCTTGAAACTCTGTGAATGTACCTTGCAAAATAGGTGGATAATGTCAGCCTGACTGAAAACTGTGAGATTGACTGTTTCCTTCCCTGAAGAAGCGTGTAATTATGCCAAGCGCAACTGTTGGCCTGCTTGTCTGATGGCCTTTCCGTCATGTGCTTCCCTCAGAAAGACCTGGAAACTGTCAGATAACAGCTGTGTGAAGCAGTTGGTGTCACCTCTGGGAAAACACCTGTCAGCTTCTATGTACAGTCAAAAGTTCAGTGAACAAGAAGACAGTCAAGGTGGTGGAATTACAAAAAGGAAAAGAAAGAAAGAAAGAAAGAGATGCTGTAGACTGGAAAGCAGACTATCTAGGACTTCCTCCAATGACCACGTCATTATGTTCCAGACAGTGTAAGAGTCTGATGAAGGTTTAGAGCTTCTGTTACAAATTCAAATGTCTTCAGGAGCCCAGCCAGTGAAATATTTGTGGAAAGACCAAATATTATTATTATGGCTACTAGTGCTACTACAATTGTTTCTGGTTTATTATATACCAGATATGGTTTCAAGCAATACAACATTCCACAAATATTTTATTGGCAGCTTGAAATTTTCTTCTCTATACAATGAAGAGAATCGCAGTACCTCTTAGCATTTTTGTAAAACATTAAATGAACGTATCCCGTGATTTTCTTCATTTTACAGGCAAGTAAATGAAGGTCTGGAGCAATGTGGCCAAGGTCACATCAGGAACAAATGTGGGAATCAGTTTCAAGCTGTCTACTCCGGGAGATGGTGGTCTTAAGCTCAAGCTATACTGTTACAGGGAGTGGAGGCACACACGGCAACTTGAAGAACAAACATATTGCCAGAAGGCGTCCCCTCTGGGTCACAAAAAGTAAATGCATCCACCACTCAATTCAGCCACCGATTTATCTATAGTCACAGGCAAAATTAAAGTTGGCACAGGTTTTGTAAATTCCAGCCACATGCAATCTGAAATTAAATATAAATATCTGACTGTGAAACAATTTTATTTACAGTAATCAAAACACACGCTTTAAAAAGCCTTTGCTGTACTTGTATTTCTTAATACTGATCCACTGCTTGTTTTCTTTCTTTTTCTAGGGTAAGGAAGAAACTAACATAAAAATTTCACAGTGTACATAAATGAAATGTGTCTCTTGAACAGTCTACAACAGAGTTTCAACAAGTCTTTTTTTTTTCAAACCAAGTAAATGAAGAAAATATACACCGATTGTTCTTTATAGTAGATTATTTTGTGATCAAATATAGGGCTGACAATTTCCTTTTTAATATTAACTAGTGGATAAACTATGATGAACTATTCTTTTTGTTTTACAGTTAGGAAAGGCTGTGATGGAATCATCACTTGTCTCACATCCAGTATTCCAATTTCTAAAGACCGCAAGGTAATCAAAGCCAGGGTTGTCTTTAATCCCTTGCCATCTCAGAAAAAAAATCATCAGGTTCAGGCTGCTGACATCACTTACCTTAATTTTCAGACATAGGCTCTTGGATATGCAGTGACAGAATTACCTTGACCTAATTAATAAAAAGAAGGGCACGCCCAAGTCTATACTCATTATGGTACCTCAGTCCTCACTGATGTGCCTATGCATTAAGGATGAGCTTTTGCGGTATCAGCAAGATAAGGACCAAAAGAATGATCCTTTATTGACTAAGCTGTCCTTCTCAATCTTGTGAGGGAGAACACTTTCCACACTGCACTAGACAATCATTGACCAGCGCTAATGCTGAAAAATGTCAAGTAAACTGTTTCATGGAAAAATGTGTTCTCAAACTAAAGCAAAACAATTGTTCCCCCTCCTAGGATTCCATGGAAGGAAGCAAGTCTTTCAAGCTATCTTTATTTACATTTCAAAGGATTTTTTAAAAAAATAACCTTTCCCTCTTTTATACAAAGGCATATATTTCAAATACAGTATTTTATGTCTATATTTGATTATAAACAAATGATAGACACACATGTTTAGTTTTGACTCATGGACCAGCAACAGACATACATGAGATTCTAATGGGAGATTCAGTAGCACTGAAATACTCAGGAAAGACTTTTAACTTCCAGAGCAGAATTAAAGTGTAACATTATTATTATAAACTGCTGTCAAATATTTTCCATTTTAATTCACAAACCTGAGGTTATAGTTTCTTCCTTTGGTGGGGGGGCGTAAATTAGGTTCATTTATTTATTTTTAGAGGAGGTACTGGGGATTGAACCCAGGACCTCATGCATGCTAAGCAGGCTCTCTTAACACTTGAGCTATACCCTCCCCACAAACCTGGGGTTATAGACTGCTGTATCATCACTGGAGTAAAATGAAAGTGAAACCTTATTGTGATTATTGCAACACTGGTTGAAGATGAAATTTTCTGCATTCCAGGGACTTTTAACTTATCCATCACATAAAGAACTATTGTTGAATCATGGGCACAAAAGAAACGACTATGATGAGAATTCTTAATCAAGTTTTAGTCTAATGACAGAAGAATGAAAACATACCCAAATATTTAGCTTTACTGACGCCTAAAAATGCAAAATAAATCATTATTTACTTCCACTTTCAACCATGACAGAATTTTTGCAATCACCTTGCTCTACTGCCATAAACAACTAAAAACCTGAAAAATATATATGATACAAACATGTTCAGATACTAGACAGCAGACAGCACAAGACTGAGAAAAAAGAAAAAGAAGACATGTGAAGTGAATCTTATGATAAACATCCCAGCTTTCTCCCATCAGGCTCTTTCCAGATCACTGTACTGGAAAGGTAGGAAGGGGTGCAGATTAGCAGAGACAGTAGGCTTTCTGAGTTGGGGAGGTAGAGATACATATTTGGCAAAACTGAAGCAGCTGAAAATCTAGGGCAAAGATCTGAAGAAATGGACGTATGAGAAAATGGAGAAAGAGATTCAGTCATCTGCACAGGGGTCTCCCTGAGACTGTTCACCATTCTAATAGATGCGTGGTGACAGCTCACTGCTCTTTCAATTTGCATTTCCCCAATCATGGCTCATAACATGGCACATCTTTTCATATCCTTATTTGCCATCTGTATATCTTCTTTAGTGACGTGTCTGTTAAGGTCTTTGGCCATTTTTTAATCAAGTTTGTTTTCAGCACAGACTTTGAAAGAGACATTGTAAGTAGGCTCAAGATTAAAGGAAAACACGGATACAGTGAAGAGAAAATGAAAGGTACATGAAAGAGCCAAACTGAACTTCTGTGAAATAAAAACACCAGGAAGTGAAAAACTCAACAAATAGGATTAATAGCTGATTTGACACTATCCTAAAAAGATCAGTGAAGACACTGCAACAGCAAATACCCAAACTGAAGTCCAGAGAAAAATAAATGAAAAAAAAAAAAAGCACTTCAATAACCTGTCAAAAAACTATCAAAATGTTTAACATACATGAATTGGAGTTCAAGAAGGAGGGGAAAACAGAAAGTATACTTGAAAAATATTCCAAATTTAATGAAACCAGTAAACATACAGACCCAAAACCTGTCAAGACCCTAAGCTGGATAAACCCAAAGATAACCATATCAAAGTACATCCTAATCAAACTGCTGAGAAATAGTGAAAAAGAAAATCTTAAAAGCAACCAAAAGGGGAAAAAGTCGTATTTTGTACTTAGCAGGAAAGGTCACCACAGTCTTATCAGAAATTATGTAAACCAGTAATCAATAGAATGATATTTTGAAAGAGTAGATAGGGGAAAAAAAACTGTCAAGTTAAAATTTTATACCCAACAAAATTTTCCTTCAAGACTGAAGGCCAAGAATTCAGCCAAACAGAAGCTAACAGAATCTGTTGCCATTAGATCTGTATGATGCTTTTCAGATAGAAGGAAAAGGACCCTGGAAAGAAATCTAAGTCTACATCAAGGAATGAAGAACATTGGAATGGTAAATATGGATAAACAAAATATTTTACCATTTTTAATTTAGTTAGAGGATGATTGACAGTTTAAAGCAAAAATAATAATGTATTGGGTATTAATCATATATGCAAAGTACAATGTGAAAAAATAGTCATAAAAAGACCATAAAGGCTTATGGAAGTATATTGTTGTAAAGTTCTATTTTGTACATGAAGTGATATAACAGGATTTGAAGGTACACTGTAATAGAAACTTGCAAATTGTAAACTCTAGACCAACCACTAAAAATAAAGCAAAGAAGTATAGCTAATAATTCAATAGTAAGAGATAATATGGGATTCTAAAAATAATCAGTTATCTAAAAGAAGATAGAAGAGGAAAAGAACAAAGAGAAGGTGGGACAAATAAAACATAACAAGATGGTAGATTTTAATGCAACCATACTAATAATTACATTAAATATAAATTATCTAAATACTCTAATTAAAATGCAGAGATTTCTAGATTAAATCATTTCCTTATATGTCATTGTAGAATTTCCTACTTATGTTTCTTTTGCTCTTTCACTTATTCTAAAGTGCCTTAAAATCAGAATCCCTTTTAAATTCTATATATGAATCAATTTAGTCAAAGGATTCTATTACTGTAAATAGGAAAGGGAAGTAGTAAGAAGTGAAATGAGTTGAAACAGTGGGGCAAATGCTATGGTCTTAATTTGGTCAAAACCAGTGTATTACACAAGTTTCTCCAAAGAATCAATAAGATGTGTGGGTGTGTGTGTGTGTGTATGTGTGTGATTTTAAGGAATTGGCTCACACAATTGTGGGAGCTGGCACATCTGAAATCAGTAGGGCAGTATATCAGGCTGCAAACTCAGTCAAAAGTTGATGTTGCAGTCTTGAGTCCACAATTTGTAGGTCAAACTGAAGACTCAAAAATGAATTCTACGTTATAGTCTTCAAGAAATTCCTTCTTCTCCAAGAAACCTCAGTTTATGCTCTTAAAGGCCTTCAATTGACTGGATGAGGCTCATCCATATTATCAAGAGTAGTATCCTTTACACCAAAGGCAACTAAGTGTAGATTTAATTACATCTACAGCAACATCTAGATTAGTGTTTGATCATGTGACTAGTCATCATAGCCGGGTCAAGATGACACAAAATTTAACCATCAGAACCAGCAAATTTTATTTCCCATCACTGAGGTTGATTATAATAATTTTTTTTTACTGTGTTTCTTCTTGAAACATCCTTTCGCTCTGATTTAATACAAAAACTATCTCCTTCACTTAAATGTTTACTAAAAACTCCCTTCTCACAAATCCATTCATTACTGATGTATTTCCTTAGAGGTCTTCTTTATACAGCATGTATTTAATGTTGATTTCTTTCTGCTTATAAACTATTTTTGCTCTGGTGTGTGACTTCAGTTTCATTCATCTGATTATCAATTGATCAGGGGTAAGTCCATATAATCAGTCTTTTCAAATCTCCCTAACTTACCAAAAAGAAATCTCTAGGTCTCTTTCCATTATATGTTAAATAGTTAATTTAATGGAAGGACTGGAAGACAAGCCAGGCTGTGACTTGCTATTCATGTCCTGTTTTCAGAAACCTTCATTATCCTCAAAACAATTTATCTTTGTATCATGTAGACAAATAATACGAGTTGTGGGGATAGGTTTCAGGAAAATACTACAGTGTGAAACAGCATGTAAACTGATTTTAAGAGAAGTTACTTCCTTTTTACACAAAAGGTAAAAAGTTTTGCAATTCTCTTTAAAAAGTTTTAAATTTGGTTCTGCTTTGCCCAAGAAGTCCTGCCATTTGTACTGATGTAAGTAATAAAGAGGGCCCTCTTCCACTCTCAAATGAGTCCCCATTTGAAGAATTTATTATATGATCACTGCAATTAAGTAGGAGGACCTGCCAATATTTAGGCTGTAAATACTGGTTTATGGCAATGGGTAAATTTTGATAGATTAGAATCCTATTAAAAACATGACTGTCAGCTTTTCCCCAAACTCCTTCCCCCCACCCCAGTAAATCTGGGGAAGGACTTGGACCTTTATGAGTTTAACATATTTGAAGCAACCCAAATTTTGAGAACCACTAATCTCTAGATTGGAATACACTATGAATTATTACACACCTAGAGCAAACCAATTTATACTTTTTTGTGCAAACAATAACACACTTTACTACTGCAGATCTTTTGGGGGATTCTTATGGCCTAAGTTGTTTTTCTTTTTTATCCCCCAATACACTCTGTAGCTCAGAATGACCTCAGACAGCCTTTGAAACTAAACCATTAACAGGCCTCTTAGTCCTCCATAGTCATGAGGAAAAATGAGGGAAAGTAATGATGTAGTCATTCTGAATAACTCTTAAGATGCAATTCTGTCTATATTCAATGAAAATGACAAATAGGAAGAAGTTGTCTGAGGAGATAGGAGAGGTTTAAAAAGAAACTGTAAATGAGGAAAATTATACTCAAATATATGAACACTATCACTCTGAAAAACCTAATATCATCACAGACTCAGGAGTATATTGGTTGCATAAAACAGTGCAACCTGAGAAACTGAGGTCCAGTGCATTTCAATAATTTAAATAACTTACCCTAAAATAATAACTGGTTTTAGAAAACTTATATCTATGTTGCCTGGTTTTTATTTCAGTTTTTTTTAATATTACATTACCCAGTAAAGTTTGGATTATGTACTCCCCAAATTAGCTGTCTGATTCTATTCCTTCATTAACTTGGATAATTGAATCATAAAAGACTGCAATCATCTGAAAAAAAAATCATGGGTGTGATGTCTCATTTAGTTACATTATTTCTGGGGAGGGTCAGCATGCATTTGCAGCATATGAATAAAAGAGCTAGGGAAAGCAGAAGTGCCTGCAGTTACATAATAAATATAATATGAATCAAACAGAAAAATAAGTGGCTTTAGCATATGTAAGGAATTAAATAGAAATTCTTGGTTTTGCCATAGATCTCTAAAATCTTTAGTCATTCAGTATACAATTCAGTTTCTAAATCAGGAACCTATCCTCAGTGTTTTGATTGTTTTTTTCATAGCCCCCATCCCTGCCCCATCAGTTTTTTCATGTGAATTTATTTGGGTATTTGTAATTTTTTTTACTCCAAGATAGTAGGATATTATCAAGACAGAGTTTTAAAACTCTCTTGTTGCAGAAGGGCTTTCTCTTAAAAAGGCAAAGAGTAAAGGGTACAGCATGAGAAAGCACGAAATGTTCTATGCAATTCAAGATCATCACTCTTTCTTCTAAAGACATTCAAATGGCCTACAATCTAATGGCCCCTATGAAAAAGTACACACCATAATGCTTCCATTATGGATGGATACTAGTAGCCAAATGACTGAACTTTTGCCTGACCTAATTCAAATGAATTGGTTTTGTGTTTAATGTACTAAGTCACAAGGCAATTAATCCTTTTCATCTTCACTTACTGAGGGGAGGGATGGGATAAAGAAATGAAGGAAACTAACAATTTTGTGCTGCTCTATCTACTGTATAAAAATTATTTTTTAACTTTTTTTATTGAGATATATTTGAAATGACATTTTATTAATTTCTGGTGTACAACTGAATAATTCAATATTTGTATATATTGCAAAATAATCACAATAAATCCAGTTAACATGGGTCAGCATACAGAGTTATCAACTAATGGGTCACTTTTGAAATGGGTTGATATTATACATTCAAATGTGATATATGCAAACGATCCATGTCCATTGGGGGAAGAACTGGAGGAAGATTTAAGGTGCACACCTTCACCAGTGGTGCAGGGTACTTCCTCAAGGGGACTCGGACTTCTGCTAAACCAAGAGACTCTGGGTCTGTGAAGTGACATATGTCTGGAAAGGAGCCATGGCTCTACACTGTGGAGACTCGAATCAGGCTATGGCTGCCAGACCCAGGGCTTTTCCACTTATATAGATCAAGTGATACTGTAACAGTCTGCCCATACATTTTGTTCCCAGGGACATCACAATCAATCAGCTACCTCCAAAAGTCTCTGTAGGGCCAAGGCATTTTGATTACCTATATGTCTCTGTGCTGCCCTTTAGAATATGCATCCCCTCCTGTCTTTGGCAATTGAATGCTGACACTGGCTTCTGATACTCTGGGATCCTATAATCTCCACTGGAATCAGGGAACCCATTTAATAATAATGTGTTAGGCTGAATAATACCCTTCCTCCCTCTCTATATAGATGTCCACTTCCAAACGTCAGAAACCTGTGAATCTATTACATTACATAGTGATGCTCAACTGATTCACATAGGAAATCGACGGAGACTGTGAATTCAGCTGGCCTTGAGATACACCCACCCACACAAGCACATTTGTACTTGACCTTCAGCTGTATCAACCCTGCAGCTACCAGAAATAAGAGCCTTGTTTAGGGCTACTATGGAAGCTCTGATTCTCAGAGAGTTATTTAAACTGAGAATAAACAGGCCTGAGCTTGTCATTTTCTTTGTTCTCCTTCAAGTGCACTCAAAAGTATCCATCCCACACCACAGTCCTCATAGTCATCCTCACTGTCACATTCTGTCACCCTGGCCCAATGCAGCTGCCACATGGGTTCCCAAGGCAGGTGCTTCTCTTGGCATCTCATTACAAACATCCATGGGCATGCACTCATGCAGTAATTCTATAGCTATTTACTGAGATTTATTATTTACTAGTTCTTTCTCTAGGAGTTGTTGAAGACTAAAAACTGCTGATCAGAAAATGTTGAATGCTGCTTTTGAGAAAAAAAAATTAGGACAGGCTATTATTAAGCAGACCTTTTTTCAACCTTTAGTAATCACCGATACTGCATAATGTTTGCAAAAATTTATAAAACTTGTTCATATCCAGCATAATCTTATTTAATCATAGGAATCCTCTTTAGAAACTAGCATGAGTTTAGTAAGACTAAATGATACCAAAATAAGTATTTCCTCACTGAATATTAGAAATAGTACGTAAGTGAAAAGCTATGGAAATTGAAAATGTTGATTTTTGGGAAGATATTTTATAAATTTTCCTGTGCTAGCCAAACAGGCAGCATTAGATTTAACATGATTATACAAACATATAGTTTGGTTGCTTTATGCTTTGAAATTCTGCACTCGAATAGTATTAGATAACTATATTATTTTATCATCAATCTGCATATGTCACTTATATAGTTCTGAAGAGAGATTTTCTAGGATATAATTTGGTATTGTCCCATTCATTAGTGACCAGAAGACAGGTGACACGGGTCTGGGAGTGGTTTTTAATACATTAGAAAATCAAAATATTAAAATGATTTTCTAAAGGGAAATTATGAAACAAAATTAACAAAATGAACATTAGCAGTGGTAAATATGACGCCTTGGTTTTACATTTGGATAAATAAAATGCATGAACACAGCATGAAAGGGTACTTGCCTAAACAGTATTTTATATGAACAAGATTTTAATATGTTTCTGATTGAAAAATCATTGCAATGCAAAAAACAGCATCACTAAGTAAGGCACCCATTAAATTTGGGTCACACTAACATAAATACGGTAAAGTATAGCTTGAGAGATTCAGGCCCCAAGAAAACCTTCCTTTCTAGTGTTCAGATAATAATTGAAAAAAAATCTTCATACATTTAAAGTCCCCACTGTTCACAAAAGTTACCAACAATTTGGGGAGAAACTTGGCAAAGATAAGCAGGAGAACAAAAGGTCTAGAAACCATTCATGGAAAGAATGTTGAAGGGATTGGGGCTGTTTCGCACAGGGATAAACTTAACACTGTCACAGGACAATGATGGCAGTCTTTAAACATCTGAATGGATACTAGATGGATCAGTGTTAGGCTTCTCCAAAGATGTAGATGGAGAGCTTGGGACAGTAGTAAACATTATAGAAATACAGATTTACATTTAACCCAGGAATATATTTTGCAATAATAGTAATCATTCTTGAAAGTGTTCAAGAGAAGCCAAATTAGCATTTGTAATAGATATTATACAGAGGCATTTCCACACTGAGTATGAGACGGGCTAAGACATTTAATGTCCTCTTGCTTTCTAAGATTCATTATTCTGAGTACCTAAAAGCACCTACTAAAAGGAGATTCATATCAAGAGATGATAGAGAAAGGCAGAGGTATTTAACTTATGTTTTTGGACCAACTGTTTTATCAATTATATTGATCTTAAGGCTGGACTTGATAGAACAAACAGGGCGAGAAGAATTACAACTGAGAGAGCTAAGAAGACTCTAAGATAATACTCAGTCACTTTAAAGTAGTTTATGCAAATACATTTTTTTTGTATAGATAAGTCAATTCTTTCAGGGAAATTTCGAATACGCTTCCACATAAATGTAAAAATCTAGGAACTTCTGAATTAATATTGAAATTTTTATATTGTTAATACTAAAATTTTATATTGTTAAAATGATGACCCTCAAACATAAAAATTAAAAAAGCAATTAAACATAACACTTGGAAAAATCTGTAATAAAGTGTATCTGCCAAATATACAGAATCTGGTTATTAAAATAAGCAACAGATTCACAATATCATAAGCCTTAAAAGGTAAATAACAGAACGACATCCCTTGAAAACATTATCTTTAACCACAGTTTAAGGAAAAGAAGGTTTATTTCTAGTGAAGCAATTTCCTGCATATAAAACCAACAAAGAAAAGATCTAAGTTCATTGCAACATATTGACCACTGGGAATTAGCAAAAAAAAGTTACCCAATTTAATCACTCAGCTTTTGCTTACACTAAAGACTCTAAATCTGTCTCAACTACTGGTGTTTCTAAGATAAAGCAGAGTTTTCCCTTAGGTTCCCTTGGCACCAGAAACTACATCTCTGCGGAAAATTATTCAGAGAGTCAGATTAAATATAGAAACTGTAAGCCTGGACACATGCTTAACAACTATTTAAAAGACATCAAATTAAAGAACACAATATTATATTAATCCTGTATAATGATTTTCCATACCTAATATCAGTTTCCATGAGATTAGAACTGTACTTTATATTTTAAGGGACATGAGTTTCTTAGCGATTGTGTGGGGTGGCTAGAGGAAATTGCTGTGATGATTATGGTAACTGTGGAGTAAGGAGATTTTCCTTTTTATCTATCATGCCCCATCCCTACCTCAGCCCCAGCCATGTGTGGCGTGATTTGAGGTAAGCCTGTGGATAAATGGATACACTCACCATTCTTAGGTTTTCTCCAATAAAGACATCCCTTCCTGTTCCTCTTTTTGAAGACAGACATCTCCTGGAGTAGGCTAGAGCCAGGATTTAAGACATGACATGACGTTGACATAAGTTATGTTGAAGAAATTTCCTATTCTGGCCTCTGGGGACCTGGAGAAATTGAGCCACTAGAGGCAGCAAAGGGACTCAAAATGAGGACACAGACTCAGATTGCTCTAGGTTGTTCACAGTTATAGTATTCCCATTTCATAGATGAGGAAATTGAGGCTTACGTAAAGAAACTGTGATCATATACAAACACATACAGCCATATCACATTGGCATGCTCACTCTTCATTTCATGAGAACCTTTATCTGAGTTAAATATAATCCCTTGACTGGCCAAGTTAAATTTGAGAGGATTTACATTTAGAAGATTAACAATAACATAGAATAACAGGTTACCATTTGAGAAGAAAATTTGAACTAGCTCATGAAAAGTTTGGAATCATTTAAGATATGTACAAAGTGAACTTTCAAATGTGTATTCAAAGATTTCAATTATAAATATGAAAAATTATCTCTTACAGATAAGTCGGTGGATAACTTCATCTTCTGAAAAAGGCTACTTTTAATTTTTTTTCACATTAATGATGACTGGTGAAAATACTTTCTCCTACTCCAGAATCTAAACAGTAAGAAGCCTCAAATTAACAGACATTGCTGGAAAAATATAATAAAAACAGTGCTCATCATGAGTGTGTAGTTACATAATTCTAAATGTATAAGGAGATTTTTTCAGTTCTTAAATATTAAATGGCATTGACAATAACGTTCATGTTAAACATTTGCCTTCATTGTCAACTTAGAAGAAATTTAAGTAATTGTAACAACTGTCTGACTCTTGGCATGAAATCTTTCTATAGTCTACTCCATTCTTACTCAGGATAACTGAATTTTTACCTGTTGGCTGTATCACAGGGGCCAGTCTGATGACTGATAACTATCTCAGACCCTGTTTCCTTTTCCATTCCAGGAGATGTTCGCTCTCCACTTTCATAATCATAATCAAACATATGTTTCTCTATTTTATGAAAATAAAATATAAGCTATATCCATCTTCCTCCACTTACTAAGCTTTTTCACTATCATCTCCCCTTGTCTCTCCTCTCTTCCAGTCCCATGACACTTTTTTTTACTGAAGTATAGTCAGTTTATAATGTTGTGTCAATTACTGGTGTATAGCATAATGCTTCAGTCATTCATATACATATATATTCTTTTCATATTCTTTTTTCATTATAGGTTACTACAAGATATTGAATATAGTTCGCTGTGCTATATAGTAGAAATTTACCGTTTACCTATCTTATATATAGTGGCTAGTATCTGCAAATCTCAAACTCCCAATTTATCCCTTCCCACCCCCATCCCATCCTGGTAACTGTTAAGTTTGTTTTCTATGTCTGTGGTTCTGTTTCTGTTTTGCAAATAAGCTCAGTTGTGTGTGTGTGTGTGTGTGTGTGTATGTGTGTGTGTGTGTGTGTTTAGATTCCACATATGAGTGATATCATATGAAAGAAAAATACCATGAGACTTTAAATTGACTTAACCTCTGCCCTGTTTCCTCCCCTTCCCACAGAATTCTTTCAGTCTACTGATTCTCCTCTTCTAAGACCTTGGCTTTACAGAGACTGTTTAAACCTCAATTCCAAACAACCACTAGGTTTTTCTGTAAATATATTTCTTCTATAATAAAAGTCTGTATTTAGAAATTTTATTACACATTCCCAATCATTCCGACATTATCCATGCAGACCAGCACACACATCTGCACACATGCACACATGTGCATTGTTTACTACTGTTTCCTTACCACATCTCCTACTCCTTTCTTTAGGTCTCTGTTCTAATTTAATAAGAGTCTGTTTAACAAAATAATTTTAAGAGTATTTCTGACAAATAGGATGCAAGATGGATATAGTACCTCCATTAAAAAAAAATAAGATTCTCAGAACCTGACCAGAATCAAAAAACACATAAAGAACAAAAAGGGTATGATTTCTGCTTCTTGAGAATATCCTTAGAAGTATTTTGTGGTTGCATAGGAGGTTAAACAAAATTGCTATCTGCTTCTAAAAGAAAATTCCAGTCCTATTTACACAAGTACAGTTATTTCTGCATGTCTTCACACTGTGCATTTTATGATTTCAAAATGTCTTATATTAAGTATCTACAAACTTAAACTACAAACAAGAAACATGTCATTAATCAAACTACTAATATAAAGATAGAAAACATTTTATTATCTTTTTTCTCCAATATGTGGCAAATATAACTTAGTAATTTGAATGAAAACATTAGAGGAAAAACCATAGGAATGAATGGAAAGTACTCTTTTGAGCTTCCGTTAACAAATATTCAAATATTTTTCAGAAAAAGTATGATAATTACAGGAAAATGTGATTAATGTTTAGTGCTATTACTGCATTACTTATTTGTAGCCTAAAGTGATTGTTGATTTGGTATTGTGTTCCTTCACAGTCTCAGAAAAGTTACTGAGGGAAGAGGCCAATAACCTTCTTCAGAGGAAAGAGAATGAATGGTGTGATTCAGGTGCTGCTGAACTCAAAGCATGACGCCAAGGACAAAATCAGAAAGTGCTAAAAGCAATTACAGAGGACAGTCCTCAGTGAAATTTACAGCACATGTTCAAAAACTACATCCATACTGCCTAATTATCTCTGTAGGAGAACTTTCATCTCCAGCGACCAGAAATTTTAAATTCAAATTTTAGTATATATAGGTCAACATAAATTCAGAAAGAGAAAAAAAAGAAAACTGATAATTGCAAAACTGGGAAATAAATTAAACCCACAGAAGTGATTTCAGCTCACAGAAATAGTACAGAAGTGAGTTCAGCTGACAGAAATAGCAATGATCATTCTAGAACAAATTTTTAAAAATTATTCTGAAATGTAATACAAGAAATGCTCTAATTTACAACTAAAAGAAAGTCTATAAATGACAGTTCACAAATAGTGACTTCTCACATATTAAAGGTCATTTGTGCAGCGTCACATCTTCTCACAAGAAAACAGCAGCCTCACGTGAATCATAAAGGTCAGTTGAAAAGAAGGGAAAAAGAGTCTGATGCATTTTTTCAATGGAGAAAGGTTTATATCACTTGTAATCAAGGGGAATTTGGCCAGGAACACAGGTGCATTGGCTGGATTAGTTTCAAGGAAGCATTTGCTGTGCATGAAATTTCTAGATCTAATATTATTTTGAAGAACAGTTTAAAACGATCACACCAAGAACCCAGGCTATTTTGTTCACAAAATACTCAGATATTCCAACGAACAACGTACATTATTCCCGGAAGAGAAGGATGTTGGGTTATAGTTCAGAGAACCACAGAGCATCTAATGGGGTACCTAGCTGTGCAGCAGAGCATCTGAAAAAACCAATCTGGGTTGATGGATGCAACTGCTGAATGCATGACAAGCCAAGGAAGTCAGCTTTGATGATGGGCTGAACTTTGGACACATAATTCTTCCTTCAGCATGAGAGTGGAAGCACCTTGAATGCATGTCAGTATCCTCAAAGCCAGGCATAAAGATGTCTGTGGACAAAGCCTTTTATTGCTGTTGTTACATCAGACTGAATGATTGCCTTAAAGGAGTCTAAACTTCATCAGCAGAGATTTCTGGATTTCAAACAAAAAAGACTCTTTCATATCTCATTAAGTTAGCTGCAAACATAAGACAGCATAAGTCACATAAAATTAAAATAGGACTTTGTCAAGAGTAGGCTGTGTCATAACCACTTCCCAACCTTCCTCCAAACAGAGGAGATTATGAACTCAGGACTTCCAATCTCATTCTCTCTACATAGTCATTTATCCAACACAGGTTCTCTAACCCATTCCCTATTTCTTAGAGTACAGAAAAAAAAATTATAAAGTAAAATCACTTGAGAATCTCAACTGGAAACATCACAGTTTTCTCTCTTTGTAAGTTTAAGGATGAGGAGATATATATATATATATAAAGTACATATATATCTCAAAGAGAGAAAAACTATGAAATTATATATATATTTACATATATACATATTTTGACAATGGATTAAAAAAATGAGAACTCTATAAAGAAAAAGCAAAATTCTTGCAAACCTCAATGTAGAGTTAGATCATATTTATTATACTACTTAAAAAACATAAACATGAAACTAGGCATAAACTGTTTATATGTGAAATTAGGTATAGACTTAGCACTTATAAAATTAAACTGACATAAAATAAATAAAAATAAAACCATAATGTCAAATTCAAATTATCAACATAAATTTAATGTGATGGATAAAGTCGTGTCATAAAACAAAATCGCACCTTAGAGAATGAACACATAACGTAGCTATGCGGTGCAGGTCCTTTAGAATTCTGCAGTGTCTTAAACCCCAGGGCCATGCCCCTAATGACATCATCATATGACTATTCTTGTTAAACTATTGCAAAATCTTCCTTTGGGCAGTGTGACTTGAAGTCTGGTTACTTTTATCTTCACTCAAATGTATCAGTGTCCTACTACATCAGCATTTGTTCTTTTCCCAGGAAATTACAGCTGTGATGTTTGGTGCCAACTTTGTTGTAAACGTAGATGTTTCATAAACTTCTAGCACTGAAATGGTGTAATATACACATTGAAAACGTGGTCATTCATACAATTCAGATTGTGACGTGCCATTCTTACTCACATATCATAATAAATATATTAAAATGTTTAAAGAGGATGCAGAAGCTGGAAGATGTATTTGCTTTATTCTAGCTTGTGAGATAAAGTGATCACAGCGACATAAAGGAAGACACAATAGTCCTTCTATTCCTTGGCCCGAGTCTCTTTCCCCTTTGCTTTCAGACCCCTTTCCATACCACCCAGTAACTACTGATCGCTCTGGGTTCACCCAGACCTGTCCAATCATGGAGAAAATTACTTCGATGAACACATGCGCAGTACAGCATTGCTTATATAACGAGTAACCACTCCCAGGATTATTTATTAAAACTGATTAAAATTTCTCTGCCTAGGCATTTCTATCGCCTACCAAGTAAGGATATATATTTTCCTAGAAGCCCTTTCTTGGTAGCAGGGCAACCAAACCAGGCTGAAAAACAGTATTCTGTCTCTGTTGACAGAATTAGATTAAATTTAATTAACCAGTGCTCCCTGTATAGGCTGAATCTATTTTTCTAGAACAACTTTCTGCTTTCGATACGTATTAAAAGATAACTGACAAGTTAGGTTTTCTATTGTAAAATGCTACCAATTAGCCATTTAAGTTTAAGACCATTTCCTAAATGCTTAGTAAATGACCATTATTCAGATTTCTCTGAGTTATGCCGAGTATCAACTAACCTCAAAACATCAGTGGCTTTAATACTTATTTCCCGTTCAAATTATATGTGACTCTGCCTGTGGTCGGTGTGGTCAGTGTGCAGATCCGCACTGTTCTCTTCTCAGAGACTTAGGCTGAAGCAGCAGCCCTGCCCAAGACATGGTGTTGTCTTAACAACAGTCAGGAACGGAAATAGCGAAATTAAACACCGTGTGCACATTTAATTAATTTATAGCATATTTTATGTCCACTCGTGTCTTATTATACAAAAGGAATTCCATCAGCAATCCTGACTATGGGGTGAAGAAATACTCGACCTACAGGGACTCCTTGCAAGGTGTGGGAGGAGTCAAAAATTGAGTCCAATGTTACAAAAATTACCACTATAAACACCGTGTTAGGAATGTGATTAAACAATACAGCCAATTTTCTTGTCTTTACAAATTCCTCACAGTGGCCAGGAGTCCAGTAGCTTTAATAAGACTCCACCTCTGACCCTCATCAGCTGTTTTATCTGCAGCAAACCCTCTCTGCTTCAGTTTTCTCACCTGAAAAAAAAATTAATAATATCTGTTTCACAGCTTTACGCTAAGTATTAAATGAGGGACTTAATGTAAAAATCCTGAATACCCTTTTAGAAGTTCTAAGCTATTTTGTACATTACTATGCTTTCCATCTCTCCCTCATCCATCATCTCTACACATCATGCCACTTTGTTTTAATTCTGAAAAGTATAGGCAATGTGCAATTTAAATCGTCATTTTTAATACTATTTTGCATGAATCACTCTTGTCCTTAATCAAATAAAATGACCTTATTTTGTTTTCATCATTTGTCACATCATTCCTACAAATGCATGCGATATGAAAACAATTCATCTGGGAAGGGGGTACAAAAATTCCATTAAAAAATAAAACATTCTGTAGAAGCAAGCCCCGGTGAGCACATCATTTTAAGTTCTG
This sequence comes from Vicugna pacos, assembly GCF_048564905.1. NCBI lineage: Eukaryota > Metazoa > Chordata > Mammalia > Artiodactyla > Camelidae > Vicugna > Vicugna pacos. The sequence continues at coordinate 5,593,172 of NC_133015.1, forward strand.
ACATTCTTTCTAGCGTACATGATTTTTTTACACAAGCGAATTATCCAAAACAGTGAAAATTGTATAAACCATCCTGTTCTTCCTAGTGCAAATATCTATATGTTATTATATTTATTTCACACTGAACTGTTAGCCAGTAGCTTGACTGTAATGTGCAACTGTTGGGATTTCTCAATGAAGAAAATGTTCTATAAAGCTACAATGATCCTCATATATTTAGGAGATGATCTACGTGTTGAGCATCGGGCTATTTCCAGAAGATGAGAGGCCACTTTTTAGAAGCTAAATCTACTAAAAACAACAACAACAACAACAAGAAAAACTAAAATAAACCTTAGAACATATTAAATAAAAGTTTCTAACCAAAACCTTAGAATTACATTCATCTGTCTGTCTGTCTGTCTGTCTGTCTATCTATCTACCTATCTATTTATTTTTATTTTTTAACCGAAGTACCGTCGGTTACAATGTGTCAATTTCTGGTGTACAGCACGATGTCCCAGTCACTCATACACATACATATATTCATTTTCATATTCTTGTTCATTAAAGGTTATTACAGTATATTGAATATAGTTCCCTGTGCTATTCAGCAGAAACTTAGAATTACTTTTTATTCATTCAAATGTTCCTTGGTTAGGACAATGGTTCTTAGCGTGGAGTTATACCACTTAGGGAAATAGAAGGGAGAGCTGTTCTCCAGTGAGTCTGTGACATGGGGACAGCCTAATGAGCTTCTACAGGGCCCATCAAGAGCCCAGCCAATGAACATACATGCCGGCGGGCTCTGTGCCAGCCATCAGGGATGCGCTGGGGGATAAAACAGAGAAATGCCCTGATCGTCATGGAAGTTACTGTTTAGACGAGGAGAGAAGTGTCAAACCAATAATTACAGAGGAGTAAACATGTTATACAAAGTTAGGATCTAGAGACAGCACACAAAGACAAAAAAATGATAGCAACTCAAAAGTTATCCTTGAAAAGTTCCTTAAATAGGCCAAAATATATAGTTCACATTATGAAGAGTACATATAAATTCTCTATATTTGGGGGGAAGAAATAATTTATTAAAAAAAATCTCGGTTGGGACTAAGGAATGATTTAGGCAATTGCCTTTTCTTTACTTGGATCTGTCTAGGATTACTCATCCTAGGAGACGAGATGCTTGTTGCGTATGAGGACTTGTTGCAAAGGAATCCTGTTGTATGTGAGACCTTATTGCAAAGGAGGTAGTGTCATGGGGGTGGAAATGACTGTATATGTTGTGTATGAGGACTCATTCCAACAGAGTTAGTGAAATGGTGGTGGAAATGATTGAAGATTTGGTTTGTGAAAAAGAAATGGAGCATGTTGTGGGTACAAGGATTCTTCTGAGACACGAGAGCAGGACTCCCAAGAACTACCAGGTGCTGGAGAAAACACGTTAGAGGGATATAAATATTACTGGAACTATAACTAGAGTCTCCCTGGCATTTGTTAATTGATACCAATGGTGACTGGGATATAATTTGGAATGCTTTCTATTTTTCTTTCATTAAACTGTTTTTATTTGTAAATGTTCCTTGAAAAGACAGAGAAACCTGGTAACTGGGTTTGTAATATTTATATTTAGGTATAATGGAAACACTGGATAACAATTAGGACAGTCGCTATCACATTTTCTCTTCAAAAGATACACACTCACATTTCACCGAACTCATTCTGGCTGAAAAGCAAAGCACAAAGAATTGCCAGAAACTGCAATGTATTGTTACGTTTGCTACATTTCCAGTTTCTTAAATGTGTAATAGTCTAATTAACCCAAAGTGAAAAATACTGCGATGATTTCAGCTAATGATAAAACATTGTTGCCTATAAGCAGGAATAAATGTCTTTCAGCCATGATTGCTTAATTTTGCAAGGAATTTTGTTATTATAAAACTACAATTACATCATGATAATCAAGTTTCTAAAAGAAACCTATTAAGTTTCAATTCAGTGGGAGAATTAAAGGAATATGAGAAAATCAAACTCTATTAAGAATGTGATTATGTCACATTAATTCTTTAACAGCTTTTTTTAGAGTTTAATTTAGTATTCTAAAGTATTGTAAAATAGTTATGTGTATGGCAAGATGATTCATCTCACAGAAAATGTTTGTACAATCGTTACTTCTTCTGACTCCACCACTCCATATCACTAGGCTAATAGTACATAAATATCTACTAACATAGACATATATGTAAAAAGGAAAGAGACCTCAAAGGTCAAGGACATTAATTTTCTTAAAGGTCCACTGTCACCTATAGCTTGATTTTACTTGGGTTTATAACCTGATTTTCATTAAATTCTCATTCATTTTTTTCCCCCAGGCACAGAGGCCAGGAAGTTACTAATTTTCATGATGTTCTAAATAACTCAAGAAAAGGTTACAGTAGTTCTTTTAGAGGTTACTAAATAATTTATTAGACACTCTTACAGGAATACTTCTGATGTTCAGTGTTACTATCTTTGCCTGGAAACAGTTTGAGGTACATACCTCAGTCCCCAGAACATGCCTGACTTGAGGGCTGGTGCGAGGCTTGTAAGTGAGAACTGCAAAAAACTTCTTGTGCACCAGAATATTCCGTTGGCCTTTCCTCCACGCTCGGCAACCAGGGGTGATGCCTTTTCCTTAGCAAATTATTTCAGATTTGATTGCTTTTACTGTATGTGAATTTGAAATTGTTTAACATTTGTACATTTTGGCATTTGATTTCTTGTTTCCTTATCCAACTCATTTATGTGCGTGTATGTGAGCCTGTGTGTGTGTGTGTGTGTGTGTGTGTGTGTAACTTTTTTCTCCCTCATGCCCTTTGACCCTCCCACTCCAGCATCTTTAACTACTTTATTCAGTAGCCACATCTCTGTTATCACTGTGTCTTAGGTTGAAGCCACAGATATCAGAAAAGGATTGTTGGTTTTAGCTTATAAGTGGGACTCTTTCCATCTGTAAAATTGGGCTGATTTGCTTTATTTATAAAAATAAGATGTGTATATGGATGAGCCCCATGTTGGGAGATAGATTAATCACCAGTAATGACCCCTACTTTGACACACACACCACTTCTGTATCCTCATGTTCCAAACAAATCACATCTCACAGAGCTGGCATAACATATAAAACAAACAAAAATTATGTTCTAAATTTAATTGGAAGTATAGCCATCTTATTTTTATTTGCACAGAACTTTTCTGAAACCACATTGCTCTCAGTTCTGCTCAATTTTGGAGAGATTTTCAAACTCTTTTTCTCTCACTTTTTTTTCATTTTCTATATTCAATAACCAAGTCATAAAACTTCCTCTCCTAAAAGTTTCTGACAGAGTTACTTCTACTTTATTCATCACTCTCCTTTTGAACTTATCAAAATGTACTGAAATTATATATATTCCTGTCATTCCATAGCCTCCAGAAAAATGTGAAGATCTGTAGAACCAGGGCAATGTTTTATTCCCTTTGCAGGAGGCATTCAAAGCAGAGTTGAGGATAAATCAATGATTAAATGATTCCTTTTCATTTACAGCTACTATTTTGGTCCAACCATGAAAGAAATGACATGGATATAGTTCAACACATATTTATTCAGCACCATTCACTAGTCTTGGAAGATGGGGATACAACTCTGAACAACTTAGATGTGGGTCTCTTTCTCCAACATGTCCCCGTTATCTTTCTATAATTATCTTTCCTTGCTGTCCAATGTAATCACTCAGTGCCATGAAGTACCCCTATGTATCACCCATTTAAGAATTTTCTTTTCCTAAAATTCTTTCTTGCTCAAGCTGTTTCTCTTAACTGGAATGTGCTTACCTACAACTCTACAAAGTCATTAACATTTTACCTCAAAAGTCACCTTTAGGGAAGAAAACCTTTACCTAATTAATATCATCTCTACTTCCTCTCTCTCTCTCTTTTTTGCTATCTTTATTTATTTTTTTATTGAGTTATAATCAGTTTACACTGTTGTGTCAATTTCTGGTGTATAGCACCATTTTCAGTCATACATGAATACACATATATTCATTTTCATATTCTTTTTCATTTTGAGCTACTATAAGATCTTGTATATATTTCCCTGTGCTATACAGTATAATTTTGTTTATCTATTCTATATAAACCTGTCAGTATCTACAAATCTCGAACTCCCAGTCTGTCCTTTCCCACCCTAATACCCCCTGGCAACCACAAATCAGTATTCTGTCTGCGAGTCTGCTTCTGTTTTATATTTAAGTTCATTTGTCTTCTTCTTCATTTTTTTTAGATTCCACATATGAGTGATATGATATGGTATTTTTCTTTCTCTTTCTGACTTACTTCACTTAGAATGACATTCTCCAGGGACATTCATGTGCTGCAAATGGTATTATGTTGTCATTTTTATGGCTGAATAGTATTCCATTGTATAAATACACCTCATCTTCTTTACCTAGTCATCTGTTGATGGATATTTAGGCTCTTTCCATGTCTTGGCTATTGTAAATAGTGCTGCTTGAACATTGGGGTGCAAGTGTCATTCTGAAGTAGGGTTCCTTCTGGATATATGCCCAGGAGTGGGATTGCTGGGTCATATGGAAAGTATATTTTTAGTCTTTTGAGGAATCTCCTTACTGTTTTCTACAATGATTTGAAATAATAAACTAGTCACAGATGCAGGACTTTTTGAAAAAGGAAAGCACCGACGAGGGATATACCTTACCAAATGTCAAGACATTCCCTTCCTTGATGAACACAGTTTAGTACTGACAGGTTTTAAGTCAGACATACAAATGGAACAGGAAAGAAAATCCAAAAACAGAACCAATTGCTTATGGAAACTTAGTATACCATAAAGGAAGGATTTAAAATCATAAAGGAAAAGATGAATTTTAAAATAAGGGCTGATGGCATAACAAGATAGCCATATGGGATATGGTAAAATTAGACAAATTCCTTACTCACATGTCAGGATAAATTCCAAATGAATCAGTGAAATAAATATAAAAACATAAAAAATTCATGAGGAGCAGAAAAAAAATGGGTGAATTTTTATAAGACTTAGGAACAGAACTTTTTTTATGAATATGATTCAAGAGTAATAGTGAAAAGGTTAATAAATTTAATTAAACAATTATTTTAAAAATAATTTCCACAAGTAGAGTAAAAATAACATACATGAAAAATATTAACAACTCACATCCATCATAAGAGAGATGCAAATTCAAGCTATAAATGATGCCATACGTACACATACACATGTATACATACACATACTCATATACATACACATACATATACATCAGATGGAAGAACACTTAGAAGCCTTACAACATACCTTCCTAGAGAGTCTGTGGGGAAAAGTCACTGCTATACATTGCCAGATGGAATGTAAAACCAATTAACACCTACAAATGAGACATTTGGAAATATCTAGCAAAATATAACATGCTTTTACTATCTGACCCAGCACTTTCATTTCCAGAAATCTATCCTAGGGAACCTTGAATAAAAGGTGAAAGAACATACTAAAATAATACTGATTGCAGCATTATGTCTAATAGGAAAAGACTGGGAAAACTCAAAAGCTCATCTCAGAGGTCTGGTGAAAAAGGTAGGGTGCATGGAACACCCACACAATAGAATACTATGCAGCTATAAAAAAGAATGAGAATATCTCAAAGATATGGAACTGTTACCAAATGAGACTGATCAGTAAAAATGAAACATAAAGTATGTTACCATTTATTTAAAGTGGAGGGTGTATACATAAATAGATTAGGTCTTAGATGATAGACAGACAGACAGACAGACAGATAGAGAGATAGACAGACCAACCAAAGACAACTCATTTTAAAAATTACAAGTAGGGGTGAAGGCATGGGTTTAGAGGGGCTATGGATAACAGCCAAACTACTTTGAATATATCTTATTTTTAATTTGATTTTGGAATCATCTAAGTATAGTACATAGTTTTAAAAACAAAATAAGTTTAAGAAAAGCAAATGGCTAGATTTCCTTCTTTTTTAAAACTATATTCCATTGTATGTATATTTTCTTTACCCATTTGTCTTCTGAAAAACATTGGGTTGTTTCTGTGTCTTGGTTATTATACATAATGCTGCAGTGAACATGGGAGTGCAAATATCTCTTTGAGATCCTGATATAAATTATTGTTGATAAATACCCAGGGGTGGGAATTCTGGATTGAATGGTAGTTCTATTTTTAATTTTTTGAGGTATCTCCATTCATTTTATCAGGTGGCAGGACACTTACTTTTTCTCAACAATAGTATATTTGTGGAGGTGATGAATGTTTAGCATCTTGATTGCAGTGGTAGTATCACAGATGTATGCATATGTCCAAATTTAGCAAGATGTAAGCATTAAATATGTTTAAATTTGGGTACATCCATTATACCCCAATTTTTCCACATCTATGCCAACATTTTAATCTTTCTTTTCAATAATAACCATCTTAACAGGTGTGAGGTAATATCTCATTATGGTTTTTATTTTAATTTCCCTGATATTTAGTAATGTTGAGCACTTTTTCATATACCTGATGTCATTTCTGTATCTTCTTTGAAGAATTGTATATTCAAGTCTTATGATCGGTTTTAATTGGGTTATTTTTTATTTTTTGCTAATGAGTTGTAGGAGATTCCTACATGTTTTGGTTGTTAACCCCTTATCAGATAAATAGTGTCTCCAGTTCCATAGGTTGCCTTTTTATCTCTGTTGGTTGTTTGTGCTTTTGTGTAGAAGCTTTTTAGTTTGATGCATATGAACCCTGAAGCCATTATCCCAAGGGAAATAAGCCAGTCACAGAAGGTTAAATACTGCATGAGTCTACTTACATGAGGTATGTCAGACTCATGATGCAAAGAATAGAATGGTAGTTGCACATGTCAAAATACATTAAGAAGATAGATCTCATATTCTTTTCTTACCACACACTCACATGCATACACACACACACACACAAATACATATACATACAAAAGAACGTAAGAAAACTTGTGGAGGTGATGAATGTTTAGCATCTTGATTGCAGTGGTAGTGTCACAGATGTCCAAATTTAGCAAGATGCATGCATTAAATATGTGCAAATTGTGTACATCAATTATACCTCAATAAAGTCTAAACAAAAAAGAAAAGCAATCCCTAATAACCAAGCATTTTAATTGGGTATCTACTTAGTGGCATAATGTCACAGAAAAACCACTCCCAGTGACTTAAAACATTTATAATTTTGTTGTTATTACTTAATAGAACATTCTTTATAGGAAAAATACCAAAAATAAGAAAATATTAAACTGTCTTCAGAAATCATAATTATTTTGGTGCTAATGGTGCTGATTTTGTGAGACTTTTATATGTACACTGTGGAAAAATCACATGAGTAACCATAAAGTGTTGTTCAGAAGGCAGACTCTGGCCATGCTGAAAGGAGACACAGATGTAAGATTAATGAGGTTAACTAAAATTCCTGTAGTCTTTACTTTCAATAGGAAGTATAAATATAAATGCAGAATGATTTCTTTTTCTTTAATGTGTGTGTGTGTGTGTGTGTGCCCTAGCTCGGGTTACTGAAACAACTGAGAAATAAGAAAAAATTCAGTGGCAATGAGTTTCCTTAGCACCAGAAAGTTGGATCTAAATAACGTCTTCCATTAAATGGTATCAAAGTTCTTTGGTGAACTGGCTGATTCCCAGTATGAAGCAGGAAATTATGATCCAGGAACATTTTATCATATCAAAAGAAACTAGCAAAGACTACTAGAATTATGACATAATGATCCAGGAAATGATGTGAATATGGTGCCACAAAAAACAGTCAGGATATTGTGATCATTAATTAAGATCAAAACTGCAAGGAATTAAAACATACCAACCACATTTAATTCTTGAACTTACAAAATTATTAACAATTTTTTAAAATCCATTTTAATCTTTAGAAAATGCTAGGAAATCACTTTACTATACTGAGTAACAGTATGAAGGAAAAGAATCATGAAAAAACGTTTTCTCCCCATACAATAATAACTCAGGGCAATCAAATACATGATGAAAAAAAACTCTCCTTTTAGAATAATTCCAGCTAATGAGAAATTTTAAAATGATAGAAATACATTACTATATTCAGTAGCTATTATTATCACAAAAGAAAAGAAAAAAAGACACACACTTTTTGATAGAAATGCACACAATCACCTATGACTAAATCTTTCAAAATTTCCACATAAATTGATACAAGTCTCTAGATATATTTAAAATTTTTTAGGAAATACAAGAAAGTGGGAAGGATGTTAAATGATACCACAGGGATGCAATCGCCAAATTGCAGAATTTCTGAAAATTTATAGGACAAATGACTCAGTCCTTTCAACAGATAAAATGCAAAGAGAGATGGGGAAATTGTGGGTTCATAACCTCCCTGGGAGCTTCTGGGGTGTAATCTGAAACTGGCTCCTGTACAAGGAGGGAGGGCAAAGAGAAACTGAAGAAAGGGGCAGACCACTTCAGGCTGGTAGGCAGCAAGTTTGGGAAGCAAGGGAACTTGGAGGCTTATCTTGAGTGGTTGTGAGAGGAACAGTTTTCTGCACCCATCCATTAAGTTTATACAGAGGCTTTAACTGGGTTTGGTCACGTATGGAGTCCAGATAGTCTCAACGCCAAATTATTATCTCAAGGCTGTATCTTGAGGCAGCTTCTGGGAATGAGGAAGGCAAGCAGAAGACACATTTCAAGGACAGGGAAGGAGGAGAGTGGAACCCTCCAACTGCCCAGGTCTATCTCTTCAGTCAACTGGTGGTTAAGCTTCTCTATGACCACCACAACAGGAGTATATTAGGAGAATGCATAAATTAAGAGATTTAAGGACACATGTCAAATCAATCTCTGCATCTTATCTGAATTCCAATTCAAATAAGTTAATTTAAAAAGTGTAAGAGAGGGACTTACAGAAACAGGAAATTATTACTAGATTGATACTGAGGATTTGTAGCAAAGAGATTTGGTGAGATCATGCTATTGTGGTTATGTTTTTTAAATTATTATATACATATACGTACTATATATAAAAATAAAATGTGTATGTATATAAAATAATACATTATATAATATATATAATATAGAAAATGATGTCTGAGGTTTGATTGAAAACAATCCAGGGAGTAGAAAGGAAATGAATGAGGCATAGAAAAAATAATGTGGTTGTGTACTGATATTTGCTAAGATGGGATCATGTGTACACTTACTTCATTATACTGGTCTCTTCACTCTTACATACACTTGAAAATCTTCAAAATAAAAAGTCAAGAAATGAAGCAAAATATATGCAAAATTGAAATTCATGACACAAAGGATGAGAGGGGGAAAAATGAACTTAAAGTGTTCTATGAACCTAGGGTGATTTGGGAAGTCCAAAACTAATTACATTGCATTAAACTAACAAATCAAGGATATTGCTGTAATCTCTAGGTGAATACTTCAAAAAACAGCAAAAGTATGTATAACTTACAAGCTAATAGAATAGGAAATACAAAATAATAAAAGAAAGATGAATCTTAAAAAAATGGCAAGAAAGAAAAATTAACATGCAACACATGAACAAATAGAAAAAAATTGCAAAGTTGTGAATATAAGTTCAAATATATCAGTAATTAAATGTGAATAGATTACTATAATTAAAAGACAAGGGCTGTCAGACTGTATTTTTTTAAAAGATTATATTTTGCTTACAGGCATACATTAAATATTAAGACACAGGATGACTGAAATTAAAATGGATAAAAAATGGTATACTATGCAAAGAGTAATCAAAAGAAATAAGTTCAGCTATATTAAGATGAAACGTGTTTCTTTAAAACAAAAATAATTAAGAGATAGAGATACATCATACTAATAAAAAGGGTGAATCCATTAGAAAGATACAATAATTTCAAGTTTTATTTGCCAAATGTTGTTGCTTCAAATATATGAAGCAAAAATTAAAATAACTCAAAAGATAAACACATGAATCCATAATCATAATTCACCTCTCCTAAAAATTGATGGAAAAAAGACAAAAATCAATAATAATACAGCAGATCAGAGAAATTCAATAAGTGATTTTTGTCTTATTGAAGACACTTATTGAAGAAGGCTTCACAGAACAACAGCAGAAGACATGTGCTGTTTATCAACTGCAGATGGTACACTTAAGAAAGAACATTTATGAAAACTGACCAGATAGAGAGCTATGAAAAAGGTCTCATTGAATTTTAATCAATTTATTCTCTAGTTACAGTGAAATTAAGCTAAAATCAATTTTTAGAATTGTAAATTCAATAACAAACTTTCTAAATAACCCAATCGATCAAAGAAAGAACATCAATGTGAATTATAAAATATTTATTAACTATTGATTCTGAAAGTGTGATGTGTTAGAACTTGTGGGATGAAACTAAAGCTGTGCTCAGAGAGAACCATATAATAAAATGCATTTTTGAAAAACATGAAAAGCTGAAAATGAATGATCTAAGTCTCCATTCATGAAGTATAAAAGAGTAGCAAACCAAACCAAATAAAGTAGAAGGAAAGAAATAATAAAGATAAGATTACAGAGTAATGAAACAAAAACAAATGTGTAATAGAGAACATTCACTAAGCCATAATTTGGTTATTTGAATGAATAACTAAACTGATTTAAAAAAGAAAGCTCAGAAAGAAGTTACCAATATTAGGATCAAGAAATAGAAAGACATCACTTAAAGACCTGAATGACAATAAAATATGAGGACTACGAAGATCTTGACAATACATTTGAAAAAGTGTGTCAAATTAGCACATCCCTTAGAAACGTATCTTAGAAAACGTATCTCTCTGAAACTGGCACGAGAGTAATTTTAAAAATCTGCATATATCCTATGCCTAGTAAAGCAAGTGAATCTGTATTAAAGATCCTTCCACAAAATACTCCCACCCTGAATGACATCATTGGTGAAGTATCCAAATATGACGCCAATCACATACAAACTCTTCCTGAGAACGGGAGAAAAAGGAGCACATCCCAGTGCATTTTATGAAGTCAGCATCTCCTCAACAGCAAGATTGTTAAGGACATAACAGGAAAAAAAATTGAAGGTCAATCTCTAAACCTCTATCACAAACATAAAATTTTTTAAAAAGATACTAATTTATTATCATGTTCCATTGATTCCACAAGTGTGAAATTGATTTAACATTCAAAGATCAATTGTGGTTCTTCATATTAACAGAATAAAGGAGAAAAATCAAATATTAATTTCTATATAGATAGGAAAATATCAAATACATTTCAATAAAAATTAATGGCCAAGTTGAAATATAAGGAGAACTTTCTGAATTTCATAGGGAATTTCCACAAAAATAAAATTCTCTGGTAAATGATAATAGCAAAATATTGGCAGCTTTCTCATGTAATAAGAAAAATGTTTTTCCTACCACTACCATTCCTCAATATTATTCTGGAGATAACAGCCAATGTAATAATGTAAGGAAAGAAAGAAACATTGAAAGATAAGAAATAAAACTACTGAGAAATCTAGATGAAGATGGTGGAGTAGAAAGTTCCTGAGCTCACCCCCTGGGGAAGCTAGGATGGCAAATAATTCCAAAATAAAAAGAAAAAAAATCAAATATTTGCTAATTCAATTTCTTATTTTCATTGCAACTAATGTTCAGATTAACTGGAGGATTGGTTTACGATTTACATCTTGGGAAGTGAAAACTTTGTCAAACTATCACGTTGAGAAAGGAGGCTGACAGTATGTTCTTTAGACATTGAGGCAGGAAAAAGCTAATTTTTCTATCAGTACAAACGGTAATAATAGGTTTATATAATGGTGCCTTGCTAAAAGTGTTATTACCAGCAGCATTCTTTGAAAGTTTTCTACAAGACTTTCATGACTTAGAAGCCCCTGCAAGGGCTGTGTACTTCTCAAGGGGTCTGCAATGGATGATGTTGGCCAAAAAGATCATCTGTATTCATCATTTCAGCCCAGGCTCTCTGTCAATCGTCTTTACTGAAAGTTCAGACCTTGCATCTCATTTGTACCTGGAGGCATATGCAGGAAACTAGTTCTCACCAAAATGGAGTAGGGAAGTTGCAGTGGGAGAACTGATGCATTTATTAGGGAAAACATCAACTAGGGATGCCGAAATTCTTAATCTCTCTGTTTTAACAAGCTTTGGGTGGTACTGTTGAATAATATATATTTGAACGTTATCCCGAGCATCTGAGCAGTCTCAGAACTCAGTATTTCTTACTTAACACTTTTATAAGACTTGTTCTTCATAATTTCTAGTGGTGATCCTAGATGTTTGAAGGGACTTAAATGAAAAAAAAAATTACATCCCTAAAAGGCATTATAGTAAAGATGTGAAGAGAAAGACAGCTTTAAAATTTTTTTAAATCAGTAAACATATAAACATGTCAACTGTACAGACAGATTAATTTGTTTCCGGCATTTGCAGTTTTAAGGATTACAACAAACTGGTGATACAAATGCTAAACTATGGCCACAAACATTGTAATTGCTCTGAAATGCCCATACTGAGTTTTGTTTTCTGGACAACTGGAAAAGCTCTATCATTATTATAAATTATGAGTTAGTGTCAAAATAATGCAAGGCATTGTTTTCATATAGTTTATCTTGTATAAAACTATTGTTAAGATTTCTAAATTAATGGAGTTTGTTGCGTGATTACTCCAAAGCGGTGCTTTTTAACCAGTTTTTGCCCCTAAGAGGATTTCTGGTAATGTCTGGACGCAGTTTTGGTCATTGCTACTGGGAGAGGGTACCTCTGGCGTCTAGTGAAGGGGAAGCCTCGGCTGGAGATGGAAGTCGTGGCTTCTGCTAAACCTACTACAACGCACAGAACAAGCGCCCAAAACAAAGGCCCCAAATTTAAATACTGCCAAGGTTAGGAAACACTGCTCTAAAGACATGTATTGCTGTATACAGCCCACCAGAAACTGCAAAATGCAAGCATCCTGTTACTTAAAGGCATAATTATATTACGAAAGCAGAAAATAAATGAAAATAAGATATTCAGGAAATAGCTTATAACAATTACACTAAACCTAAGTACAATCTTCATTCCCAGAGGGCTTCACCTATGTCTTGGACGGAATAGAACATTAATAATTCTTTCACAGATGAAGGAAGAAGTGAATGAATATTTCAACAGTACAAGGAAATCAAGGTGCATGTTAAATAATACGTTACATAATTAAAACATAACAGTAACTCAAATGATAGTTAACAAACCTAACATTCTTTTGAAGCTAATGTTCATTAGATGGAATACAATCTCGTAAGTATTTCTACACACTTGGATTCATCAGTGTGTCACGCAAGACCCTGCACAGCCTGGCATCAATCTTACCTCCCTCCACTCTTCTCCATGAGACCAGTCTTCATCCACAGGGCTTTATTCACTTCTGCCTGAATTAAGACTCCAGGTATAATGCGCCATCCACCTGAAATTCCTCTCCCTATCCACCCATCCTTTTAAATCTCTCCTTGTCTCGAATCATCTCCCACCACACTTGGAATCATCTGAACGAATTTCTTACTCTCAGCAATTACCGACTCAACTAGAATGGCCTGCCTGCACCATTGATTCAAAAGCTGTTCAGAATGGTGCACCACACACACACACGCACACACACACACAAATACAGAGGACTTCTCATGGCACTAGGATGATTTCAGAGGCTGAAATCACTGTGCACAAACTTTTATCACAAAGTATGTACTGTATGCCAGCAAGGTTCTAAGCACTCCACAAACACATGAGTTCTGCTTTATACACTGAGCTAAATACTACAGGTGAGAAAATGGACTCTTAGTGAATAATTTCTTCATGTTACTTTACCACATGTGGCAAAGAAGCCGACTGCCCACTAAAGATTTACTGTTTACTGGCGGGAATGACTGCCCAGGCCCATTAGCATCTAGGTGTGGTCCATGAAACGTAAGCAGGTAAGCTGAGTACCCCTTCCAGGCTTGAAATGCAGAACTGCCAGAGCATCATCCTCTCTCTTTTTTAACCAGTCTGCTGGCTTTGTTAGAGCAGGCAGAGAGCTAGAAACGAGCAGAGAAAGGGGGACACAGACCCAATGGCAGGAATCGGGCGGAAAGGAAGGGCAGAGGCCAGATGCAGGAAACCACACGTCATGTGAGCACCAAGGGTCCCTGGGCAGAGAAAGAAAAGCAGGAATCTTTGGGCTGATAAGGGGCCACAACTTTTGGCCTGGAGACCAACAAAGAAAGGTGAGAAAAGGCAGGAGTTTCCAGTGTCCGAATATAACCTTTTGCTCATTATGCCCTCATTTCAATCAAATTGGCCTTGCAGGTCAGAAGCACCCATCCTGCCATGACACTTCTGATCCAGACTAAATAAGGACAAAAATCCCTCCTCCCTTTGGGAAGGTGGAGTTGGGATGATAATCAGGAAATATGATCCCAAACCCTTCCCTCCTCAGTGAATATTTCGTCCCTTCATTTTTACACCCTATGTAACTAACTTGCTAAAGAAACTCAGGGCAGCCGCTCACCTGAGCCTGCCCGCTCTCCCCTTGAGAGTGTACTATCCATCCTTCAATAAATTATCACTTTACTTTTCTTAACCTCTACGTCTTGTCTCTGAATTCTTTCTGGGACGGGACAGGAACCTGGAACACTGGTTGCCTCCACCGGCAACATCTTGACTCCCTTCCAGGTACATCGTATAGTGATGGAATTCAGGACAGGTTGTCTCAGAATAGGCCACTCTGGCATACTGATTATTCTGAATTAAAGTTACTTGAGAAACAGCCAGTGCAAAACACTCTGACTCCCTTTGTCCCCTGGAAAGCAAGAAATAAATCTCCCATGGGAAAGGTACCTTCCCCGTACCAGGAATTAGAGAGACATTCTTATTACAAGAGATGAGGAATTCGAGGCCTGAAGGCTATATAAACAAATTCTGTTACTTCTTTACTAATTTATTACCCAAGGCCAAACTCCTTTGTCTGTCAACTCTTCCCAAATGTATTGTTTCTTTGTTTAAAAGGTATAAAAGCTGCCTGCCTTGGTCACTTTTTTGAGTTTATATTTCTATCATCTCCCATATACACAAATTAAATTTTTCATTCTCCTGTTAATCTGTCTTATGTCAATTTAACAATTAGACCAGTCAAAGAATCTTGAAGAGAAGAAAGGAAAAGTTCTCCTCCCCTACAGTAGCCACTCACTGAAAGATGTCAGAGCATCCTACAGCCTGGTCCCCGGATGAAAGAGGAGGACTGAGCCCCACCTTCACCCATCTCCCCCTTAGGACACTGACTGTATTTTATGTGAGAAAGAAACAAATTTCTCTTAGCTGTTAAAATGTCAGAGTTTAAAACAGGGAACTATATTCAATACCTTGTAGTAACCTATAATGAAAAAGAATATGAAAACGAATATATGTATGTGTATGTATGACTGAAACATTATGTGGTACACCAGAAATTGATACAACATTGTACACTGACTATACTTCAATATGAAAAAATAAAAGAAAGAAAGAAAAAGAAATGCCCAGAACAGGCAAATCTGTAAAGACAGAGAGTACATTAGTGGTTGCCAGTCTGGGCGAGGGAGCAACTGCTAATGGGTACAGTATTTCCTTTTGGGGTGAAAAATATTTTCTAGGAACAGTGGTTTTCAGTGGTTTTAGAATATACTAAAAAACAAACAAACAAAAGTACGATGCAGTAACTGTGCTATGGGAAAGATCAAGCAGGTTGACAAGTCTACTTTAACTGCGGATGCAATAGACAATAAGGACTACATTTAAGTTCCTCTAGAATCACCCTGGTTTAAGCCTGATATCACAGCATCACCATTACCATCATCCCTTCTCTCTCTCAGAAGTCTCCTGGTTTGGATGATAAAGTGTACAGTCACTTTGCTGATATATTGATATGGGGAAAAAAATTACTGGCAAGAATAAACAGTGAAGTAACTTCAGACGAGAATATATGAGTTTGATATCTTATGACAGCACGTGTGTGCTGTAAGGCAAGTTAATTTCTCTGAGCTTCAGTTCCTACCCAGCAGAATAGACATAAACACTCATATTACTTACCTCTCAGTACTGCTGTGAGAATCAAAAAAGATAAGATGAGCTTGAAAGAGCTTTGACAATGATGAAGTACTTTGTAAATGTCTAGCCATTAATAAGAGACAACTATGAAAGGGTGTCATTTTAAGGAATATAGAGGAAGTATTCCATGAATAAAATCTTTCTTTAAACCAATATATCATTTACTATAACCTTTGAATAAAATATATATTTGTTAATATTTGATGCTTAAAGACTGGGCTATGTTTAGAAAAAAATTAACTCATGTCTACTGACTAGCTAACTCTGGGATGTCTGACTTTTTAAAATAATGCAATTATTTAATGCAATTTAATTGTATATCATAATCACAACAAAAACAGAATAAAATGGAAGAGGCTCCAGAGAAATAGCTCATTGAACCCTCACAAGAACCTTCTATTCCTACTATTAATAACTGAATCCCTAAGTTCATAAACTGTGTCTTTTGCAATCATAGTAGGAGTGAAATAGTCTACAAATAAAGACATTTCAAATGTCTACATATAGCCTGTGTGTAATCAAGCCAAGTGTAATCAGTAGAAATCGGCACTAGTCTAGACTTAGCCTCCAACTTCTGCATGATATTTGGGTACAAAAGGACACTTTAGGTGTGACTGCTCATGTAAAAATTGTCAATACTAAACATTTAACATGTTTATTTTACCTTTCATATAATGCATTTGAGAAAAAAATAATTCCAATGACTAAATTTCAATTAAAAATAATAAATATTCCCAGTATTAGCAAAACTTAGAAGTCAGTTTCAATGAACTATTTAAAAGAGGACATGTTAATACTTCAAATTTTTAAATTAAAAATTTTTAAATAACCAATTGAAATACATTTTTAAAAGGAATTTACATTATAGAAATTGTGTTTTTTACAAAAATCATTCAGAACAATTTTACAGTGGGATTCTGATTTTTTTTAAGAATCTCCAATTACTGTGGATCCAAATGCAAACAAGTGTTCCTTTCTGCAGTTTAGCAATCCTCATGACCTATCAAAGGCAGATAGCCAGGGATATAAAAAAGATACCCCTTTTCTATTGTGATATAAAAGATGTGCTAAAGAACTGAAAATGTATAAAAAGCAACGAAGTTTCCTTTTCTGTACAATACCCACAGGGTGTGTTATGATGGGTACTTGGAAGGCAGCAATACTAAAAATCCAGTTTATTTATTTGAAATCCTTTAATGTGTTCAATTATCATATCTCCAAACATATGATCAAGAGTATTTATTAGGTATGTTTCCTCAGACAGACAACTGTGAACTAGGAATAAGAGATATCAAAGGGGAAAAGAAGAGAGAATGATTTTGAAACACGTGTCACAGACTGGGGTCACAGCCTGGCATGAGGTCACATGCCACCCAGGTTTGAATGAGTAGACTGTGAACTGAAAATAAATCTTAAAGAAAATAGCATAGAAATGGGGGAGGATGGCACCCAAAATAAATCTGTCAACCTCACAATCAGGTTTGGGACATGCCTGGATCATAGACTTAAAAAAAAAAAAAACTGGAGACGTTCTTTGCAGTTTGAAGAAATAAGTATTTTTGTTTTCATTTAATTTCTCTGAAGTATTAAATATATGGGAGTTTAACCTCAAAGGCAAAAAAGTACCCTTTAATTATTAGTTAATGTGCTATATGCCTTTAAGGGAGGTAACCTCAGGAAACAAACTATGTATTCAGTAAAACATTGCTTGGGGTCATTATCATGTTGATAAAATGAATAGATCATTGAACTAACACAAGGTGACTTTTCATGTGTTATGTTATAAAGTTCAGAAATCTTCGTCTTTAATCTTGAATTAAAAAACCCAAGGAAGGAAGTTAATCGAGACATTAGACTCTGACCTTTCAAAATTCAGATGAGAGTTCCAGTATTTTGAGCTCTAATTTCTGAGCTCCCTTAATTACTCCATGCACTGTAATTTTTAGGTAGGATCCAGCAATCTTTAAAATAACTTCTCATCTTACATAAATTTGGAAAGAATGCAAACTATATACTTACTTAACATTTCAAACTAGAATTTGATGATAATTTTATGGTAAAAGTTGATTTCTTCAGAAAGATGCAGAGTATTTTATAATCTGGATATATGGAATTTTTGTTCTTAAATGTTGAGTTATACAAATGTAGTCAAGTGTGTAAATTCATCCTGACTATGTCTGCAATGGTTAACTTGCAGTTGGTCTGAAGAACATTTCTATTTATGCCAATGGCTTTATTAAAGACAAACAATGAAATCTGGCAAGGTAGATAAAAGGTTTTCTCCACCACTCAGCTGGGCAGGTGGCTTTGGGTATAGAAGACATTGATACGGAAAGAAACTTAGGCTTTAAAGATAATATGCTTAAGCTCTCCCAAATGAGATTTTTAAATATTAGTATCAATAAGAACATTTGTGCTTATGAAAGTTTGGAAATCATTAGCAGCTTAGGGGAACTGACTTAAGGATCGACTAAGAAGGTAGTCATCTAATACTCGAAGTTTTGGAAGGACATGGTACCTGTAACCTAGAACTGGGAGATCAAAGAGCTGTGTAGAAGGTCCTTTGGATTTAGACTTCCAGAAGTCTTATCAGAAAGGTTCTTCTTTTTATTGGGACCCAAAGGTTTCTCCACAGATCAGTCCTCAGCCAATACTCTTTGCACCCTGTATACTTTCCCAGGGTGAACTTATGCATCTCCATAGTTTTAGCTCTGTCTGTGTGGATGACTTACAAACTCACTACCCTTAGTCCAACTCTCTCCTCCTAGCTGGGACTGCGTATCCAAGATTCTAATAGATACATCTACTTAGATACCTTCAGGCATGTACATCAATCTTAATACATCTATTCAGTCCTGAACTCTGTCTTACACAGGAATCTTTTCCTTTGGGAAATCTTTCTCCATCATCCTGGTTATCTGCAAGTCAACCCAGAAATATGGGAATCATTCTTAATTCTTCTCTTTCTGTCTCACCCATTGTGCCAATTAGTTATTAAATCTTATTGGTCCTACCTCCTTTTCCTAACTTTTTCCTCTTCTTTTCCATAATTTGAAACCTAGATTCTTTCAGCAGACTGCAAACACATGTCCTTGTTTCTAGTTTTATATCACACTAATCCATCCATCAAACTGCTGATGGATTATTCTTTCAATAAAAAATGTCAACTTTTCACTTCCCAGCTTAAAACACTTCAATGTCCCCTTACTGACAGACTCAAAATAGCTTTTCGTATTTTCCATTTAATAAATGCTACTTTTCATCACATGCATAAGCCATTCTTAGTTTAGAGATATATTTGTAATCACCATCAAACAATAAGGACTCACATTAGGATGTTTAATTTTTTCTGGTACTATTGATGTTCTACTTGAATTTCTAAATTGTCTATAAAAAACTAAACACATAGTGATACGAAGTGATATGCACTGAGATCAAATAAGATAATATAGGTAAAGAACTAGCCCAGTGCATGGCTTAATCAATACTAATTCTCTTCCCACCTTAAAGAAAAGGAGGAATGCTTAGATAGGTTGTGGTACGTGAAGCTAATGACAATTTTGTATGACAGTGGTCTATTATTTGATCCATAACCAATCTGCTTCAAATTAAGGACTTGTAGGGTTTAGTGGGAGCTAAAAACCTTAAAAGGTTTATTTGAGAGTCAAAAATCTCAAGAAGCAAGTGATTTACTTAAACCTAAGTTTTCACCTGTCACCAAAAATAAGGTATTTAAAGCCAGAAATGGATATATCTCCTGGAAAACTAAACATTTTCTTCAGGAACCAGATGCTCATAAGGAACATCTAACACATGCTTTTGCCTGAATCCCTAGTAATATCACTTAAGGAAAGGTGAGTAGATTGAGACACTTGTCCTGAAAAGCAAAGTTATTAAGTTGTAAATCACCTGCTTTGTATGAAAAGGCGTTCAGCTTAGACACAAGGAGTGAACGACCAGATTTCAACTGAAAGAATCAAGTCTTTGACTTGGATTCAAGCAGAAAGGGTGGACTATGGCTGATTAAGATATATGCTCCTTAATGGAAAAAAAAAAAAAAGATAAATGCTCCAGAGATTAACTGGAGGACACAACCGAGAGAGGATCCCAGAAGAATGACTGGGAATGAGAAATGGTATCTTCTTAGAAGCATAATTTAATTCTGGTCTCTCAAAGAATAGTGATGTGGTGTCATCATTTTGTCCCCCCATGGGATTTTCCAAGCAAGGCACTAAAGTTTTAGTGTGGCTATCTCTCCTTCCCCACTGCATTTTTCTCAAAGGGATAGCAAAGAAATGAGCAGTGATAGGTATTGGGGTTCAAGGCAGCCTGCTCCAAAACATGCCTCAAGGCATACTGATTATTTCGAATTAAACTTACGTAAGAAACAGCCAGTCCAAGAGGGACACTCAGACCCTCCTCTGTCTCCCGGAAACAAGAAATAAATCTCTCATGTGAAAGGTATCCTCCCTGCACCTGGAGGTAAATGAACACCCTTAACACCCGGGCCAGCGAATCCTGGCCAAGAAGCCTCTAAAAACAAACCAGTTTACTACCCAAGCCCAAACTTTGTTAAAATTCCTAACTATTTAAGTCCCCAAATCTAAGTTTCTTGGTCCTGTCATTTCCTCCCAAATGTATTGTTTCTTTGTCTAAAAAGTATAAAAACTACCTGCTTTGGCCACTTCTTGGGCCCCATTTCTACAAGCCGTCCATGTGCACGAGTAACAATTTGTTTCTTTTTCTCCTGTTAACCTGGGTTATGTTGATTTTATTATTAGCCCACCTACAAGAACTCAAGAGGGGTAGGCGGGAAGTTCCCCCTTCCCAACCTAGGAAATGAGACTCTGGAAAGTCAGCTATAGTTCATGAACACGTGAATTGGACTTTTAATTGATTTTATATTGGCAACTAACTTAAAATTAAAGGCATTAATAATTAAAGGCATTCTTACAAGTATGCACTAGTTTCATAACAATCAGGATACAGGAAATGGGCATTTCTCTGATAACTGGTTCAGATGTGGCCTCGAAGTAGAAATTTCAACTTAGAAAGGAAAACAAAATTGGCGGGAAAATTTCCATTTCAAGGTAAACAAGTAGAATGTGGATATTAAAAAAAAAAAAAGGACAAATGTAAAACTTCCCAATGTCTTTCTGAAAGTATTGTCTTTCATTAAAATATGATAAGTGAACTAGAGGAATATAAATAAAACCATATTCCTATATGGTAATGATTGTGGTTTTATAGCAAGCATTTATGTAAAACATCTTTTACTCCCTGAAGACTATTAACCCAGGCTTCACTCTCATTTTATTGAATCCCATACCTTCCCCCCAATTTTTCATAACTATGTTATATAACTTGGTAACACAACATTCTTAGCACTCTTCTAACTTGATTTGTCTAAGCTTTTTATTCTTGTTTCTTTTATATGCTCCTTCATCTTTATGTCTGTGGACATGAAAGAAGTAACATCATAAATTAAAATATGTAATTCCAGGTACAGATGAAGGCTATGAAAAAAAAAACACACTAATAGAATAGACAGTATAAGCAAGAGGGCAGAACGTTATTTTATTTTAGTCAGGTTGGTCAGAAAAACCTCTCTGGGGAAGGAAAATTGGAGCAAAGCACAAAATAAAGCAGGGAGAAAATAATCTAGCAAAGACCTGTCTTCTGAGCAGAGGAAACAGCAAGTCCAGGGCCTCCGAGGTGGGAACAATCTTGGGATGTCTGAGGCATATCAAGATGGCCGGCAACACTGAAGTGATACAGGAAGGCAGAGAGAGCGAGATGGAGCTGAGGACGTGCAGTGTGGGGCACTGTAGCTGTAGGATAGACTTATCTTATTCTGGGGGAAATGCGGAGGCACTGGAGGCTTAAGAGCAGATTAATGGCATAATGTCATTTAGTTTTTCAAGGGACCAAGGGAAAGTGGAAAGAGGCAGACCAGTTAGGGGGTTATTTCAGTGGTCCAGCTGAGATAAAATGGCAGCTTCTATAAGACAGCTATTGGTCTATTGGTCTAGATTTCAAAGTTGATTGAGTTTGGGGTATATTAATGGCAAGAAATAGGATGATGGATAACATTTGGAGTGTGAGGGGAAGAGAAGAATCAGGGTTGACATTTAGGTTTTTCTTTGAAAAACTGGGTAAATGAAGTTTCATTTATTATGATGGAGAAGCATGGAGGTGAAGCAAGTTCGGGGGGTGAAAAATTAAGAGTATTGTTCTGTTTTCTGATCATAAAGCTGAGATCCCCATTAGACATCCAAAAGAAGACATTGTATAAACAGATTAATATATGAATCTGAACACAATAAGATATATAAATTGGAGAACCATTGATGTTTCAATTACAATTTTTCCTTTTGTAGAAAGAAGATTGTCTCATTTCTATTTTTTATCTGCATACTTTTTACAAAATGTTTTCTCCTAGAAATTTTCATTTTATTTCAGACTATATTCCTCTCTTTTCTTTGAAAAAATAAACCATATTCTTCCTTGTACATTAGACATAAATCTGATTATTGCACATGACTGAGCAGACACAACAAGATCCCTGCTTAGGTAAGAAAGAATGGATTATAGTCCTTTTCCAGTCCCCAAGATTTACTTCCGTTTGCTATTTTCTGTCCCTTCTCCCGAAAAAATAAAAACAAGAGATGACAAAAATACATTAGCCTCTCAGAGCAAATGCTAAACGTATAAAAAGTAAAGTATTTTTTTTGTTTGTTTGTTTTTGTTTTCTCAGCATAGTGTTTCCTGGAAGATAAGACATCATTTTAAGTCAAATAAAGTTAAATATGATGCATATTTTTTATTTGCCTGGACCTGTTAGGATTGGTGGAAGTAACAAGTATTGCAAAGCAGATTTGATCTCATGCTTATAAATTTGTGGAGAAAATAAGACACTTGTAATAAAGCAATAAGAGAACAAGAAAATAATATAAATGATAAATGCATAGGCACTCTAATTGATTAAGAGATAAATGTCATGGTAATGCTGGCTTTTAACAGTAAGCCATATCCAGATATGTGCAGAGAGTAGAACATTAAAGTGAAACCCGTAACCGAGCAGGACTTACCGAGCGGCTGACCTGCGATGATCCTGGCATTTTCTCCAGCCACGGCAGCTCTCGCGTGCCGTTCACTCATGTACTGTACAAATGCATAACCTTTGTGAACTGAGCATCCAACTATTTTTCCATACTTTGAGAAAATGGCTTCAATGTCAACCTTCTTGACAATGGCTGTATTTAGATTGCCAATGAAAACGCGAGAGTTGATGGACTTGGGGTCATTCTTATTGGTGACATTGCTGGTCTGTGTTTTGCCAGTCATGGTTGGCTCTCCTTGCTTTAATCCTTAAAGAAAAAAAAATCAAAAGGAAAATAATTAGATTGAATAAATACCACTGGCTTTTAACAGTTTTTCAATAGTGTACCAGGTAACCTCTAATTCCTAACTACTACTGATCTTCTTGAGAAGAAAATTTAGTAATATATATAAAAGGTGAATATTGCATTGCAAAATGCAGTAGCAAAATACTTATAATTATTTAACATATTGTGATAAATTCCTGATTTACTTCTCTAAAAGTCAAGCCTGCACAGTGACTAAATCTTTTGTAGCTGTTTTTAATTTTAAGTCTATCAATATTTCAGAAGAAAGTTTGAGGAATGAGACACCATACTGGCTATTTCATTATCAGAACCTTTCTATCAGAAATTAACAATTCATTTTATTAAATGCTGTGGAAGAGAAAAAAGGATTAAAACTTTTTAATATTAGAAATTAACATAGGAAAAATACGATTTTGAAAAAGAAGGATTTAACCATAATTAATTCTATACATTCTCTTTAATTGAACCAATATCAAATTTCAGTTTCAAAAAAACAGCATATGTAGCTAGTTTTCATCAATGTTCAGCAAATTAGCAGACTGGGTATCTGTGCTGTAATTTCTATTCTCAATCTCATTTTTAATTCATTTAACTAACGGCTCCTATGTTGCCTAAGGACTGCTAGTATTTCTAAAAACTCTTCTGAGCTTGGCAGAGTGTTAAATTGTGCTTAATTAAACTCAATGAAACTTTTATTTCCAAGTACTCCAACACTTACAGATTTATTTTTTAAGGCTTTAAAAATTAATTAATTCATTCAACAATATTTATTAAGCACGTTTTTTTTTTTTTGGCCAGGGATCATGTTCTAAAGTGTCTAACAATTTAAAGAAACTAATAGGGTGAAACTAAAATTCCAAAAAGGATACAATCTCTGACACTGATGATCTTGTGGAACCCTAGATAACTGATATATTTGATCAGTGACAAATACTTTTCTATATGAAGAATCTCTTTTAAAATCTTATAGCTACAAAATAATTAATAAGTGCATCTTATTTTAAAAAATAGTTTAAAGTGACATTTCTAAATTGAGCATTAAAGAGGTAGAAGTCTTAAAGGCATTTAAGTTGGATATACTTGAGAATTTACTCACTATGCATTTAAACCAGCTACACTTGAAATCAAGAGCAATCAAGTAACATAAAAATGTCTCAGATTAGGCTGCTAATTATTACACCTTAGATTATCAAGATTTTGCTGAATACCAGACACAGCATTTTACATATATATATATATATATATGTGTATATCCTTAGAATGAAGGTTGACTTTATAAACAGTTGCTCACATAAAAAATTAAGAGTATGGCACCATTGAAAACAAGGATTATATGGCTGTCATGTTTTGTTTTAACTTAGCTACATTTCAGGGCATTCTTTATGAATTATTTAAGGTTAGAGCTGAAGGAAAGGAAAGCTGATAATCTTTTTTAATTTGGCAATTTGAGCTATTGCATATCTCAAGCTAATGCTCTGAGAATCAATTCAAGCAAGAAAAATCAAGGTGTATATATGTATTTTAAACAAACATTTAACTTCTTCATATAATCAAGTGCATTTTAATCACACTGAGGGAGAAAAATAAGCTAAATATTCATTTTTGGCTTCAGAATGGATTGAGGGTTATCTTTCTTACAACTCTAGGCCAACATCAGTAATGCAATCCGTAGAAGTAATATTATTTTCTTTTTGCTCTTATATGATAGATATTTTTAGAAATATAGTACCATTACTTTCAATAGTGAGTGATCCTGGACAGAAGTAAATTGGTTTAAATGCAAACACAAAGAAGTGTTAGATTAGGTCATATCCATGGTTTACAGAGCCAAGTTCTTGACCCTGAGTCAAATTTAATTTGAAGCGCAGCTGCACTTTGAATTCTCACTGCTTTCTCTGGCTCCATCCTTTCACTCTGTGTAGATGACTCTCGTGACTGTAAATCCAAACTGTTGTTTGTTTAATTCTACTCAATGCTTTTTGATCACCTTAAAATCTACATGTATCTAATCTCTCACATGAAGACTGATTTGCCAGTTTCTATCAGGTTTATAATGAAGAAATAGTTTTGCCATTGTGTCATACACTATCATTTCAACATTCTCTGCAAAATCAAGCCTTAACTCATACTCCAATATTTAAAACAGATGAAACAAATGTTTTTCTGACATTATGCCATGGGCAGTGCAGATCCATGACATCTGGGTGAAAAAACAAAGTAAGGTCTAGGATGGCCCTAACTTTCTGTCTGGGAATCATATTTCAAGTCTTAGAGTTGGCAGGGGTGTGTGTGTGTGTGTGTGTTTGTGTGTGTAGCACTGAAAGCAGAGACAGCAACCTTACTGAACTGATGTGATAGATCAGAGTTTAAAGTGTCTAAGGACGCAGGAATTTGTGAAGCATATTTCTAGATAGAAGAGAGCTATCAGAAATCATCTTGGGGTCCCTTGAATCTATGCTGATTCCAAGGACAGGCATGCAAAGAATGAACTTCTATGAGGCTGGTTACAAAGTTATTGGAAGGCTGTGAGCTGAGTGGTTCCCAGACCCACATAACCTGAGACTCATTCATTCAGTTCCTACCAGCAGCAGTGGAAAGTCGAAACTTGCTCCCTGAAACATTGAGTTTGGACATAGACGTGCTGGGCTTCAGTAACGGGGATAAATGATTTCTACAGTAGAAGGTACTCAAGGAACCACCCTAGTAAAACTTAAAAACAAGCCTTCAGATGATGAAACTGAACCAAAAAACAACCTAAATGTCTATTAGAGCAAAGTACAATACTTCTTTTTGAAAAACAGAACTCAGACACTCAACAACACAAAATACAAAATCTTCAGGATCCATTAAAAACTTCTAGAGATCCCAAGAATCAGAAAATATGACCCATAACCAGGAGAAAAATTAAAGATATAAAAAAAGAATCAAATGGAACATCTAAAGTTGAAAGCTATAATATCTAAAATTAAAAATTACACTTGATGGATATTTCAGGCAGAAAGACTGCAGAAGAGATTTGTGAATTTGAAGTTGTAGAAATAGTGAATAGAAATCAAACACTAAAAATATGAACAGAGCCTCAGTGAGTTATATGACAGCATCAAAAGTTTAATATACATATATCAGGCATCCCAGAGGAGCAAAAAGTTTCCCCCAAATTGACAAAATTCTCAGAGATTTGACAAAAATTATATGAACTCATAGATCCCAGAATTTCACTGAATCCTAATTAGAATAAACACAAAGAAAACCACACCCAGACACATCATAATCAAACCACTGAAAACCAAGGATAAAGAGAAAAAACAGGGAGCTCTCAGGCACTGGAAAAACGCCTATATGTAAGAAAAAAAAATTGCAACATTGGAGAACAACAATCCAGTTGATGTTATAACCACAAAAAAAGTGATAAGGGAAAAATTTAAATTTCACTGAAAATACAACTGAAACTTGAAATTTGTCTCTTTGTTTTTAAGTTAAAGTTTGAATGGAGTTAGTGTTAAGTGTCTGTGAAAGCTGCTGTGTAACAAAAGGCAATATGTAAACCACCACTGCCCCACAGAATTTTCTGTAACGATGGAAGCAGTCTACACCCAAACTATCCAAAAAGGTAGGCAATATCCCCACGTGACCTCTGAGGACGTAAAATAATGCTAGTGAGATTCAGGCACTGAATTTTTAATTTTACTTAATTAAAATTAAAGCAATATTTTAATGTGTTTCTCTACCCAAAGGCTAACAGGGCTCTGATTTTTTTTAATATAAAATAAATATAAATCAGAAATAATTTGGCTATTTATGTATTTGGGGATATGATTTTGGTCCCAGAACCTTATGAAATATATGATGGCTTTAGAAATATTTCAGATGAACAAATAAAAAATTCAAGTAGCTATATGAGAACTAATTTAAGAGTAGAGTTTTCATTCTGGAAATATCAGACTGAGATGGTTAATGCTCTGTTAAATCATAAAGAATGTGCTCAGAACAAGTAAAGTCTTTTTATTTGTATTTGAGGGAGATTTCTACTCTTGAATCTAAAAGGGATACATTAATTATGAATAAAAGGCAATGTTAAAAATATACTTTAGAGAAAACATTTTTGGAGCAGACAAAATTAACAGGGCAATAAATTCTACCCTTGTCTTAATTTTATGGTCCTGAATTTTCAATCTAAAACTCATATTGAATAAAGAATGAGCAACAAAAGTAAGAATCACAACAATGAGAAATTCTCAGGTATCCAAGAAAGTCAGCCAGCAATAGAAATATACACTGTATTCAAGAACCTGGGAGGAGATTAAAGGGCTCCAAAAAAAATTTTTAAAAACCATATCACACACCAAACACCATCATCTGCTGAGGTCTAAAGTTAGTACTCAAAAAAAAAATTCCTATAAAATAAGGTAAAACCTGGCAAATGTAGCAAGACATACAAACTAAAGTTGTAATTTCAGGGGGAAAAAAAGACAGATCATATTGAGTTGAGAAGATCAGAGAAACTGTCTTAAAGATGATGATGTCTGAATTAATCATTAAAGGGTATTATTAAGAATTCACTGGACATACAGTTAATTTCTCAGCATTTATAAAAAGACAGTTGTTTACCAAATGCTTTAACTCATCTACATGTACTTGAATAATTTTTTTCACTAAACAAGTTAGTATAAACTTGCTTAGATTTACAATCAGAAAAAGGAAAAAAAAACTGAACTGAAATGAGCCAATGTATTTAAGCATCTCTTCTTGGACAAAAATAAACAAAAAGAATGCCAAAATAAGTCTGAATTTATTCTTAAGAAATCCATCCACAATTCAGAAAGATATAACTTATATCCATCAGGGCAGTGACAATTCTTCAATAGATCTTAAGCGTCACAAACACTATTTTGTGAAAAATCTTCTGATGTCTATTTGCCATAGGGAAAGATAAGTATCATGATCATAATAAAGATTCAATTCTGAAGCTGCAAACTGCTCCCAAAACAAGACAAATGAAATTTTTTAAAAATAAACATTTCAAAGGATATGTATGTATGAAGGAAAAGATATAATCCCAACCTGAAGATATTCATTGTTAAAATTTTGATATATTTTCTTTGTTATTTCTTTCTAGTACTTAGAAAACAAGTTGTAAATTAGAAAAAGCCATCACAATTTACATCCAAGTGCCATTACTTCTTATTTCAATACACATTTTATTATGTTGTTAAATAATCTTGCTGAATATAACAAATTGTTGCAGAGTAATGAAGCTATCATCATTTTCTTCATTCTTTTAATGAGCATTAAGCTTGTTTCCAAATTTCTGAGATTGCAGAAATATCTCAGATGAACCCTTTGACAAATTCCTGCGTAAAATAAGATGGAAGACTTTTTAGTTTTTTGTTTCTTTGTTTAGATATTTAATAATTAACACTCAGCTGTTTTTCAGAAAGGTTGAACACCTCTACCCCGACCCGCAGTGGCTGTTTTAGCATCCTCAAAGTAGTTTTGATGCCTGCCAGCTCTCCCCTAAGTATTACATTCAAAGGATTTTCTGACTCAATAGGGTGAAAAGGAGGAATGGGCAGACCATAAGCTAAATAACAGAGGGCTTATCTGATCTCTGAAATAAAGTAAATAAGTTTGTTTAAGAGCTTAGTGAGGCAAGCACTACTAACAGAGACGGCATACTTCCCTTGTACTCTGGGGGAAATGAGTTAGCATTCAAAGCTTCCCAGGCAAAGTCATTATTATTTAAAAATGTAATAAAAGTTATTCTGATGTAGTTTGTTAAATGCACACTTTATTAAATCTATATATCATATTTTAAATACTGGTATGACAATAGTATGTGTTCAATGTTTATTAAAAATTTTAATGGTTGGTAATAGACAAATTAAAGACAGTGCATATTAAAATGTTTGAGCTTTCAGCAGCCATTCTTAGTATTGCAGTTGAGTTGCTACAACTATGAATGACATCCAGAGAAAAAGTGAAATTTCCTTCTTATAAACTTTCTGAAAACATATTCATGGTATTGACATCAAATTATTTTGTATAACTTTTCTAAACTGTGTGCCTCAGAAACTGAGTGTAATATTGTGGAAAAACACCACATAAGAACCTAGAAACTCTGTTTCCATTTTCCTGTTCAATTACTAATTTGTATGTAAAAAGCTTAAAAGATATATAACATTTTGCTTTCAATAAGGACTCACTAGTAATAAAGATGATATGACGAATTTCATAGAAAATCAGTGAGATAATTTTAGAAGAAAAATGTTTTAAAATGTCACTTTAAAAATTAGGCAAATTCATATAACAGATCAAAGTAGAACATAAAAATTTAATAAAATTATGTGGCAGTTGAAAAATAAAATTACTACCTAAAAAAAAGAATGGCATTTTGTAAAGCAAACGATGTTACCTCAAATATCTTAATAGCTGTGAGCATATTTGAACAGAACCATTAGCTACTAAGAAATAAGTATTTTTCATCTGGAGATTGAGATTGAGTAGTCAGCTAGGGAGCAAAAAAATAAATGCAACAACTACAGTTAGAAAAAGTGAATGATTTTTATTGGTTATTTTAACCATAAAATTGAAAAGCAATGCATATTCATAAGTCAATCTTTCAAACTTAGTTAAGAATTTGGAATATTAATCAATTTTTGCATTAAACTGAATTATTGTAGACAATGTAAATTAGCAAATTTTATAAATAAAGAGTAATTGTAAGTCTTAAACTGTCTTTTGGGAAACATTTAATGAGGTGCTGGAGATCCAACCCTTGTTGGACAGAGGGTCTCAGTCTTCAAGGGACAGTCACCTATGTTCGTGAGGGGCTCAGACACATCCATGTGGAAATCATGACCAGCCTGAAAGAACACTGGCCAGGCCAGGCCAAGTATCAAGAGGAAAGTAGGGAACAAATATTCAGCACAGATTCCTTCTTTGCTCATGCACTACTCATCCCAGACCATCCCTCATCCCAGACCATCCCTCATCCCAGACCGGCATGACAAAATAGCACAGCCTGGGTGTTAAACAGCAGGCATTTGTTCCTCAGAGTTCTTAGGCTGGACATCCAAGATCAAGGTGCCAACCTGCTCATTTCATCCTCCTGGCTTTCAGAAGGCCACCTTCTCACTATGTCCTCAAGTGGTGGAGAGAGAGAGAACTCTGACCTCTCTTCCTCTTCTCATAAGGACACTGATGCCATCATGGGAACCCTACTCTCATGACGTCAACTAAACCTAATTACTTTTCAAAGGCCCCACCTCTAAATAACATCACGTTGGAGGTTAAGGCTTCAGTGTAAGAATTTTGAGAGGACATAAATTATTCCACAGAAGTTCCCATCACCCACGGTTAAGAACCCACTTCTGTTTGAAGTTTTCAGGAACTGGAACAAGTTCCTCTGAGCCATGAGAGATGTTGTGATGGATATGATGCCTATTATATCAGGGGTCACATAAACATTGTCTGTTTATCTGATCACTCAATTCAATGTGAAAGAGTCCAGTGAAATGTTTACAAAGAAGAAAAATTAACTATCGACTTTAAATTAAAAACAAAAAGATCCAAAGAAAGAAAACCACATGGTGGTATCACTCCAAAGTAGGCACTTCATGAGGTCACCCTTAGGTACACGCATATTCTCTAGGATACAAAGCAAATTGATATAATTCTGGGAAATTTACTGCATGTGATATTCTTAAGAGCTTTCTCCTCTGCAAAATAGAACCTTTAGTCATACAAATTGTCTAAGATAATGGCTGCAATTACGCTTCCAGGATAACTTTCCACTGGTCAACATGACCTAGGCAGGAGAGTGTTTTGAGTTACATGGAGAGGTCAAATCAACAGTAATTAGACTCTTTCCACTTGACTGGGGGAAATTGGCCAATCAGGGTTAGTACCCACTTGTGATCTAAGGGTCTTGGGAAATGGAACAATTAAGAAACAAGCTTCCTCTGAGTCATTGGAGATGTTGTGAGTGGTGCTATGTCTATATTTTCAGGGATCATGCACCAAGGACAGACATGGCCCTATGGCACTGACTGCTATTTGAACCTTTTTTTTTTTTTTTTTTTGGCAAAGGGCCATGGGCCATGAGGCACCATTACTTTGGTTTTGACTAGTCAACCACATCCATGTGGAAACCAAGACCTATTTGGAAGATCCCTTCGTGGGCTGGGATCAAGCAGTCAGAATCAAGTATGGGATAAATGGGATACCATTTCATTATGTCACATAATCCTCCTTTTTTTTTTAACCTTTCTTTTTTTTAATGCCTGTTATAAACATTGCTATAGGGGTCCCATTCAGGAGATTCTGAATTTTAAAAGATGGCCTATAAATTATTAAAACTATCTCAAAAGCAGCTCTACAACACTTACTTCATATTTAACGAGCACAGAGCACTTATTATACACCTGCTGTTGGTTTAGTGTTATCAAATATTTATTCACTTACAGTAGTAAAGGAGAAGGTTCTACTTTTTCCTTTAATTTCCTCTGGGATCTGGAGTATTTCCAGAGAAGTGTTCCAAGTTACTTAAGGAAGACACTAGTCATTATAGTGCCCAAGAGTTCTATACTGGGAGGTCTCTTGGCCACCAAAATATTCACATTATGCTGAAGCAGGAAAAGTCACAAACTGCTATAACTTAGTCTGTGGTTTATATTACGAATTATATTAAGAATGACAGGTAACACAGTATCTTGAGAATGCCAGAAGGTTGTTCTGATAATTTTTTTTCTCAGAATTTGTAAAATCCACCTAGATTTTCCCTGAAATAATATAAAGAGTAGAAGACATGTAATTTTGCATTTGCTGTCTTCTGTGAGTCACACAATAGTAAACAGTACGGCACAGTTCACACTGAAGAGGTTTCATAAGGTAAATACGGAGATTTGATGTAAAAGCATCGTAGCATTCATTTCTAATTGATGTATATGACATGAGGCCAGAAATGGAGAAATAGTAGGAGGGTTAGTCTTGTGTAGTCACTGAAATAAATCTCTGTTCTATCCCCTCTTTTCCTCCACTGAATAAAACATCCTTCTCCATTTTCAAACTCTCAGGTCACTTACAGCTAAATTATGGGAGGTAAACACTGTCATGCCCACAGGAGAAACTCACTCACTCCTACTTCACAGGCCCATTCCATCCTTGTCCTCTTTGTTCAAACTGTCAATCATGACAGTTTCCTCGGGAGTTAAATTCACACCACTAAGTGATTTCACGTAAGCTACTAAACTGCCCGCAGAGATAACAATTTTCAATCATTACTGACGTGCCTTCGGAATACTGGCCCTAGAGTGAAAACTCTTAAATCCCACAGCCGATCCCCTGAAATTTCTCTACTCTTCTAAAACAAATAAATGCCCTACAGTAGGTGCAATGGTGAATTTCCCTCCACCAACCTGAACGTCTGGAGTTGTATAAAGCAATAATAATGATACAGTGAAGATGCCTACTGCATGTTGGTCTAGATCAGATAAAATTCCTGTTTACAAATTTCTCAGATTCAACAGTCATAAAGGCAGATACAGTGTTATTCATGATAGCATCTAGCAATCAATGTATTGGGGGGAAAATGGATTCAGAACTTTATTTCTCTTTGGTGGCATAAATCCAAGCCCTGTTGATGCAACAGTCTATGATGATAGCCAAGACTTTCCAATATAGGACAGAATCTCCACAAAAACCTTAGAAAAATCCCAGGTAGAAGTTAAAATTAATAATGCCCTTTTCTGAATGAAAGCTATAGGATTGTTATTAATGATCGCCCATTTATGAGCTTAGTAAAATTTAAGATTTGTTAAGATCTTACTCCAGAAATAATAGTAGGGAGACAGTTGACTCTGCATATGAGATAACTATGCCACTTAAGTGTCTTAATTCATGAGACGTTTGTAGTCCCATCTGCAATAGGGGAGAACAAATCTGACTCCATACTGGATCTGTTCCTTTTACTTTAAACTTTGCATTCTATCGCTTTTGCAACAAATGAATCACTAAAGGGATGTTGCCTATAACTTAATGTACACATAATGACCCACCTCCTGGATCCCTCCCATGCCTGACCGTTAGGCTGAAGTATCTTTGTTCAGCTCACAGGAAACACCCTGACCAGGTCCACTTACGAAAGGCTGCAGGAAAGGAGAAAAAACACATCAAGCCCAGAATCTGGCCGAAACCAGGAAATATTTGTAACGACTTATCACCTTTTCTACTTTACCTCCTTACTTCCCCTCTTTTTGTTCTGTAAAAGGAATCAGCATCTAAAACCCAGGCAAGATGGTTCTTTGGGACACTAGTCCACCATCTTTTTGGTCAGCTGGCCTTCTCAATAAAATCGCTATTCCTTCCCCCTACAACTCATTTCTTGATTTATTGGCTTGTCATGTGGGAAGCCGAATGAGCTTGGACACTAATACACATAGACTATGTTTTAATATTAGCATCACTAGTATAACTTGTCAGATTTGAGGAGGAAATCTACTTTTTTAAGAATGCTGTCATCAGAGTTACACAAACAAGTCCCCAGTCTCAGCTCTTCCTCCTTTTAGGTGAGTAATTTGAGAAGCTATTTAACCTCTGATGCTCATTTTCTATCCATCATTTAGAAATAACAATAGTAACTACTGATATGACCATTAAGAGGCTTAAATGAGGTGTCATAAAACACAACACCGTGTTTGGCACATAGGAATTGATTTAAAAACAGTATGTGGATAGGTTAGAAATTCATGCCCTAGATTATTTTTCTTCAGCGAAAATTATATTTTTCTATTTTCAGGTACATTGAGTTGATCCAGGGGTAACTTACATCACCCCTTTGAATGCTTCCAGGTTTTTCAGGCAATGTTCTGATAACCTGATAACTTCTCTCTGAAGCTGGATTTGGACTACTGCTTTATACCAGGTCTTCCCTAAAGTGCTTTTGCAGGACCCTCTAGAGATATGACACAGCTTCACATAATAAATATTATGTCTGAGATCACTGCAATTTTGAAGTCAGCACATCATTCTCCAAAGGGGTTCTTGTGAATCAACATACTGGAGAGGTTTTAATTAACAAGTGATATATCACAGCCTTGGTTGATATTTAT
Organism: Vicugna pacos; assembly: GCF_048564905.1. Lineage (NCBI taxonomy): Eukaryota > Metazoa > Chordata > Mammalia > Artiodactyla > Camelidae > Vicugna > Vicugna pacos. The sequence goes on from NC_133015.1 coordinate 5,627,847, forward strand.
CTTGCATTCATGAGCATTTGTGATTTTACAGGTATCTTGCCTTTGGTATTATGACCTAGCCCTTAAGCATCACTGGCATGTACATAAGGACCCGATGCTACAGAAGTTCTGGTGTTTTGGTCCGTACACATAGTTTCAAAAATGACTTTCACATTTCATTGCATCCTCTCTGAGTCCTTGCTTTTGCAAGCAAAGTCTCTAATAGCTTGCAGAGAAGCCATGATGATTATGTGGATCTAAGCTTCCTCTGGACTGTGCATTTCATGTACTCAGGTAACAGGCTCAGGGCATTTTTGGAACATTTTAACATTTGTGTTAGAAATTTCTCCTACACGTTTGAGATACCGCTGCAAATAAAGCTATAATTTCTGCTACAAATCAGGAGATACGCTGGGAGGGTAACATTCTGGGAAGGTCAGATTCCAGAGATTGGCCAATTCTATGCAGGCTATTGCATTTATTCAGAAATATGCTGTACTGGGCTTCTGTTAGCTTCCAAGGTAATGAAACAGACAGAAATGAATGCTCACACGGTAAATTGCACACACGCACACACGTGCACGCACACGCGCGCGCACACACACACACACACACACACACTGATAGAAATGGTTTATAATTTACAAATGTCTGTACTAAACCAACATGACAGGATGCAGGCAGAACAACTCTGTGTCCCAGAACAATATGAAACCTGGATCACAGCTGGAGAGAACCCCACTTTGGGTAGAGATACAATCTGTAGTGGGAAATTCTCCTGGGGACTTGATATCCAGGGAGGCGTATAATGGAAAAGTGGAGAAAGGTGTTGAATTTCGTGCTCCATACAGTCGTTGCCCTGCAGTTAAGGTATTCTAGCGTTTCTTAACATTGAAAAGACTCTTAACCTTGTCTTGACATGAATTTTGGTTCGGCAGTGTTGTCACTGGGTTTCAAAACAAACTTCATATATGAATTTTTCTCAGATTATCATTTACAATGTTTCAAACTATAACACTAGGATAAATCATGCAGCTCCAAAACACAAGCAGCAATATAGCTTCTCTAGGTTATGGTTTCACTTATGATATTTAAATCTCTGGTCAATGAATTATACAAAATTTTGTGAGTAGGGATAAATTGGTTGTACATTTGATTTTTCAGATAACTTTAGGGGAAAATGTGTAGGAACAAAGTGAACTACTTATGGCCTAAATCTATCCTTTCATGTTTCACTTATTTTTTAGTTTATTAAGTGCAGGAATGAAATATATTATACATTGCATGTGTAGATATATATATATACATGTATACAGCTGACATTTTAACTCTGTCATATAATTTAGCTCAGGATTTTAAGTACATTAGTGCTTAACTCTCGCTGAATTCATTTAAATTTGTAAATGAAAAATTTTTAAGAAAATGAATGAATAGGTGAATAAATGTCTAAAATTCTTTTTAGTTCTTATTGGTATTACTAGTTTGAATTAAATATATACATTTACATCAACACTATAACTCCAACTCCCCAACCAGGCATATAGCAATTAAATTAGTGTTTTTTTAATTTTGACATAATTTTATAAGACAATATTTATTGGGAAATTCATTGCTTTAAATGGTTGTATAATGAATTTTGTTGAGAGTCAATTTCCTGACAGAAGCAGTCAGAGATTCTGTTGGAGGACAGAAATCTTTCTGACAGGTTAACATTCGTAAAATGTTCTGTCCTATCTCACGGGCAAGAACTATGTTTTTCCCTGCTGTGTCAATGGAAAATTATATATATATTTAAACATATACACACACACATATATATATATATATATATCCATATATATAATTTTTACTTAAAATTTACTATCTATCTACCTATCTATCTATCTATCTATCTATCTATCTACCTATCTATGCAAAGAGTGACTGCTGTCCTTCTTGGCATGAACAACCATCAAAATCAAGTAGAAGGGCCTATGTAAATTAAATATATACATAAACTAAATAGAATGAAATTCACAACCTGGCAGGGACTATCAAATTTCTGGAAAGAGAAGAGGCACAATTTTGAGAACCAGAGATATGTAAGAAATACTTTTGACCACTATTGTTAATGGTATTTTTTTTAAACATCTTCACAATTTTTGTGAACAGCATTGACAGGAATATGTACTCCGGACTGAATTAAGGGACATTCCATTCCAAATATGGAATGGATCTCATTATTTTAAAATGGTGTATAAACACATTCCTCTCTACAAAAACATTTTAGCATCCACAATACATAATAGGTTCAAACAGGAAAGAAGAGCTATTTAAAAAAAATGGGATGGGGAGTGGTTCCCTCCACTGTGTAAAGAAAAAGCCTGTATTTTACTAAAGTGTATTTAGAAATAATAGCTATCACTATGTAGCCATTGTTTAGTTGATAGCTGTGTGGTTTATTCAGTAAAATGAAATTGAATGTCGCTTAGGGTCATAAACACAAGCAGTAAGGTTTCCAACTTTATACAGAGAAACACAGATATTGTAACTACATAAATAGGTTTTAAAGGCTTGAGAGTCCAGGAGCCAAAATGGGTTTTGAAAGAATGCTGTTACTTTCTTGCTATTACATATTCATTCAGTAGGCATTATTCGTACTGCTACCTAATTGTCTCTAAGTTTCCATAAAACACTTTATGCATGACAGCCACTTCTAGGAGACCACCTGCTAGAACTCTGAGGGCTCTCCAGAGGACTTCTTCATCTACAGTAGCATTAGCACCTGCCAGACCCTATGTCTTTTCTGGGGCAGCCGACATCTGCCGGCCTCAATCCACACACAACACAACGGCCGCTTAGAATACGGGACAGGGCACATGATGACTGCTCTCAGACTGAAACAGAGCTGATGTCCACTGGTAAATTTTAAAAACACTGGAGAGCAAGCAAAATCTAGCATTCAGAGGATCTTACCCCATTAATAGTTCTTATGATTCTTCAGTGATACTAAATGCAAAGTATGCTGTTAATTTTAGAAGCAGCATTGTTTTCTCTTACTCTGTAAAACTAAAGGATGTCAGAAGGCCTAGGTGTGTGTCACACATTGGTGTTTCTTATCTTCAAAGGACTTTATATGAGATAAATTTTCATTAATATTAACTTTCTTCCATATTTTATATTTTATGAGATAATTTGTATCTATTATAGTGAGTATCAAGAAAGTTAATTTAGAATATACGCATCAGTTTTAAAAAACTAAACCATTGAAACTTTATCTGACTGTAGCAAGATAAGGCATATCCTGATATGAAACCTGAAAGAAAGATGTTCAAGTAATGGCCAAAAGTCATGAATTGTGCATCGTGGAGTTAAAAAAAAAAAAGGGGTTGGCAGCCACTTCCACCGTGGACACTCACTGCTCGTTAAATACTGTCTTCTGGCTGGTAAATTTCTTCACTAAGGTATTGATATAAGAACTGAAGTTCAATGAAACTAATCCTTATTACCTGTAGTCATTATGCACATTTTAAACACTTTATAAAGTGATACTTCAACAACGTTAGGCTGACATATGATTTGCTTTGCATATGTACACAGTATACAGAGAAGAGGCACAATTTAACATAGATGTGTTGGTCTTAAGTTACAACCTCTCGATGGAGAAAAGAAAAATACAAACAAAAAGCAAACAAACAAACAAAAAACAGAAGAAAGTCTCTCAGGTTTCTGAAAAGAAAGAGGAGGAAAAGAAAGCAACCGAGGGGGAAAACAAAGAAAAATAAGCCAAAAAAACCCAAAAGAGCTATCAAGATTTTAGCTAGACTTCATCCTGTCTGCTCTCCATTGGGTTACTAACAGCTGCCCCTTGGTGGGCTCCAACATTTGTCAGAGGCTGTCCTAGACAGTTCACAAGTCATCACCAAATTAAAGCGAAACAGGGCAAGCAAGTAGTGTTACTCACGTTCTACACATCAGTCAAATGACACACACAGAGGCTAACTTGTCCAAAGCGAAACAACAACAAAAGAGTGGAGTCTGGATTCAGACAACTTGAGCTTCATTCCAGCCCATCGTAGCACGACTCATTTCAAAATTTCAGTACTGGAGGACTTGACAAGGAAGCAGAGCACCTCAGTGCACTCAATTCTTTCTCATTCTGAGAAGATGCTCTCCTTTGAAGAACCGCATTGAAGTCTTAACACCAACCCTAGTGATCTGTATATCAAAAGATGTGTCCATCCTAGCAGATACCCCCCTACCTCTTTAAAATGCAGCATATAATGTGTTGTAGTTTTTAGGAATTTCTCCTTTTCCAACCAGATGCCTTTCATAATGTAGTACATATGTAATCAACACACTATGTGTATTTTTTTCTAAAATTATTTTAGCAAGCAGATGTGTAAGCAGAACAATATTTTTGGAATCCCAAATCTAGCTATTTACTTATGAGCCGTAGTCACATTCATGTTCATTTACACGTTTATGGATATTTATCCTTCTTATAATTAATTCTCAAATTTTACAAAATATGTCTACCTGAGTTTGAAAGATTTATTTGAACTCCTTCATGATTAGAATTTTTATAGTACATCATCAGCCTGGTAGCAGTAGCTTAAGATTCATGACCTAAGGCAAAATGCTTAAGTTCTCTGCATTCTTGATTTCCTCTAAGTAGAACGGGGTATACTTCTTTATGAGATAAAACTCAATTGCAAGACAACCTTTGAAAACTTCAGCTTTAAAAAATATTACAGATAATTTGTTCAGTATTTAGCATACAGTACTGTTACTAACGCTATTGCCTAGAATTATACCTCCAGCCCTCCCACAAGTAGAAACCAATTACACTTACCTAAGCTTCAGGACATAAGCTGCAAAGATTGAAAAAACAAGAACTGTTTAGAACCAACTAGGCCCAAGATGGCAGAAGATCTGACTTCCAGGAGACCTTGAGCCTCATTACATGCTCATTGTAATACACTTGCCTGCTAAATGCCACATTCCACCAGCACCAGGATGGCTGACGGCTGCCATAACAACAACTGGAAAAGTCCATACAAAGACTGAAAAGGAGAATTGCATCAGTTCCACATCCAAACCACACCCTTGTTCTCAGATGACTCATGAATATTCCTCCCACTCTTACCAAATTCCTCCCTTTTACTTCTACCCTCCTGTATATTTGGTGTCTCCACTGGAATTGGGTTGAGAAGTTGACTGGCTAACTAGGTTTCTGCTTCCCCATTTTTTGGTCATTGAATAAAGCTTGTGCTGTTCCGGTCTCAGCCTCAGTTTCCTTACTGGCTGTGCAAATCCAACTGGAAAAAGAACCTCCCTGGTGGAGACAAGGAGTCTCGGCCAAAGGTAGGACCCCACTGTGGGGCCAGGAAACCATTCTGGTAACAGTACTAGCTTAACAAATGATAATGATGTCTGTCATACTATCTGTCCTTTCACGATTTTTATTTAAATTGCTTGCATTTATATAGTAATCTGAAGCTTGTAAAATGCTTAACTATTATAATCTCGTTGCTTCTTTATAACCTTGTGAAGTAAATGGGACTTCTATCACTGGTACCATTTACACAGAAACCAACTAAGGCTCAAATATCCAGTGATATTGATCATACAGCTATAGGGCTGAGTTCCACACCAGTTAACACCTAATATAGCATTTATATAATACAACACTGTTTCTGCTTGTGAGACATTTTAGTATAAATCATTGGATTAATTCGTTCATTGTAACTTTAGCAAAGGTCTCAAGCACTTGGAAAAGCATTTACCTTGTCACACATTATTGGATCTTACCTTCTTCTCAAGGTGTGCAAACCTGAACATCACATTGTACGAGATTTCTATTCTTGAGGGATAGTAATCTTAAAAATAGTGTTTCTGAAGTACTGTAGGACCCTTTCATGTGTCTAACATGCCTTCCTTTAATTTTTTCTCTGAATCATTTCCCTTTACAACAATAGCAACAAGAGCACATTGACTAATGCATCAAGTTAACAAGTGTTTATTTAAATTCGACACAGATTCTTGGAAATGTCAGCCATTAATCTATTGCCAGGTAGCAACCTGTGAAGTATGTCCTTAATTCCCTCCTTCAGAAACGATTAGCTTTGTACACAAGGCCTTTCAGAGCAAAAACCCACAATTCGCTTTTGGCTCATTGTGAAATATATTGATATCAGGACTTAATAATTACTGTGTGACAAATAAACCCAAGTAAACTGCTTGTACTTGTCTGCAGCAGTGTTCAGAGTCATTGGCTAGAGCTCACCTCTACGAATACAGGGTAAGACCTTCTCTGTGCCAAACAGGTACCCTGCCATTGGAAGGAAAAATAAACCTCTGTGAGCTGTAAAGTCACTCGGGCTTATCTCCTGTGTCACAGAGCAACAAAGGGGCAAACCCAAATGCTATGTGCTTAATGAGACTTGACAGTCCACCCTCGATGGCAAATTAATATACTTTGTACTTAGGTGGACCTTTTTATTTCCTCCTAATTGCAAGATACTAACCAGATGCCACAGCCTGCATTTCAGCCTGAAAGACTATTAGTGTATCCCACCCAGTCACAATTTCTGCATATTGCTTTACTCTAGAACTACACACTTGAAGAATTCATAATTAGATTTCAGTATCTGATAATTAAATAATTAATTAGAATGAAATGGGTCACACATGGACCAATGATGCCTGTGTGTCATGAACCGAGAATTATTAACTTAATTCTGTGCACCTGCAGTTAATAAGAATAAATCAAAACAGAATCTTAAAGTCAAATAACTATATTTCTAGATCTGATGGATAAATAGGCTTTGGGGATAGTATCCTAGTAATTCTAGAATTTTTTTTTCTTTAAGAAAAAAGGGAAAGTGCAGAGTAGAAATAGTGGAGGACAATGCAAATTCCACTATCATTAATTTACCAGGTCATGGAAAAAAAAACGCCACTTCTATAGTATGTTCCAGACACTTTTGTCAAAGTAAGTGGTTTCTAGATAAATACCACCTAGATGACAGCTTTTCTTTGATTATATAAGTATACACAATTTTTGGTTAAATTGAACTCTGCCTTGTGAAAGGTTTCAGATGTAGAAACTTATATATTGTCTTTGTTAGCTTCAGAAGAGAGCAAAAAGATCTGGTATCTTGAAAGTTTAAAGAACAGATTGATTTAGGCTGAAAGGATTCAATCTAAAAATGATATTTCCACCAGGGAAAATTTTACTTACATTCTAGCTCAGCTAAAGTACTGAAAGGTCAGAACTAGTATGGGTAACTTATGAATATAGATTTATTTATCTGCTGAACAATTCAAACCACATTTTTGGATAAAATACAAAGTACCTGGAAGTTAGTCTGTGACCTAATTAATATATTATTTAACTTAAATTTCAAAACCACTTTTAATTCTAATGGAATTTAGGAAAACTACTTAACTTCTTTGTCATAAGACAAATCATTATTTCAGTTAGCATAACTAAATACATTTCCAAACCTGAAAAAATCTAATAACCTAATATTTCATAAAACATTTTGGTTATTAGTGTTTTAGGGAATGAAAATTTGAATGATAAACTTTGTAATAATTAATGACAAGGAGAAAACTTAGAAAAATCCAAGTTTCTATGTATTACATTTTGGACATGAAGGCAATTACAGGATACTAAAAAAGCATAGAGTCTGGAACCGAGAAGCCTTGGTTCAATGACAACACAATTTCCTATCAGCTGTATGTCTTTGAGAAAGCTCTTTAACTTCCCTCACCTATCTGTAAAATGGAGATGATGGAATCGCTTTTCTCAAGAGCCTGGAAATGAGATGAAGGCAATTATTACAGTACCTAGGTGCACAGTAAGCACTTAAAATATTAGTGAGAGCATGGTGGTCTAGCTGGAACAGAGCTGGTCATAAGGGAAAATAATAATGATGCATGGAAACAAAACTAGAAGTTACAGAGAATAGTATCATTCCAATGTCATGGTCAATTGAATCAATGTTACCTTTGTCACTGCTACCATTTAAATAGTAAATACGGAGTTTGGTATGACAGTATGCTAAGAAATATAAAGAAGATACACAAAATAGCCATCATACATTGAGTGATCCCATGCACGATGTATTATTGCCAACATTTTTATGGTTCTTTAACCCCAGCATCTAATAACTATTGTTAAAATTTTAGTGACTTCCCTTATGGCTTTTTACTTATTCTGTTTCAAGACTGGCATTTAAAAATATTTCCAATCTCATGAAATGTTAGATTTTTTTCATTGAATATTAATTAAATCATCCAAAGTTTCTATATTAATGTTTCTATTTTAGATGTTTATTTATGAAAACATTTTTAACTGACAAAAATACAATTTATTGTTAATATATAAGTGATGTAACAAAAAAATTTATAAATAAAAATGTAATCTTTCCTTCCAATATTAACATACCTCTCCACTTCCTCCATTAAAATGTGAATTGTTTTATGTGTATTTGCCCATCTTGTTTGAAGCATATTATAAACATACACAAAATGTATACAGGAATTTATCAAATTTTTAGGCACAAAATCATTATGGAGGAGGGAAATGTTTCTGGAATTCTGAAGCCCAGAGGAAACTCTATTTTAAAACCAAGAAGATTAAAAGGTATTGAGTCAGAATCTAGTGCAGGCTGGCGGTAAGCGGGAATCCCAGGATGCTGAAAAGATGGATGCAGATGTACTGTTCAAGGATGGACATTATCTGACTCTCCCTGTTTCCCTCAGATGGGGATGCAGTGCTGCTGCTACTGAATTTGGCTCCTAAGACAGGAGAGTCCGATATTTGTAACATTCCAATACACAGCATGACATAGATTGGCAATGTAAAATTTCCCCCGCAATTGGTGATTTATATGCTGAGTATAAAAGAACAGGATATAGCAATAATTGAGCCCTTCCAATCTCCCAGCTCATGACCTTGCGGCCAAGGGAATGTGTGCTGGAGTATATCACCTCCACTCCTCTGTATTGATTCTTTATCTTTGACTAATTTAACCTGAAACTTAATATAGCTTTACTTGGTATGTGTCCATGTGTGCATGTATCTGTTTATCTCTGTATACAGCAAAACCTACCTATCACACTTGAGTATCATATCATACATATTATTCACATTAACAATATAATATGGACATACTTTCAGATCAATACATATATAGAGTTTCTCGTTCTTTTTAAATCTGGCATAATATTCGCTATAACAGATTAAATATACTTTGTTTAACTTTATACTATTACCATGCAAACACCTGATTTTTGCCATTGCAATAAATAATTTTAAAATGTTTGATATATTTCTCTATTAGTGATCTTTAACATCATTTCATATATTTACTATCCATATGCTTTTACTTCCTTTGAATTGCATGTTGTCATTTGTCTACTTTTTGACTGGGTTTATTGTATATTTCTTATCAATTTTTAGGTGTTCTTGGCACAGAAAACATAGTAATTCTTTATTTTACTTCAGTATCTCCCAGGATTCTCTTTGTATCATGACTTTTATCAGCAAGGAATTTTTTTTTTTATGAAATCAGATGTATTAGTATTTTCCTTTAAATTTTTTGGATTTCACATCTGGATTAATATATAGTTCTGCATCTTTTAAATACTTGAATAATTAATCTTTACTTCTGAATCTTTACAATCTTCAGGATATTTTTGGTTTGGTTTCATTAGTTTTCGGGGTTTTATTTCGGGGGGGACGTAATCAGGTTTGTTTGTTTATTTGTTTATTTATTTATTTATCTTTTATTTTTTAATGGCAGTACCGGCTATTGAACCCAGGACCTCAAGCATATTAGGCACGCACTGTACCACTGAGCTATACCCTTTCCCCCTGTGTTTTCACTAGGTTTTAAAGGCTTAGAGGTAGAATTGATTTTTTCACAGATAGATGGCAATATCTCAATGTTATTAACTATACTACCATTTCTTCCAATAGACACAAATGAGGCATCTTTATATATTAAATTCTCACAATAATTAAACATTTCTCTGGAATTTCTTTCTAGTCAATAATATTTTCTCTATTGCTGTGCCAACTTTTATCATTCTGATATTAAAATATATGGGTCAAAAGATTCTATACTGTTCTTTTTCAAATTTTTCTCTCAAATCCACTCTTCTAAATATACTCAATTACTTTTCTAGCTGTTTTTAAAGAGTGGGTCTTTCATGTATAAAATCTTCACACTGTAAATCTTAAAAGGACCTACACAACGTTATACATCAATTAAATGTCAATAAAGCTGGAAAAAAATCAACACTTAGACATCATTTTTAAAGGTGAGAACTTGAAGTTCTTCCCTCAATGACTGGGAAAGATCCAAGTATGTTCCTTATGACTACTTCTATTCAACATGGCATTGGGGGTACTAAACAAATAAAACAAAACAATGTGATTAACACTGAAAAAAAAAGAGTCTTTGATGGAATCTGAATTAAATACATAGATAACATTTTTAAAAGCGCATTTTAATGCTGTCTTCCTTTACTGCAAAAAATTCAGTCATTTTAAAGTAATTTTATGACATTCAGTGAAAGTTAAAAGTTTTAGTGAACAAATTAACTCCAGTGTATAGTATTTGATATAAATTACTTTTGTTTTTTGACTCATGATTCATGTTTTTTTTTTAAAAGCATGTGGAAACTGAGAAAGCTGAAAACACACAAGAATAAAAATAACCAACCAAATTATATACATAATTCTATCATCTTTCCTTCCAATTTATTTCTTATTTCACTTTTTTAAAAATAAAATTTTATTATTCTATTTTTATACTTTATAGTCTGTCATAAGAATTTAATTATTGTTGGACTTTTAGAGTTGCTTATTTTGCCTATTACAAATAGTAATTAAGTTGACATCTTTGTGCATTTTTTTAGACTTTATTTTGGGTTCCTGGAATAAAAATAACTTGGTCAAGGGACCTATGGGATTTGTAGAATTTCAGCTGATTTTTTTCTCCTAAGAACAGCCAGTTATTCCAACACCACTTGCTGAACAATTACTTGTTTAACTAATGGTTTCAAATACATCCTGCTGGGTATGATATATTCTCATCTACATCGGGATTATGCTATTACATGTACAGATGTGTATGTGTGTGAATATCTAATAGTGCCTCTCTTACTGCACTTCGTTTAAACAGTATAGAGAAATGTAACTACTTTTAGATAAGAACTTTAGAATCGTTTGTCACATTTCCCAAATTGTTTTTTTAAAAAAACGGTATCTGATTGGATTGCTATACAAGCTATAAATCAAGTTTTTAAAAACCTATTATCTTTACAATAGTCAATTTCCCCTTCCAGAAACATGGCTGGAAATTTTTGATTTACCTTAGGCTTCTTTTGAAATTCTTGAGTAAAATTCTATTTTTTTCTAAACATAGATCAACAGGTCCCAGTTCTGGATGCACTAAAATTATCCCCTAAGGAGGTTTTTTTTTTTTTAATGACACCTGGAGGCCATCCCCAAAGATCTTGATTTTATGAGGCAGAAAGAGACAGGGAGAGAAATGCAGACTTAAAAGTGGACACAAACCAATAGATGAATATAATCCAACTTATTTGAACACTTATAAAAAAACACTTTGTTTTTATGTAGCCTGTAGGAAATGATCATTCTGAAATATATTACGATGATTCTGTCTTATTGCATTGAACATGGACCTACAGAATAATATTAAATAGGAAGTATTTTGATAATTTTAGTTAGAATATCATAAAGTTTCACAGTTTTATACAGAATTATGTTGGCTAACAAATTGTATTTGAATGTTTATATAAGACATGATTCATAATTTCTAGCCTTCTAAAACATCTATGGTGAAAGAGAAATTGGATGTGTAATGACATTTGAAGGGCAAACTATGTATTTTTAAGAGGTTATCTAATTTTGGAGAGCAACAGAAACACGAGAATGTACATAACTCCATCATTTTAAAAAGTTTTAGAAAACAGTATATGAAAATTTGAATACTGGCCAAGAACTAATCTGATGGCTGCAGTGTTTTGTAAAAACAGTAACATTTCCTATATACACACACAAATTAAATTCAATGGCTACAACGAATATACTGCATGTAAATGGGACTACAGATGATGACTTACACGTTACCTTCAAGGTTATTAACACGAACCTCAGTACTAGGAGAAACTATCTGATCAAGTTTGACAGCCAGAATTGAAGATTATTGTTTAATATCATCTTGTCATTCCAAATAATTATAATATATGTGAGGGAGCTTGTATATTCTCAACTTAGTCCTATCAACAACATTAATTATTTGACAGAACTAATTATTTTGAGAATAAAAAAATCTGCTCAGCAGGGACAGAAATCACACTTTTACATGCACACCTAGCTTTCAAGGCCACACTGCCAGCACACCCAGCATCACATTTAATTTCCATTAGTGAGGCCAGTCATTATTTTAATGTGATTACATGGTGTTGTAAAATGTCCTTTTTTTATGAAAAGCAATTAATTTTCATTTGGTAACATTTTGGATGCCAAGTATTTAGAAATGACTCCTCAGAATGCAGTTTTCCTACAAATATCCATATTAACCCCCAAATCAGTGTTCGAATGGAGACAAGGACACACAAAGTAAAACATAAAGACCTGGATTTTAATTGCCATCATTAAACCACATTAATTTTGAATATTCCCATTCATGCCAGGACAGCAATAACAAAAAGAACGTTTCAATTTCCAGAGCTACAGGATAAAATGTTAAATGGCAACACTTCAAAAAAAGTTCATTTATATACATATATATATATATATATATATATATATATGAATGAAATAAGCATGTGTAAATGTTTTTTCATCATATTTGATTACATACTGATTGTAGATGTTATAAGTTAGTCAGCCTTGATTATCAGAAAAGTTTACCAGATGTCATAAAGTAAAAGGCGAGAAAAAGGCTGCAAAATAAACACCGCAGCTCTAAAAGACACTGAAAAGCAACCATTTGCAACATTTTGAAAATTGAGTTTTTTGAAATCATCACATTTCAGGTTTATAGGAAGCATTACACACATGATGTTACATTTATCCTGCTTCATATCATCCTGGATATAGGAGAAAATAAATTATTTAAAGTCACCTTATTTATAAGCTCTCATAACAAGAGAATAGGTTTTTGCTCAGGAAATGCCAATGAGTTTTATATCCTTCAATTAAATCCAAGGTTAGGCCTTTTCCCTGGAAATATGAGAAAACACCATGATTTCTTCTTAATTGGCTTTGCCTTGCCTGGGAGTTCCCTAAATCACACTGCAGGAGCATAATACACAACAGGTCTCTACCGTCTGTGTTCAGTGCTTAAAACAGGCAAGTGCTTAACTGGTTAAAAGGAGGTATATGGGTAAATAAAGTTTGTGTAAAAAATAATTCTCAGATCTTACTAATGATTTTTAATGTCTCTCATTTTGCTTCTGTTTTCTTCAGCTTTATGGCGGTAAAATGGACCAAAAAATTGTATATAGTTGAGGTGTACAACTTGATGTTTTAATATATGTATAAATCATGAAAGGATCTCACTTATATATGGAATCTTAAATGGTCAAACTCAACAAAAGCAGAGAGTAGAATGATGGTTGTTGGCACTAGAGGGAAGGGGAAACGGGGAGATGTTGGTCAAATGGCACAAAGTCTCAGCTGTGCAAGGTGGGTAAGTTCTGGAGAGCCAAAGGGCAGATGGTGCCGTAGTTAACAATGCTGTGCACGTGCTTGAACTTTGCTAAAGAGGGTGTACAGGCATTCTCACGAGAGTGGGAGAGTGGTGTTGGAGGACGGTAACCATGTGAAGTGATGGATGTGTCTAGCTAATGCTTGATTGTGGTGATCATTTTGTTCATTTAAGATTTGCTAAGGGCATGAAACTAGAAAGCAAACACAGGAAAACAAACGAGAGATAAAACGACTGCATGGAGACTATGCAACATGCTACTAAAAAACCAATGAGTCGATGACGAAGTCAAAGAAGAAATTAAAAAATACTTCGAGAGAAATGACAATGAAAATAAAACCACACAGAATCTCAGGATGCAGCAAAAGCAGTCCCAAGAAGGAAGTTCATAGTGATACAAGTCTTCCTCAAAACTCACAAACAATTTCGAATAAACAACCTAAACTACCACCTAAAAGAATTAGAAAAAGAAGGACAAACAAAACATAAAGTCAGCAGAAGGAAAGAAAGAATACAGATCAGGAAGGAAATATATAAAATAGAGATTAAGAAAAAAAAGAATAGAAAAAAATCAATCAAACCAAGAGCTGTTTTTTTGAAAGAGTAAACAAAATTGACAAACCTCTGGCCATGCTCACCACGAAGAAAAGATGACACAAACAAACAAAAAACTCAAACAAAAACAAAACAAAACAAAAGATTTGCTAAGAAACCTCACAATTCACTTACTTAATATTTACTCCTGTTTCCCCCAAACCAGTATTTTATTGATAACAAGGAGGAACACCAGTTTGAAGAAATAATTTTAAAAATTCACTATAAGCCCCTCCACCAAAATGTAAGCTACAGAAGAAAGCTGGCTGCATATTCTCAATATTCTATTTCTAGCATTTACTCCCAATACTCTTCCCATAGTAAATACTTCAAGTTTTGCCTAATGAAATGTGCATTGATAAGGCAGCATAGAGAGAAAAAAAATCAGCAAAACATCTTTTATCTCCTGAATAAACAGGGCTTCACCAAGCATAGCTAAGTAAAAGAAATTTAAAAAGCTGTGACTATAATTACAGTGCAGACTTTCTGTAGACTTTTCCTATGGAATTATATAAAGTCTTTCCTGTCTTCTCAGGAAATACAACATTTCAACTCAGTAGTGTGGTTATGGTTTTTGCTTTCACATCTATGACGATATATGACAGTCTGTTGAAAAGTATGTTATCATTACCCTGATCCTCTTAAAAATATATATGATGAAAAGGCAGTTTCATTTGGCTGTGAATAAGAAGAAAGCACACAGAGTGCTATGGAAGCATTGATGATTAAACTTAAATCTGTATTAACTGCAGCATCTCCTACTTTCCTCACTAGAGGTTAGAAGTACTGCTAATGAGCACCTTCCACACTAGAAAGGTTAGAAGTACATCTTCCTATCAGGCATTTAGTGCTTTACTCGAGGTGCCATGTTAACAAGTCCTAAAAGGAGATCCATTAGTAGTCGCAATGAGACTTTTTAGTCAAAGTAAGCAATTAATGGAATTATGAATAATGGTTATTATTCAATTCAATCATAGAAAATGACATTGACTATAAAAAGAAGGTCTTGATATTGCTCTATGAAGTAGTTAGAATTTTGAAGAGCTAATCATATAATGGAAATAATATCCTGGGGTGACGATACTCAGTCTATGACATGCAAACTCAAGAGAGCTTATTCATGTGGAGCATGAAACTCTTTTATGAATTTCTAATTTACAAATCTGGGTATTATACTAGCTTCTACAGGACACAGGATAGTCATGTGGCTCGTGGTGACTAATAATTACAACAGAGTTATGTTGGCTTCCAGCAAACAGAAATGGGATGATTTCTTTCCTACTCAAAAATAAAAGCGAACTTAAAAATCATTGAAATTGTATGTACGATATAGATGAAAGGAAACACTGTTAATGATCTATATAACGTTTTCCTTATTTATATAATCTTGAGAGTTCAGTATATCATGAAAGAGTAGAAAGCTAACTTCCTTCCCCAACCCTCACTCTTTCCATTCTACACGTGTACAAATCAAGAAGGAGTAGTTAAATCAGTGAATTTATTCTGCGTCATCCAGCAAAGTACAGTTACCAGCAGGTGTAGCCACCACGTTGTGAAAGGTGTAAACCCAGACTCTGTCCCTGATTTGCAGACCAGTCAGTAAGTTGACTCAGGCCTTACAAGAGGTCCTTACAGGTTCCATCTCTCTTGTTCTGTCTCCACATAGATGTTCACGCGGTGATCACGGAGACAAGTTTCCAGCCACGCTGCACCACTTACCCGCCCTACCTCCCACCAGGTGGCAGTAGCGTCCCGAGATCTGGAGGGAGGTTTTAACGAGGAGAAGGAAGCGGCCGCGTCTTAGATCGTGAGCCTAAGTGGTGCCATGACCCAGTTTTTCCAGAGCTTGAATTAGAAAATTGAGCACTCCTGTAGCTCTTAAGGCACATTTGGAATCCTATCAGTTGTTCTCCATGTCTTTACCCTCATTGGAAATTGCAGTAAGAATGAGAAGAAGATTTCTGGGATTTTTTTTTATTTTGGACTTGGGGGGCCATAATACCATAGGAAAGTATCAAAACTGTCCTAACACTATACTGATTACTTATAATGAGCACTAAAAAATGGGAGAAGATTGAAGATAAAACTGTAATTACATTACTGTGGATCTGATTGACTGTAGTTCAAAGTGTTCTTGGAAAGCTTAAGTCAGGGCTGGATATACATATGTATATATATATATATATTCAGATACATATGTAAGATATATCTAAGTATCTAGACATATATTCCCAGATATTTATACATACGAAGAGAATCATGGCTATAGACAAGCTAATGTTTGCTTCAATAAGAGAGTTCATTCTGGGAATGATAGTTACATCTTGAAATCATGTAAGTGTATACTCAGGAGTTTCATTTGCTTGGTTAGAGAATTGTACCAATATAGGCATGGTTACGAGTTGATTGTTACAATAGAGGGAAGTGTCTAAACAACACTGGAAGGGACAAGATCCTGTCAGTCCTGTCAAACGTCCCTTGGAGGGAATCTACAGCATTCCAAGTGTTCTCATCCCCAAACGGAACACCCGGTGATACTACTAACTAGTTTGCAAACTTTGGACCCTGGGGATTATTTTTGATAAAACCAGTCCTTTCACCACCTTGCTTGTTGACATGGAAAGCAGACTGGGGTCTAAATGGTCCATAACACCATGATTAATCCTACAACAACAAAATGAAAAGAATAATAAATTCAATATTATTTTTTATTTTTGCTGCAATTAATAGTCTCACTAACTGAAACCCTTTGTTTTGCCACAAAGAGCAACTTTTCTAGTAGAAAAGGCTGATGATATTCAATAAATATGCGCTTATATGTGTCAGGTACAGTGTTTTCCCTTATTATACTTAAATATCACCAAGTTATATTAAACACTTTATAGAAAAGCAGATAGAAACCCAGAAGGGTTCATAATATTCCAAAAGCATATAGCTAGTGACTGGTGAAGCAGCCTGTCTAGCCTCAAAATCTAATTATCTTTCCACTTTAAGATAGCAAGTAGTAACCAGCAACTGGTAACTCAGTGGTTTTCCCCATCCCTGCTACTTCTGAAGAGATGCCTTACACATCTGCTTCTATTTATACGAATGAAAAAGCCCAAAGTCACAGATAGAAGAGAAAACACACACCTAATTAATTTTAAGGTTGTAAACAAGTAAAACAAAAAAAACGGTAAATAGCTAAAGTTTTCAGAGTGAAGATAAGTGGAAATAAAACTAACTTATAGTTAAAACAATTCCCAAATATCATATGCCTTATATAAATAAATTAGTTACCTATTCCTAAAAGCTTCCATATGCTAGGTAAATATGTACAATTATGAAACTGCATGTTTTCAGATCAAGGTATATTTATTTCTTTAAAATGTGTTTTCATGGATATTTTAAAAACATAAATTACAGGATAGTGAGGACTAAAAACAGAAATAACTTAAAACCAACAGAGTATTGAACAAATCATCACAAATTCAAAATGACACTTTTAAAAATTGATGTCTCAAAATATTTTACATCTCTCTGACTCTGTTCCAGTTATCTTGGAAGGAAGGATAATCCATGTACCACTTTAGGCACATCTAAAGGCATGTAAAGTGTGTACCCTTTGCTAATTTGCAGGTCAGTTTTTTTTTTTTTAAATGGAAACTTGTTCCCCAAGGAAGAGCTAAAGTGAAGACTTTAGTCTTTATTGTGTATATTAAAGATGAATATATGTTGTATCTGTTGGAAACATATAATAATGGAACATCTCTGAGAGTTTATAATCTATTAAATGGCAAATACAACCATAAATCCAAATAAAATGATAACACAAGAAACTATTATGTATAATGCCTTGTTAAAGATATATTCATTCTTTTGTATAATGTGTACCTATTTGTATTATTGGTATTCACAGTTAATGAAAAACACAATCTCCTATGGTATCTGGTACACTTTGTAGAATTTGAGGCATTTGAATGGTTAGTTAAAGAGAAAGGTTTTCAACAGATTAAAAAAACATGAACAGCTTCATAGAATATTCAGTTTGACGGGTGAACTACATACATATAAAGAAGCAATATGGAGATCTGCTGAAAGGACAAATTAAGGTCAGGCTGCAGAGATTCTGAATGCACAGCAAAGGGATGTGAATGTAATTTAGACGCAAGGAAGGTTTATTGAAGTTTGTTTGCTTTCGGAACAGGGATATAACACAGTATCTAAATATTTGCAAAAATATCTTGTAATCACATTTCTGCTTTAGCTTATACAATTGAATCATATAAATGAACTTCTTAAGAGAGGCTGCTTCTAAGGGCAGGAATTACTGTTCTGGATTTGGAATGGAAAGTTACTTTTCATTATGTATCATTTATTTTTATTTTTTTTAAACCAGGGGTTTGTAGTATCTTCACATTGAATTGAAAAAGTAACATAGAAAAGAAGAGCAAAAATGCCTCACTGTATCATGCAGTATATTTGAGTCTTGCATTCTCTCCAATTAACTTTTTGTTAATTGTCAAGTGGCAATGTTAGAGTACTAAAAAAGTTGGTTGCTTATACTTCTAAGTTACATACTAATTCTATAATAGAATTATTGTGTGACTTCTAGAAATTGCTTTATTTATATGAAACTTTTGCTTTAAAACTAGAATAACAAAAATTTCTATTCCTCTATTTTTTTCATAATTTTACAAAAAAGCAAAATGATAAGGATCTAGGGAGTAAGAATAAAGGACTGGCTCTAATGCTCCAACGGAAACACGGAACTAGAAGGAAATCTGTAACTGTTACAGGACTACGTGCTTCCCAACTGAGAAACTGAGTCTATGGCAACCATGAGAGACCATCATCAGAAATTTACAAAATATACCTGTCAGAATAGCCAAAATCCAGAACACTGACAACACCAAATGCTGGTGAAGCTATGGAGCAACATGAATTCTCATTCATTGCTGGTGGGAATACAAAATGGTACAGCCATTTGGAAGACAGTGTGGTGATTTCTTACAAAACTAAACAGAGTCTTACCATATCACCCAGCTGTCACACTCCTTGGTATTTACCCAAAGGAACTGAAAATGTATGCCCATACAAAAGCCTTCACATGGATATTTATAGCAGATTCACTCGTAACTGCCAAACTTGGAAGAAAACAAAATGTCTTTTCTTAGATAAATGGTAATAAGCTCTGGTACATCCAGATAATGGAATATTATTCAGCACTAAAATGCAATGAGCTATCAAGTTATAAAAAGACAGGGAGGAACCCTAAACGCATGATATTAAATGAAAGAAGCCAATCTGAAAAGGCTACATCCAACTGTACGAAAATCTGGAAAAGGTAAAACTGTAGAGACAATAAAAAGATCAGTGCTTGTAAGGGGCTGGGACAGTGGCCAAAAGGCTGAGCACAGAAGATTTTTAGGGCAGTGAAAATACTGTGATATCAAAATGAGAGGTGAATGTCATTATTCATTTCTCCAAACCCACAGACTGTATGATACAAAAGTGAACCAAACTATGGATGTGGGCAACTGTAATGCATAAATACAGGTTCATCAATTGTCTCAAATGCACCACAGTGGAGAGAAGGTAGGGGAGAATGTTATGCGTCTTTGGGGGCAGGAGATGTATGAAAAATTTCTCTACCTTCCTCTCAATTCTTCTGTGAAGCTAAAATCTCTCTAAAAAATTGTTGTTAAAAAAATTTGTAAGACTAATTCCAATCCCAGGGTAACTACTTATTTTGTAAGACATCCAAATTCATTTTTAAAAAATTTCCCTCAATAGTAGGCAGTTTTGTCCCGGAGTTTTCATCTTTGGTTCTCGTTAAAGCATTAAGAAATGCTGAGAATTTAATTACAGGATATACAGTAAATATATTCACAGTGTTTAATTTTTTTAAATTGTCAATTAATGCTCTATTAAGGGCAATTTCAGGAAAATTCAGTCAGTGAGTTCTTTTCAACCTATGAAGAATAAATAACTAAAATTAACACCCACAAATGTCTTACCTTGATGTATGTATTTATCTAGTGTAACAAATATTTTAGATGAAAAAAGAAAGAAATGCTAAGAAAACATTAGGGCCACTTTCTAGAGCCCTGCCCGCAACCCCCCCCCCCATCCCCATGTTGAATCTAACAAACTCTCCTGGGAGACTCAGTACAACACTAACAGATGGGTGGGCTCTGTCTGTGTGTGGAGGATTTGCGCTCTGTCATGTAGAGGGAGAGTGAATTTCTTGTCCTCTGGACCACATTGGAACACTGAGGACTGTGGCAGCAAGGGGGCCAGGTGAAGATTCAACTCTCCCTGGTTTACAGGACAGGGCTGCAGCATTACAGATGCCACTGCCATGATAGTCTATGTGCACGGTGGCCCCGCACCCTGCCTGGCCATACCCGGCCACCCACTCTGTGAAATGGGCACCTACTGAGTCTCTGGCTTAGTAAGAACTGCTTTGAAAGCTGCCCAAGGAGGCTGACTTTCTGTTCCTATCCCTGAGCCTCAGATTTGTCTAAGTCTTGAGACCATAAAGACCTGGGAGCTTAGAGGCTGCTGAATGGAGAGCAGAGAGCTTAAGAGCTGGGCCATTACCAGCCAGCGGAAGACACTGCCGCCCTTCCCTCCATCTGTTGGTTTGTCCCCTCTTGAGACTTCCCACTAGCTTGACCTGCTCCAAGCATCACCAAAGACATGGGGAGATAACAGTGAGGAGCAAACCGCCTCAGACCTCAGAACTAGGGAAAGGGGTGGGGGGAAGACAACTTTACTAGGTGGCTCCTAGTAAAGTAATGTTGCTAGAGGAGAAAGATAACTTTCTCACACAGGGAAAAAGAAGGAATGGAGGAAGGGAGGAAGGGAGGGAGAAAAAGAGGAAAGAAGGGAGGAAGGACAAATCTGTCTATAATTTTGCCTTTCCAGAATGTCATGTAGTTGGAGTCATACAGTACATAGCCTTCCTTCTCAGACTGCCTTCTTTCACTTAGTAACATGCATTTAAGTTTCCTCCCTGTCTTTTCATGGAAGAAAGGAAGGAAGAAAGTAAAGAAAAGAGAAAGAAGAAAAAAGAGCTCCCTAATGAGAAATCCAGCATAAATACAGACTTAAGAAACTAAAAAACAAAATGTTATTCACTCCTACAAAGCAAAATATATCTCAAAACAAAGAGAAAATGGAAAGATTAAAAATAATCAGGGAACTATAATAAGGAGGAGGTTATGACAAATCAGGGAGACAGAACACGCAAAATACAAGTCATACTAGAAGGAAAAACATGAACTACTGGAGAAGGGGTCGAAATTTGAAAGATAATAATATGAGATTTCTCTCATTTAAAGAAAGATTTAATTTTGTATCACAGAAAGTCTAGCTCCAAACAGGACTTTTTTTTTTAAGTACACACAGGCATATCCAGGTGAAGTTTCAGAGAAAATTTTATGATCTCTAGACAAAAAAAAAAAAGTAACTTAAAGAGAAAGAGTCAAAGAGTATAAGATCTCACTTTGTCATAGGAAAGTAGAAATATGGCAGAGAAAATACTTGTAGTATTTGTAGGGTTCTAACTTACAGATGAGGTTAGAGAGTATAAGGAAAAGGGGAAAAAGAAAAGAAGGCCATATTTTTAAGGTTATTTTAAAAAATTACCCCTGATGAAAATACCACGTATCATATAATTCCATTTACATCAACTGTATATGTAGGAGTATTCATAGAGAAAGCAGTATGAAAGACAGTCGGCAAAAAGACTTTCTGTAATGGGATTTCAGGTTTTTTTGTTTCCTTACCTATGCGCCTCTTCATTTTTAAAAATTATTATCATGCATTACTTATACCATCAGAGGAAACAATAAATCTACTCTTATTTTGGGAGAAAAAAATTCTTCCAAGTTTTGCTTCCTCATAACTCCTCCCAGAGGTCTTCAGATCTGTTTACAAAATACTGCAACATAAGTGGAATCCTTTCTCTCTATGACGGCCCCCTAAAAATATGAATAAATATTTGCAATCTACATGAATGGAAATTTAAATCATTTTGAATGACTCCCTCCAGGACTCGTCTCCCTACGCTCTAGAAATGCTTGCTTTTCTCACAGAAATCTTCTACCACCAATTGCCATTCTTAAAAATGGAAATTTTCCCTCTCTAACTTACCCTCAGCCTAAATTGCACTCAAATCTTTTTCTTCCTGAAAAGTATTCTTGGAAACATCCATTTCCTTCACACAATAAATATGCATTCTCTCCTCAAATCCTCTCCTAGCCCCTGCTTTCCTCTTCTCCTTCCTCCCACAGTCAAATGTCTCTACAGATTTGTCAACTCTCATTGACTCGTGTTCTTATTTGACAGTGCCAGCCTTCAGTGTCTAGAGGAAGCACGAAACACCAACAACCAAAAGCTGCTTAGCTCCAGGAATTTTTCCAGGCAATGCTGTGAGGCAGACGTTAAACATTATTATAGAAACAAGAAGTTATATATAGTCCATTTATTTCCAAGGTGGGCCCAGTATTACCCTGGAAATGATCTTCTTTATAGGAGTCAACCAAGTGGCCACTCAGCTATGCAAATGTATGACAAGTAATCACCCTTTGGAGAACAGGTAGCAGGGGATAACTTGACCTTCAGTGGCCCGACTGAAACTGGCCCAGCCAATGTCCCTTGAGAATATGAAACGAATGTAAAGGAGGAAATAGATCAATTTAAAGAGCCCAAGGTTTCTCCTGGGAAAAAAAGGAGCAAGGCTTAGAGGTTCACCCCAGGGCCAAACAAGACTGAAATTTTATATTCAGGAGCCATTTATAGCAATGAAGCAAGGTAACAAGAAGAGCCAGGGCATTTGAAAAATGGGAATCTCTTGGGAACTGGGTTCCCAACTATCCATCTGTGTGTTTTTTAAGACTAAGAAACCTTCAAATCTGTACAAATTTTGGAGGTTGGTGAGGTCTCAAACAGTTAATATTAAGCTCTTTGCTAAACTTTATAGATGATAACTCATACAATTAATTGGACAACAACAATATTCAACCATATTTGTACCATGAACTTTGTGAAGCAGGTCATACAATTTGTGCTGAAGGGGAAAAAATTTGTTACAATCATTTCCAAATATGAAGTAATTGTACCATGAAAATAACTCTCTCTGTAAAGTGAAGTTATAAATTATCTCTTGATAAATGATTTGCTGTTACTGTACCTTGCACGGATGCTAACACTTCAATCATCCTTTCTCTACAAATGCTATTTTGGTTTCAGTATCAATGCAAATGCAGAGTTAATGTTTCATAATCTCACTCGATGGAAATAAACATCTTTCCTCTGTTGACTTCACAGTCCTGTTAAGAACATTGTTGCCTCAATAACATTTTTCTCTGATAGTAAATCCTTACTGCTACATCTTTGCCAAACTAGATCAATTTTATTTGCTTTTCTGTTTCTCATTAACAGAGCTTGATAAATAAATTCATTATAAAGTAAACTTTAACACCCAATTTGTACACAGATGTAATAGAGAAGGTGTTTGCAAACTTCTTCTGTACAGGAATAGGTAGTATAAATTTTAGGCTTTGCAGGCCATTTGATATCTATTTCAATTACTCATTTCTGCCACTGCAGCTTAAAGCAGCCATAGACAATATGAAAATAAATGAGCATGGCTATGTTCCAATAAAACTTTATTTACAAAATCTGGTGGCAGACAATATTTGACCTGTGGGCCATAGTTTATTGACTCCTGCCTTATACTAAAAATATTGGGTAATAATTTCACACTTTAAAGGTCTTTTTCTATTAGCCAACCACCTGCTTCAGGGTCTATTTATTTTATATCAAATATTCAGCCAAAGTAGAAGTGCAGTGAAGCAGAACTTGACTTCCACAAATGGATTCAGAGACTTCTCTTCAAGTATATTTATCTCAGTTTTCTTATTAGTATTCCATAATCCAGTAGCTTACCAAGGGTGGGGTGGTGGCAGCAGTACACCAGGGTGCAGGAGAGTCTAAACAGTGTCAGTGAAAATTACCTTTCCTGAAAAAAAATTCTTGGTTGGTCTAAATTCTAAACAATTGCTTTGGTTATTTTTGATTTTAATGCTTTATTTGTAAGTTTCAAATTGTCCTGTGCTTATTATTTATACTTAAAAAGAAAAAAGGCATATTCTACATGGGCATTAATTCAGACAACTGTGTTATACAGTTACTAAGACACCTATAAGTATTTCTAGAGCAAATTTGTGAAGGTTTGGATCATTCAAAATAACCCAGGGCGTCATATATGCACAGCACATGCTCTGCCACTAAGCTATACCTTCCCCCTGCTTTCCTTTGAAAGTGTTCTGTTCATTACTTGATGTTTGAGAGGAACTTCCCTACACTACGGTTCTACCAGACTAGCCATCATTTGACATTTCACACCTTCCTGCCTTGGCTTATGTTGTTTCCCAGCCTGGTCTCCTGCCACTTGATGAGCTCTTTCTCCTCCGAACACCACATCCAGAATTATTAACTCCCTCTCTGGTTATCCTATAGCATTTTAAATCTATCTGCATTATGCTGCAGTGGCAACTTACTAGATTTTATCCTATTGAATTGTTTATATTTTACCTTCTAGATCTCTAAGAAAATTGAAATCTCATCTGTTCTTGTTGTAGCTTTCGTAACATCTAGCCTTATTCCTGGCAGTGCAGGCAGTCAATACATATTTATTAAATGAATGGGTTTATTGAATGACCCTTTTTTCTTGATTTCTAAAGTGCTATTTCAAAAAAAAAGTGTCAACTTGATAAAAGTTTTACCAGAAAGAGAAGCTGCATTAAACATATGCCGATTTAAAAATGCAACTTAATTTCAGAAATATTAAAATGGAGAATTGTTTTACATCTCTGAATTACTTATTATACATATGACTTCTGTGAACATTAATGAAAATATCTTTTTGATAAAATTCCAGATGGGACTAGAAGGGAGCTTCCAAAATATGATAAAGGGCACCTATGAAAAACTTACAGTTAATATCATGCATAATCATAAAACATCAACCCTTGTTCCCCTAAGAGAAGGAATCAGGAAGAGATGTCTCCTAATGTCACTTTATTTCAACACAGGAATTTTTAGCAAGTGCAATCAATACTCTAAGAAAAAGAAGTAAGAGGCACACAGATTGGAAAGAAATAAGCATGATTGGAAAGAAGTGTAACGGTCATTATTCATAAACAACATAATTGTTTATGAAAAATATCTTTATGAATGTTACAAAAAACTCTAGAAGATCAACTCTTCAATTCTGTAACATTGTAGGATGCAAGGTCAACATACAAAAAGCATCTGTATTTCTATATAATCTAGTGAACAATTGGAAAATGAGATTTAAAGCAATGCAATTTACAATAACCATAAATCTTTTTTTTTAATACAACATTACTGAGATATAATAGACAAAAAACTGTACACAGTTAATATATATAACTGAATGAGTTTGGAGATAAGAATAATAAATATAGTGGATGGAAGGAAGTTTTTAGAGGTGGTGAATATTATTATGGCACAAACAATCTCTTAAAAGTTGACTATTCTCAAATTCTAACTGTCCTTTATATCTTGCCCTGGCCAAGACTTGTATACCACCTTCTGCCAGCACACTAGACTCCACTTCTGATCTTTATAAAAATTGGCTTTGATAGCAAAACATTTATTCCATAGCTAATATACTCAGAGATCTGTCCACTCAAGTATACTAAACATTGTATTAGTATAAAAAATTAAAGGAATTTTAAAATATTTCATTTATTTTAAACCTTTTCATGGACTCTAGAAATGGCTTCTCTTTTCAGCTCAACAGGAATTACAACACTCTCTATTTTGAACCCTAGCCTACCACTACATTTCTTGACTATCTTCTCCCCATCCTCTTTGACTTATTTGCTTACCTCTTCCAAAATTCTGTTTTTCTGCAGAGTAGTTTCTCCCACCCAGCCTCTAAGCTATCTGTTTTTCTTACACTATCTAATTTAGGATGTGCACAGAAATCCTTAATTACAAAGCCAAAGGCACTCAATAAGGTGTCTAGGTAAACAAAGACAGTTGTCTTCCTAAGGGAATTCTGTACACAGCTCTTAAAGCAAGCATCTTTTCCCCCTCACTGAGGCAAGATCATTAGAAGCATGAATGTACAGACACATTCAAGATCGTTAACCCATTTTACTTTTCTTTTGATAACGATGATGATCACAACCATGAGTTACTCACAATTAAAGTGCACCTTTCTATTCTTTCTTTCTAGTTATTCTTCATGATGTTCTAAATTTGGAACATATATTAGATGAGATTCGGAATACATATTAGACGAATATCTTGTAAAGAGTTCAGAATAATATTATTATATCCAGCTATAAATATAATTAATAACTAAAATATATTTATTTGACAATAAGAGCAAGGGTTCAAGTATTAGGCCCCATTGGTCTACTAGTTTATATCTGCTAGAGGATTAAATTTAAAAAATTAACAATTTTAAATAGGGTATATCCTAGGTTCTCAGTAAGTACCTGTGAATTAACTGATATCTATTCCTTTGGAACTAAAAATACTTCCCAATATTTTTTTGCTCTCTTTTCAGTAAGATTAATCTATGGCCTTCTGTGGATCAGAATTTATTTGCTCAAATCAGCTTTGACTTTCACATCTCAGGATGCAGTTTCCAACTTCAGGCAAAATAATTTACAACTACTGGACATTAAAAGATGCTCTGATGAACTGAGGTGGTTAATGTTTCCAAATTCTCAGCGGATTCAGTAATCTGCTCTGGGAAGACTGGCTCAAATGGAAACAGCTGGGTTTTGATTAAGAGACTACTTGAGGATTATCATACATGTTCTTTTAAGGTCTAGAAACCAGACTCGGGAGAAGAGGGCAAAGCATAATAAGTAGCAATGAAGTAATCTGCAAAGAATAGATACAGTTCCTCCTGCTTCCCCGCAGTGTTCCTCTCCTATAAGAACAATCATTAATTATACCACCAGTATAGGAATGTTTCCAGGACAAAGCCCCCCAAACTGTCAACTGACTGGCCATCTTAAAGACAGGAAATACAATAATTTGAAAACAGCTACAGTCATTGCTTCCCAAGGTGAGGCTGATCCTTAGTTTTGAAATGTCAGGCACTATTTGAATCCTAAATACAGGTTCCAGGAATTTTGAGGGAAAAAAAAAGTCTTGTGCCATTTTTGTGGTTAATTAAATGGTTGGCCCCAGTTTTTCTTTTTGTTAATGTTATGTTGTCCATCTTTGATTACAGTGTTGATGGAAGGAAGCAGGAGAGACTGCTTTCTGCATTCAAAACAGGAACCTTATTTTAAGCATCCAATTATCATGTAATATTTATATATAATGATAATGGACAGCCAGGGTCTTCCGGAGAAGGAAGTATATTTAATTGGGGATAACTTAGGAGATTTTAATAAAGGAATTGCTTACAAAAGTGTGTGCCCCTGGGAAGAAACAGTGAGAGAGAGAGAGAGAGAGAGAGAGCGAGCGAGCGTGAGCGAGCACATGCGCACTAGTTAGTGCACGGAAGCACTGGGGCCAACCTTGTTTGCCCTTCCTGGGCAAACAGGATGCAGGATTACCCTTTATAGAGAGGTAATTAAAATAATATCTAAAGCTCTTCTGAATTACAGAGAAAACTTCCAATCTCAGGTATTCTGATTCACCTTATTTAGGGCAGGGCCAAGCATCTGTAACTTTAGAAGCCAAAATAGGTGATTCTGATACATTGACAACATTGATAGACTGCATAGTATTTTTGCTTATGCAAAAAGTGATCATCCAGAAAACCGGATGTTGAAGTTATTTTTATTTAGACATTAGATCAGATTTCCTTTTCTTCTCTCCTCTGCCATTCAATTGTTTCCCCTGTTCAGAACACATTACACTGTTTGTATTTATTTCAATTTATTTATCTTTTTGCCTTTCCTCCATTTGGCAATGAATTCTCACTATAGGGGACAATCATTTCATCTCTTTGACCAGGATGCATTTACTGTCTTAGTAGGGCTAAATCACTAATCTTCTAAACAGAGGTATAGATGAATTCTGTTAAGGAATAAAAATACCATAAAGATGTGACACCCATATCCACATATATAAAACTCCTGGGTTTTAGAATGATTAGCAATCCATATCAATACATAGTCTGTATCACAAAGACTTTTACTGATAATCTTCCACTGAGAATTCATGCCTGAAAGAAACAGAAAGGGGGTTTTAAAGTAAGAAAAAATTAAAATGTTATTTGATCTGTGAAATTTAAAAAAAGACTGGTTGATTTAGTGAACAAGTATTTAGTTGGAGAAATTAAAAATTAATGGGAACCATTCTTGACTTATGGCAAAAAAGGGGTTTCTGTTCTGATACTCCTCTACATTATTTGTTTGGTCTGATGCAATTAGTGTTTAAACCTGTTTGGCAGCTATATCTTTCTCTGAATCCTGAAGGCAGTTTAAAATATCACTGGAGAAATAATGTGAGAAATATTATTTATTGTCTCAGCTCTGAGAACCAAGATAAAATGTTAAAAATCACTTTCTGTAAAGCTGTGATCTGATTCTTTTCTCTGAAGTACAACTCACAAAATCTGCTTAGTATTTTTGTCTTTGCATAAAGTGATTCCAAAAAGGACCCGGGAGTCACATTGGATTTAGACAGAGACAGAGCATGCTCATGGTGAGAAAGACACGGGGTTAGATGCTACAGGAGAATCCCTAATACCCAACAGTTACAATCTGCTTTACAAAAAAAAATTAAGCACAGATGCATGAATGGTGTAAGGAAGTAGGAGGCCATCTGTGAGTGAGGTCAAAATGACCAAAACAGTCATTATGGAGACAATAAGAACAGAAAGAGTTGAGATCTGACATAGAAAATAAAGTAGGGGTAAGATTTGTACTTTACAAAGGGGTAAGTGAGTCAGACAGAAGCAAAGAGAGTGGCATATGATCATCCCAAATGTTCTAGCGCCATGTTATTTGGCCAGCGTGAGGAGCACTGAGGTCTTCCTTGCATCCCTTTTACTCTGTATTCTGTCTGTGAATCACCTCACCTTCCAAAACCATGCTTTAATTACTATAAAAATCTAATGCTACAAAACCTGTTTTGCTACAGATGTATTTACACTGGAGCTCCAGCTGTGGTTACTGCAGTTACCTACAGGGCCTCTTCAAAATGACAACGCTCAAAATTGAATGAAAACGTTTATCTAAGGTTGCACCCCCTTCTGCATTTGCTACGTCATTTTATAGCTCCAACCTTTTCCTCAAATGAGTAAGATGTCACGACCGTAGGTTAGCACGAGAAACGTGTTTGCTCTGGTTCCATGGATATGTTTATAAGTAGAGTAAATGTATTTGAGACGTGCGGCAATAAGGGAATGAAGATACTATTTGGATAGATGTGGGTTGGAAGAGAGTAAATGTGAGACAAGAACCTACAGGTATCAAGAGGAATAGGACATTATCAGCAAGTAAACCTCTGTTAACCTCCAGGGAGTAATAGTAAGAGTACAAGGAATAGCATTTGATGAGATTAAAAAAAAAAAAGATGAATACTTCAAATGTCTTGATTTTGGTCTTTTTAGAAAGCAAGACAGATTTTTCCACAGAGTTAAGTATGGAAGTAGAAGCTTGAGGGGTGCTTTGACTATTCAATAGGTTGTTTGTGGAATAAGGTTTTATCTAGGAATGATTCCATGCTAACTTTCTCTTGTTATAGTCAGTTGGATATATGAAACAGGATTACATTCATCTCACATTTTAATGAGCACAGCCTCTGACCTCCCCATCTAATCAGAGAGTTCCACTCCAGTCTCCCCTACTACCATGCTCCTCTCCTCAATGGTGATTTTCCGTATGGACCCAACCACAGCCTCTATCTCAGATTATAAGATGTAGGAAGTCGGGGCTGTATCCACTTCCATTCACCACTTTATCCATGACACCTGGTAGTAATAACTCAAATATCGTTGAATGAGTGCCTGTTTTTAGTATAATCCTTCCAAACTCCTAAACTGATTCATATTTCACCTCGTATCATTGTATCATTTAGTAAACTTAACACCAAATTGAAAAATCTTCTGTATTGTCATTCTTTTGACTAAATACTTAATACTTTTATATATCATACGTTCAGCCAAAATATTCCAACCTAATAAGCTTTCTTGAAAGTGTTCATTAATGCAACTGACTTGATCCACTCCAAAGGAATGAGACAATAGAAACTGAATAGGTTTAAAAAAAAAATTCTAGACACCATACCTACAATAATTTCTTTAGCCACTAGGTACAAAACACATTTTCTTTACTAGAAACTTCTTTTACCACTAATTATCTAATTTACCAGCAAAGAATTTATCACGATTCATATTCCTCATTAAAGAAACTACCATCCTTTCTCATTAGTATACATCTAAATGTATTTCTCTTTCTCGCCCTTCACGAAAATAGAGCTGTTTGCCCTCAGAAATTTTACATTAGAGACTTTTCCAATCTGTCCAAACTTGTTTTACACATTTTAAAATATCTTTTAAAAATATCTAAAAGGGGTTTCCCTCACATCTGTGATTTCTCTGTTCTGTCAAAGAAATATACAGCAGAGTAGTGAGTACACTCACCACACAAAACTTAGTCTAAGATACTCCTAAAAATCCCAGTTTCCATAGCAAAAGCACTTGCAGGAAGTACATTTACAGGGATGCCTCTTTGCAATCCGTAAAAACTGGACTTTTCACCTTCAGGACAAGGTCAAGATAAAGCCTGAGAGATTATCACAATTGCAAATATATTTCCTAAGTAACAACACTACGGAGCTTGAAATTCCATTGGCGGAACACAGTCCACGTATACAAGGTTTTAAAGAGCTAGAAAATTTACAGTAGCCCCATGTACTTTGCTCATAAACTTGTACTTACCCCATTTCTGGGTTGTAACAATAGTTTGTAAGTAGATAAGAACACACATTTCTAGTTGGGAAAAATAATTGTTTTTCTTTTCTCTAACTGTTTCCCATTACTTTTATTAAAAAGATTTTTTTAACTCAAACAATTCCAAAGATTTCCAAAATTTTGGGCAAATAGCAATAAGACCTTTTACAGACCTTTTGCATGAAATGACTGTGGTGGAAATTACGTACTATTAAAATTTTGTTTTCAGCTAATTTAAACTTTCTGTTTTAAAATAATCTTCAGTCAACAATTCATTTTACTGTTAAGCCTCCATTTCTTTTCCATTTGAAATGTTGTAGCAAAAATGGTGCCAATAGTGGTGAAATGGACAATACATCAATTATTGAAACAGCTAATAAACTCAACTGTTACTTCATCCTATACCTCATAATGACAAGAATCTTATAGTTAGGCTACTTAATGCATCAGAAACATTGATTCCCTGAATTAGAAGTCACTTTAATGGGAATAAGAATTTCATATTAAACTAAATTTCATTTTATTCTCTGAGGCCGAGATTTTTAAAAAATTAATCTTATTATGCATAACTCTGATAATAGTATTTATAATATTAATATGAACAACCTTGAATACTTCTAGAGAAGGAACTTATTTGCATAATATGCAGATTTCATAAGCTAGACCAGGGTAATAAATGTAACATAAACAATTACAACTTGATACCTATAAATGCATGGAAATTTCATTTCTTGAGTTAACACTGCCTTCATCTAACAGGATAAAATGTTAAGATTTCCTCAACTTAAAATGATTTCCAATAACTAATGAAAACTCAAAGCACATTGTTAAATTAAGAAATGTACACAAAATGAAGACACCCAAAAGCATGAACCATAGAAGATGCTGTATATTGTATTAAAAGTACTTTATCATATGAGGACTATTTTTTAAAGAAGCAAAAAGATCAACTAAAGTGGAAGGCTTCATTTTCCAAAATGTCCAAAGTTTGAAAAGTAATTTACTAAAGGAGATCAATGAATATAAGTCATAAATACATTTGAGTATTTTGTACCAAATGTCAGTCACATGAACTCACTTTTAATTTTTCATTTATCTCTTGGTAAGAATATTTTAAAGATTATTAAACATTTTAAAGATGATGATGGTGATAAACCTGTAAATCTAATAAATCCCTTCGAAGAAGCAGATTCAAATGTATTCAACTATTTATGTAATTATTAATGTATCCAATTATTTACCTAATTGGATTATCTGAGCAGATTATTGAGCACTGATACTCAATGTAAAACGTTTTCTTTGACATTCCTTTGTTTTTAAGTATATACATCAATTAGGGACTTCTTAAGAATTTATAGCACAAATGTTATATTACATACGAGAGTTTAATTCTCAAAAAAATGTGAATAAAGCAGTTGAAAAGAAAAAAGTGGGAAAAAAATAAACCATACTATTTGTACATGGATCATTCTAAAGGAACCACCCCCTCTCCCCATAGATAACGTACAGGAAAACAGACATGTAAAGGGTGGCAAGAAACTTATTTAAAGTTTCCTAATTTGTTCCCATTTTTTGCTTGACAGAATTTTAAAGCTCTGAGCTTCCAAGGTCAAGGATTTTAGTCTCTCAGTTACCATAAGAAGAGTTTTGTGGCACAGTTTCAAAGCCAATTCCATTAAAGTAAATCTTTGGGAGGGAGTAAGCTAGTAGGTGATCCACATAGGGCAGTTTTCTGAAGAAAATATTTTTGGAGCTGTTAGAATGAAGGAGAGATTTTGGAAAAGTAAAAATAAATAAGTCAAAAGATGCTTTTGCTCCTCATTCAAGCTCTAAGCACTATCCAGACTGATTCTGTTAAAAGCTGTGAGCTCATGTCCTCCTTTCCAGGGCTGTGCACACACTCTCTGTCCACTGAACAAAGCACAAAGTCCTCACCTGCATTCAGAGCTCTCTATGATCTCGTCTAACTGTATTTGCAAATGTGATTTCCCCAGCCCTTCTTCACCTTTGATGTGTTCCAGTCTAATGCTCTAGGTCCCCATACACTAAGATACTTTTCTCGACCCCCAGTTCTATAGTTCCCTGGATCTAAAATTCTCTCTTTGCATGTCCCAAATTGACCATTTCTCAATTTAAAGCCTTCTCCAGCCTCTCAGAGAGAATCAGTGTCCCTCTTTCCTGAACTCCCTTGGGACTTTTATCTTCATCTTTCTTCTGCCACCAAAGAGCTTCTTTCCCCCTTATATTATAAAAATTCATCTACTTAGTTCCCTCAAAAGAAGAAATAAAGGCAACACACTTTATGCATACAAGATGTGTATAGTCAAGGACACACAGATTCTGAATGAATGAATAACTGATGAATGAACGAACTGTCAAAGGAAAGAATGAACTGGAAAAAAGCTATTTTCAGAGTTGTGCATCAATGCATGGCTACTGGATTAGCAGCAGATGAGAAATGAGCCAATCCAGGATAAACTATTAGAATATTCTGTATAAAAGGATAAAGATTAAAGTACCAATCATAAATAAAGCCATAAAAGTGTTTTTATTGAGAAGTTTGTTGTGTAATAGACAAACACTGAACCCCTAATTTCTATGTGTAAATCATTGTCCAAAGTACTGTAATTCAATATACAGCCAGGATTACCAGATTTATTTCTCTTACATAACAAACACTCCGTAGTGTTTTTTAATGAACCAAGTAAATAGCCCAAGAATTTTACCAATATAATTCATTTTTTCCTCACAACATTCCTTGAGAAAAGTTAATATCCCCATTTTATAGATGCAGAACTAATGCTCACAAGGTTAAGAAATTTGCCCAAGGTCGTAGTTAGGATACATAATGACTATGTTCCATCTTTCAAGGGAGGTCTGCTCTATAAAATGCTTATTTGTTTATTTTTGTAGGATGTTGGCTGTATTAGAATCCTGAATGTTCTAATTTGGTAATGTGACACTTGGGAGAGTGGGGAACTTCTAATCCTTGTTGCTTTCTGTCTTTAAAAAGCCTAAATCAAAAACTTTATTTTAAAAACCCGAATTTCTGTTTATAGCAACAACTTTGCAATATACTAATTCAATGTATTTCCCACCAGGTGTGCGGTAATTTGATTTTCTATATAAAAAACAATCAGAAAATCAACACAATTTTTAGGAGAAATCATACCTCTGATACCAGGCCTGTGGATTTATTCCAGTTTCACCAAACAATCTAAAAGCCAAGAGGCAATGTCCAATGTTACACAAAAGCAGCTTGATGGAAACAAGATCCAAATGGCCTTTGATACATCAGCAGGGTCCGAATGAGGAAGTCGAAATGACAGTAACCTGGCATCTGCATTTCAGGGAGCTTGGGCTCCTGCTAAAATAATTGCGATTAACAACCCCAGCTTTATGCACTAACAAGCCAAGTTTGATTGTAATTCGTTGCTGTGTAACATCCCTCTAACATGTAATTATACACAATGACTAGTGAACTAGGAACCAACAAACAAGGGACATGGAATAACTGTCAGATGGGAAGAGGCAGGCTCTGGAATGCAGGCTGGCGCCCCGCCGGCCCGCTGCGGGGGCGGCACAAGAGCTTCTCCCCAAGATCGCCGGGAGAATCACCGGCAGCAACACGCAGCGTCCACGTGTCACGTACCTCACCACAGGCCGGCAGCCCGCAGTGCCCGAGAAACACCAGGCTGCCAGCAAGATTTCACGTCCTACTGAAATCTGAAGTGTGCAATTACTTTAATTTTATACTTCTCTTGTTCAGCTCAAAAGCGCTTTTTTTGGCAACAGGAACAACAACAAAAAATCCCACACAATCAGTCACACCTTGGCCTTTCAATCCCACATGTTTCAAGAAAACCACCTCCTGTTTTTAATTTCGTCGCAAACTCTATGACTACAAACATTACGAAGGCATATTTTCTGAAAACTACGCCCCTGGGATTTGGTTTTCATCAGAAAGAAATAGGTAAGTATTTCCAAAATGACGATGCAGGGCCTAAGAGAATTATGAACATGCCATTGTCTGTATTTCATGTTACTAGATGTATTATATATCTTTATTCAGTCCAATAATTTAATGATAATTTTATAAAAGAAATGTGTTTTATCTTTTTCTCAAAATATATTCATTGATTTCAATGATTTCAATACAATTGATTTCAATACAATTAAAAACATCTTTTCTTCATATATCAATGAAAGGAAGAAATATAAGTATTTAATATATATTTGAAATATATTATATCAATATGTAATACAAAATATATAATATATATAAGTATATATAAAATAAATAATATATAATACACATATAAATATATATATAATATAAATATATGTTATATAAGTATAATAACGTGGATGAGTCATCACAGAATATGATGAAAAGTGAAGGAAGCCACATCCAGTATGATTCCATTTATATAACATTCTGGGAAAGGTAAAACTATAGAGGCACATAGCATATTAGTGTATTAGTATATTAGCATGTTAGTATATTGCTAGAGGCAGACGACAAAGAGGCTGGAGGGAAATGACAGATGGTGAGATCATCTAAACCATGGCTGCAGGGGTATGTCCATGACTATATGATCCGTCAAAACTGACAGAATCACACACTCACAAGGGTGATTTTTACTGTATGTACATTATGCCTCAGTGAACCTCACCTAGGAATTATTTTCATATATGTTGTCACATTAATTTCTCAAAACTTGCTAGAAGATAGAAAGGGGCAAGGACTGCTATCTTCATTATTTTAGAGAGGAGTACTGGATGCTCAAAGAAGTTAAATATCTCACTTGAGGACAACAGCTAGTATGTATCAGATACAGGCTCAATTTGGGTCGTCCAATGCCAAATCCAGCATCTGCCCTATCATAGCAATGCTGCCTCTTAGGATACTTCAGTACAATGTTCAATTAAAATCAGTCTCCTGCTCCTCCATTCTCTCAAGGCATCTCATACTGAGATTTTCCATATTTAAAAAATAATATCAAATATGACCACCAGGCAAATGTTAATTTCATAATGAATTTAATATAATGGTGCACTATGTCATTTTGGCAGCAAACTTACCAAAGATTTAAGGCGTAATTAATAGAGATGTTATCCAAGTCCCAGAAAATAAATAGACCCACTGTGCACTAAACCAGATGGATGACTTAAAGCAGGATGTTTATCTCTGAGTCAACAATGTTTTGAGAGGAGCACAGACAAGTGAAATTTCATTCTGATTAAGGTACATCAATGTCGCATCAGGAACACATGAAAGAACAGGGACGTGTTCAAATGAGAGGAGGGAGAGGCATTCTAACATCTACCAAAATCAATGCATAGAAGAGGAAGTCGATGTCCGTATATTTCTCAAGAGAACTAGATCAGGATCTTATAAATTTGGGCTCAGTATAACTTCTTAGTCCAATATCTGACACGTAGTGAGTGTGCACTATATGTTGAATGAATGAATTATAACTTGGGTTATCCAACACAGGGATGAGCTGCTTTATGAAGTCGTTGCCTACTCTTTAATGAAGATTTAATGAGCTGCAGGGATTCCATGAAAGAGATTTCCCCATTAGACAGAAGGCTGAAAGAACGTGGAACATTTCTTCCAAAAGTATGGTATTGTGGGGAGAAATCTTGGAGTGTAGAGTAGAAATGAGCTTAATTCTACAACTATGGAACCAGATCCAAACTAGAAAGTCAACAAAAAATAGACAAAAAATATTTTTAATGAAAGTTTTTCAAAATGATGTTGGAACAACTGGACATCACATCCACATGCAAAAAAAAATGACTCTAGACACAGACCTTAACATTTTTCACAAAAAATTACTCCAAAGGATCATAGACTGAAATGTAAAATACACAAATATAAAACTCCTACAAGATAATATACTTGGAAGTATAGGTGAACTAAGGTTTGACGATGAGTTTCCAAATAGGAAAACACTTTAATCCATGAAAAAAAAATAAATTGGGCTTCATTAAAATAAAAACTTACGCTCTGTGAAAGACTGTTTAGAGAATGGAATGAGTCTCAAACTGGGAGAAAATATTTGCAAAATATATATCCGAGGAAGGACTGGTATCCAAAATACACAAAGAACTCTTACAATTCAACAGTAAGGAAACAAACAACACAGTTTAAAAATGGGCCATCTGACTAGTCATCTCACCAGAGAAAACCTGCAGAGGACAAATTAGAAGATGGAACTATGCTCAACATCATGTATCAACAGAGGATTGCAAATTAAACAATAGTGAGATACCACAGCGTAGCTGCCAGAATTGCTAAAATCCAAAACACTGACAGCACCAAGTGATGGCAAGGAAGTAGATCAACAGGAACTTTCATTCTTTGTTGGCAGGAATAGAAAATGGTATTGCAACTTGTGTAAATGCATTAGTTAGGCAGTGAAAATGTTCTATATGATGATGTAATACTGGATACTTGTCATTATATATTTGTCAGAACTCATAGAATTTACAACACAGAGTGAAGCCTAATGTAAATTATGAGCTTTAATTAATAATAACATACCAATATTGGTTCATCAGTTGTGAAAAATGTGCCCCTCTAATACAAGACGTTAATAATAGTGGAGATGAGGAGGAGAGGCTGAAAGCTTGTATAATTCCAGTGCTTAAGAGTGTGCAAAAGTTTCTATAACCATTCAATTAAAGAATATTTCAAAGAATCTAATTTGAATTATAACAGATGCATAAATATAAACTTTTAAAGATAATTATGTTGTGTCATGAACAAGTCTAGCACCTCCTTCTCATCTCTCTCATGACTATCTATTTATTAGACTTGTGAATTAGCCAGTGAAAAAATACAGTGGTATTTCAAATAGTATTCACAATTTTACTAAAATTCCTAGCTTCTGCCTGAAACCAAAATTTTGCAGACACTGTTCTTATAAGATATGCTCATTTATCTGAATGTTTAAGGTAAGTTATTTCTTTATTGTCAATTATGCTGAAGATGTAAAAGAGAATGGCCATTCATTTCAGTTGTGAGTTATGCGGGCCTACTAACAATCTATATTATTCTTCATAAAATTTCTCTCAGAGATTCATTCTTGCAATATTCTCTTAATTTGTATCAGTGAATATATTTTATTTATGATAACAGATAAAAGTTCTTGGTAGGTACATCTGTCAGAAGACTGGTCTTTTGTTCAAATGAAAGATATTACAGAAGAAATGTACAGAATACATATATATCTATTCAATTTTATTACAAACTATCTGAAACATGGTCTCCACATTTGAAAGAATAGAGTTTCCGGAGTGATTGAAAAGCATTAAAAAAAAAAAACTTTCCAACTTTCCCAAATGTGAATAATGCCTATGCACTGAGATGTATCCAAAATATTCTTTAACAAAAAGAAGAGAATAAAAATTGCTTTCAACCCAACATACCACCTATTATAGCCAGACTGATATTTTTGGGGGCACTTTCTTATCATTTTACTATGCTTGCATTATGTAGCTTTATTTTTTGAATGTTCTCTCCCCTACCCCCCAAGCTCATTATTTTGAACATATTTTCAAGACACTAAAAGAATATTTTACAATAACTTTTATGTTTAGATTTGTTATATCAGTATCTTGATTTTTTTAAATTTCCAAATGGAAATACATTCTTATTATTCAAAATTCATAAGTGAAAGGATACACAGTAAAATGGCTATGAAAGTTTTTTCTCCACTTCTGTCATCATCATCCTCCAAATTCTCTTCTCACTGGCAACTAATGCTATTATTTTCTTATAAATTTATCTGAAAGTAATTTGTGTATACACACACACACACACACACACATATATGTATGTAAATACATGTCTGGACATCCCCTTTTAAACATAGGTGTCATTATACCACACACTCTGTTCTGAACATTGTTGTTTTACTTTGTAAATTAACAATGTATTTTGCTTCTTAAATTAACAATGTAGCTTGGGGAACATTACACACCAGTGAAGAGTTTTCACATCAAGTTTTTATAGCTTCATAATATTCTGTTTAATGGATGTGCTGTCTGATGGGCATTTTACTCCTACAAACAATGCAGCAACAAAGCACCTTGTCCATTCTTCATGTTGCACGTGTACGAATATACCTTCTGGGTAAATTTATAGATGTGGCATTCCTGACGGGCAAAGCCAAATTTCTTCCATAAAGGCTCCTCCAGTTTATACTTCCATACATTTTTGATTTATCATAATTCATTTAAATCCTCCTCTGTTATTGCCCTTCTAAGCTGTTTGCAATCATCTCTTACTAATACCCTAGGTTGCTAATAGTACTTGTGCCATCCTAAATTATTTTATAGTGAATAAATCATAGAAGTAAAAATGATGGGATTCTTTGACTGTTGACTGTTTAATTAGATTTTCACTTCGCTCTCTTAAAGAACTACATCATTATTTCTAAAGTTTTTTCCCATCATTCTCATGGACTTTCCCAGAATTCCTTCACCTTTAAAACTGTAAACTCCAGTCTTCTACACTTTCATCACCTCCTTCTTCCCTTTCAAGATTTTTATACCCTTGTGTCTTCTCCACATGTTCTAGACTAACAGACTTCAATGTCTAATCTATCTGCTCCATCCTGTCTTCCCACGCCTTTGTATCAAGTCAAGATTCCTCAGCTCATCACTTTGGCTGTTTGCCAACATCCCTAACCCTTGTTCTGTTTCCTCTAGCTGGTAAAGCCTACATTTCAGTTCACTCTGCCTGAGATTTCTTTGCTTTAGGGACTTAGCTGCAGTGTTTTCTAGCCTTTCTTACAGACTGCTGAGCAAGGAGAAAAAGATGGGAAGCAATGCCTTGACAAAGGAAAAGGAAGTTCTACAGTGTGAAATTCTCACTTCTCATCACTTCTCGGGTCAGTTCTCTGCCCCACTTCCCTACAGATGATACTTGTGGTCTTTGCCACATTCCAGAAACCCACTACTCCACCCTCCTCTTCCTCACTGGCAGGAGACGATTTCAGCAATTTACGAATGGAGAAAATGAAAGCCATCAAAAGAAGAATTCTCTCAGTTCTCTCCACGTTTCCCTCCCGTTTAATTACCCACATCTTTGCCTCCATTTCTCCAGTGAAAGGTTTGTACGACTGACTGGCTCTTCTGCTTAACCTCTTTCAGTAAGTCCTCATCACTTTTAGGATAAACTTCTTAACGTGACCTACAGTGTCATTAAGGATTTGAACCCTTGCTGCCTCCTCATTTTTATGTCTCTTTACTTCCATGTATACTCCCACACGATTCCCCAAGTTGCCATATTTCCCTTAATCCCTAACTTGTTTGAAATGCATTTCTCTTTCCTTACTATTCACCTGGTTATGCCTCCAAGTTTTTCAAGACTCAACCAAATGCAACATTTTCTAGAAAAATTTTCTAGACCCCTTGGTCTTGGTCAGGTGTCACTTCTAGATGTGGACTTTAATTATAGCATTTATCACACCATAGACAATCACCAATTATGTAGACATCTATTCCATTACATTTACATGCAGAGTAGAAGCTAGATAAATACATTATAAAAATATTAATGAATAAATTGGCTTGAATTTATTGTTTAACTTTGGTTTACATCTCACATTCACATCTCAAGAATTTCTAATACCAAATCCTTTCATTTGAAAATATAATCAAATTAATTGATCATAGTGATTTTGTTCCCAAGAATTCTTCATTCTCATGTTTTCTCACTTCATTTTAAGAAAAAAACAATGTACTTCATTTGGGGTGGAGGGTGATCTGCTAAAAATCATCTTATTTTTATTTTACTCAGGTTAACCAAAATTCTCTTTATGTGAAACATCATTCTTCCTGTCAGTTATAAACTTAAGGTAGCGTTATAAAGACCAAGAGGCTCCAACTTTGACCTACCTTTTCTTTTTACACATTTGTGAAATATATTTTATAAGTTTGAATTTTTTTTTCTCAAAACAAATGCCTCAATTTATGGTTTTAATTAAGAAGAAAGAAAAGAAGAAAATACAGCAGCTCCATTCTAGGAGCAAGCATGTAATAGTTCCATGTGAATCAAAATTTGAAAGAGTAATTAATTTCTGTTTCGAGGGTCAAGACTTCATAAAATCAACATTAAATGTAAGAACAATTTTAGATATGGTCTAGAACCTTAACAATGTCTTTAAAATGAGTGGTAGAAAGATTTAATTTGGGGCCATGGTTGGTAATGTAGAATTGTACTTTTGTGACCTCATGGTTTTACTATATGGAAATTACTAGATCTTTGACAGTTGTAATATTATTTAAATCACAAAAACATCAAACTGTCATCATGCAAGGAACTATTAGAGAACAGTACAGTCGAAGTTGTTTATTTCAAACAATCCCAATGTTATTTCCTGACAAACGAAGGATTCAGTTGAGGGAAAACAAGACGTCGATTTATCTGGCTGTAAAAATTAATTTCCGAGCAAACGTCTACAGTTTTTTTATACTAGATACTAGTTAGTAGTTTAAAAAAATACTTATTGACGATCTACTTTATGCCAGACACTATCCTTGGCACTGGGGCTAAAATCATAAATAAGATAGAGGTTGATATCTTGCAGATGTCACCTCGTAATTCAGAAGACAGTTACCTAACAAGTGGTAATAACATAAGAAAGCAAAAAGAGTTGTAGAAATACCAAGGAAAAACAATCTAACGTCTTCTGACTTAAAATTCAGTTCTAAAGGGTAAGTAACAAGTTCATTAGTTCAAGATGAGTGGCAAGGTGAAAATCATATGCAAACAATTAGGCAAGCTTAAAAAGAGTGAAAATTTAGGTAAACATTAGCACTGTAATTAACCCATGATCCATGATGTATGCATTTTAAAAAGCACAGATTAAACTAGAATCACTTTTAACTACTGTTAATTGTTTCCTAAATCCAGGCACTGTGATACAAACCTTGCCTAATTTAATATTACTCATCTTACCAGGAAAGTGAGACCCATAAATAGACAAAGATCTCAGAAGCTTAAAAGTCAAGTGATTTCTGAGGAACAGTACAAATGCACCCCATTAATCAAATCACAAAAGTAAAAGTTTGAACAAAGCATTAAATCTTGCCTGGCTAGTTATCACCTATAATTTCAAAATATAACCACTTGGTCATCATTAATATGTATTTCCATCAACTCTTGAAAAGAGTAGCCTGATCTAGTCAAGGCTGTCTTTTACAGGATTTAGTTAAAAATTTTTTTTTTCTTAAAAAGATTTCATAATTAATAAATGATTGAAGAATTATAATTGCACTTTAGCATAAAACTGTGTTTGTTATCAATAAATCAAATAAAAGTGTGGGATTGATGTTAAGATACAAAGACATTAGGAATAAGTAATAGCTGAATGATTCCCATAACTGGGGTAATGAAATAGACAGGGCAAAAAATCTAAGAGAATGCATTAAAAAGACACAAGCCACAAAGTTTTATAAATCTCTAATGATGTCATACAAGAGTACAATTATAAAATGACTCCATTGCTTTGGAAAAAATGTTGCTAAATATGGAAACGTTTCTCCCTTTCAAGTAATACCCCCCTTTCCTGTAATAACACGAAACAACGTGTATATATAGTTACAGTGCCTCGAGACATTTGGTGGAGTGAAATGGCCTCCCAGATTAGTGTTAAATCAGGAAAGGAAAATGCTATCAATAGAAACAAAAAGGAAAGCCACTCCTGCCACCAAAGAGCATTTAAAAGTTTAAAGTATACTCAAATTTTGATTATTACCCATTGCTAGGTTTAGAAAAGTGCTTGTGAAAATGACATCTTGTAATATCCCTTATCTGCTCGATGAGTCACTGCCACATAATTGAAGGATGGAGGGAAAACAGCTTTCACTGCTTTTATTAACGCAAAGCAAATACAACTTCCAAACCCTATATTCCATTTATTCTTCAGAATGACAATTGGAAAGGAAACTAAGATTCTGGAAGTGTTAGAGTTGTGCTTTGCTATGAATAGGGAATAAATTGTTTTTCGATAAGCACTTTCATTGTCCATACAAAAATAAAATAGAGATTCTTAATTTCAGATTAGTCTTTTCATTTTCTGATAGTTTTATAAATTCTATGTATTGCAGAGAAATTTATGGGTGCAAAGGCAACTCCTAAAATTGAGCATCTGTGATAATCCACGACAAATTGTACTTTAATATCTGTCAGAGTTAAAGGTCTACATGATCAAGAACAAATTTTTTTTTTAAATTCTGACTAATGTCATTGTACTTATACTAAAATGAAGTAATGTTGACAGAAAGTTCCTATGACACGATGTTAACAAAATACAGAATATTAATAATACATTTTGCCCTTATCAGTCTCGGTCACCTGCAGTCAGTGTGTATTTATCCATTTGTATATTCCGAGTGCCTGGTTCACAGTAGGGATGCAATAAATATTTATTGAATTAATGACTAGACAGAGGTTAATGAGTACTTTGAAAATGCATGACGAGCAGTAAATAAATCACTCATCGTTCTCTTTGGAACAAGGTCAATCATCTAGTACCTTCAAAGATGTATCAGGTCAGGGAACGAAGCGTCATCAGGAAGAGAGTGTGCTCGGCAGCAGATGCTGAGGGCTGGTATTGTGATTATTATATCATAGTAAGTCCTGTACCACCTGCTCATCTGACCTCAAGGAAGTAACAGTCTCTCAAAACCTTAGTATCCTCTGCCTTC
This sequence comes from Vicugna pacos, assembly GCF_048564905.1. NCBI lineage: Eukaryota > Metazoa > Chordata > Mammalia > Artiodactyla > Camelidae > Vicugna > Vicugna pacos. Next base: position 5,671,842 of record NC_133015.1, read on the forward strand.
CTCTTTGGTAAAACAGGATACCACGTTCAGATGGATGTTGTAGTAAATGAGTTAATAAATGCAAAGTGCTTAGACTAGCCATAAGACTGGAGCTTGAAAGGGCATCCATTAATGTACTGAAAAGCTTTTGAGAACTTGAAAGCATCCAACGTCTGTGCTGGGCAATAATGAGTAACCTCTCCCAGAGTCTCTGCCTCAAGGAGCCAAAGTAGGGCAGACACAAGCGTATTTTAGAGTCATGTACATTTTACCAAAAGAACAGAGAGGAAAGACAGCTGAAATAGACTGACAAAGGAGACGGGGTATGCTTGAGTTGAGTTCTAAAGGATAAGAAGGGATAGAGTTACCAGTTAAAACTGAGGTTGAGGTTAGGTTTCTCAGCGGAGAAAACAGCACGGATGAAGACAGGTTGGACCCGAGACGCCACTAGAAAGATCTCAGGCAATCAGACTAGATAAAATGACCAGGAGTAAGGTCTCATGTAAATTGTTCTGAGAACGAACATATTTCTAGGACGGCAAGTACAATGATAAAAGAGGTGTGAAATTTACATGGAAACTGACATTAGGATAATTTCAGTCGCCTTAACTCAGAGTTCCTAAAAGCAAGAGATTGAATAACTGAACTGGTTTACTAATATTTAAGAAAATAAGTACATATAAGGAAGTTTTGGATATTTGATTATCTTGGGTTTTTATGATTGATTTTGTGTTCTAGCAGGTTTAGGTTAAATCTGTTTTTTGATATTAAAGTCCTGAATGACATAATTCTTTCATACAAAGAAAAAGGTCCAGAATCCTACAAAATACTATATTTTTTCTACAAATAAAAAGATCTGAGTAATTCAGGGTACCTATTTGAGCAAAGATCAGTACTTTTGGCTAAATCACAGATTTATTCTATTTGAACTTATTTTTCTTTACTTTAATTACAGACTTCTTCTTTTCTCATAATAAACTCTCTTTTTTTTCCTGCTGGAAGAAGATAATCCCACTTTTCTGGTTTCATATTCCACAGTGAACACCTTATCTTTTATACCAGACTCAAGGTATGCCTTATCCAGTCCTGAAGCCTTGAAGAATTAAAAAAAAAGGGTTAACACGAAGGAAGTTGGTCTGTTTTGCAGTGACATTAACTAAACAATCAAGGAGCCCAGTTAACAGCCAAAGATTTGCTCACACAATAAGCCTCCACTTTAGGATTTTTCCCCAGTCAATGTTCCCAAATTCTGTGGAGTGCCTGCTTCACTTTTGTTTCCCTTCGCATGGCCGTGCATTTTACATTATACAATGTATAGTTATCCCAATTCAATCCATAGAAAAATAACTTGTTGCAGATCATATGAATCTGCACCTGGCTTTTACTCATTCATAAAATGAAGGTTTCCTGAGTTCCTCCCATGTGCCTGGCACTGCGCTAGGAAATGGGATTCCAAAATGAATAAGACACAGTCCGATCTCCCAAAAAGCTGTGACTGTTATGAGAGAGAATTATGGGATAAAAAAGGTACTGAACACTGAATGTTAAGGGAGAGCTTCCTGAAGGATTAACGGCATGAATTAGTTCTTAAACTAGATGAGAAAGACTCGCCCAAGTGAGAAAGAGCACAAAGAAGTGCCACCAGAGATGCAACTAGTGCACATGGCCAGATCAGCAGAATGACCTCCAGCACCAGGTGCCCAGCTCATGGTTTTAACTCCATCGTCCATCTGGAACGAGGGCGCCATCTTGAACAGCTGCCAAGCTGATGTCAGCTGTGAGGCTCTTTATCAACCGAAGGAGAACACCCTCCTTCCACTGTCTCTGCCTCCATGCAAACCATTGGTCCTTAACCTGGCAAAGGTTTCAGGTAGCCTGTGAAGCCCATGAAGTTACATAACAGCAATCTGTATGTCTGTGTGCAGTCTTCTGCAAAGCGTTCAAAAGCTCACATCAGATTTTCAAAAGGTCTGCCTTCCCCTCCCCAAACACAGAACGTCTAGATGTCTGAGTGCGCGTCTCCATGCTGCTGGCTACCAGTGCCCTGCCCGTGCATCTCTGGAATGACTCTGGTCTGCATAGGTAGTCTGTCCACCCTGTCTGCCTTACCTGAAAGAGGCTCCATCTCCTTCTCGCTGGTACCCACCCGCAGGACCCTCACATTACAGCGTATGCTCATTTTGGTCTTTGTAGAAGCCATCCAGTCTTCCCATCCCGTCTGCCTCGAGGCCAGAGTTGTGCTACTTCTGACACTGACTACTTCTGAAAGGGCACGAAGCTCTTTCTTATATCTAATCCTATGTGTGAATTATAACTTCTGCCAGTCTTTTCTGCTTGAGACGGAGCCTACCCTTGCGTTTGGCGGAAATACAAACATACATACCTACCTATATACATACATAAAAGGGCACAATATTTTGCAAAGAGAAAGGCAGTCAAAGTTTCATTTCCACTTAAGGCTGTAAAACGTTCTCTTTGCTTCTACCTATGTGCTCCCAAAGTATTCAAAAATCGGTTTGAGACCCACGGAACTTGTCTGAGATAATGTTAATGAAACAATCACGCTTACTTAATTCGTTTCTGAATAAGAGATGCTCACGTCATTGGTACCGTGACCCTGAATGAGGACAGTATCAGCATCAGCCTGAGACAGTTGTTCGAGACGACAGTCATTGTCCTTTCCTTCCTCTGGGTCGCCTTAGCCTTTTGGGTCTGCTTCTCTGATTGCGGTCTCTTGTTTTGACTGTTTGTAAATTATGCGTGTTCATTTATCTCTCTTGTTGGATTTTAAACTCTTTGTGGGCATGGAATCTGGCTTGCCCCTGTTTATGTCCCTTAGCCCTAAAATGCATTCTTGGCATGCAGCCCAACAAGCTTAACAGGACAAATAAATAAATTGTACGATAAAATGTTGCTTCCTCACGAGTCATTACGTGCACTCTCACGCCTCCCTCATCCCTCTGTGTGCTGAGATATCACATCTGAAGTACTATACTGAAGTCTCTTGGAGATTGTTAAGCACCTCTGGATGTTGAAATTTTAAATAGCCAAGAACTCCAATTGTATATTACACGTATATGTACACACAGCCACATGTAGGTGAGGGTGTGAGAGTAAAAATCTTACTCATATAAAGGAATATAAGGTAATACAAAATGATATATCAAGGAACTATGAGTTAAATTCTTAGCACTTAGAACTGTCAGATTCTATGACAATCTAATTAATTCTTTAAAAGCTCTGATGAGACACAGTAGGAAATACTGTACTGCATCTATTTTAAGCAGTGTACCCAAATGAGATAAAGGTGGCCGCTGTAAATCAAACTGATAAAATCAGGAAATGAGCTAACTTTTCCTCTGAGGAAAAAGTACAAAAATATCTTAATTATAGATCATACATATATACAGAAATGCAAAGAGCATTTTTCCTTTCTTTTAGATATTTTTATTTCATGGTCAATTACATTTTATATTTAGAAAAATAAAGGTCAAGAAAGAAGGAGGGGGTTACAGCTCAAGGAGGTAGAGCGCATGCTTAGCATGCATGAAGCCCTGGGTTCAATCCCCAGCACCCCCTCCAAGAAAAAGTAAACCGAATTATCTTCCCCCATCAAAAAAATTTTTTAAAAAAAGGAAAAAGAAGAAAGAAATGTGGGAAAATACATGAAAAGTTCAACACCAAACACAATAATGTTCTGTGAACAATGCAATTCTGAAAGCCAGACAACATCTGTTTAACTCTTGAGAAAAAAATAGCTGGCTGAGACTTATAATGGAAACACAAGATTTTCCCTTCTAAAGAGTTCCCTTCTAAAGATTTCCCTTCTATAGAGTTCCGTCAACAATTAATGCTTTTAACAACATACCAAATCAGTACTGATAAGCACTGTTTTCTTTATTTTTTACTAGTAGGAGGAGAACCAAAGTAATCTCATAATACAGAGGAAAAGACAATATATCACTGGGCTTTATAATATTGGCAAAAATCTACCCACATGTAAATTTTGTGTCTAACTTAATTCTGATACATTGATCCACTTTGTAACAGCTGCATTACATTTTAGGTTGTAAATAATTAGTATTGAAATATGAGGAATGAACTACAAATCTGAAGACAGCTGATCCGCCTCAGCCTTTGGCAGCGCACCGCTCTGTTACCTGTCTCGTTAGTGACTTAGGAAAAAAGGAAGCATCAACAACCAGCCAACTGTCACCCTGAACAAAGTTGGAAAGGTCAGTCTGATGCTTTGATGGTTAGACAGACTGCCTTATGGGTAAGAAACATTAAAAAAAAAAAGCATATAAAGGAAAAAGGAAGAGTTGTACTGCCCTGTCTGTGGGGAACCATTTATTAAATGGGTCAAGGAACACATATTTCAAGTAAGACTGTTGGCAATAAAGGGCATAGATTCAGTCTGTAATAAACATCAGGCTGATGTTCACAGAAATAACACTGTCAGGGCTGCCCTTTAGAACATTGATCCCTCCCAGTAAATACCGGGTACAAGAACAATACAGCAAGTATGGGCATTTTGAACTATATTACAGTAAAAAAAAAAAAAAAGTCCCAAATGGAAAGCAGAGGGGAGCAGCAAGTAACGCCAAATAGTCATAATTCTGAGATGCTGGCTAAAGACTCTTAGCCACAAGGCAAATGTGTCTGTGGTATTGTCAACTTGTATTGAAAGTACTCATTTTAATATATTAGGGATGGCAAAAGCAAACACTTAATGAGATTTTTCAAATCTGTTATTCTAAGCATTGTGTTGCTCCCTCATTGTGAGAATTACCTAGTCTTAGTAACACTGATGTGGAGCCATGACTTGTCTATCAGCTACTCAGAATTCAAGCCCTCCTAATCCAAAATCTAAGTAAGGCAGATTTTTAAGTCAAATCCTAATTCATAATATTGCACAACAATTTGGCAGGTGTGTCCACTATGCACACAAAGAAAGAAAATACATATGTAATTAAATTGAAATTGTCATGTGAATGTAATTGATCAATGTTGCCTCTGGGCGGAACACCTGAAATTATATTACAGTCATCAGAATTTTTTAGCAATACTATTGTATCAACTTTTCACTCTCTCTTTCTCTCAGATTCAGTTTCTCAGCACTGTCTGAATTGGGGAAATAACCTAAAGGTTGATGGGAATTTTGAAGTAAAAAATAAGTGTTTCTGAACAATGATGAAACATTTTAAGACAATGATGAACACCAGAAATGGACACATTGTAGCTGACTGTACATCAGTTAAAAAGTAAACAAATAAATTAATTAACAGAATGACCATTATCTCACTACAAAACTCATCAAGGTAGCTGCAGAATTGGAGGATTTCAAACGGATTCAAGAGGGAACTGACCCAAGGCCAACATTTACCCATAGTGACCGAATTCTACTTTCTTTGGCTAGAATTAATCACATTTACTCAAGTAGGAAGAGGAGATGATATTAAGACCTTCCCACAATCTAGTTCTTTACCTGTTTTTGTACCTCACCAAACGCGGACGGTAGTGGGATACAGGTGTCCTCCACCTGGCTACTCCCAGGTGTTGAGAAAAGATATCCAGGCACAAGCAGAACTCATGCCTGGATCAAAATTTATAAAAAGGGAAGGTGGATTATCACCAGTTCAGTGTCTTTCTGGAACATGAAATTTGGCAGCTGTTAAATTAAATTGATAGAATTTTTTTTTTTACATTTCACCCCTTTTCCCCACAAAGTTGGAAAAATGAAGCCAGTGAAACAGGACTTAATAAGATGTTACTTTCCTGCAGTTCAAAGTTAAATAAAATTCCATAAAGTGCCTAACTTTTGCATGAGATACATGTGGGGGAAAAAAATGCAAGGAGCTTTGCTCTTTCATAGGCCTTCAAAAAAGCAATTTAAAATTGAATAAAAAAGAAAGATATTATCTGAACTGTAGGTATTGTGAAAATTGTGCTTCGAAAATTAAAATACTAGTTTGCGCCGCAGCCATAAATTACTAAACTAATTATCTAGTAGCAGGCATAACTGAATCATTCAAAGGGGTAATTAGCAATCAGACATAATGAGTACTGCTACTATTTCTTGTCATTCTGTATTTAGCTTCCATGCAGGCTGGAGGAACTGAATTATTTTCCATCCTTCTCAGAGGGCATTACTGCTACATTGAGTGCATCAGCCCATATTATTACTCCCAGTAGTTTAATTCTTCACTGGACTGCACATTTCTGATTTCCCCTGTCAAAAGTTTCCCAGTTCTCCCAGGCCCTTTAAAAGCAGCCATCTTCTTAGTAATCATTCCTTAATGTATACGTAAATGGCATCAGAAACAAATTATATATTTTCTTTATCAGTCTGACTGAATTCTGATCCAGGCACTTAGGCTGTATCACTTCAAATAGTATTTTTTTTTTGGACTAATAGCTAAGGGTTTACTATATGCTTAAATTAAAATACGTCTACAACTCTTGATCTCTATTTTAAATAAAAGTCTACACAGGGCTATAACTCATCCATTCATTCATTTTTTACTGATCACCTTCTACAGGTTCGGACCTGAGCCTGTGTCCTGGGACATGAAAATGAGGAAGCTGTGGCCCCTGCATTAAGGATCACACAGTCTACCCTAGGGAGATCGGTATATTTGCACTAGAATGTGGCAAAAGCACTATCAAGGCAGTTCCTTGAGCAACTGTATCTATCGACACACCACCATACATCACTTCCCCTTACCGCGTCCTCATATTAGGAGCAAATTTGCAAGACTGGATGGAAGGCTAAAATTACGAATGCAAATCAATTAGGGGAGAGAGTTATTTTTAAGAAAAAAAATCGAATCTAATCAAATCCCTTGTTTTATTCGGCTGAGATTTATTAAACACTCATTATATGAAAAATGCACTGGTTCTGAACCTTAGCTTCAAAAGACTAACATTCTGAGTTGTGCTTGTCTCTCGGGGAGCCAGGGCTGGGAAGCACGGCACAAAGGCACCGCACACTTAAAGCAGCAAGTCCCTTCCTCAGCCACTGGGTTTAGCCAAAGAACGTGTGGGGACATTTATGGTGAAAAAGAGAATATAGCTATAAAGGAAAGGGTTTTGAGTAATGGGAAAGAGCTCTGCAAGCAGCACTCAGACAGGATCATAAGCTTTCTTCTTTCTCGAATCCATCAAGAAACATAACATCCCTTCTCTCCCTGCTGCTGAAGGTGCTCAGTGCTTCCAGAGCCCACGGACGACTTCTGCATCTGAGATGCGGATACACCTCGTGCAGTCCTGCTCTGTCCTGAATTAAAATAGCAATTAAGAAAGACACAAAGAAAGATCAATATAAATAATAGACATATGTTAGGAGAGGCAAATTTCTGTTAAGGACTTATTTTTCAATCTCCTAAGAGGAGATCACTCTACAATCAGCACAGAGACAGTGAGACCAGGAAGAAAATCAGATAGTTCACAAATCCTGTGCTATGAGCTTAATATTCTGGTTCCATGATCTGAATGGGGCTGGAACCCATGTTTGCTGGATACTTGCACATTATCATTACATCTGAGGATAAACGTAGCTCATTATACCACTTCAGATGCTGAATTTCCTCTGGAAGAATGCAAAACAGAAAGAGAAAGGAACTTTCATGACCCCAGCACCCAAGCATGGTGCTAAGAATTTTAAACATGGAGAATGAGTAGAGACGCATGAAGCTCATATATCCTAAGATTTTCATCAGTAGTGAGATCTTAGTCCCTGTTTGGACCACAAGTCAACCAACCATCTTCACTGCTCACTGATGGATTAGAGAGGATTCGGACTCTGAGAGGTGGGTTCCCAAGCATTGACTAAAATTACAAAGCCCCAAGATTCAGGAAAGGCTTAGCAGTTGTTCACCTTATGTTCATTTTGGGCTTTTTTTTTTTTTAACCAAACTAGGATTAATGATTCCCCAATTCAGAGTCACAGAGGTGATGCTCTGAAGTTATTTTCCTCGTGCAGCAAAGAAAAACAGCCCCTACCAGTGCTTTAAGAGAGCACAAATTCTAGAGTGTGAATAATCCTGTGTAAGGATTTGTTCATCTCTTTCTCTCTCTCTAAACTGTGCACTCTGTAGACGGCCAGAAACTGAACTGAGGCAAAAAAGAAAAAGCTGCATTTTTACAATTAACATTATTTTTAACAAGTCATCAAATGGAAATTGTCCATGAATTGTTCATCAATTCAAACATGCTGACAACTAAAGCAGAAAACCTCTCAGCGCTCCCTCTCTCTCTCTCACACACACACTCACACACACACACACACACACACACACACACACACACAAGCCATAACGCTTAGGATAAGAAACTAGGTCTGTATATAAGATAGGGTGGTTGGGCTGGAGGGTGGTTGCTGAAAGTGGAAGGTCCCTCTTTCCATCCAAGGAGCCCCTTCCTAGTAATTTATCTATTTTAATAACTACAACAAAAAAATGCATTGACTCGGACTTATATATAAACTCACTTATATGTTAAGCCAGTGTGAGAGCTACTAGGCAGAATGAGGGCTCCTGTTGCTGTTACACAAAAGTGTGAATGTTCTATTACTGACACCCACAATATAATACATATTTTAATGTATTCACTTCCTCTGTGTCTGTCTTTCTCAGTAGAATCTTAAAACGGTATTCAACACATAGAAGGCAAACAACAGATTTTCTTGAGTGAACAAAAAACTACATACATCTGTAGCTCTGGCTGTCCACGCCTAGATACCCATGTCCATCTTATTTTCACAGATCTCCCTGAACCATCAGTTCTCTGTCCTGAGCTTTCCACAAAAGGTCTTCATCTGGTACCAAATTTCTTAACACAAAAGGGATCTAATTACTACATTGTAGTCTTTCAATAAATGTGTTTAGCCTTAACTAGGAATGGATGAATGACAGAGTGTTAAACATCTGGTTGCAGCCACCCCTTGCTGTGGTTCATTTTAGCTTGACTGATTGACTTTCTCAGATGAATCAGCACTTGGCCAAGGTCCAGGGTAAAAGGAAGGATTGCTCTATGGACCCCAGACTGTGGTCCTGCCTATGATCTGAGATATGGAGTCCAGAAATAAAGGGAAACTCAAAGGAGAGGCAAGCCATCTACACAGGTATCACTCAAAAGGGAGCGAGAAACCCACAAATGTAACAGTAAGAAGAGAGCTGGGATGCAGACAAGCTGATTCAGAGATGGGGTGCATCCCTGAGCAGGTCAAGAACCTGGCAGTTGTTCCCACCTGGCAGTTGTTCCCTAGAGAAGCTTGGGTTTCAGCCTGGGGAGGAGCCGGGGGCACAGAAGTTCTCAGGGCAAAAGACATCACTAGTGACAGAGGTAATGAACACCCTTTCCTGATATGCCATATCAGGCCACAGACGCAAAGGCCTCCTGGAGTCTCACTGGGGACACCAATGACTGAAGCAGGCTGTGCAAACAAAATGTAGGCTGACAGCATTTGGTGTGGAAGGAAAGCTCATGCCGAGCCTTTTAAGTTTGGGAAATTGGTGGACAATAGACAGCCTAGAGTTTTATGACTCCAGCAGAATGCTGGACCATTTGTGAATTATAGACATTAAAAAATAATAATACTACAAGTAGCAGAGTAAAATCCCAGATCTGGTTCTCATACTACCTACCAGTATTGCAAGACGAAGATGGTTTAGCCTTTATAGAATGTAAAATAGAAACCTGGGACCCTAGCTGGTTTACTATTAACCTGTGGAAAACGGTCCTTAAGTGGCACCCCTGTTGACTCGAGACATCATGGCTTAGGCTGTGTGTTACAGCCTTCACTCCTGAAATCTCTACATTCACGTGCTGCCAAAGTCTCTTCTGTCACCCCACAGACACAGTCTTAATAATTAATACTCAAGTGAGTCATGGAAATATGTTATTTCGCACCGATGTGTTTACGCAGTAAGTTGAGAAGCACTGATCTGGTCTAATTATCTTATTATACAGGTGAGAAAATCAACATTCCAAGAAAGAAGAGGACTTGCCCAAGGCCGCGTAGGTAGGTAGTTCATGACAGAGCCAAGATTAAATCCAGCGCTTTTAATTCACAGCCTGGTATTGAGATGACCTTAAAAGACCCTTTGAGAGCTAGGTCCACGACTTCAACCATTAAGTGAGTTTTTTCTTACTACATTCTGTCATGCACACACACACACACACAAACACAGGCATGTAGACACACAGCAAAGAAGCTTTCAATTTAAAAATAACTGTAATTGTAATACTTTCTTGTTAGATTTCCTCATTGTGGGCATTCCTAACAGTTAACGTGCATGCTGCTTCCTTGAGGAAAGCAGAAACAATACATGTGGATAGTTTGCAAAGTAAATCAGACTGAAACACCATGCATTTGGGGAAATGTAAGCATGCCTATCGAACATGGGGAACATTCAGAATATAAAGTAAATTGTATGCATAGCTTGGACGGGCAGTCAGTCAAAATATTACAAGAACTAATTTAATTTCTCCAAAGGGTTTTCAAAAACATCTAACAATACATATAAAACACAAAAGAAGGGAAGACAATTTGTTTTCCTCTTTTCCTTGTTATTTGCAACACATCTTTTAATTCAATATTTTCAAATATTATACACATTTTTCATAGAAGTTAGAATCAAATATTGGTCTCTTTTTTAAAAAATTGAATAATTATAAAAGAAAAGAATAATGTCAAATAATTTTATATATAATATTATTTGAAAATAGTTAAAAAGGCATAGATGAGTGATTCAGTTTGGCACACAAAAAACATTTAAAAATCACTGATTTTGTCACAAGAGGGAGCCCATGTTTCTCAATTAATTCAAACACACTGCAAATAAATAAAATGAAGGTAATTTTATCCTGACCAACTATGAAAGCTAAAGTTTTATATCATAATCCTTATTGATAACAAAACATAAATTAAACGTCAGCAGATTTCTTCCCTCCATTCCAGTTTATCTGGCTAAAAGATGAGACAAAACATTTCTTAATGTTTTATTTCCCAAAGAAAGCCAGAACTATGATATGCAGGAAGCAAATTAAACCTGGAACACAGTTTTAACACAAAAATTAAAAACTCAAATATATTGTCCTGGTAGTGTGCTATAAAGAAAAAACTGAAGACTGGTTATCTCCATTCTCATAATTTTGTACTAAATATCCTTCTAAATTATCTTAAATCTTTCTGGACCAGCTGTTGAGTGGATAACAAACAAAATGAAAAATGCTGACTACAAAGTCTTGTAATTTCCTGAAAGATATGTAACTTCATGAAACTAATTTTCCCACATCTATAACAGAAGGATATTTAGCTACATTTCAGCAGAGTTGCGAGAATTAATGAGGTAACCTAAAAACCTACGGAACTGGCTTTTGGTAATCGCTAATAAAAAGCAGTTTCCTTCCTCCTTTTGAGTAAGCATTATAGAAATGGCCCTATAATAAATATTTTTAAAGTCTTCTTCATAAAAATAAACCCTTTCCTGGTACCTCAATCCCGTTATATATACTGACTTTCAACACCTATTCTTTCCTTTCTAATCTAAATTTCTCAAAAGAGTAGCATACATTGACCACTGCCATTCTTCCAATCTACCAAACTCCTCCTATTAATTTCCTGATAAATTTAAAGGACTTGTTCAGCCTTTACTTCACTGGCTCCTCCTGAAGCATATGATGCTTCCTTCTTTTAAACTCATTTCTCCTCCTCATTCCTTATCTCTTCCATATGCCCTCCTCTCATTATTGGTTATGCCTAGGATTCAACTACAGCCTCTTTTGATTGTTCCGCTTTATCTGTGTCTCTGAAACTGTCGTCTTCTTTCATGGTTTCACTAAAATCTCTATGATGATAACACAGGTAGACTAAAAGGTCAGTTAGAATGATCCATCTAGCCATGAAATCACAAGAGAACAAAAGAAGAAAAGGGAAACAAACCTATAAAAACAAATCCAAACCAATTAACAAAAAGGCAATAACAACATACATAATGACAATAACTTTAAATGTAAAAAGATTTAATGCTCCAACCAAAAGACGTAGACTGGCTGAATACAAAAATAAGACTCGTAAATGTGCTGTCTACAAGAGACCCACTTCAGATCTAAAGACACACAGAGACTGAAAGTGAGGGGATGGAACAAAGTATTCCATGCAAATGGAAATCAAAAGAAAGCTGGAGTAGCAATACTTATATCAGACAAAAAAGACTTTAAAACAAAAATTGTTACAAGAGACAAGGAGTTTATCAATGAATTCAGTAAAGTTGCAGGATACAAAATTAATACACAAAAATCTGTTGCATTTCTATATGCTGACAATGAAATATCAGAAAGAGAAATTGAGGAAACAATCCCATTTAACACTCCCTCAAAAAGAATAAAATACGTAGGGATAAACCTCCCTAAGGACGCAAAATATCTGTCCTCTGAAAACTATTAGACAGTGATGAAAGAAACTGAAGACGACACAAACAAATGGAAAGAAACGTCATATTCCTGGACTGGAAGAATCAATACTGTTAAAATGACCATACTAACCAAGGCAATATACAGATTTAGTGCAATCTCTATCAAATTACCCATGGCATTTTTTCACAGAAATAGAACAAAAAAAATTTAATTTGTATGGAAACACAAAAGATCCCAAATAGACAAAGCAATGCTTAGAAAAAAGAATGGAACTGGAGGAAACAGGCTTCCTGACTTCAGACTATACTACAAAGCTACAGGAATCAAAACAGCACAGTACTGGTGCGTGCGCACACACACGTATACACACACACACACACACACACAGACTTTTAGATCAATCCAACAGAATAGAAAACCTAGAAATAAACCCCTGCATTTATGGTCAATTAATCTACGACAAAGGAGGGAACAATATACAATGGAGAAAAGACAGTCTCTTCAATAAGTGGTGCTGGGAAAACTGGACAGCTATCTGAAAAAGACTGAAATTAGAACATTCTCTAATACCACATACAAAAACAAACTCAAAATAGATTAAAGACCTAAATGTAAGACCAGATACTATAAAAGTCCTAGAGAAAAACATAGGGAGAACACTCTTTGACATAAATCACAGCAATATTTTTTGATCCATCTCCTAGAGTAATGGAAATAAAGAAAAAATAAGCAAATGGGAACTAATTAAACTTAAAAGATTTTGCACAGCAAAGAAGGCCATAAACAAAACAAAAAGACAACCTATGGAATGGGGAAAATATTTGCAAATGATGTGACAGACAAGGGGTTACTTTCCCAAATATACAAACAGCTCATACAACTCAATATCAAAAAAACAAACAACTCAATCAGAAAAAAAAATGTGTAGAAGCTCTAAATAGACATTTTTCCAAAGAAGATATCCAGATGGTCAACAGGCACATGAAAAGATGTTCAACACTACTAATTATTAGAGAACTACAAATCAAAACTATAATGGGCAGAAGACCTAAACAAGCAATTCTCCAAGGAAGACATACAAATGATCAAAAAGCACATGAAAAAATGCTCATTATCACTAATTATCAGAGAAATGCAAATAAAAACTACAATGAGGTATCACCTCACACCAGTCAGAATGGCCGTCATTCAAAAATCCACAAATGACAAATGCTGGAGAGGCTGTGGAGAAAGGGGAACCCTCCTACACTGCTGGTGGGAATGCAGTTTGGTGCAGCCACTATGGAAAACAGTGTGGAGATTCCTCAAAAGACTAGGAATAGACTTACCATATGACCCAGGATTCCCACTCCTGGGCTTGTATCCAGAAGGAAATCTACTTCAGAATGACACCTGCTCCCCAATGTTCATAGCAGCACTATTTACAATAGCCAAAACATGGAAACAGCCTAAATGTCCATCAACAGGTGACTGGTAAAGAAGATGTGGTATATTTATATAATGGAATACTACTCAGCCATAAAAACCGACAACATAATGCCATTTGCAGCAACATGGATGCTCCTGGAGAATGTCATTCTAAGTGAAGTAAGCCAGAAAGAGAAAGAAAAATACCATATGAGATCGCTCATATGTGGAATCTAAAAAACAGAAACAAAAACAAACAAACAAAAACAAAGCATAAATACAGGACAGAAATAGACTCACAGACAGAGAATACAGACTTGTGGTTACCAGGGGGGTGGAGGGTGGGAAGGGATAGACTGGGATTTCAAAATTGTAGAATAGATAAACAAGATTACACTGTATAGCACAGGGAAATATACACAAAATGTTATGATAACTCACAGAGAAAAAAATGTTACAATGAGTGTGTATATGTCCATGAATGACTGAAAAATTGTGCTGAACACTTGAATTTGACACAACATTGTAAAATGATTATACATCAATAAAAAATGTTAAAAAAAAAAACTACAATGAAGTATCACCTCACACCAATCAGAATGGTCATCATCAAAAATTACACAATAAATGCTGAGAGGATGTGGAGAGAAAGGAACCCTCTTACACTCTTGGTGGTAATGTAAATTAGTGCAGCCACTATGGAGAGCAATATAGAGGTTACTTAAAAAACTAAAAGTAGAGTTACCATAGGATCCAGTGATCTCACATCCAGACATATAGCCAGAGAAAACTATAATTTGAAAAGATACATGCACCCCAATAGTCATAGCAACACTGTTTACAATAGCCAAGACATGAGAGCAACTTAAATGTCCATCAACAGATACGTGGATAAAGATGTGGCGCACACACACACACACACACACCATGGAATACCACTCAGCCATAAAGAAGAATGAAATAATGCCATTTGCTGCAACATGCATGAATCTAGAGATTATCACACTAAGTGAAGTCAGCCAAAGACTGAGCAACAAATATCATATGATATCACTTATATGTGGAATCTAAAAAAAAATGAGACAAATGAATTTATTTACAGAACAAAAATAGACTATAGAAAACAAACTTACGTTTACCAAAGAGGAAAGGAGAGGGGAAGGATGAATTAGGAGTTTGGGGTTAGCAGATACAAACTACTATATATAAAATAGATAACCAACAAGGACCTACTGTATAGCACAGGGAACTACATTCAATATCTTGTAATAACCTACAATGGAAAAGAATCTGAAAAAGAATATATATGTGTGTGTGTGTGTGTGTGTATTTATAACTGAATGACTTTGATGTACACCTGAAACACATTATAAATCAACAATACTTTAATTAAATAAATAAATAAGAAGAATGATGTATCTAGCATGCAAAACTAAACATTTCTATTTTCTACTGACCACTCTCTAGAGAGAGTCGGCTGACTGGGAGGTCACACAATGTGTTTGTTTTGGCTGGCTATCAAACTGTTGGCCCATGCAATGTTTTGTTTTGTATTTTTTATTTTAATTATCCACAGAAAGAAAAATAAGATAAAATAGAAGACTCCACTCCTTTTGCTTCCATTGAAAAATTGACAAAAAAATGAAAATACCGGGGCCTCATCCATCAGCAGTGAGGCAGAACTACATAGCACATTTGCCGAGATGTGGCACGTTCCTCCCAATTTGTCAGCAACTGCACTGCACTTCACCATGTTACTGGCTTTGGAGCTCATTCAAGTTTGCATTATTTTATTTATTAGGATGGAATTAAGAGAACAGTGAGGCACTATTTTATCCAAGTCAATATCAAAAAAAATAGGGAAATAAAAGCTAAACAGAAGGGCTACGCATATCAAGAAAAATTCAAAGAAAGATGTTCTGCATCCAAAGAATAAACTTAAGAAATCTTATGGTTACCAGGGGAAAGGGGTGGGAAGGGATAAATCTGGGAGTTTTGAGATTTGCAAATGATAACAACTACATATAAAAATAGATTTAAAAAAATGGCTTCTGAATAGCACAGGGAAATTTATTCAATATCCTGTAATAACCTTTAATGAAAGTGAATATATGTATGTATATGCATGACTGGAGCATTATGCTGTACACCAGAAATTGACATATTGTAACTGACTAGACTTCAATTAAAAAAAAAAAAGAAACTATTATGGAATTAAGCTAGTTGTTTTACACAGTGTCTGCCTGGTTCTCAGAGACACTGAGACTGTGGTCATAGGGCATGACCCCAGCACCCACTCTACCAGCAGGAACAAAGGGTCTTACATGTGGAGACTGAGTGAGCATGCACGCAGCTCATGTGTTCCAAGCTCCTCATGTGTGACAAGTTTCCCAGTCTCTGTTCTCACCACAAGGCAGCCAGCCAGCTCCACTGCTCGCTGGTGGATTAGACAGAAGCTTCAGGCTGTTAAGAGGTGAGTTCTCAGATATTAACAGAAAATAAAAAAACCCAGGACATGCTAGTGATCCTCCTTGTCTTCATTTTCGACTTCTTACCTAACTAGTGTCAATGATTCTCCAATTCATAGAGTCACAGAGGCCAAAACTCCCTGAAGTTATTATCTTACTGCAGAAGAAAGCTTCTAATGGTGCTTTGTCATGCACTGCCACTCACTTCCTGTGTCCTGCTAGGTTCGTCAGTTAGCCTCCCTGGGCATGAGTTTCTCTTCTGTAAAGTGGGGCATTAAGGTCCATCTCATAAAATTGCAGGGAGAATTAACCAACCAATGTAGTAATGTAGTGACAGTAGTTGGCGTGTACTAAGTACTTAATAATGTCACCATGTCTTCTCATCTTTACAAGCATTAACACAAGTAAACTTCACAACGGCCTTATAAGGCATGTCTGTATGTCCACCTCTGTTTACAGATGAGGAAACCAATGGGCAGAGCGGGTGGTACAGAGCAGAGGAGTGTCAGGACCGTGCTGGAAGCCAGGCGTTTTGACTCCACAAACCAAAGCACTATTCACTCAGCCAGTGTGGTGTGCCGACTCCCACTCAGTGAGTGGTAGATAAACAGATTTGTCTGTAGCATGACATGCAAACGACCAAACCCTGTTTCTTTGCTATTATTCCCCACCTTGATCCTTGCAATACAAAAATCTTCATAGAACATCCATTTCCCCAAGCCGGCACGCAAACATGCAGCTCAACACTTCCTTGCCTCCCTCAGTGCTGTCTTCTGTGACAGAGAAGCCCTTCTATTCACCCTTCGGTGCTGCCCAGAAATTACCAAGTCAACATCTGTCTTCTCCTTCCATTGGGGCTCCCATGGAAACCTTAGCCCACATTTGACAGTTCAGCATCTTGAGATTAGCGATGAGATATGATTCAGTTTTATGCCTCCAAGCTTTTTTACAGTTCTTGACATGCAGAAAGCAAGCAAAAGTGGCCATTGTATGAGGAATAAGGAAGTGAACAAATAGTAAAAGCCTATAAAGGTTTTGCTGCTGAAGAAAATAGATTCTATATGCAGCATTTAAATTCGAGGCATTTAAATAGAATCATATTGCAGGCGCTGAAATAAACTGATCCTAATGTCAAAACAGAGCATCCCTAAAATTTTTGGTGACCACTTCAACGTAGCTGTGTCCTCACAATGCTGAATATTTATAGACTTTCTTCATATTTATACAAAAATGAGTGTGGCAAGAAAATTTAAATTTTAGAAGAGTTTGAAAAGTAAAAACCACGTAAGAGAGTAACAAACATCTCAAATGCATTTCTGTAACTTTTCTTGCTTTTCTCTCTGTTTGCCTTCTTTGCTTCTGTCTGATATCCAAATATTTAGTGATATACTCTCCTGTTTAAAATAGCAATTGTTTACAAAGCATTTCTTTTTTCTCATTATTTTTACTTAACACTTATGTTCAGTTGAGTTTTTTAAACGGTGGTCAGAGAAACACAAACATATATCTGGATGTGAGAAAAACATCGGAGGATACTTGGACCCAGAGAAGAATTTTCAAAGTCAATTAGAAGTTGCTATTTATGCCTTAGCCTATCAAGGACCCATACAAACAACTGTAGTGCAAATCTAAGGACAAGAGTCAAGAGCTGAAGGACTACAGCCGGAAGTAAAAACCCATCTGTCCCGGAAAAGCTCTAATGCTTAACCGTGGGATATGAATTGTGATGGGCAGTGAGGTGGGAAGTTGAATTAGATGATTTTAAAAATAAAACAGAAAGCTCTTAGCTTTTGAATTCAGAGAAATGACTAAAAATTTCTATTAATATTATTGAGACTTAAGCAAATCATAAGATGAAAGTATTTGCCAGTTTAAGACAGCACAGACCTAAGGTTGTACTCAGAACACTGCCCTTTTTCCCTTTTCTCGGTTCTTCTGTCTCCTGCAGGGCACCATTTCACCTGCTCCATGGGTTTGAATACACTAATGTCCACATTTAAGGGTTCTAAAACAAACGGAAAAAGAATAAGTATTACTGCAGCTAGCTCAAAAGTGAAGGTGATTTTGAATGTCTAAATGTGATCTTTGAAAGCTCTTTTCTGCCCTATGGTCACAAACAGCACAAATGCTTTTCTAGTCCATACTGATCAATCAAAAATATTTACTCATTCAATGGTGGGCTGCATAGTGGTCTCTCTGCTAAATCTATTCAGGGCTCCCCCTCAGTAATTGCAACAAATTATGAGCAACCTGAAGATAGAGACCATTTCTTATACAATTTTGAATCTTCAGAGATCTCACAGTGCCTTAAAAATTTCACAGAAAATGCAATTGAACAGAGTTTCTCCTCCTGAAAAGTCTGAAGTAAAGGAGAAAATGTGAAATTTTTTAAAAAGAAAGTGTACAGATTTATAATTCCAAGTTAATATGAAGACTATTTTAAACTTTCATATGCTTGAAGAAAATGCTTATTATTTACAAAATATCACCACCACATAACTATTAGACAAAATGCTGACAACACCTAATGATGGCAAAAGTGTGAGGCAATTAAAACTCTCATTTATTTTTGGTGAGAATTCAAAATGGTAAAATTTCAATCGGTAATGAATAAACAAACTGTTTAACTACTATATATAAAAATAGATAAAAAAACAAACTTCTCCTGTATAGCACAGGGAACTATATTCAATATCTCATAATAACCTTTAATGAAAAAACATGAAAATGAATATATGTATGTAATGTATGACTTGGATATTATGCTGTCTACTAGAAATTGACAATTATAACTGACTATACTTCAATTTAAAAAAAAGACATCAATCAACTAAATATATATATATATATAAAAAAAACTGTGACATATCCACATGATGGAATATTACTCAGCATAAAAAGAAACAGATTATTAATACCTGGAACAAAATGGATGAACCTCAAATGCTAAGTGAAAAAAAAGAAGCAACACTTTAAAAAGACTACATATTGTATGTTCAGGCTTATGTGATATTCTTGCAAAGGTACAACTATAGGGACTGAAAACTGATTTGTCTTTGCCAGGGAGAGGAGAATACGGCAGATAAATTATAAGAGTAGCTGTCTTCCTGAGTGCTGACCGTGTACCACTAATCTCAGTCAGTGCCTCCAACATAATCCTAGATGAAGCAGAAATTATTTTTATCTCTTCTTTTCTCATTTTTTTATTGAAATACAGCCAAGTGACTCAGTTACACATATATGTTTATAAATATATTCTTTTTGATTATTTCCCACTATAGTTTGTTACAAAATATAGAACACAGTTCCCTGTGCTATACAGTAGGTCTTTGTTATTTATCCATTTTAGGTACATTAGTGTGCATCTGTTAATCCCATATTCCCAATTTATCCCTACCTGCCCCTCTTCCCCTTTGGTAATCATAAGTTTGTTTTCTATGTCTGTGAGTCTGTTTCTGTTTTGTAAATAAGTTCATTTGTATCTTTTTTTTTTTTAAGATTCTACACTTAGTGACATAATATGATATTTGTCTTACTTCACTTGGTATGATAATCTCCAGGTTGGATAAAGATGCGATACATCTCTTCGCAGAAAACACTGAATTAAAAAAAAAAACAACAGAATTTGAACTCAGGATTTTAACTTTTAATCATTGTACTCTCTGTCTCTCTCATAATTAGGGCTATGTGAAAATTTTAGATGTCATTAGATCCCTTTTACCATTAACAAATACATACCTTTTTCAGTCCTTGAAAGTATGTAACCAAAGTCATGAAAATACATATCACAAGTGTTGGTCAACCAAAGACTCCAAATTACTGTCTACCTAAAACTCCAATATCTAAAGTCACTTATATATGAAACACCACAATAAGCATTTTGTCTCTCATAAAATTTCTTAAGTACATTTCTACGTTTTGCCTTAATTATAATGATTTAGCAACATAAAATAACATAACTTGGAGATATTATGAGTTAAGAGTCATTCTATTATATACTGTACTGGTTTAAAATTTGTTTCTGAAAGTAAGTATGATTATACTTGTTATGCATGATGTTACTTTAAGAAGTTTCAAACTGATGCTAAACAGTGAAGATTACCTCTATGTGTGATTGTAGGATTTTCAAGCAGAGCCAATCAACTGATTTTTTTAATTGCAAGAAAATCCAAATATTAACACATTTTCAAACACATTTATCTTAAGTGTGACCGTAAGAATCTGACACGTTATTAAATCTGGCTGAAGAAAATGCTTGTACAGTCATCTGGGTTTTAATTAGTAAAATCAAGAACAGAAATCAAATGGGAACTACGATCAAAATAAAATCACACATGTATGAAAAACAACAAAATATCTATCACAATTCATCTGGTCTCCACGATGCAGAAGGAAAAATCCTGAGAACAGAACTACAGATGACACAAGTAGCTATTCCTACACAAGAACCCCTCAAAAATCTAAAACAAAGTTTACATCAAAGGGCACATTAAGTCTAACATCAGCGTGTGAATGCTTGTGTCACATATATCTAGGCTGGAAATTCTCATTTAACCAAGCTGGCCACCTCTAGACACATCCCCTAAGTCCTGTAACATAAAGACATCCCTAAAAGGCAGTGGGGAGAGCACATCACAGAAAAGGGAGCAGGCTGGAGTATAAAATGACTCCCATGACTGCTGGAAGGACACTGTGAGTCCACCACAGAAGTGCTTCCAGAAAAGGAAGCATCCTCCCCATCCAGCCCTGCTTCTCCATCAGAAGGACAGCCCTAAGGGAGAGAGTCTGGGGGACACTATGCCGGGAGAGAGCCAGGAAGACTAGATCCTGACCTTAAAACACAGTGCAATGCCTAGTGTGCAGGAGTGAAAGAAAAGGCCAGTTCTTGAACCAAGTGAGGGCAACAGGCTGGCCTCAGTCTCTGGTGAGTGTGGGAGCGATTGCTCTGAAGGCCTGGTCCCTCGGGAACAAGGAAATTGTAGGACCTGTAATACGTTGAGATAAAAATGACAAAATCTAATAAAGCACAGGCCTAATTCAGTTATATTAATGTATGTATCTGGAGTCAATGAAAAAGTCCCTTCTGAATAAGAGAGTCTTCTCCTATTTTCTGTGAAAACTCTAAAAACTACAAATGATTCCTTAAAATTCTTCTTTTCAGGTAATGTCTTCTGCGAAACAGTACACTCAGCATCATAATTTTTCACTTGGGGAAAAAATTTTCATCCAAGATTTGTAACATCTCTACCAATAACAGAGTGATAATGTTATGTCTACACTAGAAGTTTTTTAGAAAAGAGAGTCACATCCCCTTCTCACATACAAAAATAAATCTGAGTTACATAAAGCTATATATTCTCATATCTGTGTGGGCTGTAAGCTATAGTACAGAGAGAAATAATCACAGATTCCTAGAATCACAGAATCCTACACGTCAAAGAATGTAAAAGCTTTCTATTTTTTTTTTCTCCACACTAGCTGTTTTTCCAACTCTTTAAAGTTTCTCAAATTGAGACAGTGCATCCTGGAAGAGACTAATGCATTTTCATTCCATCTAAAATCCAATTAGGGCAATTGAAGAGTTCATGTCATATTTTTAGAATAGTCCTATTAGTGTCTTCAGAATATTAGTTTATCCTTTCCCATTCATTACTTTTTAGATATTATTACTTGAAATAATAGAAAAATACTATAATGGAATCAAAGCATATATTGCCAGGTTAATTAGGTATTTCAACAAAATAAATATCAACAAAAATAAAATCTCAAATTTCTCAAATAAATCAAACATACATATTTTTTTTCTTACGTCAAGAAAATGACCAGGTTGAAAAACAGTTATATTACTCATATATTTTGATTTTTCTTGAAATGGTATGAAATTTGTATTTATTAATTTATTTTTAATGGAGCTACCAGGGATTGAACCCAGGACCTTGTGCATGCTAAGCATGCGCTCTACCACTGAGATATACCCCACCCCCCACTTTTAAAGACAAGTATTAATGATACATATCAATTCTATATTCAAATATTTCCCAGGGCTTTCTGGCTAGGTAGGTCCCCAGCTAATAATCTGTGTAGACACAACCTGTTTCATGCCTTGGGCTGAAGTGTGTCCCTCTAAAATTCATATGTTAAAGCCTTAACACCCAGCACTTCAAAGTGTGACTGTATTTGAAAATAAGGTCTTTTAAGGGGTAATTAAGTTATCGTGAGGTCATTAAAGTGGGCCTTAATCCAGTATGATTGGTGTCACTGTAGGGAGAGGAATTTAGGACCCAGACACGCAGAGGAAGGGCTTGTAAAGACACAAGAGAAGATGGCTACCCGTAAGCCAAGGAGAGAGGCCTCAGAAGAAACCAACCCTGCTGACATACTGGTCTCCCAGTAGCATCCCAAACATTGAGGCAATGCATTTCTGTGGTTTGAAGCCACCCCGTCTGCGGCACTTGGCTACGGCAGCCCCAGCACACTAACGTATCCCCCTGCAACGCTCTCCTTGAGCACACAAGGCACCATTAAGCTGAACCTTGGCGGTGCCCATATACAAATGCCTCATGTGAATATCACGGACTGAAAAATTAGCTCTTGTTATGGTCTAACATTTTCTTAAAAAATCTATTACACTCAGTGTATTAACCTCATTCTCTTTTAGGTGTTAATGCATTTTACCAAAGCACAAACTATAATCCCTGCCCTCTAAGAATTTATAACCTAAATACAGAAAGAAAGTAAAATACATGGAATAAAAATACATACTACACAAGAGCATAGACCTAAGTGCCCACCCGAGTGCCATTAATTTTAAGCGCTGGAGGAATTATGAATGGCAAGTTCTGGGTACATTTGCTACTAGGCTGATGGGAAAAGAAACACCTGCATCCACAGAGATAGATGTATCTGTCTCCCAAAGGAGTGTTCACGAGTTCCCAGGTTTTATAGATTTCTAATTTTAGAAAATGATATATGAGAAGAGGTTTTTCCTAACAAGATTTTCATAAGCACAGATTCCTATACTATAAACCTACAAAAAGAAAGAGATAAACATTTATTGAGTGATTATCATTCTTGGCACATAGCTCACAATTTTATATATATATATATATATATATATATATATATATATATATATATATTTATACACACACAGAAACACATATATATATACACACATACATACACACACATGTACACACACACACATATATATATAACAAATATTCTATATTAGTTACCTAGGGGTCCCATAAAAAAGACCACAAACTAACAATCTAGATGATTTAAAACAACAGAAATTTACTGTCTCTCAGTTCTGGAGGCTGGAGGTCCAAAATCAGTATGTCAGCAGAGCCATTTTCCCTCTGACACTCTGGGTAGCATCCTTATTTGTGTCTTTTGGCTTCTGGTAGTGGCCCACAGTCCTCGCTGTTCCTTTATTTGCAGCTTTCATAACTCTATCTCTGTCTCCATCTTCACATGGCATTTTCCTTTGCATGTTCACACCCTCTTCTTACAAGGATACCAGTCACATCGGATTAGGCATCACTGCTACTCCAGTATGACCTCATCTCAAGCAATCACATCTGCCGTGACCCATTTTTCTAATAAGGTCACAATCTGATATACTGGGTAACCTAACTGAACTTCAATGTACCATTTGGGGGTACATAATTCAACACATAACTAAACAGATGGATAGTAGATAGATAAGAGATATTTTTTAAAGAAATTTAGTGTGCTGTAGGAGTCAGCATACTGTATTGATCATGTCCTTATTACTTTGATTTGTGAAGTCAAAATGTTTGGCTTCCAATGCTGATTCTGACACTCGTCCACTGTGTACCACCCTATCTGCCCATGCATTTCCTCATATGTAAAGGGAGGTGGCCAGACAGACATACTTTGTTTTACAAGGCTGTTGTGAGGGTAAATATCATGATGCCTGTAAAGATGAGAAGACTGTGGACATGATGTTAAGTACTTAGAATGCTAGCTACCATTGCTACATGCCTACAGTGGCTGATTAATACTCCTCGTAATTTTTATGAAATGAATATTAATGCCTTGTGCTCAGGGAGGTTAACTGACAAGCCCAGCATCACACAGGAAGTAAATGTGACAATATAAAATCCAGCTACATGACTCTGGAGCTCAAACACTGTCTGCTATTACATGCTGCTTCCATAGTGTGGGAGGTGCTGTCCCATCTCAGTAGACAGTGAGAAGTAAGTGAAATTAATCCCAGTTATCAAAGCAACATTTTAGAGAAACATTTTCCTCATTGTCATAATCTGCTTTGAAAGTTAGTAAGCAATTTATACATTTTTACTTATATTCTGAATCTATCTAGTCAGGATTTATTATTTTAAATAAAAAATGCTCATGCTATTAAAAATTCAAAACTAGTTACTCATAATTTTATTTTAAAAAGTACATTTGTATCATGCTCTGCATAATGCTTTACAATTTTATAAATAACATGGCTTTTTTTTTACATAATCACATAACTTTACCTAATTTTTATAACATTATTTTGATTTTATACCCTCAGAATATTTTTTGATAAATAAAAAAGCACACACAGATTCTTTGGGAAAGAGAGAAAATTGTATTTGGATGTTTGCTTCAAGTGGAGAACTTTCTAATGCTTGTTATTTATGCACGTAAACCCTGACCTGCAATGACAGTTCACTGATAAAACATGAAGCTCCTAATTTCTAAAATTTCCTTCCTAAAACCCCTTCCATGAATATAATTTTGAATTTCCTATGAGAGTAAGCCACTGACACTCACTGGCATCCTCACAGTGGTTCTTACTGTCTCTATGAAGCTCGGTTTTGGGGAGAATAAGAATGCTTTTCTACTTGAGATTGTTCTTGTTTTTTGCAGAAGGCCTGTATTGCTATGAACTTCCCTGTTAGGACTGCTTTTGCTGCATTCTATAGACTTTGTGTGGTTGTGTTGTCACTGTCATTTGTCTGAAAGTATTTTTTAATTTCTTTTTTGATTTCATCGTTGACCTGTTGGTTTTTTAGTAGCATGTTGTTTAGTCTCCATGCAGTTGTTTTTTTTCTCATTTGCTTTTCTGTGGCTGATTTCTAGTTTCATGACACTGTATTCAGAATAGATGCTTGAAATAATTTCTATCCTCTTAAATTTCTTGAGGCTTGTTTTGTGCCTGAGTATGTGGTCTATCCTAGAGAATGTTCCACGCACACTTGAAAAGAACATATATTCTGTTTTAGGGGGATGTAATGTCCTAAAAATATCAACCAAGTCCAACTGTTCTATTGTGTCATTTAGTACCTCTTTTGCCTTATTGATTGACACAACATTGTAAAGTGACTATACACTTCAATAAAAAAAGAATGCTTTTCTAGTCTCTGCGTATTACCTTTTTGTGACTTTCTTTCCATGCTTTGAACAAAAAGAAGAGGACATTTGCATTTGAACTTAAAAACAGAGTATAGAAATAAAAAGACTCTGCAAAAAAAGCAATGTATATTCCCCAAAGACCAAGCTGTCTTCAAATATAACTAATGCTTAATATATATGTCACTATGATAGAGGGAAAGAAATGCTTTTGAGGCTGGTAGAACTGCACTAAAATCCTAGCTATGTCCTGGAGAAAATTTTATCCCTATCTGGGTTTTCCATTCTCTCACTGTAAAATGAAGAAAAAATTATTGTGAAAAATACATTTAATATATATACCGTTAAGGTAACTAGCAGACTGTCTAGCACAGAGTACGTGCTCAACAAATGTTCCTACTGCAGTAAATTTAACAAGGATAAGTGAAAAATCTAAGTTGTCTCATCTTCATGAAAAATGGGATAATTTGTTTAGCCAACTCTCATAAAAAATCTGTGCTCTATCTTTTGTTGTTTCCTCCTACTTCTTTTAGAGCAAAATGCTAAAATCTGGGGTAGAAGCAACACATGCAAGTTACCTGAAGGTTAAGAGTTTTGCCCATGTCCATGCCATGTCCAAGGATAGTGAGCGGTGTTGTGGGAAAAGGGGCTACGGGACATGTCTTAAGCTCTATTTGCCTAGTTAATGCCATGTTTCACTTAGAACTGCTGATGGAAAATTTAATTAGAGATTTTAAGAGGCTGATGCTCAGACTTTCCCCTACCTCCAATGCCTGAGCCTTCTCTGGCACATCAAAATAATTTGTAAAGCCTTCCTCTGTGACAGGCATTCTATTTACATGAAAGTTCGGGGACCCAGGAATCATCTAACATTTTAAGAATGGCAATTCGACTAACCTCAGTGGTAAACATGTGAAACAAACTAAAAATAGAGATGCATACCTGTCCACCTCTATTTTTCATACAGAAGTATAATGTAGCCCTGTGGGAAAATGTTGTGGTTTTTTCTTCTCTCAAAGCATTCAAAAGGTCTCATTTATTTCAGTTCTCATTTAGATATTGGTCCAAAATACATTGGGACTCTATTCAACAAAGGAATAAAGATCAAAACGCAGTTACAATATCAAGTTTTTAAAGATGTCAAATCTCAACAGCACTAAACCAGTTCTTCATTGTTCCTGTGTTATTCTTATTTTGTAAGTACTCAAACGGCCTGTGCAATTCTTCACTGCTTCTTTTCTGCAATGATTTCCTTTTCAATGATTTAAGCAGTCTATTCTCACAAGCAATGCTCAGAAATCCAATTACCATTCCAACACCACGCTTTTGTAAGCCCGGAGCATTAAGCCATAGAACAGGCTGCATCCTGCTCCTTCTTTACACCTCTCACTCAGGCACCCTGCGCTTTCGCATCATAAAGGGTTTTGGTTTTGTTTCTCTTTGCTTGGCTTTCTTTGGATAAGGAAAAGTGGCCATAAATTACATTAAAACAAATGAAATTAAAAAAAAACACTATAAATCTTTCATGTAAAAATAAATACAAGAAAAGATATCAAAGAAGAAAAATTGAACAATACGCAATTTCCCCCTTAAAATAGTTTTGTCTGTTTTACGTTAAAAGTGGTTTATGAATTATATACATCGTGATGCTTTAGTAGACATAACTAACACTTAATTTATTTCACATTGGATTTCTAGTGTGTCAGATAAATCTGGAGATTTCAAGCAGAGGGTCCTGTGGTAATTGTCACAAGTGACTTTCCAGTTGTGTCTGTTATCTGAGTTTATTCATCTCATGAATACATTGTATGTGTGCATCTCTTCAAATTAAATTAAAATTAAATTCAAAAAGGATAGAAATTGATAGAGATATTATAGCAAAATTCCTAACAATTTCTGGAAGCAATAGACAAAACTGACAGAGGGTCAAGGAAAGAGAGAAATCTTTAATTAGATTAAGGCCCACTATATCCATTTAGAATGAGAACTCTGTGTTTAAGATTTTGTTTAACCATCAGCCATTTCTGACAAGCTATACTCTAAGAAAGATGAAAGAATGTAAGTCATTAAACTCTAGATCTGAACTGAAACCAATTTTTCACAACCCACGTTTGAATGAAGCCAAGATATATGTGGGATTCTTAAAAGTGATGGAAATTTTATGAGTATGAAGTCCAAAGCCCTTATGAGCAATGGTCATTGGACCACCTGAATGGTTTTTAATCTAACATTAGCTTTGAGAAATAAAAATATATATTTTTAAAAAGGAAATTATAATTAATAAATTGAGTTGATACATTCTACAGAACACTTCATTTTAAAAATAATTCCAATAAGAAAAAAGTAGATTGCTATATTTTATATATATGTATGTATGTATATATAGCACACGCATACATGTATATATACATCTACATACACAATACATAGATATACAGAATGAAGAGAGAACACGAGAAGACAAAAAATAAATGAGCACAGAATACTTAAGGGCAGACAGCAGAAAATGACAGTAAAGAATGGACTTTGAAAGGTCTTCTGTTTCATGTAAATTTGTTTGGACATCATTATGTAGATCAATGTTATTTCAAAATGTGATTTTTGGAGCAGTAGCTATAAAGAAACACAGAATGTTTAATTAAAATGCAGATTACTGGGTAAGCTCAGAATCTGTCTGTGGGATTCAGTCCAGAAATCATCATTTTACCAGATTCCCCAGATGCTTCTACAGAAGGTTAAATTTGAGAGCCACTCCTAGATAAAGTACAATAGAAAAAATGACATTATCTGCTTTCTTCATATAAAGAAGACTCTGGAGTCAGTGAGGAGAAAAGACTGGAGGGGCTGAGGAAGAAAGCTGGAATTCTGGTTGATGGGCTATTCCAATAGCCGAGTTAAATAAGGGGATATACCATTCTGTTAGAATGCCCTTAACACTCAAGTCTTCGCCCACCTACACACCTGCTCTTTTCCATTTTGAATAACTGAAGCGAAATCCCTCTTTGCTTTTTATCTTAGTAAACAGGCCTTCAAAATTAGTCAAGTGGCCCTGGATCTCAGATCAAGAAGATATTTAGAGAGATTTTCAGCCAAAGATAAGTAAAAGGATGTACCGTTATCCTGGATTTCTTTATGTATATTTTACTCTTATACATATACTTTATACGTATATACATAAACTATACTTTATACGTATACCTGATTTCCCAGAATCAATGTCCCAAGTCATGCTGCACAGATGTTGCAATGGTAGTGACCAAACCCCCATATTTACGTGTCACCTCAAGTTGTTACTCTCTAAGCACCACACACAAGCACGCGTACACACAGACACACACACCCCTTGCTTCCTAACAACAGATGCTACAATTGTATCCCACTGTTGATCTGATCAAGTTTCCAGTGGAGATCGAGTTTGATGATTAGCTGGAGAGAAATATTTAGAACTACTGTTTTGCAAAATTAGACAAGAAGTTATTGAAGAACAGGTAAAAGATAAGATCATAATTTGTATTAGGAGTTCTAACAGGCACTTTTGTATAGGACTAGACGAGTAAGTCTATTAGCTTAAGGCAGGTAGGAAGGATGATGGTACAGGTGTAGAAGGGGATAAAGGAGTTGAAAAGGCTGCAGGGACAGAGAGTTCTAGGCAGAACAGTGGAAGCAAAACCAGAAGGGATGTCAAAGAGCAGGTTTGCTAAAGGAGAATGGAGCTCATGGACACTGATATCAAAGAGGTCGAGGAAGCCTAAGGTGCTGGAGGAATGGCATAAATTATGGTGAGCAGGAAGATGAGCCACGAAGCAAAGTCCTCCATGAAGCTACAAGAGGATCGCAAGAAATAAAACATCACATGGCTGGAAGGTACCAGCCACAGAGAAGGAGGGGCTGGACAACAACAAAACCCTGGAAAGCAGCCACGGGGACTGAGATGCTCACAACACCTCTATGCTGCGATGCACCTTTCCCATATATGGAGCTGGAGAGAAAGCATGGCGGCCACCAGTGACAGCTGCAGAGGAAATGATGCATTCAGGAGAGAACCAGGTTGTGCTTGGCACAAGAGAGTGCTGGAGATTGTTAGGAAGGCATGAAGACAATGCAGGAGAGGCCCACTTAAGATTTAAAGGAGATTCCAGGTGATAAAAATGGGAAAAAGCTATCAAGGATGTTAGCACCGAGAGAGGTAAGGAGAAGAAAAGAAGCAAGAGGTGGGTTTTGGGAAGAAGACAGAAAGATGCTAAGTGTACTGAATTTCAGGATCCTAATGGAATTACATTAAAACTAGAAGACTAAATTCAGGGTTCCACTTATATTCAAGTGAACATAGGTTTTAGTTAAGTACCACATTTGGAGTTTGGAGACTTTGAACTGCATTCTAGCAAGAGAATGACTCATTTCTATGGCACAAAGGGAGTTTGGGGTCAGAATTTTCTCTTCTGCTAAACTACTTCTAATCAGATACCAGCAGTTCCAGATAGCATGCAAATTAAGGTGCCATTAAATGTTTATAAAATCAGCTAACATTTATTGGGTGCCTAATATATGCCAAGGACTGTGCTATGCGTTCTTATGAATTACATCATTTTATTCTCAATAGAAGCATATAAGAAGTCTTTATTATTACCTTCATTTTATAGATGAGGAAACAGATATACACTGAGGTTAAATAATGTACGCCAAGTCCCCCAATCAGTAAATAACAGAGTTGGAATTCAAATCCAACCATCTGACTCTAGAATCTGTATTTTTAACCACCACATGGCATGAGGATGCCTATATCAGATCTTGCCTAGTGTGAGTACTTGGGGACTTTAATCAGCATATAAAGAGGTCAGCAATTACTATGTGCCAGGAAGACCAGATGACCCATTACAAGATGAATTTCTATTCCCATATTTCCTTTAAGCTGTGTGATCATCCTCTGTTCAGCCACCTAGCGGGAGAAAGACTCGTACGTCTTCAAGAAGATGCTTTTACTCCAAAAACAGGGGGAACAGAACAGAAAAGCAAAATTCTTGGCTTTTGGTCCCAAAAACTGATGATCTAAGACAAGCAACAGAATTTTAAAAATAACTTGGCTAGGATTTTAGTATTTTCCCAATTGAGAGATACTATGGGTTCTCTGGAACAGTGGTGAGGAGAGAATTTGAGAGGTGAGCGTGATAAATATCAGCATGAAGGATGTCTCTGCTGTGGGCCCTTTGGCATGCCTGGTACCTCTTTCCTGAGATAACATTAAGATGCATGTGTGGGGAATCTGGCATGGAGGGAACCCATATGCATTTCCCAATGTGACATCTGAGGTTGACAACCTCATACCAAGGAGTGAGAGTAAGAAAAACGACTATGGTCCCAGCAATGAGGACCATGACCAAGTCAGTCCATTTTAGGAAGAAAAAAAGACACTGGAGGGCTGCGTCTCCATCTGATATTACAATATTGTGTCAACCCCTTGAATTTTGTTGCAGCCCAAAGGAAAAGAGGTGTCACTATCGAAGAAAATAGTCCATGGTTTACAGAAGGTTATTCCAAGCATTTTTCTTCCATTGACTGAATACTGTGGATGCTAATTCGGACTTTAAACATCTACCCTCTGAAAATGATCCTGCCTTGTCAAAATAGTTCTTGCTTTGGGCATGAAGAATCTAGAACAGACTTTTGGGTTCATATTTTTGGAATACTGGAGACACTAGTCTCCAGTAATGCTTCTAAAACTATGGTTTCTCCTCTCCTAATCGGTGCACATGTTACAGCTTCTCCTATGCTCTCCTGAAACCTCCTCAAATCCATTGTTCTTCCTCTTTCTCTTTCACCACTGGCCATAGCATAGACAGTAGCACTTTGAAGTGAGAAAAGGAAGAAAGGGAAGGAAGGTTAGGTGTTGGCTGGTTGTTTGGTAGCTTATTGCTCTATAGCAAGAAATTATATAAAGCATCTAAGAAATCTGTGTTTTCCTAGGGAATGCATTCACAAGAATTCCTTTTTCTGAAACTTGGTTGAAGAATTGAATAAACATTATTGGCTCTCATTTTAGATAGACTGACTATAAAGTGTATCATCTAAACCAAAATGCATTTGAGAGTGAACGGTCTCTATTAAGTCTGGAAAAGTGCACACTACAACTGATGCACCAGGAAATTAGGAAACTGTTCACCCCAGTTTTTGATGATCTTCAGCAAAACCGGACTCACCGATTCACAGGTTGTCCATACAAAGATAAGAGTAATTTTGTCATAAAACATTCGGAACATGTAAAAACTAATCCTTGTAAAAATCCCACCTTCCACTTTCCGTTTAGTTATTCCAGATCCTTGAAAGTACCAACTCTGTGAATTTAGTTTTTCTCTTTTCTTTCTTCATACGAGAGCCATCATCCATCCTCTTCGCCTGTTTGATGTCTCCTTACCAATTTGGAGTTTAAGTGTCACCTTCTCAAGGAAGTCTTACCTTCCCTTGCTCCTTCGTCTACCCCGACTCCTACCACAGACTACCTTTGTTCTCTGGGCTACTGCACTTATCAGAGGTTGAATTCTGTTTTTATTTTTCTAATATTTAACGTCTATCTAACCAGCAGCTCTTATGTGGAATGAGGATGAGTATGAGGTATAATTTTGCTGATCTTGGTATTCCCAGCTCCTAGGTTGCATTTGGTACATATTAAATGCTCAATAAATATTGAGTAAATACAAAGTTGGTGGATATAGGATGAATGGGATCTCCTTCGTTGCCAAAGGGCGATTACTATGTAGGAAATCTCAAAATGCCAAATAAGCAGTAGATTTGTACCATACAAAGATATCTATAGACTTTAATTCATCATTAAATGGCCCTTAATCAGGTGCTTTTGTTGGCATTGAAAAAGCATGACTGATGTTGGTATGCCGGAGTACTGACTGATGTATTAAAGGTTTAACACTTCTTGGATGACTGAGTAAATAAATGAATGAAAAGAATGTGTGCTGATAACAGAGGGCCAGTACCTTCTCAGTAAAAACTATACACACAAATTCTATACACACACAAAGATATATGTAATTAAGATTAACTAATTAAGTAACATTGCCCTGGTAGCTCAGTAATTTATTTTTGCTAACTCGACAAAAAATATCAGCTTTTCATTTCTAGATGTGGTCTGCACAGGAAGACACAGCGCCCTAGGGCACAGAGGAGTTTAACAATTCACTCAGAATTGCCAAGCAGGTGGTGGATCCAGGCAAGGAAACTAGTTACCAACGTTGTGGTTAAACTAAATTTGTGTCTACAAATAAAATACTTCCATTCTTCACAAACAGAGCCAGTACTTTACAGTGAAGGTGGTATCAAGTGGCCCAATTCTAATTTCAGTTCTGCTAGTGAGAAATCATGTGAATCCTTATATACTTTCTGGAAGATTAAATGTATAAAATACATGTTTTCAATCTCGATGGTCCATCACAATCATCTACAGATTTAAAAATTATGATTTCTTAAGACCTTGAATCTTGATTTCAGTGAATCTTGGATTTCAGTGTTTCTAGGGTATAGGTCTAACCTTGTTTAAAGAGCTCCAGATGGTTACCATCCTCATGCAGGGATGAGAACCAGTACAGCACTGGGATGGGAAGCGGGACCCAGAAGCACTACGATCCCCTCTCTTTCTCCAGATTTCCTTGGCCATGTAATCGTGTTGCAGTACGAACCTGAAAGGTTTCTCCGATAACATTCTTACTATATTGAAGGGACATAAAATATAAATATCAGTGAGCCATAAAAATGTAAACAAACAAAGAAACAAAAGTTACTTTTCAGATATTCAGACATTTCACCTGTAGTGTTAAAATGGCACTAGCACTTGATTAGACTTCTAATGATCATGTAAATGTTGATAGCTGAATCCTAAATATGTCTGTACATCAACTATGTTCAAAATCATTTACCTAGGATGCCATAAAATCATACTGAAAGACACAAAAACGTAGGGATAATAGATAGTCTGACTATGTTTTGCACCAGTCAACTAAAACATCTGGTCTACCCCTTCATTGGCTTCTCTTCACCTGCCATTATGGGGACCAAAGGTATTTAGTCATTTGAAATACAGACATAAGCAAACTTTCCAAGCCACAGTCACGTACTATAAGAGCCAACTTTCTCCTGGGAAATTCACATTAATGAACTATAAATAACATGGAAAGAAGTCTATCAGGAATAGACCAAAACCAAATAAAAACAGCAAAAATGCTGTTGATGTTTCTTTACTACAAAGAATAACCATGGATATACAATTTATACCCACAGAAATGAATATAATTTTCAAGAAAATTTACAAAGTAATAAAATGTTATTACGAGATTATGAGAAAATGATCTCATGTGGACCAAAAGGGAAGACCATCATGAGACCATTATTTCTGAAAACACTAGGAGTTTAAGTATATTCTTTTATAAACTAATATTAAGGTTTCTTTAGTTAAAAGATTTGAGGTTGCATTAAAAATAATAAAAAACAAGCCTATCAAAATGAGATTTTTAATAAATAGAAAACCCCACAACATATATGGCATACAAAGAAAAATAAGATTAGAAATAATAATATATTCCAGCTTAATATATTCCAACCAGCAAAATCTAAGCTACAGACTTAATGATGAAAGATTTGGTTCATGACTTAAAATTGAAAACAAGAAACTGATCTTCCTGATTACATTAGTTAACTCTCTATAATAAAACTCATTCTATATGCAAATTGTTTGTAAAATGAAGATTATTCAGTTCGTATAAAACCTTATGCATTCCACCTTCATTTTGAGTAGAGCAGGAGATAGATGTTACAACAATTTGCACTTTTCTGCACGTTCTAATTGAAGACCAACTGTGTTTGACAACTTTAAATATAAGGCTTTCTACAAAGGATACATTCCAGAGAATCATGAAAAAATAAGGCAAAGTAAGATAAATTCTCTCTTTTCAAATGTAAAACATATAGTGAAAGACACTGAAATGTCCAACTAAATTAAGCTGCTCATCCAAAAACATAGCTAAATATACAGAATTTGGGTGTCAGTACAGCTTGTCTGATAAGAAGAGGGAATTTTTCTTCCTTCCATAAACATATAGTGACAGGTCACAGTAACACCTATCTTTCCCCCCAAAACCTAAATTTGTAAATAAATAAGTATAATATTCACTTATCATTCCTTAAATTAATGAAAATATTGTACAAGATATAAAAAGAACTGAGAAATTGATAACTAAAAAAAAATATTGAAACTTTAAAATACCTAAATCTTTAAAAATAAATCCTCAGAACTTGCTCTTTGTGGTCTTAAATTGACAGTTTTGTTGGAGATTTTTAATTTTGATGATGGATTTTGAAGAACTAGAAAAATTTCCTTTCAGTTTTGTGCATAATTACATATTTAGTATTTATATAATTGGTAATGTATATAGTTAGTATTATAAAATAGCAGTGAGAAAAGACTTAATATTTTTTATATAAAGAATTTCTTTAGCAAGACCTTTATTAACCCTTTTGTTTCTTTTATGTTGCATTCTTTCTTTTTGATTCTTCTTCTTCCTTTTCCTTTTAGTGAACTAGTTATCTATTCTCCAAAGTCTATAGAGTTTTGCTTTCATAACCTCTTGGTAAGTTCACTAATTACCAGTGCACCTCCGAATTCTGGATCAAAATTTTTTACTTTGTACTATACACCACCTCTTGAGCTCAATTCCTTGTACCATGAACTGTTAGAGGATTATACTTACCTGGGCCCTTAATGACCAAGTTTTTCCTGCATGTCTAAATCTATTTTCTGTCTAAGGAGCCAAGAATATATCTACCTAATTGCTTTTACTGCAAAAGTTATTTGAGAGAGATTGCAGATTACTTTTATCATTAATACAAAAGCTGAAATTAAAGGAAAAGAAATCTATAATTAGGAAGTCATTAAAGGAATAAAACTGGGACCTTTGTATCCCAACTACTAATACCATCTTACAGTGTGCAAGCCTTTGGGATTTGCAATTCACTTGTGATAGGAATGAAACCCACAGTAAAATCTCTCCAGAAAAAAATGTCCTGCTTTCCTTCACAACGGACAATCTAGGGTCCATGTGAGAAGACTCTAAGTGAATATTCAGGTAAAGAACACAGGCAATGCTTTGGCTTTTATTATATTCAGAAAATAAAACATTACCTCCATCAAAACAAAATACAATAAAATTCGAGTGCGTGCCTACTCACCCTAAGGCCCTTACACTTGCTCCATTTTCCATATTCCATCAGGTCCCCTCCATCCACAAGACATTTTCCTTCCTAGCTCTTAATATTGTTTTTGTAGTTTTGTTTTTATTTGGTTAATATTTGCTCCTCTCGAGACTAGAAAGAACATATTTTCCTTTGTCTTATATTCCAAAACCAATCATAGTGATTAAGGTTTCATTATACTTGCTAAGGGGAGAGGGTATAGCTCAGTGGTAAGTGCATGCTTAGCATGCACAGGGTCCTGGGGTCAGTCCTCAGTACCTCCATTAAAAAAAAATCAATATACTTGCTGAAATAATGCATGCTGAATACCGTGAAACTTGTAATAGCTAACATTTTTGAGTGTTTAGCAGGTGCCAGGCACTTATAGGCACTTCACATATATTAACATTCTTCCTCCATTATGACACTGGCTATAGACTCTCCTATAACTCCCATCGTAACCAATGAGGAAAGAGAGGTAAATTTAAGTGTCTGGATATTCGACCAATAGCTGGTAAGTGACAAAGAGGGGACCGGAGCCCAGCAAGTCTGGCTCCAGCCCCCTTGCTCCTAACCATTATTTTATGCAGTTATTTTTGGATATTTTTGGATAATTTTGGATAAGAAGACAGGGCAATTTCCAACAGTTGGAAAAATATCTTGTTTTTCAAAGGCAAGCAATTTAACTGCAAGAAAAGGATTTAAACAAATAATCCATAGTTGACTCTTTGTCCACTATTTAATAGGAAAAAAGCAAAATAACAGTCATTATAATTATGTGCCTGGCACTATGCTAAGTGCTTCACATAGATTATCTCATTTAATCCTCGTGATGGTGAGGACTGGGCTTGCCAAAGTAACCTGTGGACAGACAGTTCATAGAAAACTGTTGAATGGAACCTCTTTCTCTAAAGAACAAAACCAGGAAAAAAGTGAAAAAAGAGTTCAATGATCCCCCTTTAAATTAAGAGGCCTGAGATCACCTGGTTTAGAGGGAGAAGGAATAGAAAGAATGGTAAAAACGACAGAAAGAGTGAAATACTGGAAAAGTCACTTGAAAGGATGACAAAATAAAGTCATTGAAAAAGAAAAAAACAAGGAAGAAAAAAGAGATTAAGAAATACCAGCTGAGAGCTTATTTGAAGCTTCACAAATAGTAGATCCTATCAGCGAGATCTTCTGCTTTTTTCTAATGATGCTCTACAGTTCAGACATGGCCGTGGAAACAGACACTAGAATAAGAATTCTCAATGACAAAACATGGGGAAAAAGTCAAGTATGAAATATTTGACATGTTCATTCTGAAAATAAGGTATATTTTTAAAAATTCAGTTCTGATTACTGCCAAATTCCCATGCATATGGCCTTCATTTCACTTTCAAGCAATTTTTGAAAAATAAACCTAAAATAAGATCATTTATTGATCTCGGTGCTTTCGAAAAGAAAAATCTCCACTTCCAGTGAAAAAGCTACAACTTCCTGAGACAAGATTCATCCCAGAATTTGTTTTCTTTCTCATTCTGAATGTACATCATAATCTGGGAATTCAAGCAGAAAATAATTGTATTCTCC
This sequence comes from Vicugna pacos, assembly GCF_048564905.1. NCBI lineage: Eukaryota > Metazoa > Chordata > Mammalia > Artiodactyla > Camelidae > Vicugna > Vicugna pacos. Next base: position 5,709,290 of record NC_133015.1, read on the forward strand.
TATTCCATTTTTAATATACACTGTAAAATTCCAACTTAAATACTTGAGCAATATTTTCTTGAAGCAGTAAGAAGATGACAATGATAAAATAAATGTACCTTAATCAAACACAGGAAATGATCTTATTAAATCAATTTTTAACTTAATCTATAAAACATGCAAAAAGTTAATATACTATCACTGCAGTAGGTTTAAAGGGTCATTCCCTTTCAGAATTTCATCTGAACAATTAATTTACAAAACTACATATTATAAATAGTAATGTCTTATTATTTCAATGGCTCACTGTTTACAAAGTTTATACTTGAAAAAAAAAGAAATAAACCCAAAATAACAGGCAATGAGAAGAGGGATCTATTTTGTTGAGAAGAAATACTACAATAATGAGAGGTTACTTACTGTATGCTCAGTCTATGAAGGACATTCTTTTGAGTGGTATATCAATTAAATTACTTACTTATTCAAACAAGATTATGCAGTCATTAATATTATCAATTCCATTTTACAGACGAGAACACTAAGTGGTTAGGTACCTTGTCCATGTTTCCACAAGCTAGGGTGTTGGCATCAGGAATAGAACCCAGGCAGTCTGGTTCAAGGGTGCATATTCTTAACATCACTTAACACTGTCTCTCCCTTTGTGTTATCGTAGAAAAATGAGAAAGCTTAAATATACGCAAATTAGGGACTACGTTTTCAGAGAGTATTTTTCTTGTTTAACAACCTGTGTCTGGCATATAGTAGAGATACTCGAAGAATAATATAGTAATTTCAAGTGCAAATAATATTTAGCTACCTCCAGAAACACCAAAGATGTGTTCTGCTCTTATGTTTACCAGAGACCATGTTAACGGAAGACTCTGAGATTCTGGGGCTTGGCCATTTCTTGGCTCAGCTCTACAGTTTGTCACAGAGAGACTTGCCATTTGTTCAACAACACAGAGTCATCAGAATAAAAAAGACAGTCTGGACTATAAGCTGAATAAATATATACATATATAATCAACTTTAGGTAATATATACTTAATTCTTAATAAGTTTAGAAGAAATGGATTTGAGTTCTAAAGGAATGAATGCAGATATCTGTTACTAATGTGTTAAGATTTCATTCTTGCCTTTAGCACCTTAGCTGAAGTTAATATCGTTTTAGAATATAAGGATTTTAGGCCCCATATACAAGGGCAGTGAATGACTGAAAATTGTTACATCAATTGCTTCTCGTTAACTTGAATGAGAATCACTAATCTACAGAAAATATCATTTACTTTCACTTGCCCTCAGATTCCTTAGTCTATAAGTAAGATTATATTAAATGAAGTCTGTGATAACGTCCCTCCTCTAAAGTTCCGTGATTGCAAAGCTCAAACCAAGGTGGCCCACTGGAGTGACTATCTGTCCCATTGTCACCTGTTGTCCTGGAATAATTTTTAAGGGCATCCCTTTACCCTTCAATAGTGTCCTGTCAATAATAAATTATCCACATTGTAAGGAAACAAAGATAGTGTTAATTTTCATTTATATGTACTAGAGTATCTAGTATAATATTCAAATAATTTTGAATATATAATACATAAAATAATGCAGATCACACATGAGTAATGGGAGCTCAATAAAAAATGTAAAAATATGTGCTGATATACATTTAATGGCTTTTCAATGTTTAAATATTTTATATTAAAGTTAGTTTAGGTAGTACTATGCATGATCTAGTGATGGGCAGACATGGCCTCTAACCCTAATCATCTACTCCCTTGGGCAAGTGAAACACACACTTTTACCCCCCATAATATGATCAAGACAGAACTATCCCACTATTTTCTCCAACTGAGAATGTCTATGATTAATTACACCACAGTGCTAAGCATTCAAGTGTAATATTATTCTAAATATTAATAGAAAAGTGTAATGCATGATCAACAGTTTCTCTTTTTTTCCTAAACAGATTTAGCCAATAAAAACACATGACATCCAGTTATATTTAAATTTCAGATAAACACTGAGTAAGTTTTCAGTACAAGCATGTCTCAAATACAGCATGAGTGTCCTACATTTTATCTGGTAACCCTACCCATGTGACATTCTTATTCATAGATTTCCTGACTAATGACTACAAGTGCTTTGAAAACACCATGGTACTCAGAAGCATGTTCCTATCTTGGTCCTTTCATGTCCTGGCTTTGTGCCCTTAGGTAATATATGTAACCTCACTAAGACTCAGAACCCCCGTCTACAAACAGACAATACTGCTCTCTAATTCACAGAGCTACTGTGAAGATTAAATGAGATGATTAGTCTGGTACATTGTAAGCACTTGATCAATATGAGCCATAATTATATTATTATTCTGAAGAAAGATGTACAAAATATTTTTGTCATCTCCGTAGAATGAGTTTTAACAAACTGAGAGCAGCTCACTAAAATCCAAATTCTCAAACTTTTCTTTCTGTGTATTTGGCTGGACTATATTTCCCAGGGTTCCCTCACAATTAGGTGTGCTACCATAAGGCAGAGTTCGAGATGAAATGTCAGAGAAAGTATGGTGCACTGTGTCTAGCGCAGTCCCATAAAATTCTGTCTTGAGTGCTCCTGTGAGCTTTTTTGCCCTTGACTCTGGCTGGAATGGAAAATCCCTCCTGTACCCTCCAGGTCAATACTATTAGCCTTGGACTGTCAAGTGAGACTCCCAAAAAACCCAGATCTTATCCAAGACCAAGCTTTACTACTGATTTCCAGGATACCAGAAGGCAAGGAAAAGCGGGGCAAAGTTTAGGACCACCTTAGGACTCATTCTCATCCAGACTGAACACGAATGTCTAAGGGTTAAATACAGTCACTCACACAAAAGAGATTTTGCTCAGGGAACATCTCCCTTTTTAATCTTCAATTTTTACGTAGTTTATATGACATCTTCCAGGAATTTATGCTCCCTAAATTCATAGGTTTGCGTGCAACCCAAGTCAGACCAGGAACAGTTCATCAATGAAAAAAACAAGCCAAAAAAAGCCTTTCCGGATGGGAAATATCACCCGTATCGCACTTATCAGCCTGCTTACAAAAAGATCAGAGGTGTTCACCTTTCTTCCTTTTGGGGGTTCCCCCCAGGGAGACAGGTGATGCATTACAGACATTGCAAACTGCTTCCTTTTGAAAAGCCAGGTGCTGAAAATCAAAGATCCTCAACTTGCCCGGGTCTCTGAGTGCCTGAAGGGAGTAGAGCTGCCATGGACACGTGCTCACCTACCCGACGCAAACAGAACGCACAAGAAAGAACTTTCTGTTGCTTTGTGCCATTACATATATTTGGGTCTATTCGTGCAGCAGCTGGCCTAACCTAAATGATAATACGTTTTAAAGTGACATCATCACAGGTATAGTTAAAGTGACAAATACATCAAAACCTTTACTTTTAAATAAGGCAATGTGTCATAGCTTTCTTTTTCCTGCGTTATTAAGCTAAAGATTGTAAAACGCTTTGAGATATGCTATAGTGCTTAAGTGTAATCTCTGTATTTATATTTAATCTCATCACTTGCCTTGGACACTTTATTAACCAGGAATAAGCCTCAATTTCTTCATCTATGTAATAATAATCTTAGTACTGTTTAATAGGATTGTTGTGAGAATAAGGTGATACTGAAGCTGGTTCATAGTAAGCAATCAGTAGTTACAGCCAGTATCACAATTGTGATGATGCTGCTGAAAGATGCAGCAACATATTTTATTCACAGAATCAGTTTTTCAAAGTGAAATGAATCTTAAAACTTATAATTTAAAGTTTCATTTTCCGGTGAAAGTTGATTCTGCACTCAGATAATTTGCCTTCTCTCACCTTTCTGTCCAAAGACAGAATATCAGCAAACACATTCTTTTGTGAAGGAGATACAGGGAAGTTCATTACCTCAAGAGGTACGTAAAAATGCTTGGGAATCTAGACTTGTTCAGTCCTGAGTCATGTCATGTTCATTATGTCTGCAAATTATTGATTCTAACACTGTCTGCCGCTGTCGATCATTGTTCAATCTAGGTGTTAGGTATATAGGATTCCCTCAACCATTACCTCTATTTTTGTGTACCTGAAGTTTACCACAATAGAAAGTTTTGAAAAAAAAATTAAGACTCTGTCCTTGGCTTTTCCATTCTTTTGAAACTCTGGGACAATTAGCCATGACAAGCTGTGCCGGGATGCAGTCTTCCCACCACCAGCTGTGCCCAACCACAGGAACAGAAACCGCTGAAGGATTTACCACTGAAAATGTGCACGAAGAGGTATAAATACACCACGGAGACTGAGCTATAAAAACCATCTGATACACGTGTCTGAAAGAATGACATGAAGTTATTATAATTACAATAGCTAACGAGTATTGAGTACTGATCATTTGTCAGGCATTCTTTTGTGTGCCATTCATTCGGTGCCCGATTTCACCCTCCATCCAAACCGATGCTGTACGTGCTATTATTACCCATTTCACAGAAGAGGAAGTGAAGAGAAGGGAGAGGTTATAGAGTTCATCCAAGGTCACAGACTTCGTACTCTGATTCTAGAACTAGAGCGTACACTCTTAACCATAACAGCAGTCCATGTAGTGGTTTCATTTAGGAATGTGTTAGAAACATATTTATAAAACTTATCACAACTTAATAATAAACAGATAAGTAACCCAATTTAAGAATGGTCAAAGGGAACCCTTGTGCATTGTTGGTGAAATTTTAAAACAATACAACAGCTTTATAGAACAGCATGATGGTCCTCCAAAATTAAAAACAGAACTATCATAAGACCAAAAATCCCAATTCTGGGTATATATCCAAAAACAGGGCCTCAAATAGATATTTGCACACCCACGTTCAAGCATTATTCACAATAACCATGAAATGGCAGTAAATCAGATGGTCGTCAGTAGATGAACAGATCAACAAAATGTGGTAAAAGCATTCAATGTAATATTACTCAACCTTAAAAAAGAAGGAAACACTGTAACATACAACAACATTGATGGCCTTTGAGGATATTATGCTAAGTGAAATAAGCCAGTCACCAAAAAAAGACAAATACTGTATGATTCCACTCATATGAGGTATCTAAAGTAGTCCTAGTCATAGAAACCAAAGGCAGAATGGGGGTTACTAGGGGCTGGCAAGAGGGGCAAATGAGGAGTTGCTATCAGTTTTAGTTTTGCAAGATAAATAAAATCTTGAGATTTCTGTACAGCAATGTAAATATGCTCAACACTATTGAACCATATACATAAAAATGGCTAAAATGATAAATTTTATATTTATATGTATTTTACAAATAAAAATTTTAATGGCCAATGGATCTAAAAGACATCTCTCCAAATAAGATATAAAAATGGCCAATAAGCATGAGAAGATGTTCAATACCATTAAGCATCAGGGAGACAGATGCAAATTAAAGACACAATGACACACCACTCCACACCCACTAGGATGATTCTAATCAAAAACAATTAATAGCAAGTATTGTTAAGGATACGGAGACACTGGAATCCTCATACACTGCTAAAGGGGAATGTAAAATGTTGCAGATAAGCTGAAAAACAGTTTGGAAATTCCTCCAGTCTTCAGAGTTTAAAAGTTTAGAGGTACCACACCATCCAGCAATTCCACTCCTAGTTATACACCCAAGTAATGAAAACCTACATTCACGCAATATTTACAGCAGCATTTTACATAGTAGCCAAAAGGCAGAAACAATCCAGATATCTATCATCAACCAATTAATGGATAAATAAAATGTGATGCATCCATACAATGGGATACTATTTGGCAATAAAAAGAAACACATGACTGACATAGACTACATGGATGAACCTTAAAACATGGATGCCACACCAGAAATTGACACATTGTAACTGACTATACTTCAATAAAATAGAGATCATCACTGAAAAAAAATTGGACAAGCCTTAAAAACATTATACTAAGTGAAAGAAGCCAGTCACAAAGGACAACATACTGTATGATTTCACCTGCATGAGACGTCCAGAAAAGGCAACTCTATAAAGACAGATTATAGATTTGTGTTTACTTGGGGCAAAGGCGGATAGGCGGGGTGGTTTGGGGGGGTGATGACTAAGGAGTGCAGGATATTTCAGAAGCGGGTAATGAAAATGCCCTAAATTTGATTGTAGTGATAAGTGTACAACTCTGTGAAATACTCAGTACAACACTGAATGGTACATTTTAAATAAGTGAATTGAATGATACATGATTATATCCCAATAAAGCTATTTAAAAAAAGGAATGGGTTTCAGGAAGCTTCCAGGATTCGAAATAGAGAACAAAATAAAATTTGAAATAAATCAGAATATCATTTCAGAAAAAAATGCAACCACTATTGTTGTGCAAGAAGACAGTTCTCTATTATCTACTCAAACATTAAAGCATATATGTGTGTGTCTCTCAGAGAGAGAGGAGAGAAAGTGAAAAATGCTGGTAACAGTCCTATGTTCCTATGCAAGTTTTCTTCTCTGTTTCCAGATGTTTCAAAGTCTATTAAAATTATTCTATGTCTGTATCAGTACTCCTTTGAAGATTATATTTGAGAACCAGAAGCTTTGACAGTATAATCACCCGTCATCTCCTTTCAATGCCAAAAAGGACAAATTCCAGCAAATCCTGAATGCATGAGATTCTTTAATGCTTCTAGAGAGCACTGGTATTTTATTTATTTCAACATGTCTTAGACTCTCATGTTTCTTGATTACATAAGCTTAAGAATTCAGTTTTGATGTTCCCGGGTAAGAGGTAATATGTGTATGTTTGTATAAACAATTTATTGAAAATGGTTATATGAAAAGAAAGTGCCCAAGACTGCCACCTCTTATTTTCCACTTACCTAGTACTTTCTGATCCAGAATATACTTGAATATATTTACCTAACATTATATTCCCAGATGTTACTTATTAAAATAAGCAAAGATAAGGGAGGTTTTTTTTTTTGCATTTATTTTCCTCCCCACCCCCTCCTTCAGCACTACACCCACACGGCTTCATATGGCCAAACTGATTTTCAAAGTGAGTGTACAACTCAAAGTCTCAAGAAGAAATATAACTGGGTTCCCTAAATTCCAGAAATGCAAAGAAGGAATAATATGCAAACATACACCAACTCATAACACTTGGAGATACACACAGAACTGCAGAAGTATTAATTCAGCTATTCAAATAATTAAACTGTTTAAACTCTAACCTTAATCCAAACCCTGACCCTAAGCTATTTTAAAATGTGGAAAAATCAATGCCATGAAAATGCCTTAAGAAATCTAAACATATATCCAACAGTTTTTTACTTACTCAGAACACTGTGACCCAAATTCAGAATAAAATAAATGGTGGTATATTTAATTGAACTTTTTTCTTTTCTCCTTCTTTTCTTTTCAGTCTTAAATGGAAAAGAATCATTTTGCTTCCCTCATATTTAGCCAAAGTCTACAATTTGCTTGCATTTTTCTAGCTTATGGCCATTATCCATTAAGACTGAAAACATTTATAACTAATTATCAGGAAAATGCAAATCAAAACCACAGTGAGCTATCACCTCACACTTGTTAGAATGGCTGTTGCCAGAAAGATAAGAAATAACAAGTGTTGGTGAGGATGTGGAGAAAAGGGAAACCTTGTACACTGTTGTTGGGTATGTGAATTGGTGTAGCCATTACGGAAAACAGTACGGATGTTCCTCAAAAAATTAAAAATAGAACTACTCTGTGATCCAGCAATTCAACTTCTGGGTATTTATTCGGAGAAAACGAAAATATTAACTCAAAAGTATATATGCAACCCTATGTTCTTTGCAGCACTATTCACAATGGGTAAGATATAGAACCAATCTAAAGGTCCATCTACGGATGAATAGATAAAGAAAATGTGGTACACACACACACACATGCATATATACATACACACACAATGGAATATTATTTGGTCTTAAACAAGAAGGAAATCTTGCCATTTGAGACAACACAGATCAATCCGGAGGGCATTATGCTAAGTGAAATAAGTCAGAGAAAGACAAATACTCTATGACCTCACTTGTATGTCACATCTAAAACAACAACAAAACAAACAAACAAATAAAAACAAAGAAAATCAAAACAAAACAAAACAAAACCAGACAAAACCCAAAAACCAAGCTCATGAATACAAAGAACAGTGGTGGCTGCTGTGGGGTGAGCAAAATGAAGGGGGTTAAAAAGCACAAATTTCCAGTTACAAATTAAGTTAAGTCACAGGGGATGTAATGTACCATATGGTGACTACAGTTAACACTTTATTGTATATTTGAAAGTTACTAAGGAAGTAGATCTAAACGTTTTCATCACAAGAAAAAAAATCGGTAACTATTTGTAGTGATGGATGTTATCTAGACTTACTACAGTGGTAATCTCACAATATATACAAATATCAAAACGTTTTGTCATGCACCTGAAACTGACATAATGTTAAATGCCAATTATATCTCAATAAAAAAGCAATAAGAACATACATGGACTGGTAAACTAAAATTTGAGTATAAATAGACACATCATTATCTATGGCTTTAAATAATATCCTGCAAAAACAGATGAATACATTCAAAGAAACAATTCTATTCTCTTATCAAACCTTTCATATCAAAGTCATCTTTCAAGCTACAACTCAAAGGATGTATTAATCTTTTTGAAATTAGTTGAAAATCTGAAATAGCACATAGTCTCCAGACATAAGTCTTGGAAATGATGTTTGTAGCAACTACTTTTACTACCAACATCTGGCAGGAGTCAGCAGTTCTTGTTTCTTAAAGCCCAGATCATCAGGCTGAAGGAACATGTTGATTCTTTTACTGAATTTATGGGGCCACTGTACTTGATCTTGTTTCAGTCAACTGCTAGTTGGCTGATTATATACTTTTTAATTTCTAAAGAGAAGACCTGAAAGCTACCATTCTTTCTAGAAAAAAAACAATCCTCTATTGCCATTAGGGAGTCTGTATATCTAAATTTAAGTCATGGATTCAAGACACCCAACAGCAAAGGGTATGAAGGAGCGGGTTTCATATTCTGTTATCAGTAGCTCCTGCAGTGACTTAACAAAAAGGCACTCTGAGGCTCCTTTATCTTCGGTAGGACGTTTAACAGTGATGCTTTTGTGGGTGAGGATGTCATTATTATTTCATTATTATTGTCTAATTCTCCATAGGAGCAACAATCTAATATAAATAAAGCAAAAAACAAGAGACATATCTCTTGACCGTTTAAAAGCTCTTTGCCAAACCCGACGTGGAAAGCAGAAATGGGAAAGTGAGTGACATACTTGTTAGGTTGCCTGTGCCTTTGGAGATTATTCAGACTTGCGTTCAAGGGGGAGGGCCATCAAAGGACATCAAAAAGTAGAAAGATCTCCAAGTTTAGAATGAAGTGAGAGGTTTACAAGTTACTTCCTAAAAGAGATGAGATCTGGGCTGAGCCTTGGGAAAAACAAACAGGATTTCAACAGGGTAACCTAGGGAAGTGCTCAGAAGCAGAGAGAGCATGAGCAAACCAAGAAAGGACAGTTCTAATCAGAAAAGGAATTAGTTTTACTGCAGTGATTTTCAAACTTCAAGCACATGATCCATTACCATATTTCTCATAAAAAAGTGCTATTGTCTTTTTTATGTAAGAGTATTTTACCATCTATGGCAGGATATTTAACAACATCCCTGACCTCTGGCTACTAAACAGGTCCCCTCTATTCCTTTAGTTACAGAGAAAACAGAAAATTCCTTCATATGCTTTCAAATGCCCCCTAATAGTGAGTAAGCCTTTTCCACATCCAACCACTGAGTCAAAAATTCAATGAAATTTGTTTTTCAATAGAATGTAATAGAATGGGGGGAGACAGGTGCATTATAGTAGAAACGGTTGCCGGGTAATGAAGGGTCTTGTCATGAATGACTACTGATCTGTTGAATTTTAGAGCTGGTAGAGATATGATCAAGCCTAGCTTCAGAGATTTTCAAATTTCATATTTTATTAGCACATCCAGTGAAGACAGCGTATAAAGCACACACTCAACATCATGGAAATTAAAGACCAGACAAGTTAAGTAATCTATCAAATTAAGGATGTCTGCTGTAACTAAAATAAGGAGTTATTAGAGATTTTGGAGAAAGGACAACTTAATTAAATTTACCCAGAAACACTGTGTTAATTCAGAAAAATATATTTCCTCCTTAAATAATCTAACCAATAGCAAATGTTTTCCTACCTTTCTTTGTTTAGTTGAAAACTAGGCAATGAAAATCCCTTAAGTGGATTTCCCCACCTAAAGGAACTAACGGTACTTGCACGGTTTTTCCACAGCTTTTTGCTGGAGAATTGAAACTCCTTGTTTATCTTTAAATTTTTATGTGCAAAATTTACATACACTTCATCCCTCATCCATCAAAAATGGCCCATGTCTGCCTTACACCGTGGCTGGAATGATGACCTACAAAATACAGAGCTGGTTTAGAAACATTGCCTCGGCTGCCTTCACTAGCTGCCATCACCCTCATATTCTTGACCATAAGACAATTAGTGCTACAGGTGACATCTTAATACATTCTTCTTGTCCCTTCAACATAAGTGCCCTCTTCAGAACTCAAATTTTGCCTTGACTTCTGAGTCTGAACATTCTTCTAATCTCAGTACTTCCCCCAGGCTCAGATAAGGAGCTCCCTCTTCTGTCCTGAGACCAGATAGAACACATGACTGGTCTAATGGGTAGGTCTTTGCCATGAAACGGTTATAGGACAATGTTCTGTTCACACCTCTGTTCACAGGAAGGTTTACATTCCCTGATGAAACTTGAATAAGATTGAAATCAACAAAGGAAGAATTATGCATGTAAGTGAACACTTTTGAAAGTAGTGTGGCTTTGTGTAGAGTTTAAAACAGAGGTCAACGGCTGATCCACAGATATGCATTAGTTGCCCAGGTATACAGTTTAAATGCATTTACATTGTGATCAATTTGCTACAGTCTCCACCCTTCCATATTACATTATACTGGGCAGCTTCATACACTTATGTTCTTGTACACGTTTGAATTTGCGATCAGTGGCAGAGTATTTAAGAGCTCGTACTCTGATGTCAGACAGGTTGATTTCAAGATTATCACTTGGCAAGCAACTTTTAACTATAACACGGGATGCTAACAGAAAAGAACTGTATCATAGAGTTACCGTGAACATTAACTTAGATAAGGCATGTAAAGTACTTAGTGCACTGCTCCAGCATATAGTAATTAATAAATGTTACTTCTCATTATTCTTTAGTAAATGAAACCCCTGCTGCTAATGACATTGTGTTAGAGCCAAGAACATGAATAAAATGCTTTGCCTAAAAGCAGTACCACCTGGGCATAATTTCATGAACATAATTTTATGAAAACTGCTTTAATGGAAACTGACATTAGGGAAGTGAATTTTAGTAAATGACAGAACTATAATAAGATTTTCTTGGATTGTTTTAAATGTGCTACATCACACTGAACCAATTCTGCCCATTAGTTCCAAAGCAATGTAGCTTTCTATACATGCAAACTGTGTTCCATACATCATTTTTTCAAGTATCTAATGCCATGAGCTAAGTGTTTAAAAAAATTAAAATTGAGACAGAATCCAAGGACGAGATGACTCCTGTGAAAGAAAAAATTAGGCTTACCTTGAGTTTTATAAAAATGAAATGTTTCCTAGCTCCTCTTAGCTTTCACATTATTTGTTGAAAGAACTCAAAACTTACAACCTCATTTTATCCAGGAGAAACATGTAGGCTAAAAATGTTTTGTTGTTTGGTATCTAATACCTGGAAAATAATAGAGATTAATAATGCATTGGCAAGGTTAAATAAGAAAAGGAAACTTTACCTTGTAAAAATCAAAAAAATGCTCTGTTAACTGAGAAGTGGATTAGCATGTTCCAAGTGCTTGGGGACCGAGCACTCCGTAAAGTCTGATTTATACTGCAGGCATCATAATGCCTACCTACTTCAGAATGACAAATAGTTCCAAGCTTATGTCGCAACAGCGGCCCCAGAGCGTTAACGGCAAATGTCTTCCATCTTAATAGCTGCGGTTGTGCCACTCTGTGCGCTTAAAATTCTGAGCATTTAACACTTCTTGTTGCATCTAAATCCAGATACAAAAACCTCCAAATCAAACTGTTTACCTCAGCTGAAGTCTGCCTTGAATAATGCATAAGAAGGGAGAAAGATGGCAGCGAAGAAAGCCAGAGAGGGTTTTAATGAACTCTAGAGCTGCAAAAATAATGCCCTAGAAGCTAATACAGATTTTCTCCTCTCCCTGGAAGACACAGTATCGGTCTCTCTGATGCTGACCACTCCCAGAAAACAGGGAAAGGAGTACGGGGGTCAGCTTCTGTTAGCCTGGGATGGATACACAAAGAGCACCACTTACATTATTTACTAGGAGAATCTCTTTTTTGACCACGTAACAGTCAAGAAAGCATCTAAAGTATTCACATTGAAATGTTTTATTCTTTTTTTTTTTAACATTTTTTAGTGATTTATAATCATTTTACAATGTTGTGTCAAATTCCAGTGTAGAGCACAATTTTTCAGTTACACACGAACATAAATATATTCATTGTCACATTGTTTTCTCTGTGAGCTACCATAAGATCTTGTGCATATTTCCCTGTGCTATACAGTATGATCTTGTTTATCTATTCTACAATTCTAAAGTCCCGTCTATCCCTTCCCACCCTCTGCCCCCTTGGCAACCACTAGTTCTATGAGTCTATTTCTGTTTTGTATGTATGCTTTGTTTTTTTGTTTTTGTTTTTGTTTTTTAGATTCCACATATGAGCGATCTCATATGGTATTTTTCTTTCTCTTTCTGGCTTACTTCACTTAGAATGACATTCTTCAGGAGCATCCATGTTGCTGCAAATGGCGTTATGTTGTCGGTTTTTATGGCTGAGTAGTATTCCATTGTATAATTATACCACCTCTTCTTTACCAGTCACCTGTTGATGGACATTTAGGCTGTTTCCATGTTTTGGCTATTGTAAATAGTGCTGCTATGAACATTGGAGTGCAGGTGTCATCCTGAAATAGATTTCCTTCTGGATACAAGCCCAGGAGTGGGATTCCTGGGTCATATGGTAAGTCTATTCCTAGTCTTTAGAGGAATCTCCACACTGTTTTCCATAGTGGCTGCACCAAACTGCATTCCCACCAGCAGTGTAGGAGGGTTCCCCTTTCTCCACAGCCTCTCCAGCATTTGTCATTTGTGGATTTTTGAATGACAGCCATTCTGACTGGTGTGAGGTGATACCTCATTGTAGTTTTGATTTGCATTTCTCTGGTAATTAGTGATATTGAGCATTTTTTCATGTGCTTATTGATCCTTTGTATGTCTTCCTTGGAGAACTGGGTTAGGGTATTCTTATGTTGTTCTATAAAATTCCAGTGGTATCTGGAGACTCAGTTAAAAAGAAATGAGGATATTCAATAAATGCAATGGTTTTTGCCTGGGCTCCACCAGCACCTGCTTTTGGACTGCTTTGCCACCTCTGAATACTTAGTTGGTGGTGGGTAGAGTTAGCAGGTACCTACCTATGTTTCCCTGGAAATAAGAAAAAACAGTTTCATATCCTGCTCTAGTCGATAAGTATGTCTGCAGTGATTCATCTGATGAATGGATTTAGGATTCTAATTTAGTTACCCAAACAGAGGCCTTTCCACTGTGTTATCAGGGTGTGTATTTGTATCTGTTTCCTACTGCTGCTGTAACAAGCTATCACAAATTCGGTAACTTAAAACAATGCAAATTTATTCTCTACAGTTCTGAAAGTCCAAAATGAGTCTTACTGGGCTCTAATTAAAGTGTAAGCAGTGCTGCACTCTTTCTGGAGGTTCCTGGAACTCCTTTCTTGCTCCTAGAGGCAGCCTGCATTTCTTGGCCAGAGCCCTTTCCTCTGTTTTTATAAGCGTATCACGCCAACTTCTACTTCTTCATCCCAGATTATTCTGCCCTTGATAGCCTTGCTTCCCTCTTATAAAAACCCTAGTCATGCATATACATACATATATTTTTTCATGTATGACTGAAACATTATGCTGTACATCAGAAATTGATACATTGTAACTGACTGTACTTCAACTGAAACCAAAAAAAAGACCCTATGATTACATTGGGCTCTTCTGGATAACCCAGGATTATCTTCCTCTCACAAGATCTTTGATTCAATCTCATCAGCAAAGTCCCTTTACCATGTGAGGTAACCTATTCACGGTGCTGGGGATTAGGAGGTGGGCATCTTTGGGAGCTCACTATTCTGTCTACAAAAAGGCTGTACTAAGTTAATTGCATAATGGAAATATATTTCCACATTAGCTCTTAGGCCCCACATGGCTTGAATAGAAACAAAAACAGAAGAAAGCCTCAAAAATTGTAATGTGACCATGTTTTTCAAAGTTATTTCACAAAACTTATCCACAAAACATATTCCACAAAGCTTCATAAAGATTACTGACAAACTTTTAAATATATACATTTCTGAGTTGCTTCTCTCTATTAATTAAGACTAATTGGCCATTTCAAATACAGATAAAATTAAAATATCCATATCAAAGCAATTTCCATTAATTCTTTTTTTTTAATGTCTGTCATTTCCTCTTCTGGTCTGCACATGCTTAGATACCTAGAACCTAAAATATAAGTAAGTAGTTTTTAATGTTAAATAAAATGAATGAGTGAATGAGACGATTTCAGATGATTATATGTTGGAAGACAAAACTCTACTTTTAACTTTCCACATTTTTAAAGCAAAATAACATTGCTGTTGGAAATATTAAATGCAAGCCTGTTATTCAATCCAATTTTGAGAACTAAATAAATACTTTTTTAGACAAGTCTCATTTCAAATAGTATTTTTAAAAAGAGTCCTTAATAAAATAAGTCAATCTTATGATGGAAACATCTTCAAATTAAAATGATCCATAAATGTTATTCTTACTTCAATTTAATTCAAAAGCTTTGTGATCTAGGACCTAATCTTGATGCATAAGACAGGTTCAAACTTGTTTCTAACAACTTGCTGAATTTATGAACAGTTAGTACATTTTTTGCAATAAATTACTTTCAGAGCACAGGAGAAATATTTTGATAAATAATCAATGTGTAACAAATAAATGTATTAAATAAAATGATTATATATAAAATTTTTAAACACACAGTTACTTTAAATTGTTTAATACACCAACCACCAAATTAATATATGATCATGCTTATTTAAAAGCAAGAGCAATTTAGCAAGTGATCTATGAATTAAGATTACTTAAACTTAAACTCTCTGGGAAAAAATATATGATGTAGCTTCCTTGCAGGGATATTTCATTTCTAAATATTTCACTCTAGATATTTCTCATTCTAGGAATTTTTACCAAAGACAGGGTTTTTATATCCCTATCAATGTCAAAAGGGAAAGAGAACACATTTAAATAAAATAGTTTGTCCTCATACGACTGTTCTCCATTACCTGAGGATCCCATGTGCACGTGAAGTTTTTCTGATGTTTTTAAGGAATATTGGCGATGATGTAAATATTTATAATGTGTTGAATGTTATTCTATGGGAAAATAATAAATGCCATTGATTAGAATTTCTGTTGTAATCCGAAGAAGAATGCAAGTGCTGGTGCTAAATTACTTCATGTACAGATTATATTGACGATATATACAGATACATCTACAACATAACCTTAATTATAAACTAATTAAATTGGCACTTCTTCTTACAAAAGAAGACAAACATAAATATCTGTTCGTAGAAATTCTCAAATATTTTCAACTCAAAATTCCAAGTTACTGAAAATAACCCGACTCCACAATTCATTAAAAAAATACAGAGAAAACTATATTTTAAAATATTTGATTCTATCTTTTGATTGGAAATGGGGAAGTGGGGAAAATGGATGTTGGGGCAGTGGTAATAGAATGTCCCAAGCATGACAATAAATATAGAAACAAAACACATAAAGCTTAAAACTTCACTATGTGCATGTATATGGTCAAACATATCAAAGACATTTTAAAAACCATTAAATAAAACAGTAATATCCCAATACACAAAAGTAAGCTTGTGATAAATGTCAAAAAGAATATGCATTAAATGTGGACAGTGGTTGTCTAGGCTTATGGTGTTTGTCTGTATGCTTGTTTTTTTCTTCTTTATATCTTGAGTATCTTTGGATGTTTTGCCAGGAACCTGTATTGCTTTAATAAGCAGAACTAACCAATATTGATCTTTCTGTCCAAAATATATTTTGTGTGTAAACTATGAGCCAAAATAAAGATGAACTTAGTTTCATTATGTTTTCTGAGGAGAAGAGTTAGAAAATGCTAAGCCTGATTTTTTTAAAACAGCCCTTTCTATTTGTATGTGAACTTGAAAGAACTGTTCACTTAGGGGAAAAGTGTAAACTTATTTTTATCTTATTTGTGGAAATTATATGCACAAAATTGTGAATTATCAAGAAAGTATATTTTATTAAGTCATGAAAATCCACAGTCAAAAATCTTTATAGATTTATCTTCAGTGCATAAACATCATATTTATATTCAGTTAAGATTCCATCATAGCATATTGATAGACATTGTATATGTATAACTCTAAGAAAAAAATCTGATTAAGCTGTTAAATGCTTTTAACCAGTGACATATACACAAAAGATGAGAAATATCTCTTTCTCTGTAGAAGGGACTAAATTACAATTCAACCTCAGGGGTTGCTTTTAGGCTTCTATTAATATCGAGCAATGATTAGAAATGGGAATTTTCACTCTGAGTATCCTGATTATATTATTGCTAAATCATCTGACTTGTGTAAATGAAATATATAAGAGAAGAACTACTAGGTACCAAACTGTAAAGTGGCACTTAACTTTCACTTTCCATTTCATACTGATTTTCGTGAATCTCTACGAAGGTAAAGAGTTAAATGATATTAATGCCCAACATTAGGTCACTTGTAAACTACTATCATTTTCAAGAAGACTATTCATAAATATTATTGCACTAGTTAAAATCTAATTACTTAAAATTGTTCTATAATTATAGGATATCCATTCCTTTAATAATAATTCTTCCTTCCTTTCTTGCTTCCTCTCTTTCTTTCTTTCATAAATAATTATCTGTTTTGCATGGATCAAAACATGCCTGAAATTTATTCAGTTTTATACAACAACTCACAGATGGCTTATACTATAACAAGCATCTTGAGAAGAGAGTGACCTGCAGGCTTGAAATTATGCTATACAAGGAACATTTGCAGAAACAGGAAGGTCTGGAATGTGCAGGAGAGGGGGGAAAATGGGGACAACACATATGCTGCCTTTGATGTCAAAGTCAGGACTAGCATTTGAAAGTGACTGTGACTTGATTAGTAAGCTCCAAATTTTTCAACTAAATTCAAAAGGAAGAAGTTTCAGAGAGCTGGATTTCAGGTCAAGAATAAGATTTGTACACGGATAAAAACAAAAAATAATATTCATTGAATGTTTACTATTTCCCAGATACCACGCTCAAAGCTTTACATTCATTATTGTGTTTAATTTTCATGGCAAGTTTATCAGTTATCAGGGAACTGATGCTTAAAGAGTTTAATAAATTCCCAGACATATGGCTAGTAAGTAGGAGAATCAGAAGTTAAACAAAATGAGTTCGATTTTAAAGCCCCCACTCTTACGCACTATTCTGTAAGATGAAAATGAATTAAAGCGCTTGCTGGATGGCTTCTTGGAGATTAAGCCTGGATAGTCAGATGAATCAACTAGGCTTTCTGTGGTAAGCTGCGTTTGAGATGCCGTCCAATGGTCCTTGCTTCCTGGTATCGATAACTTTGTTAATTCCCTTCTCTTCAGTATTTTGTTTCTAACCAAGGTTCTGTGGTAACCTTGAGGGGATGTCATTCTATGACTGAGTTATAAAAACTGTGACTTGGTTTTCCTAGGTGACTCTCTCTATTTCCTTCTCAGTCTGCACTCTTTGATGAAAGGGTCATATTGGTTAAGGTCACTAGCCAAGTAAAGGAGAAAAGCTTCCAGTCAACAGCCAGCAAGGAACAGAGGCCCTAGGTGCAGCAGCACTCAAAGGTACTGAATTCTGCCAACAAATACACAGTGAGTTTAGAAGCAGATCCTTTACTAGTTGAGCTTTCAGATGAGAGGTCCCAGGCCTGGCTGATATCTTGGTGGTAAGCCTTGTAAGACATCCTGAAATCAAAGTCTCAGGTAAGCAGTGTCTGGATTTCTGATTCACAGAAACTGTGAGATAATAAATGTGTGTTGCTTTAAGCCACTAAATTGCATGTTAACTTGTTATGCAGCTGTAGATAACTAATACACCTTCCTAAGGCAGGGACTATATCTTATTTGACTTCATGTATCCTGCAAGTCCTGCAAGTAGCACACTTCCTAAAACACAGAAAGCAGCCATTAATGCCAACTAACTAAATGGAGAGCAAATGAAATAAGGAAGGGTTAGACTAAATAATCTTTAAGATAATGTGAAGCATGAGACTCTATATTATTGCATGTAGAACATAATTAAATTAGACTGCACCATTGTCCTATCCACTTTATCAGAATAAAAGATATTACAAGTAAAATAGCCTAAACTCAATGACAAAGATTTTTTTTCTCCTCCACTCCCCCCAGGTTTATTGAAATATAATGTAGATACAAAAGATTCACCCCTTATATAAGTATTTGAAAAATTTTTGAAGTGAGAAACATTCATGTCATCACCACCACAATCAAGATAGAAAGCATCTCCAATTCCTGAAAGTTTCTGTGCCCCTTTGCAATTAAGCCTCTTTCCTGACTGCTTTAGGAAACTATTGATGGATCAGCTTTCTCTCGCTGTAGTTTTATATCTTCTAGTGTCTCATACACGGATGTACTAGGTGTAAAGACACCAGACCCTATAAATCAGGGTCCATAGCTAACTTCACAGACTGAATTAAATTCAGATGAATTTAATATATTTCTTTTTCATTCATAATTTTATATGTAAATCTCTTCAATGGATTCTTTTTACAAGTAAATAGTATTATTTTCTAAGAAAGAGATGAAACATTTCCAATAACATTTTTACTAACTGATCTTTAATAAATTGATCTGACTGAGAAGACAGTTTCTAAAGTTCCTCAAAGATCCCTGAGGTTTACCTAGAATTTTTCCCTCTGAACACTGAGAGAAAAATCAGAGTAAATATTTTACTATATTAAGCTATCTGCAGTGGCCATTTATCATCATTTTTTTATGTAAAAGCTGATAAAAAGTTGAGGCTATAATGAAGCAGAAAAAGATTCTACAGTTAAAGATAGAGCTCTCTAGATTCTGCTACAACTTGGCTCATTTTAAATTGTTTCTTGCTGATTAGATTTTCACATCTGACACAATCAGGCTGCTTTTGAAAGCCCGGCATCTCTCCTAGGTGTACATAAGAGACATGCAGTCATCTAATAAAAATGCTAAGGATATTTCCTTGACTGTAAGGGTTGATGATGGATGGATGAACAACAGTGAGACCTACACAATGAAAGAAGTCGACAGAATTCAATAGTAGTCGCCGTTCGCTAGAAGTAGCCGCATCTGGTGACTTTGAATCCCAGCAGTCTTTCATTCAAATGTTTTAACAAATATTTATTGAATTCTCACAATGAGCTAGGCACCGCATTAGCTCTATCAAATGTTTCTTCACTTGCTGGGGGAAAATGACGAATGGTTACCAGCACCAACACAGGAGTCAATTAAGTTGGAAAAGCCTGGATATCCCTACAGCATCAAAGCTCCCTTTTACGTTGTTAAGTATCTGAGTAAATCCCAAAGAGCGCCACCGACATCAGTCTCACTTGTAGATGCCCTTTGGTCACCATTCACAGCTGAACAATTGCATTCCGAGGTAAACAGTACAGTGAACAGAACAGTTGGTTTGGGATCAGACTAACCTAGATGCAAACTGGGTTTCGACATTCACTAAAGAAGTTTAGAGGCCACAGGAAAAAGAACCTAACTTCCAGAGACACCATTTCTTCAGATGTAAATGAGTGCTTTCCATATAACAAGTCGTGAAGCAGGGCTTCTCCTGTGACTTCAAACTAAAGCCTAAATTGAGACCAGTAAGAGAAAGAATTCTAAAGAGTAGCTGCAACGCACCTCTCCTAGGGTTTTCTATCAAGCAGCAAAACTGGCCTCCTACCTGCCCCCTCATCTGGACTGTCAAATGCAGAATTTTGGAGAGCATCGGGAGAGAAAGTCATCAAGGCAATGAGACGTTATCCACGGGAGGGGGTTCCACTTATCTCCTCTCCTGCTCTCCTGCACGCATGCTCCATACACGTATCTGAAAGGGCCAGCTCCAAAGGATCTAAAATAGTGAGTTGAATACTTTGAACACAGGAGACTAGTGTCTCAATCCTGCCCACAGGCTTGCTGAGCAGAAGTCTGCAGGCCAATTTCTTCATGACCACTGTTATGAGAAGATTCTGGAATCTGCTGACTTGTGGCCCCTGGAGGTTGGGAAAGCACTGGGATGTGGAAAGGACTGCCCCTTTCCTTTCCAGAGAATTCAGACTGTTGACTGCAATAGTCAAACAAGTAGAGCAAGAAGAGGGGACAGCAGATAAGCAGGACACTGATGTCCCACTACTTAGCAGGACAAGAATGCCTGCATCTCCCATGGGCTCAGCGCATCCTATAGGAAGTCATCTGCTATCTTTATGGAATCCTATAGAAAAGAACTTCCTGCCAAAGAAAGAGAAGGGGCTGATGGGGTTGGCTGCTGTGTGCTGGAACTGGGTGACAGTAAGATGCACATGTCCCTTGTCAGAGAGCTGAGGTCCCAAAGAGTGGTGGAAAGGGGGCTAAAGCAGGGCCATAAAGAGTGCACCACTACACCCCACAAGGCAGCCAGCTCCTGCCAATGACAGAGGTACTGATTACTGAGCGAGACCAGAAAAATCTCGGTCAGGTTCAAAAATTTCACCTCTTAGGGAGTGATGGAAATGTTAGCTATCTTGATTGTGGTAGTGGTTTCATTGGTGCACACATCTATCAAAATCCATCAAATTGTACATTTGAAATATGTGTGGTTTACTATATAGGAACCATACCAAAATAAAGGTGTTAAAAACAAAAAAAAAAATAGAAGAAGAAAAAACTATTCCAAAAGGCAGGACTAGAGCTAGTGTCAGACCTGAACTCAGGGGATGGGAAACATGTCGAATTTTACTCGAATTAAGAACAGCCTGGAAAATTTCAAGTTGCTAAAATTAAACTGTGTTTAGTATTGGTGGTCTGAACAATTATGACCTCAGTCTAACATGTAACAAATGGCAGGTCAACAGATGTGATAACATGGTTGAAGAAAAATAAAAAAGCGCTTTCTGCTTATATCACCTTGGAGTTCAGACCACTGAGTAAAATCATTACATAAGGATTACAGATAATACACGCTAAATGCCTACCACGGCACATGGCACACAGAAAATGAGTTTAATAAATTTGATTTATGGTTAGCTTTATTACCATGTCACTGGCACTGTTAGTTACTTCACTTACATATGTTACCTCCAACCCTCCCAATAAATCTACAGGGTGGCTATTATTATATTTATTTTATAGATGAAGAAAATGAGGAAACAAAAATGAAAGAGGCAGTCTTTACCCTCAGAAGCTTAATCTAAGGGGAGCAGTATATTAACGGTGCCAATGGATCAAATGGAGATTGTACAAGGTGTCACTGGAGGCTGACTCACACCAGGCTTTGGTTTTCCCAAAGGACCTGCCCCCAAGATAGGAGTCAGTTATCCAGGTATAAAGGAGGGACAGAATTCCCGCATGACAGGGTCTACAAGAGGTTGAGATCACTGAAGGACAGGAAAGGAAGGAGCAGGAAGGAAACAGAGCTGTGGGATGGAGTGATAAAACAGAAGACATGTAGCTCTCCTTGGCCACTTGCCCTGAAGACAAGGTGGAGTTAAGGGGTAAACTTAAGCAGGGAAGCGGTCCCTGCCATGCAAGGATCTCTACAAACAACCCAGAAGTCCCAGTTGCTGAATCAAGCCAATCCGTGGGGTCTCTGACCTCTTAGTATCCCCATTTGTCATGTTGCTAATGTCCTCATTTTTAGAATGGAGTAGAGATAACCCCTCCCTGATGGAACGACACTGCAATGCTTAATTACAAAGTGCTACATAAGTCTTATATGATGAGCTCAAACACTGCAAATGCCAGTCAGCTCTCCTGGATTTTTTGTTAAAATGAACAATTAGTTGTATTACCACCAATTAAATTTCTCTTCTGCACTTTGATGCGTGTTAGGCATCAAATACATTTTTAAAATCTCATTCTTTGTACTAGTCCAAAAACACGCAGCTGGATTTTTACAAGTTCTATTTCTACTATAAATTCTAACAAAGGCGAAAGTAGAAAAATACGGCAGGAAAGTCAGGATGGCTAAGGGCAAAAGCTAACTACGGACGCTTCACTTGTAATTCCCAGAGTGGCAACAGTAATTACAGGTTTGGAGCTTGTGGCAATTACGGCAAATTCTCAAGTGCAGTGTCTCTCTCTCGCCTCTATAAATCTGCAGTGACTTGGTGACCTAATTCAAGTATCAAAAAAGACCCAACTCTGACAGCATGCTCTCTTCCCTAAGTGGATGTTTGTACTTCTTGGTATAAGTGCCCAGAAAAAGGAGAGAGAGGGAGAGAGTTAAAGTTATCAGGTCAAATATAATGAGGGCATCTCGTGAGGCAGCAGAATGATACAGCGGGCAGAACAAGGCATCCTGTCCTGGAATCAGCGCCTCATTCGGCCCTTTTGGAAGCACGGTGGAACTGGCCAGCAACCTTAGACGAGGAGGGTGCATCGTCAAGCTCAGGGCCACCCCAGACCAGCTTCCTGGGTGCAGTGTGTGGGATGTCTGAGATGATCCAACACCAAAGGCTGGTCCTGACACCTGTATCACCCATCCCGGCTGCAGCTAGAAAAGCCACAATGCAAAGACCAAGGGGCTTCAAAACTTAGCAACTGTTTCATCAAGTTCTGCTATAAGGAGAGTCAGTCAATCTTGGGAAGAGGGCATGTGGAAGATTCTAGAGAAGAAGTGTCAAGGAATAAAGGCTGAAGTTATGCAATGGTCCAGAACAACGGGGCTATTCCTCCCAGGACTCAGGAATCTAGGAAGAAGCCCTTCCGAACTGAGGACGAAAGGATGGGGAATCAGAGTGTCTGCCCTTTTCATTCTAAAATGATCTTTAGATGAAATAAGAAAAACACCTAAAGATCATTGGTATTGTAAATTTTTTCTCTCATGTCATTAAAGTTTTTAAGGACTTGTTTAACTATAACAGTATGTATCTAAAATTTGGCTTATCCAAAAATTCACTTCTCTCTATCTTAGAAATTGGTTAAATTTACCTTCTTGTCTTTAATAGTCCAATCAGCAATGTCTTTATTCTTTAAGAGGTTTGGAAAGTAAAGTTAGTCCAGTATTACAACAATTAAACTTGCTAATTTTTTCCCCAAAGATGGCAATCTATACTTGACATCTAAAGAAGCTGACTGAACTGTCTGCTTTATTTTCCTAAATGTGGGGGGGGCAAAAGGAGATGGAAGTCATAAAACCTGTGTTTACCCGACAGACTGTGTGCACCCCTCTTGTTTTTGTCATTATTATGTCAGTGGCCAAAACAAACATTACAAACGCTGGTGCAATATTAATTTGCTGAAGGGCTGGAGGACAGTCATAGAAAGACTTTGGAAAAGTTAGAACTTCCTTGGACACTACAGCTTTTGGGTCTGGTTGGTACCAAGTCCCAGTTCCAAGGTGCACAAAATGAGGAGGCTGACAACACCTTCAATGTCTGGTTTGATTCCCAGGACAGACTGATGCCAGGGGGTGGAAACAATATTCAGTGCTTATCAGAGAATTCAAACTCACACAGTGAGAAAAGATGAAGCTAGGAGAAAGGAGGACAGTCACATTTTTTATACGGTACTTTACCTGATGAAATCATTTCATTGCATCCATGTAATAGAGGGGGAAAGGAAGCTATAAATGAAAGAGAGAGGGAAAAACTCTCAGAAGTATAATGGTCCTTGAGATGTGTATTAGTCTTCATCCAGAGTTCAAAGAATATCTACTATAGAAACAGTATTATGCTTTCATGAAAATGCTTCTGTTGTTGATTAAAATAGAGTCTCATGATAAAAATCTTGTGGGGTGTGTGCTATGGGAATTAGAAGAGTGACATGATAGGTGAAAACTGAAAATTGTTTCAGGTTCATATCGAGGGCACGGTATAATCACAACGATGCTAGCTTGTATCTGTGGAGGATGTTAGTTTTCCAAGTGATTTCAAACCCATCATCTCTTCTGATCCTTACAATAACCCTGTAAGCTAGGTAGGGCAAGATATTATTATCTCCATTTTAAAAGAAGGGAAATTTTATATCTTTCTAAAATAAGTAATTTTGTATTTAAAATGATTGCATGACATCTCACTCTTCTTGATAGCTGCACTAGCCTACTGAGAACTTGGCCATTTATAAAATAAATTATAGAAATGAGAATTAGAGTTCCATTTTAAGATGGAAATGTTCTAGAAGAAACAGGCACAATTAAAGGGAATAAAATTGTGTCAACATGTATGCAGGTGGGCCTGGGAAATTGTGTAAACTGTAGTTGAAGTAGCTTCCTGATTCTTCGGGACATTTCCATTTAACTATCTGGCTACCATCTCAAATTTCATGTGACAAATTTCATGTGTCAAAAATTAACCCTTATCTCTCAATTTTCCTAAATCTTACTACAGAACCCTGGTTCATTTCTTTACCCAAATTAGACAATTTGGTTTTAGTTTGTTGACCTCTTTTTCATTTACCTATCTGAGGTCAAACACCACATTTTTTCCTTCCCTTAATTCCTGCTGTCTTCATTGAAATCCCATGAAACTCACTGAATTTCACACTGTACTTCAGTTTATTGAATTTACAATTTACCATAGCTACTGCAATACACCATCAGGTGATTCTTTTCCTTACAACTATTCATTAGATCCCTGTATGTTTTTTTCTCTGTAAGGTGAAAAAGTACTTTACCTGCCTTTCAGAATACTTCATTACCAAGATACAAATGTTACCCAATTTCCAAACACTTCTTTAATGACCCCTGGGTCCTCTCGCCTCTCCAATGCTTTCTGATTTTTTTCCTTCCTCAAGCTCTCAATGTCTTGCTCCATTCATGTGGAAACCAACGTTTCCCTGTTTCCTGCCCATATTTCTTCTCTAACCTTTATTCAGCTGTCACTTCCATCATGCTGCTTCTCTGTGGAAGGTCCTCTTTAATAAATACCTGTATGATCTATACCTTGCGAAATCCAAGCAGGATCTTAGACTGACCCATACTCATTCATCTGTATCTCCATATGCTGAAGACTTCTGACAGGAGGCAACACGTTTTAATATCCTTCTGACACCCTCAGGCACCAAGCAGTGATGAAGACATAGGGGTGGCTCATTTTTCATTAATAACTATATGCAAAAATGCAAAAGCAAGCTTGAAAAGAAATGCATTCATCCCAACTAACCAGGCATTATGTTAAGTGCTGAGATTATAGTGGCAAATAAGACAGACTGACTGCCATCCTCACTGAGCTGTGGTCTCTCGTGACAGAGAAACCAATAAACACCCTCAATGGGGAATGCTGCCTGCCCCCCATCATGTAAAGTCATGAAGAAAAATAAGAAAGGATCGGTATTTATTAGGAGAGAGGCTCACAAATGAAATAATGCCTTTTGCTTTTTGAAGCTTAAATGGTTGATGAGTATTGCTCTTTTCCATTTGGCAGCATGGGGGCCATAAATGGCTTGACGTTACGTGGAGTATGAAGATCAGTGAAATGTTTGGCATTTCAAGTTGGCAACTGGAAGGAAGACGATTTTTAATTCAATGGTATATATTTTTATATTCATCACACATGGTATGCTTAACATCATTGAATTTTTAAATAAAAAATGAATAATGACAATTACCCTAATAAGCATATAAAATAGCCTGAAGAACTTTAAATTTGGGGGTATTCACTAATGAAACAAAATAAATTATGTTAATTTCGGTTAATTCTTTAAATTTTCACAGTAATACTGAATTTAACTTGCAAATGTTTGATAATCTAAGCCATCGTAGGACAACCTGCTCAGCTGATGCATCTTCTTTATGCATCAGTGTGTGTTACGTACAGATTTTTGTAGATATAATTAGCAATGTTAAACCACAGAAAAAATTAAAGACAACTTTAAGAATAATTATTTCAAAAGAGATATGTTAGTCATATTTCAATTTAAAAATGAAAACTTCACTGCAGTAATGTTTTATCCTTGTGCTGGTTTAATGTTCAGAAAGGTCATATATTTAATTCCCATCCCAAATGTAAGCAGTTCACCAGCACATGTTCATCTTTTGACATTCTTATGTACGCTATGCCCGATCATTACAGAGACAAAAAAGAAGAGTGAAAACATCTCTAATGCCAAAACATAAATTTTTGATGATATTAATTTGATCACATAATTTATTTATAATTTAGAGGCATTCAGAAACCTTATTAGACAGAAATTACATTTCCAATCATCAATGAAACTTATGTAGTCAACAGATTTTTAATGTTTCAATAGATGCTTTTAATTTTTCTCCTAGGTAAAAATTCATTAGTATTTAGAGAAGAGAACAGCAAGAAAAAAATACAGAAATAATAATCAGGTAGACGGAAAACAAAATCAAAGGAAAATAATGTCACAGAAACAAATGATATAGTTGATAAAACTGTATCAAGAAGACAGCAGATCTTGTTAGATGCACTAAAAAGATTAAGTTGAATGAAGGAGGAAAACAGGTTAATTGACTTGGTAATTAAGTCACAGGTAAACTTAGTGCAGTTTGAGTACAATGGAGAGGGAGCTGAGGTCCTGAGCACCCAGCCTTTTCTATCCCTTCAAAATTCCTGATGCTAAATAAAGAGCAGATGTGCCCCGGGGTAAGTGCAAATTGAAGGGATTGCAGGGAACAGGGGAGCCTGCACACGATCGGAGGTAGAGAATGTGGGAGCAGTAGAAAAGAAGAAGCTGTAGATCAAAAATGAAATAGAATAAGGAATTGAAGAAAGTGGAAAGACGGTGAAACTGAGAAAACCAGAGGAAGAGCCAGTGTTAAGAGCATCTTTTCTTTAAGTAAAGAAGGAGTGTTGAGAGAGCAGAAGCACACGTAAATTCTCAAGTGGGGACAGGGATAAGGACAAAGTCAAACAACTGAGGAATGGGGGACCTGAAACAAGGCAAAAAAAAAAAATCATACCAACAATTACAGAGAAAGCACATGGGAATGTACAAAGAGGATAAAGTAACATTGTCACCAGAGTACGATTCAACACGAGAAACTCTACTGAAGTCAGATTTCATTTACTAGGTTAAAAAAAGGAAAACCATGTACTAAAATCTTAATAAAAGAAAAAAAAAGATTGAAAAAATAAAATGTGTACTGGATAAAAATATTCTTAGGGAAAAAAAGTTAAACCTCTTAATTTGATAAAGAATAGCTATCAAAAATGAAAAGTAAACACAACACTTCCATGGAGGCATTTAAAAATAGTCCCATAAATTTAAGACTAGTACGAAGAACCATCTATCTAAACACCTATGAATACTAAAACTGGTTAAGAAAGAAACAGAACCACATTTGTAAAGTATGAGAACTAATGAGACTGTTCAAAAGTGATGGGTGTTAGCAGCCACCAACAACATCACCAACATGCCTTATACGAGAAATGACTGATCTGAAAGAATAAGTGGGGAGAAAAAAAAAAACACCCTTTTACAACAGTAACAAAAAAAGGTACCCAGGAATGTCCAGCAGAAGATGCCTGAGGTGTCCTCTGGAGATTCACAAAATAGTACTGAGAGGCTTGAGCAGACCAGAAAAAGAAGAGCCTGAGAGTGTGTGTTATGCCATATTGTTGGATGGAGCACACTCATCATTGCAAATATACTCTTTGTCTCTGAATTTACTTATAAATTTACATCAACTGCAATCAAAATCCTAGTGAAACTGCTCACAGAATTAAAGAACCTGATCCTAAAAATTGAGAAAAGAATAAGTAGCCAAGAAGAATTGAGATTTTTTTTTTCAATTTAAAATGGCCGCCATACATAAACAAACATGGTGTACTGAGTTACATAGGGATGGACAAACAGATCCCTGGAACAGATTAGAATCCACAGATGTATCAGGTAGACAGATGCTGGATAGATATTTAGAGAGAGAAACCCTGTTTGAAAGTGGTGGTATTATAATTCAATGTGGAAAGATACACCTTTTTAATAAATGGTGCCTTAACAAGAAGTTACCAACATGGAAAAATGGTAAAATTGTATCCTGACTATACTTCATATGGGTACCTACACATATACAAATCATTATGGATTAAAGACCTAGATATAAATAGTAAAGCTTTATGATTATGGAAGATGTTACAGAATAATGTGACTTTGGTGAAGAAGGATGCTTAACCACTCTCACTGAGAACTGAGGCAGGCCCAGAGTTACACAGGGAAGGTCTGCTCTTTCTTTTTGGTGATTTCTCTTTACCACCTGGTCACGGGGAGTTTTCCTGGCTTCTCTGTTCCTGATGGAACCTTGTTCTGTTATATTATGACTGTTAGGATCCAGGGGGTATTTTCTTTGCTGATTTGGCCTCACCATGACTCTTGGTGTCACTGGTGGACCTTCTGAAATCAACCACATCCTCCATCAACTCCCGCCAAAGCTGCCCAGCTCTCAGCCTCTGCAGGGGAGACACCTCATGCTCAGTCATAGGGACCTTGATGCAGGAACACTGGTGCTCAATGCCTCCCATCACAAAGCATGGAGAAACATCTGCATTCCTGTAGGCCGCTCTGGGATGGCTACCTGTGACCCTCTCTTCTCTAAATCACTTGTGGTATCACTTTTCCACTCTGCCTGGGCCCCTCCCATTGACACTGGTCTATCCTGGCAGCTGCAGCCTTCCCCTAAGCTTATGATAAAAGACTCAAGCACCTGACCCTAACCCCTTTCCACTTCTAGGGTTTTAAACAGGAAGAGACACATACTTGGCTGCTTGTTTCTTTTTCCTACACTCTCAAGGAGTGTATTTGTCTTCGCATGTGATCTAAATTTATCTTACATTGTCTGGCCCTCATTCGTAGGGGCAGGAAGCCTCATGGCCTAGAGAACTCAGGTGGAAAGATTATCCTCTCTGTAATATGAAAATAACTCTCCAGTGAAGGTCCACCAGGAGTGGTTCTTGATGCAGAACTCTGGGCATCCAGGAGCTGGAGATTACAGATTACCAAGGAAGAAAATACATTGGTTTATATCTCAGAAATATTATGCATCTTAAATATACTTTACAGGAAGAAATTACATGGCTCAGTCATGGATTGGATGTGAAGAGTGAGGAAGTCTATGAAATGGGCATTATTCATCCCATTTTGTAGGCGAATAAACCAAAGCTTTACAGGAATTAAGTAACAACATCAAATGGGGCAAAGCTAGAATTCTAACAGAAGCCTGACAACAAAGTGTGTATTCTTTCTATAGTAATACATGATCTAATCTTTTGAGAAACATAGACTATCAGCATTAAAATTTCTTACCATGTGATGGAGTAACGGATAAAATACACTTAGCTAAACATCCTGTGAAATCAGGTCATTCATGAAATTTCTCAGCATAAGCCTTCTAGCATTAATCAACCAGTACGAAAGCAAATTAAAGGCATATTTTATAGATCTTGAAGGACAGTACAGTTTAGATGAATTTTTTTTTAATTTATTAGTTGGCACTTGTGGAAGTTTTTTAAGATGTCATTAAATTTATTTAAAGTTATATTTATTCTTAAAGCTGATATCAGGGATATATATAAAATATATAAATACATAAATACATAATATACAAATATATTATATATAATATACAAATACATTATATATAATATATAAATATATATATAAAACATATAAGTACTCTATCAGAAGTAATATGAAGTAATAATTACTCTTTCACTGACAAGTACTTGCTTGTATAGCATGAACAACTCTTGACCTCTCTGTATGTGAGTAAAAGCTGTACAATCAATCAAGGTGACATAAAGTGCTGTTTTTAAACCAGTGAAAAACACTTTAATCCAGTTCTAATTTGATCACCTCCCTCACCATGGTCATGATTGATAATCACTGTGATTAAATCATCATAAGCTAATCCATTGGAGGATTCCAAAAGTTGTTACATATCTTCCCAATGCCTCCTCCAGTGAGATTTCCCTTGGAGGCAATTAGAATTTTGTTTCTTTTAATGTACTGCTCAGTGTAAATGTCCCTGTTTAGACTGAAGCCTGAGCTAAATCAGAAGGTGACTTGGGACATGTTCCCAGAACACAGAGCTGAGTCTGAGAAAACAGGCAGCAACTGACAGCAGAACAGGTAGCGAGAGAACAGGCAGCTTCCAAGGGCAACAATGAATTTGAAATCCAAGTTCACAGACCACCAGCAGTTCAACAGATAAGGGCAAAAAATAGAAATTCAGAACTTAGCCACCTGATGTGGTGAGCACTTGATAAATAGGGATAATTCTATGAATCTACCTGAAGCAATAAACTACGATGACAAATTATCATATACCATAATACAGCAAACTCGAAGCAGGGTAAGGAGCTTTATTTCGTTCTGGAGAGCAGTGAAAAAAGCCGAATGAAGTCTCTCAAGGACAGGCATTACCATCTCGACAGGGCATGTCAGCTAGATCTTGTGGGAATCCTACGATTATCATAACTCTAGACTCTGCTCTGTATTGCAAATGTTAACCACTGTATATAAAAATAGATTAAAAACCCATATTTCTTCTGTATAGCACAGGGGACTATATTCAATATCTTGTAATAACCTTAATGGAAAAGAATATGAAAATGAATATATGTATGTGTATGCATGACTGGGACATTGTGCTGCACATCAGAAATTGACACATTGTAACTGAATGTGCATCAATTTAAAAAAAGTTGCGATTTAGGAGTAATGCACTTTGCCCATTTCATAAATAGATAACTTAGCTACAACCACAGTGAGATTTTCATGGAGGCCAATTCATTAGTCTCCCAAACTCATCTATTGTTCTTAGAGGGATGCTGGTGTCTATGCAACTGAATATGAAATATATGTACACTGTGTCTTCTTATATGTCCACAGAAACATGAAATACTACCATTCCCTTGAACTATTAAGTGAAAATCTATTTTTGATTGTAGTTGTTTAAGGATAATTAAGAACAACACACAGTTCATCTCTCCAAGCAAGAAATTGTCCAAATCACCTGATCTAGAAAGAAGGTTCCATATTCAGTGTTACTTCCAAAGCACCACGTGGGCAGCATCCATCAGTCAACAATCTTATTGCTTTGTTAAATTCTTTAAGTAAATCATAGAAAAATAGGCACTCACCGTTCTCACATTTTATTATTTCTACTTCAAGGTGGTGTACCCTGACAACTTTAGCAATATCGGTAATCATAATTTACAGGTGACCCTTGAACAATGCAGGGGTTGGGGTAACCATCACCTCACCCCTCGTTGAAAACCCAAGTATAATTTATAGTCAGCCCTCCATATCTGTGGTTCTGCATCCATGGATTCAATCAACAGTGGATCTGTAGTACTGTAGTATGTATTTAGTGAAAAAAAATCCATGTATAGTGGACATGCAGAGTTCAAACCTGTGTTTCTCAAAGGTCAACTGTAGTGGTAGCTTGAAAACTTTGGGGAGCTGTGGGTAAAGCATAAGGTTGGCCAACACGGGTTTGATGGATTTGGAGTTTTAACTTTGTGTAGAAAGCTTGAATTTACAACTGTTCACAGAAAAGTAATCCCATATCCTGGTTCCTAGGATGAGTAGGATGTGTCTGAGGAAGGGGTGGATAAAATAGAAGAATGCTTCGAGAAGTGTTAGTGTGGAAACGAACTATCTCATGTGTTCAAGGAAACTGAAACAAAACCCATCCCTGGAGACACAAGGTTCCGCACGTACTTGAGAACAAATGAGTACAAATTCCTTCTGCCTCAGACTATGAAAGGTGGTATTAACTACAAAGCGAAATGTTTTGTGGGAAAACATAGCTGCCCAAAATAACGTCACCTGGAAACATCAAAGCTGCTTGCCATAGCGTTACATGCAGCTTCCCTTAGTAACCCATCAGCTCTAACTATGCAATCTATTAAGTTATTTAAACATTTCAAGATTCTGTTTATTGTTCAGCCTGCACTGCATTTTGAGGGCCATGAAATCTATAAATTACACACACACTCTGTATGTCAGTATGTTCCCAACCTTGCCTGTTTGTGGCGCCCACTTAAGAGTGCTTGATTCAGACTCCGAGACCCTTTGATAAACTGTCCTTCTAACTCACACCATGCATGATACTTAAAATAAGAAGTCTAGAATCCACTGATGTATTGTTTTTCACAAATGATTCCAGGATTTGGACAATATGTCTGTGTTTAGTTTAGTTTGTACCAACCACAATTTTCCTAACTTTATTAACACAATTTCATCAACTTTATCTACCTCTTATTCCTAAAAGACTGTATTTTAGATTATTTTTGCATACTTTTCTCAATGGAAAATATTCTTTTTTTTTTTCATTTCATTAGTTCTTCTTCAGTTTCACTGTGCTTTATTTTTCTCCATTTCTGAGGTCTAAGTTTGCACAGTATTCCTGGTAAGGTAAACTGACTTGTCTGAATACTTCTCCTCATCACACAACTCTATTCTTTGCCGGGGTCAATGATGTTGAATAACAGAATCTGGTTGGTCCCCCAAATCAGAAACTAATACAGGGGTGGGGAGGGTATAGCTCAAGTGGCAGAGCACAGGCTTAGCATGCATGAGGTCTTGGGTTCAATCCCCAGTACCTCCTCTAAAAGTAAATTAATAAATAAATCTGGTTACCTCCACCCCAAAAAAGAAACATAACTTAAAAAAATTTATATATATATATATGTATACATATATTTTTTTTAAAGAAACTAATACAAACTTTAATCAGAAAGATAGGAAGATGCTTCTGATGAAAAGGAAACAAAGATATCCATGAGCATCAGGGTACAGTGAGTCTGTGGTGAGTTCTGTTCCAAATGTGACCCATCCCTCCACTGCTCTGGCTACTCTGTGTATACAAGTTTGAGTAACTGAATTTCTTTTATTCCAGTCTTTGAGGTTCAGTCTTGACAACTTGCCAAGTATCCTGTTTTCCTCAACAAGAGACCATGCCTTACATGTGCCAGCCTCCCCATGATCTGGGTTCCTGTCTTTGTCCTCCGCCTTGTCACTGCCTCTACTATGTGCTAGAAATTGCCTCTGCTGTCGGCAGCTAACCAGTAACCTTCTAGACTTGCATACATTGCCTGCTTCGAAAGCATGCTCTTATATTTACTGACAATCAAACTTGCATCCAATTTTATTTTCTTCACTCAGATCCACTTGAAATATTTCTGGCATACCTGGAAATCCTTGGCATTATCTGCCAATTACACACACGCTCTTGTCAGATCTTTTGGAAAAACGTAAAATAAAACTATTTCCAGGACTGAGCTTTAGTTCACATTTTTTTCCATGCAGAGACACGCCTGTTTTATCCCTTGTTTCTTGCCTGTAAGTCAGTTCTCTACCCCTGACGAAATAAGCCACTCTACAGTGACTGAAATTTTAAATGGTCTTTAGCATGTGGCCTTTATAAAGGGCATCTTAAAGCTACAAATGCATGATGTATGGTACATTTTCCTTGTAAACATATTTACTTATATCTTTAAAGAATGCTAGAAGCTTTCCCCGTTCTGAAACTGTTACCTTTCCTTAATTTATTCGGCTTGTTTTAGTCCACCGGGTTTGGAGATTATTAGAAAGTGAAAACTAGTCTTCTCGGAAGCCCTGATGGGTGGCAATCACGGTGCTTAATCAGCCAGGATTCTGTTTTACTGACCATCACAGAGCAGTGGGTACATTTTGGCCAAAGACTTCACATTGAATTCTTCCATATTTTCAAAGTCCTTTTTGGATGGCATTATCTTTATAAATTATCTACTTCCACTTTAGCAAATTAAGTTGAATGTTCATTATTGTTTATTACTATACTTATTAGCAAATTGATTCAAAATCATTAGAAATGAAAGTCCTCAGTAAAGCATGTAGCATATATTTGCCAACCACCATTGCACGATTAACATCTCTGCCCTCAATTTTCACAAAAATGTGATCAAGTAGTTCTCTCTATAACTTCCTGTTACCGGCTTCACGGTGTTCTATAAAATAGCTTAAGGTCTTTGAATCTGCAGGGATCAAACTTCCACTGAATTATGCATAAAATGCCTACTTCACTCTTTCATTCAAGAGGTCTTTATTAAACATCACTACCCACTCTTTCAGTAAAAATATGGTAACTTATAATTCTGAACATTAAGAAGCCCACAATCACATAGAATCATGTGGTTGAGATTTGGCTCACAGGGGAAACCAGGACAATTGTATCCACTAGAGTATTTGGGTACTGGATGTGGGTGGCAGTCAAGATTTTCAATGACACAAAATAAAAACTGACTCTGTGTATCCTGAGCAAAAAAGGATCTTCATGGCGAGATCATGGGTGGCTCACAGACTCAGTGGGAATGAAGGTGATTTAGGCTTGAAAATGTTCAGAAATCAAAGGAATCCGGGTGGTTAGAACCACACCCAAGATGGTCTCACAAAGACTGTTTTTAAACTCTGCTCCCAACTCCACTACTTTACCCAGACTGCATTTGCTGCTGCCACACATAGACTGGATTTTAAACTGTTCTTGTTTCTTTTTTCTTTTTTTAATTGAAGTATAGTCAGTCACAATGTGTCAATTTCTAGTGTACAGCACAATGTCCCAGTCATGCATATACATACATTGACTTGTTTTCATATTCTTTTTCATTAAATGTTATTACAAGATATTGAATATAGCTCCCAGTGTTATACAGAAGGAATTTGGTTTTTTAAACTATATATTTAGTGGCTAACATTTGCAAATCTCAAAACTCCCAAATTTATCCCTTCCCACCCTCTTTCCCCAGTAACCATAAGATCATTTACGATGTCTGCCAGTCTATTTCTGTTTTGTAGATGAGCTCATTACTGTCCTGTATGTGGAATCTCAAAAAAAGAAAAAAAGAGGACTCTCATGAGTTCTTGTTTCTGAATGGTA
The DNA here is from genome assembly GCF_048564905.1 of Vicugna pacos. Taxonomy (NCBI): domain Eukaryota; kingdom Metazoa; phylum Chordata; class Mammalia; order Artiodactyla; family Camelidae; genus Vicugna; species Vicugna pacos. The sequence continues at coordinate 5,744,658 of NC_133015.1, forward strand.
CATCCAGACTAAATAAACACCAGAAGGGTACTGATGACTGGCTGAGTGTAGGTCAAAGTCCGCCCCTCATCTGCCCGGGGTCTCAGAAAGCAAATACTTGGCCTTTCTTTTTTCCATAGTGGTAGATTCCAGTCACAGATGTGCACAAAATGGGACCCCCGGTGACTTTATTTGATGCTGTGGGTCTGTGAAGGAACCCTGGACTTCCTCCGTTGGCAACCAAGAGGTACTCCATCTCCACGGTTACTCCTCTTCCTCTGTATCTTGAAATTTTTATGATGGTTTACGTAAAAACGACTTCAGTCGCTGCTAAGCACTTTAAACATTTATGTTCCTTTTTTCTTTTTGGTTTTTATGCTTTTGAAATTCAGATAAAAGATTTAATACTCTGGCCAGGCTTTTCTATTGCTAATCACAGCTCTTAAGTGTCTGATAATCTGGACGCATACAGTGTCACCATCACCTTCCACAACACAGAATTCTCACGTGTCCTGAATCCATCAAAATTCAAATTTACCAACTTTAAATTAAAAAAACTTTAATTTTTTTTCAAGAACACTGTTCATTAAGGCAGACGTCTTCAAAGGGTTTTTTCCTTTATGACCATTTCTCCAAATTGCTGATGAATCCAGTTTGCTTTTTCTTTTTCTTTTTTTTTTTCATCTCTAATGATTTTTTATCTTATGAGACGGTGTTTCAGAATGTAGCTTTCTTAGGACTTTGGATTTTGGTGTCTAATAAGCTTATTTAAATAAGATGTCAAAAGTTTCCCCTATATACATATGAATGATTAGTATAAATTTGTTTTCCATTTTTCCTAAATTTGAGCTCCAGAGGTCTTTTTTTGTATATGTATTTTGTATCGAAGTACAGTCAGTTTACAAGATTGTGTCAATTTCTGGTGTACAATATAATGCTTCAGTCGTCTATGAATATACATACACTTGTTTTCATATTCTTTTTCACTGTAAGTTACAGAGGTCTTATATTGCTATATTTTCTCTAGTTGCTGTTATAAGCATAAAAATGAAATATAGAAATATAATAGGGAAGTAATAAGTTATGGGTAGTTTCGTTGTTTTTTGTTTGTTGGAAAAAAAGAAAGGAGGCATAAAAGGCCACTAAATATCACTAAATATTTCCACTAAAAAAGTTCTAAATATCTCCCTCCTAAAATATTGTCTGCAGAGATGGTGCAGGAAAAAAAAATAGTGTCAATGCCTGTTATCACAAATTAGTTTAATCAGCTAATATTCAACATGTTAATGTGGTCAGCCCAGCTCCTGGCACATAGTAAACACTGAATAACTGGGAAGTGAAGAGCTTTCCTTTAACAGTGGAATAGAAGACAGTGGAAATAGAGATTCTGGGAGATTTTTAAGAAACTAAAATCAAGGGGCTTCTGTGACGACGCATGAGAGGAATGGATTATGAGGAAACGGAGTCGCACAACTAATTCTCAACATATCAGACCAGGTTGTGTTTGCCTAATAATTTGTTTTTGGGGTTTTTTTGGGGGGGGTGGTAGTTAGGTTTATTTGTTCATATATATATATATATTTTTTTTTTTAATGTAGGTACTGGGGATTGAACCCAGGATCTCTTACACACTAAACATGCACTCTACCACTGAGCTATACCCTGCCCTCCCTAATAATTTAATCTTTCAATATCAGCACTCTTTGAGGATTTTTTAATCCCAGAAAAAAATAATAATCTTATTAGTAAGATTCTTTTTCTCTCCTTCCTCTGAAACAAGGCAAGTCTTCAACCTCTGATAATCTGAGGCTTGGTTTTAACCTTTAATAATCTGACCACTGACCACAGAGCAACCCTCACCTCCTAATTCCCAGGAAGTGAATAAATGGTACTGCCCTCACCTTGCTGCCAGGCTTCTACAAGTTTGCACATTCACAGTGGTGAAAGTATTTCTAACCACCTTTCAAGTTCTAGTCCATGGAGCTAACCACCCACATTTAGCAGGACTGAAGCATCTATACTGATAATCTTTTGTAGTAAACCTACTGCTTCCAAGCTCAGAACTTTCCTTGGTTTCCTTTGTTCCTGCTTCTGTCGCTTATCACCATAAAACACTAATTTTACTGAACAAATCATATAAAACAAATCATTGTAAGACTCATAGTCAGTATATACTCAAACACAAAACACCACTTTATGCATGGATGTTGTGGGGGGCGGGCGGGGCACCTGTGTGTATAACTTCCCATATTGCTTCTAACTGCTCGGAAAACACCTTTCATTTACGTGAAAGTGATAACTTCTTATCCTTGATAATCCAATTATTTCAGCAGTGGGTTCAGAGGATTAGGCAGCTCAACTTAGCTTCCCTACTTACCCAAATTTTTACACATAACCAAGTTAAATCAGATTAAATGGTATTTCTGTTATACACAGTGAAACTAAATACTCATTGTCTTCTAAAACTTAATTCTTCAATGCCCACTGGGAGAAATATTGAGTTGTTCCTCCTAGCAAAAGAATATACACGCCTACCGTTAGAAATAAAATGATGACAAAGACCAATATTATTCAGAACTTGCAGGGTTTTGCAAAGCATCACTGCTGGAATTTTTTGTGTCCCATTGCTGTTAATGAAATTTGAAATTGATGGAATTAGAATGAAGAAAGGCCAAATAAGACTCCCTGCTGAAATCATAGCCTGTGTTGAATGTTCAGTATCTGAATGTCTCTAATCCTTCTGTTTTGAAACTGTGCCACCAAAATGATGTTCTATTTTAATCCATTATACTAATTGATTGAATGCTTATATAGTTTTCTTTAGGAAGAAGAGGATTCATTAGAATTTTTTAATGGCTTGCTATAGGCTAATGTATTTTAATAAGAGAGCACTTTCTCATAACTACTTAAATTAAAGCATTATGTGAGAGATCAATATATTCTATTCACTAGTATCATTTGTTTTCCTAGTTCTTTTAGAATATGAAACTCAGCTAGCTTATCTGCAGTGTTAAAAGGTTCAAAATAAATATACTCCTGATTTAAGAAAACCTAAAGTAACATGTTTCAGTGAAGAAGGTAAAACTAGAGATTAAAGGAGAAAGAAATTCTCCCGGAAATGTTTTCACAGCCTACTCTCCCGTCTGACTCTTCTCAATTCCCTTCATCTGTCATTTAAATCTTGATCAGAAGATCTGTAGGAAATGGCTGAATTGGACAGAAAGGAGTCTTCACCGTCAGAGAAGAGAAACAACTTGTAGAGCCCAGAACTCCAATCAGAAGCATTTATTGACAGGAAGTCGGCACACAGACCCCTACCGAGGCTGCTCTCAGACAATCTCTTTTCCTTAAAAAATTTTTTTCCTATTGAGGTATAGTTGATTTACAATGTTGTGTTAGTTTCTGGTGCACAGCAAAGTGATTCAGTTACACATATATAATTCTTTTTCATATTCTTTTGCATTATAGGTTATTACTAGATATTGAATATAGTTCCCTGTGCTATACAGTAGGACCTTGTTGTTAATCTATTTTATATGGTTTGTCTGCTAATCCCAAACTCCTAATTTATCCCTGCCCCACCTTTCCCCTATTGTAACCATAAGTTTGTTTTCTGTGTCTGTGAGTCTATTTGTTTTGTAAATAAGTTCATTTGTATCATACTTTAGACTCTATGCATAAGTGATATCACATGATATATGTCTTTGTCTGTCTGATTTACTTCATTTAGTATGATGATCTCTAGGTCCATCCATATTGTTGCAAATGGCATTATATTATTCTTTTCTATGGCTGAGTAATATTCCATTGCATACATATACGTATATATTTATATTTTATATATGTATATATATATGTGTGTGTGTATATATATATGTATATATTTATATTTGTATATATATGAACACTGGGGTGCATGTATCTTTTCTAATTAGAGTTTTTATTTTTTTTCTGGATATATGCCCAGGATTGAGATTGCTGGATCATATGGTAACTCTATGTTCAGTCTGACCACCATCAGTTAATTTTTTTAAACAAAACAGATTTATCCATCACAGTTGTTAAACGTGACACCAGTTCTCCAGTCTAGATTTTACTGGCTTCCAAGAGGAGAGCGTGGCTGCCACTCACTAAATACCAGTGCCATTCTCTCATTTCTCAGGACCTCAGCCCTCCTTTGCAGTCACTGGAATCACAGTGGTGCATGTCACTCATAACACAGGCATTTCAGTACAAACTGCCTGATCCCTCAGTCCTCTCCTCCTCTCCACAGTGACGAGGGGTCCACCTTCCCCAAAGGGTGCAAATAAAAGGCTGCGGAACCTCTCCCTGCGTGACCCATGACTGACATGTGAGGCAGAGCTCTCTGCAAACTGACTTAGAGGAGCTACCAACACAAATAAACTTGCTGTGCTAAGCAAAGGAGATCTCAGAGTTAACGTGCTAGCACAGCGTTGCTTGTGACTAAACAGGTATGCTGATTAGAGATGGAGGTATTAGCGGGCGCCTGGGTCACTCTGCAGAACTCTTAAGACAAATGGAGATGCTCAAATATCAGAATGAACATATGCAGATCAACAAAGGTATTTCCATTCCTGGTTAGGGCTGTTTGGGACAAAAGTAACTGAAACCCTGTTCAAACTATTATAGGTAAAGGAACATATATTGGTCTGTTGAGTCCATGGGAACCATAAAACTGTTGGCAAAGTGAAGGCTGCTAACAGGATGCTTTAGGACCCAGTACCAGAGACCACAGTGCCCACAGGACACTCTCCATCTCTCGTCCCTGCATCTCCACCTAGGCTCCCTTTATTTTCTATCCGTGCAGTTGAACTATGTCCACAAGCCAAGAAACATGGCACCTGATGGTTCTCATACCTCTGCTACCAGAGAGAAAGTGACCATTCATCCATGCCTTTTTGCAGTAATTTAAAAATCCCAAGGGAAAATATGATTGACATAGATGGACGTTAAAGTCCCCAAGTGGGCCAAACAAGGGATGTGGCCTGTAGACACCATTAAGCTTCAATGCTAAACATAGCTGGAATAGAACGAAACCCAAAAACTGCTTCCAAAAAGAGGGGGTTTATGGGCAGACAAAATACTCACAGATACATTTAAAATCCATTATGCACATAGGTAAAATCCAAAAATAGCTTAAAACTAAGCTTTTGTTTTCTAATTCATTTGATGGCAAAACTTGACCTGATCAGAACTAACTTGGCGCACTAGGCATGAATCTGATATGAGGCTACTGTGTAACAGGGAAGAACAATTCTGACTGCATATTGGATCTGCTTCTTTTCTTTAACCTTTCTATTCTATTGCTACAAGTTAAGAGTGTTGTCTATAGCTTGAAATACACAGGATAGCTTATTCTCAAGGCTCACCCTTTAAGGTAAGATACTTTTCCATTCATAGAGAGACAAAAAGTTGCAGAACAGAGAAAAACATTTGCCTTGTTGGAGGTTTATAGGAACATCATGACCTGACCTATGACCTGACTTACGTGGACAGCCACAAGAACAAAGGATTCCAACACCAAGAAGTTTGCAACAACTAACCACACCTCCTTCCCTTTTAGTATAAAAGAAGTCTGAATTCTAAGTCGGGTAAGATGGCTCTTTGAGACACTAGTCCCCCATCTTCTTGGTCTGCTGGCTTTTTGAATAAAGTCATTATTCCTTGCCCCCACAACTATCCTCTCAATTTATTGGACTCAGTCATTGCACGTTTTTTTTTTTTTTGGAACATCAAGGTTTTATTTTCTAAACACAATATTCTGCTTCTTTTCTTTTTTAACAGTATTTTGATTTTAAGTATAATGCCATGCACATGGTAAAAATTCAAATGCAATGTTTATTTGTGAATAGTAAATACATTTCAATGTAGAAATATTAATTTTTGATTATGAATTGCTGCCCAAATGCTTCTGAGATTGTTATGTAAAACATGGTATATGCATTATATTACTTTGCAGATTATAAATTCCAGAACACGTCTCTAAGAGTTTTAGATGAGAGATTGTCTATCAGGAATTATAGCAGTGTAAGTAGAAATATCCACAAAATAAATTAAGTTGCTATAATTGAAGAATATACATGTAATGCACACAGAGATCTAGCTACATCTATATTTCTCTTTCTGAAAGAGAGAGAGTACATATCCAAATAGATACATGAACGTTTGTGTTTCTTAAACATTTAACTTTCCATTTTCAGCTACAAATTCTTAACAGGAGAGTTAAGTATGTCAAGAACATCAACTCATTACGAATTCTGCATCCAGTGTGGATTTGTAACTTGTTGAAGTAAGGAGTGGTGTGTGAACTGCATAGATTGAGATTAGAGTGACCTTAGAAACAATAAAGGACACTCCCTCATTGTCTTATGAGAAAATAGAAAAAGGGAGAGAAAAAGTGACATCCTAAACTCCGATTTGGTTATAGTGTGGTTCTATAATCTTTTTTTTTTTAACTTTTAATCTATACACAGCTTTGTGAAATTCTAGTCTACTGTGGTTTGAGTTCTTTCAATATTACTTATTTTCTTAGGTACGTTCACTAAATTATAAGAAAAAGGATAGGGAAAAATTACAATGATACTGAAGTGGTCTTGGATGAAAGATGTTATAAAAGTGTTATTTCTTATCAGAAGAATGGTATATGGGACAGCCTGTTACGTGTTGTAACAAAATTTGCTAAAATCAAAGTATTCTGAAAAATACTTGATTACTTCTATGCCGATTCTAACCTTTGGGCTTGTTAAAGCATCTGAAAAACAGTAGTTTTTTTTTCTTTTTTTCTGACAAATATAAGCTATATTAAAAGATAGGAAAAATTATGCCCAACATAATGGTATATTATATGCGATACACTTCTCTTTAATCATTATGTAGGTGGCTTTGTTTTCAAAAGAATTTCTGCAGAGTCCTTCCCAGACCTCCACCATGCAGTTTGCCCTACTTTCTGTTGTAAATAACCTGAAAGACTGTTGTTTTGTCACAAGTCTATTTCCTATACTCCTCAGGTCTCTAATCCTGTTTGTCACACTTGCAAAAATCTGCCTTAAAAGTAGTAATGTCTGGCCATTATTTTGGTGTTCCTGGATGTGGTAAATCGTAGGTTTTATGCAGGTAAAGAGCTAACTAAGCCTTGAGTTAATCCATCTCTGTGGATTATGAACAGTGTCAACATTTTCCTCACACGCTGTCATTTCACCCCCACTGGTCCAGATCCTCGTTAGCTGTTGTTTGCACAGTGTGTTTGCATTAATTTTCTAAGTGAACTTAAAACCTATGTGATTTTAAGACAGACATTATAGACTTCTCAGTCTTTATTTTCTAGGTTTGAAAATCACATCCATTATAACCCGAGAAATTGAACGACGTGCCTTTTTCGATCACACAGCTTTTTAACGGTTTTAGCGCTCATTAGTCATTTTGATGTAAAGTTTACTTTCACAGACATACAATCCATACTTCCAGTTTTGGAGACTCTGCCTTCCTATATATTTTGGTTAGAGGTAGGGTCTTCCCTCCCACACCAGGACCAGAAAATTCCAGTTGATTGCTCTCTCTGGCTCCAGGCATCAGAGTATAAACACGTGACTCAGGTCACCAACTGGAAGACATCATCTGGGACTATGAATCCAGACAAGTGACACAAAGAATTAGGGCAATTAAAAACCGACCAGCACAGCAGCCACAGCGCAGCATCCATGTGTGATGTCTGCGTCAGCAGTGTCAGTGGGGTCACTGTGGGGTCCTGTATCAGCAGCAGAAACGTCCTAGTCACTATTCCAAAGGCACAATTTTGCCAAGTAGATATCTTAGGTTTAACCATTTCTGAATCTGCAGTTTCCAGCATTCCATACAATTCTATGAGCTAACCACTTCTTTGCAGAATATTCCTTTTACATTTAAAACCTATTTTTGCTTTCAGTTCTTTGCAACCAAAAACCCTGATTAATACAATGTCCCTATTGAGTTAGCACAAGGCTCACTGACCCTGAAAGCTTTATCCTTCTTCCATCCTATGTATCTCACAGCTTTCATAAAATACATTTACTTTAATTTTCTAGGCACTGTCAGTGGTACTTTTCACTGTCAATAATCTCTTTTTAATTATTCAACATTTTGACCTTTTATTTATGATATAAATTGGGTTATAATTACTAACATCAATTTTTTATATAAATAGCCTACAGACTGTAGGCAACGTATTGACTTTTGTGGCCAACATTAGTTTTGCAACCCTGTAAATCTGTTTCATCCCACAGATGAAGACTGATCTATAGGTCATTAATAAAATCTGAAAAAGAAAAACAAGTAGGGTCCAGCTGAAAATGGGAAAAATATTGGCTGAATATATGAGAGAAATGTTTGTGCCTTCAATATGTAAGAAAAGACTGGTGGAACGTTATGTAAAGTATAAAATGTGTCCTACATAGATATCTCAAAACTCCAGACTAGCTATGTATTTTAATAACTTGACTAGTAGGTAGTTTACCATTAGAAGGAAGACTAGTTCATAATCAAAGGGTAGAAATTGTTCATTTATTTACTTATTATTTCATTTATTTGTTCATCAGCAAACAGTTCCAAAACATCAACCATGTGCTAGTTGTCATCCCTGGTTTATCACATATGGAAGTTTAATAGCGCCTCTCACTGCCCGAGTGGGTTTGTGCAGTGAAATGCATAGGAGGGACATATACAGAAAGTTAAAAAAAATTCAAAACAATTTATTTGGAGCTGAAAATAAGATGATCTCTAAATTTCTGTATCCAATATATGGTAGACTTTTCTGAATCATATGTTAAATTCTCTTAAAATGTGTTCACTTAATTTTCCGACGTAACACTTCAGCAACATTTGAAAAGCTTAACTGCAACAACCAGAAAAAAGTATGAACTAAAGGAGTAGTATAGAATAGACGTTCCTAGTAATTATTGTTTATAAAATTTCAAAAAATGCAATGCAATGTTTTATAAGTTAGCATTTATGAAACCTCAGTTTTATCATAACATAGAATTTTTACTAAATGTTATTTATGCAGTAGCAGGATCATTTAGTCTTTTAGTAGCTTATTTTAATCATAACCACAGACAACATTTTATTGAACACCAAACTGTAGGCAAAGTTTTAATGTTAATAAACTCCTAATATTTTATTAGTTGGGGGAAAGAATATGCCAAATTTATATATTAATATGCTTCTTATTTTCTCCAAGCTTATATTAATAAGCTGCAATAAAGGATGTTTTTAAGTAGGTCATATGCTACTTCATTGAAATATTAAAATATTTTTATTTTAGTTTCCAGTAGAGGGTTATTGTCAAAGCTATTAGCTCTCTGCATGGCTTATGAACATCATTTGCTGGTCACAGTATAATCCACATAACCGATTCCCTATTGTAAGTCACATTGGGTGAACCTTATGCTCCTAGTAACAAAAGTAAATTTTATATGGTAACATGACAACCTCCACCATCTTCTCAGAAGTGATGGCAGGTGGTGTGCAGTGATTCCCACAGCAGTAACTATACCGGGGGTGGGGCAGGTGGTGATGGCATGTGCATTTATTTGGTCTCTTGCCCCACCATCTCTCTCGCTCTGCCTCTCCCTCCCTGTCCTCCCCTTCCTCCTTGATTTGAATGGCTACTCTAGTTCAAGCACTCAGCCCTCCACATCTTCTCTGGTCTCACATTTGTGTTGTCTAGCCTTTGAGGGTGCTTGAGTTTTTGCTGCTGTTGTTTTTAATCTTTCTCTTATCAAGAACCTTGCTTTCAGAGTTGAAAGCTCTAGCTTTTTTTAAATTGAAGTATAGTCAGTTACAGTGTGTCAATTTCTGGTATACAGCGTAATGTTTCAGTTATACATGTACATACATATATTTGTTTTCATAATTATTTTTCAGTACAGTTTACTATAAGATATTGAATATAGTTCCTTTTGCTATATAGAAGAAATTTGGTTTTTATCTATTTTATATATAGTACTTAATATTTGCAAATCTCAGACTCCCAATTTATCCCTTCCTACCCCCTCTCCCCACCTGTAACCATAAGTGTGTTTACTATGTCTATGAGTCTGTTTCTGTTTTGTAGATATGTTCATTAGTGTCTTCTTTTTTCTTTTCTTTTTTTGATTCCACACATGAGTGATACCATATGGTATTTTTCTCTCTCTTTCTGGCTTACTTCACTTAGAATAATGATCTTCAGGTCTATACATGTTGCTGCAAATGGCATTATTTATTCTTTTTATGGCTGAGTAGTATTCCATTGTATAAATATACCACAGCTTCTTTATCCAGTCATCTATTAATGGACATTTAGGTTGTTTCCATGTCTTGGCTATCGTATATAGGAGGGCACCTGAGTTTGAGAGTTGAGAGTTACTGTGTAACAAAGCGAAACATAAATGGCAGGGGAGTATGAAGGACAGAAGAAAAGTTGTATGCAAGACTGTCTTCCTGTCTTTAAGGAGCCAAGTATCCATTAGGAAAAACAAACACTACATTAGAATATAAAACAGTGGTCCTCATCTTGATTCCACACTGATATACCCAATGGAAGGAGCATCAGTAATTGCTATGCTATCAGTATCAGTAATTGCTATGCTATGATTTTGCAGCACCAATAGTGTGATTTCTCTTCCTCTAAATCAAAATCTGTAATTGAAATCTCAGGGCGTTGCGAGATGAAGGAACAGAAACAGAGGTAAGCAGTTAGGAAATGCTCCCCAAGGGATTCTTGGACGCCTCCTCTTATTCACCTGTTTCTACGCTTCCCAACTGCTCCTCCAGCCCCTCTTGAGAATCACAGATGCAGACAGGGTTAGATGGAGACACATTCCTTAGAGCTGGTCTATAAGGGCAATAGTACCCAAGGTCTTCCCTCTCTCAAGGGTGGTTTGGCACTGTGCCAAGCTAGCAAGGCTGAAAACTGAATCTCCCAGAGTTTCCTCTCCCATGTGGGACTGGGTTAGGCTGGTCGTACAGGTATATGCACGATATTTGGAAAGCAGTGATAAAGCATCACTCATTATCCTCACGAGGTCGGGGCAGGGTCCCAGGAGCAGCTCACTTTATTGCTGATCTGATGGTTCACATTACAGGTAGCTCGCCCAGACTCAGCCTTCCCCTCACCCTCTCCCAGTTCCTTGGTGTCCTGCGCGAGGTGCGCCTGCAGGTCCCTGGGGAAGGCCACCAGCTTCTTCAGCAGATAACCAACCGCGCTGAGTTTAGATGCAGTGACAGACAGGTGTGGCTTCCAGGTTGTCCTAGTAGGTTGCAATCTGTCCTTGTGCATTCGAGTTTGTCCCCACGGGTCCCAGCCTGTCCTTGCTTTATGCCTGCTTTCCATCCAGCTGCCCGGTTAGCTGACTTGCGATGATTTCATGCCTGTCACCCCAAGCGTAGGTCGCAGCTTCCCACAGAACTTCCACAGATACTCTTCACCATTAATTAAATGTTTTTGTTCTGATCCCCCATTCCAGATCTTTATTTCCCCGATATTTCTTGCAATTCTGAAATGTTTAATCTCAATAATGAGTAAATCCATTAGTCTAAACCCCTCATGGTGATTCTGCTCTCCTGCTCAGAATCTGATATAATTTATGTTAGATACACACATATGTGCATTTCATATAGATTATAAAAGGCTTTAGTAGTGCCTCAATTCCAATGAGACTGGCCAGAGTGCTACTACCCAGAGAGAAAGAAATCCCTCTAGAAGGAATAATGAGGGACACGTGAAATGTTGAGATGTCTGAAACCATTATGATCCCAATAAGAACAAATATCCAAGCCATGCATTTCCTCTCTGCACCTCACTTAAACCTTGGTGCCTTCCTCTCCATCGCTAATACCATGCTGATACTTTGCTACCAGTGATTCCCATTCTAAAGAAAGTTTAACTATTTCCTGGTTGTATCCTCTGCCTCCAGCATTCTCTGGCCTTCTGTGCCTATACAAGAATTATTTACTGAAGGAATGAAGGAACGAAGCAGGGAATGAATGAATGCTGACAGCACATTCCCTGCACTGAAACTTCAACATCATAACGTTCATTGGTTCTCTACTGCTTTATGGAGCATGGTCATTGCTTGATTTTAAATACAATCACCTGGGTGGGAGGGAGCGCTCAGGTGGCAGAGCGCATGCCAGCATGGGCAAGGTCCTGGGTTCAGTCCCCTGTACCTCCTCTAAAAATAAATAAGCCTAATCAACCCTCCTTCCAGCCAAATTAAAATAATTAAATAATAATAAACAAAGAGATAAAATAATTTTTAATTACAAAAAATACAATCACTGGAAGATAAGAATTATTCTTGGGATTTTACAAATGAGGAAACAGAGATGAAGGATCTTGCTCAGAATCACACAGCCAGTGGGTGAGAATAAACCTGGGTTTGTCTCACCCCAAAGCAAGGACCTGTTCTCTCCATCAGGCTGCCCATCAAAAGGACATTCTCTCTGGCAAAGCCTCACACAGTTTCTCTTGACATCCTCACCCACCCATCTCTCTTGAGAGTGTTTGCCTTCCCAGGGTCAGTTCTTATTTTACTTTTTTTTTTGTCAGCCATGCTCAAACTCAGTTTGCTGCATATTTAGTGCCATCTGTCTCCAGCCTTTGATTCCTGCTTCTCTCAAATTCTGCCTTGGGAGTATGACTCAGCCTGACCTGTTTCTGCTTTCCCTTTTAAATCGGGCTAAGAATTACATCAATAGATTAAAAAAAAAAAAAACAGTCACTGGCTTTTCAGGTGAGTCATGGCTTTGGATTTCTTCTTTGATGTGCCGGATACATGACCGGATTCACTGCATCCCTGAAGCAGCCACGCCATCCTCCAAAGCAGCGAGCTCATTTCTACTGTTCCAGTTTCCTGTCTGTCCAGTTTCTCCCAGTGCCTTCCGAGCAGGTGTACTTGGACCACTTCTCAACTTCCTGGTACTCTGTGGCTCCTATTTGGATGCCCACTGCCTCATTTCCAGCCCGGGCACAGGCGTGAATATTGCGGTGCTGAAACAAAGTCCAGGTGGCTGGAACACCAAACCTGGCTAAGTCTGATGGGATGTTTCACATAATGTGAGAAACGGGGCTTCTCATGTCTATCACTCAGCTTAAAGGCACAAGTCATTATTTCATATTATTCTCATATCACAGTGAATACAATCTTTCTTCGACTCAGTGATGTAACAGGAATTCGGGATTTTCCAATAGTATTGCTTCCTCTAAGACCCAAATCATTTCCTTCTGACTGGAGGAGAGGAACTGCCAACCCACTTCAAGAAACACTGCTTCTTAAAATGGCAAGACACTAGCCTTCTGTATTTTTCAGGGTTTCCTTTTTCCCTTCTTGGATTTGAAAAGTTGTTGAATGTAAGGTAATATTTTGGCACTGATTCATGGTTAGAAAAAACAGTCTGGAAACCTGACTCCCTGAAGAACACAGTGAGAATTACCCGGTTTTACTGTCCTCTACAGATTCATAGAGTTGTTGGTGTGAAAAAACCACGGCAGTGAATGCAATTCATCCCCACACTCAATGCCTGCCGGCATCTCACATCCCTCCCCAGAGAGATCGAAATGTATTCTATTTTTAAAGATTTCCAAAAATCCCATAACCCCATTCAATAAATCCCTCCAATGTGCAATTACTTTCCACACCAGGAAACATTTCTTTATATCTAACTAAAATCTCTTATTCTGTAGGATCTTTGTGTCCTCTGCTTCCTCTCGTATGACTTGTAGTCAAGATTAAGAATGAATGCTTCCTAAAAATACGTACATATCTATAAAAATATTTAAATAAATCACTTTGCCATACACCTGAAGCTAACACAATATTGTAAATCAACTACACTTCAATAAAAAAATAGATGCTTTTTGTATTGTCTTATTTATTGGTCTTCAATCCACACTGTAATGAATAACTCATTAAAACTTTCTTGAACATTTCAGGGTCTCACTAGAATGTTCCTGAATATTTCAATGTCTTTTACAGGTAAGTAGTTTTTATGGTAATACAATGTCTTATGATCATTGGATTAATACAAAATGTTCATGTTTCTCATCCAGCACAAGTGCTTATCTGGGAGGGTCTCAGAAAATATTTCATAATACTGGACAAGAGTATGGGGTTCCCAAATTCTAGCATTAGCTACAACAAGTAAACTCTAAAAAGATCAAAGACTATTCAAATAAAACCCCTGTGCTCCACAGCAAGAGATGAACACACACTCTTTTTAACTGTATTTAATTTTAATTAACCCATATGTGGCTAATGGCTACTGGACTACACAGGTCATGTCCAGTAAGTACATCTATAAAATTGTACACTAGAAATTTTATTTAGAAATCATTAAATTTTGGAAAAGTGAATTGATTTTTTTCATCTCAGAGCATATCTTGTTACTGCAGGAGTGACTTCAGATTCTAGAAGTATCTGTTTATACACAAACTGGGAAAGTCTGGTTTTTATTTTATTATGTAATTATTCTAGTAAAATTAGAATTTCAAAGTGCTTAGACAAAATACGAAAATGTACACAGATATGAATACTAGCTATCAATAAAAATGCTTCTATTTTAAACTAAAATAAAAGAAACGATTCCTGAAGATAGTGAAGAACATTAAACTTTTATGTATTAAATCCATATATAAAATATGTATGTTGTAAGCAAATAAAAGTTTTCTTACTTTACGACAATAAATTTGTCTTTGAATCTACAAGGATTTCATTACTAACCCAGTGGCTAATTCAATCCTTCATTCTATTCACTTCACAAGGGTAGATGGTTAATTTAACAAATGTGGTTTATGCTGATTCTGTAGAAATGTACAAGATAACAGCATTAAATTATGGAGATTTTTGTCTGGGTTTGTTTGCACTTACGAAACCATGTCTCAAAATAATTTAAGGACTTTTAACCTTGTAATTCAGAGTCCCTCAACCCCACCCCCTTCCCCAAGGAAATAAAATCACCATTATATACTGTGAAATAATGGGAAGAAATAATATTTCCTTCAATTTATATTTAATAAAATCAATTAACTTGGTTAAGAAGTATATGGATATATATTCATATATCTATCTACCTATAGATAGAGAGAGAAACAGAAATTCATGCATATATTTTCATTACCAAGGTCTCTTTCTAGCATCTTTTCTTTTTCTTGGCCAGCAGTTTGATCACCTAGTTCTTGGTCATCTCATGACTGAATTACTTCAACAATTTTCTATCTGTTCCAGGTCCCTCCAACCTTGCCCTTATCCAATAAGAGATCACAAATCTATTTCATACATAGCTCTTGTAGCACCATTTCTTACTCAAAGCATCTCTGGAAGACTTTTACATTTTTGTCATCTGAACCTACCTCATTTAGTCAACCATCTCCTATTCTCTCAACATTCATATTTCTAAGCATTTTACAGTTCCTCATTAACACAGTTTCGCCAGTGCAGCAAAGCCACCCTTCCTCCATGGCCAGTTCCGGGTGGCCTGATTTTCTCCACATTTTCTCAGCTCACAACGCTCTATCAGTATTCTTGCTGTCACATAACCATCAATTCCTTCAAGCATCTGCTAAGCACCATGCTCATCATTTGCTAATCCTTCATCCACTGATCTCTAATCTTTTGCTAATCAGTCCTACTTTATAGTTCCCTGATCTCAAACTTCATAGCAGTAAGATACATAACTTCACATATTCCTGGAGGCACCGTCTTTATTATCACACATTCACACACACACTCCCTCTCACACACACACACAAAATGTTGTCTTCCTGCCTAAAAGCTGTGATTCTGAGGGATTCTCCAAATTCCACTCTAAAGTCCTATTCCCCAAATATTTCACTTTTGTTTGATAAATTAATAAAATGAGTATTTCTTACCTAAATATTTTAAATGGGATTGAGAAAGTTTAAGACCAATGACTTCACTAAAAAATTCAAAGTAAAAAACAACTAACACAATATGACTCTCTCTTATTTAATTCATTCTTCAACATCTGTTTGCTACTTGAAATTGTTTGATTGGTGAAATAATTCTAACTTACCTTAAATGCAAAATGCAATTTGAATGGCCCTGAGAATACTAATGCATTTTTTAAAATTATTTTCCCTTCTCTTACGAGGCTGTCCATGCAGACGGAGAACCAGATCGCAAAGAAAAATTCTTATTTCCTTCATATAGCAGAAGAAAAAAAGTCAAGCATTAAAACATAACTGAAAGTAACCATTAATATAGTCATTAAATCTCTTTTTGTTTCTCAGGTGACCATTTTCAAGATTAATTGCTTTTAACTTTGATTTCTAATGGGCAAACAGCCATCAGCAAAATATATATATATATATAATATATATATATATATACACACACACACACACACACACACACATATAGCAAGTTAGACTATAATGAATAATAATAAATTAGAAGTTGAAGTCTGGCTAGTTCAGTATAGGATGGTAAACTATTCAAGCCAATAATTTTTTTAAAAAATCCTAAAAATGATAAAAAAAAATTGTTTTTCTAGAGATCCAAACATGTAAGTTAGGTATTTCACTCAAAGTCTTGAGAAAATGGATTAAAAGTTGTTTTCAGAAGATACACTTCCCCAGTGCCTAAGATCCTGAGCAGGATTTCCCAAGGAAACCTTACCCGTACAATTAATGTTATCTTGGACAGAATTAATCAGACTCCGTAGGGGTAGACACATAATGAGAATTAGTGGAGGGTAGCCTTTAATTTAACTTCCCAGTGAATGTCTATAATAGCTATTGGCAGTATGTGGAAACGTATGAGATGCCACTGAAAATCAGGGAAATCAATCTGTCTTTGCCTTCAGTTGATCTTATATTTCTACTCTGATCTACAGTGTGTCAGTTCTAGTTTTCCTCCTGGAAATTTGCTTCTCACAATGAGCAGAGGCACTAGTGGCATCAGTTGGTGGGGTCTTCGGAGTGTCTTCTCCCCGAGGAGGGATATGAGGGACAGCAGTGCACATGGAAGAACTGTTCTGCCTTCCGCCCACCCTCCAGTGTGCCTCCGGGATTGCAACTGGCCTGTCGTTACAGTTTGTTTTATTCACAGTGTTACCAAGAGTTGTTCGACATTTTAGAAAAGGTTGACAGCACCACCACTCGATCTGTTTGTGACAGCAACATAGCACGGGTCTCAGTCCGATCACTACTGCAGTGCTGTGGTGATTCTGTATGTTGCTACAAATGTCATTTACCCCACTATTCTGTACACAGTTGCAAACATCCAATGGCCGCATTTTGAATCTTTCCTAAACATTTACATATCCTTTTATTTTTCTACTTTATGACAAATAGAGCATTATATTTTTTCTTCTGAGGGATATAGGTAAACTACATGTCTACGCATTTCACTGCAGATTACTAAGAGGAGGCTTGGTATCTAACAGGGTTGAGAACCACTGTTCTAAGCCAACGGTGATGATCCCTTTCCCTTTTACCAAACACTCACCATTCCTTGCAGTTAAAGGAAGGTCAAGGCCAGGGAAAACCATAAAGTTTTCCCTGGTGGTCTTGGAGGAAAACATCTGCTTATTGCGTATTCTAAAAGGGGGTAGAATGAGAGGTTCTCTTGTCAAGTCTTTAGTCTCCCATCCTCGTGCCTTCGAGGAGAACGTGACTGCCCGTGACAATGCGGCAAAAAGCTTGGAATAAAAGGGCAAATGCCACTGAACCAATGAGTCACTTTGGAACTACTCTCCCAATCTTCTTGATATGCTGGGGTAGAGGAGTTTACATGGTTTAAATGACTGTTATTTGGAGTTCAGACAGCCTAAATCAGTTGCATCTGGCACAAAAATGAATTTAATATCTTACCTTCCAATGTGGTTATCACCCATTTTCCTAAGCCACCGTTGACCCAGCTGTTAATACCAATAACCTTAGAGTCACTTTTATCACTATCCATCCCCCACATCTAATCACTGGGGGGGGGTGCAATTAGGTTTATTTATTTACATTTATTTTTTTTAATTGAAGTATAGTCAGTTACAATGTGTCGATTTCTGGTAGGCACTCTACCACTGAGCATACTTCCCCTCACAGTCAGTCCTAAATACTGTTGATCTGCCCTCAAAAATATGTGGAGATCTATTTACACTTTTCACTTTCCCCTTCTAACATCTTAAGCCAAATGATCTTTATAGTCAATCTGCACTTCCCATTATAACCTTCTAATTGGCCTTACTGGGTCTCCCTCACCCTGCACCATATTCTCTACCCATAACAGAATTACCATTTTAAGACAGAAATTTAATCATATTAGTCCTTTCAGGAAAAGAAGCCTCTTGCTGCAGAACAAAGTCCCAAAGCTGTAGCTGGGCACGTTAACATCAATCCCACAGTCTACACATTAGCCACGTTATTCTCCTTGCCTGAAAATCTCGTTTTCCCACTGTCTCCACCACCTCATCACTCCACACACTTTTCATCGCTAATTCGTATTCACTTTCAGGTGAAGTCAGCATAAAATACCACTTCCCTGGAAAAGCCCTTTCTAACCCATATATTCAGAGCACGCAGGGTTTTTTGCTCTCACTGAACACTAAGCAACACGAGGGCAGCTGGCAGGACACATTCATCACTGTAGTCCTAGTTCCCCGCACAGCCCTTGTCTTACACTGAGGGATCAAGTGATACTGGTGAAATGAATGGAAGAATGAGCTCTTTAACTTCCCCTGTTCTGATTCTCAACATAACAATTTCCCTAGTATAAAATTTGGCTCTTCCTCAGGGAGGAAATGAACTAGGCACATCAAACAGAGATACGTCCTCTGAAAAACCAGTATTTGCCACTGTAAATTAATTATTCTGATTTTGCACATGGGTCACATAGAGTTGTGATGAATGTGGGATAGAAGTGCTCTTAGATGCTGACAAGTCAGATCCATTTTAAAGCTGAGGGCTTTTCCCTGGAAGGTGGTAAATTTAATCCAAGTAAAGCTACCTTGTGAGGGCCTACTGGGATGGCTTTCCTAAGACTGTTGCCCCAGAGTAAACTGAAACCTTAAATTCTCACTGCGATAAGGACAAAATACAAAGTATAAATAGACACAAGCTTTCCCCTACCCACACCTTCTAAGGAAGGAGGGCTCTTCTCTTGTTCCATTGCTCTGCTTGGCTCCAGGGACCCTTGTACCGATTTAGGAATTTAATGTAGAGAAAAATTAGAAGGCACCTTGAGAGGCTAAATTGATTTATACAAGAATGAACCACGCGCCACAGAAAATGGAAAGTTAAGAGGGAGAACGGAGTCAACCTGGAATGAGAAAGGCCTGGAGCTAGAGCTGGAATTCTGGAGAAGAGACAGGAGGAAGGTGAGCTGGCAGGGCTGCGGAGAGCTGCCCGGATGAATCTGACTCTGAGAGAAAGAAGCAGGAAAAGGATTTCTCCGCAGGTTTGCTTCACGGTGTATGATGTATGATCCCAACCCCACGAGACACGAAAAGCATTGAGTGAAAATTACAAGAACTGCCCAGAGCTGGTTTTATATTTCACTTTAAGGAAAAGCACGCCTTAGGGCAGGAGTGTAGGATTACAAAGTTTGTCCTGTACATTTAGAAAATGGTACAAACTTGGAAAATTCTAGCAAAATACCTTTAGTTAGGGTGGCTTTCACTGAGCTGAGTCAAAGGAAAAATTATTATTATATAGAACTATAATCCTTAACATGGGTTCTTAGTTTATCCACAAGGAATTGTCTTTTCAAGAGCCACGTGAATTAACAAAGATCAGAGCAGAATGAAAGAGAGACCAAAAAGACAGGAGAAATGATTAATAAAACAAAGAACTATATTTTAAGCTAAGCAAAACATACAAACCTCTAGCTACACTGACCAAGATAAAAACAGGGAGAATGCAAAGAAATAAAACTATAAATGAAAGAGGGGGCATTACAATGGATACCAAACAGATACAAAGGATCATAAGAGATTATTTATGAAAAACTATATGCCGAAAATTTGAACAACCTAGAAGAAATGGATAAGTTCCTTGAAGCATGTAACCTCACAAGGCTGAATTATGAAGAAACAGAAACTCTAAACAGACTGATTACTAATAAAGACATTGAATCAATAATCAAAAACCTCCAAACAAAGAAAAGTCCATGACTAGATGGCTTCATGGATGAATTCTCCCAAACTTTTAAAGAAGAATTAATAACAATCCTTCTCAAATTGTTCCAAAAATTAGAAGGTAAAGGAACACTTCCAAACTCATTGTAAGAGGCCAAAACTATCCTGATAACCAAGGCTAGACAAGGATATTACAAGGGGAAAAAAATTGGCAAATATCCCTGATGAACATAAGCAATGATTCCTCAACAAAATGCTAGGAAACCAAATTCAACAAAATATTAGAAGGACCACACACCATGATCAAGTGGGATGTATTCCAGGAACGTGAGCAAGTTTCAACACCCACAAAACGATCAATGTGATACGCCGCATTAACAAAATGAAGGCCAAAAATCATCTGATCATCTCAATAGATGTAAAAAGAGCATTTTACAAAATTTGATGCCAATTCATGATAAAAATTTTCACCAAAGTGGTTACAGAGGGAACACACTTCAACACAATAAAGGCCACATACGACAAGACCACAGCTCACATCATACTTAATGATGAAAAGCTGGAAACTTCTCTTCTAAGACCAGAAACAAAACCATGATGCCTGCTCTTGTCACTTTTACTCCTTTCCTTCCCGTTTGGATGCTATTTATTTACTTATTTATTTATTTTGTAGAACTAGGACTTCCAGCACTGGCTCACTGTTTGCATACAGCATAGTCTTAAATATAAAAAAAAGACACTAAAAACTCCATCAAAAAGTTGTTAGAACTAACAAATTATTTAAATCAAGTCTCAGGATACAAAATCAATACACAAAAATTAGTTGTGTTTCTATACACCAATAAGGAACAACTCCCAGTCCCCTCACAAATGCTCACAGATCTCTTCTTAAGTGGTAGAAATGTTTTCCCTAAGTTAGAAATGCAGTCAATGTTCAGTCTTACACCTTGTCACCAATCTCTGTATGTCCTATGGCCAAAGAATGAATCTTACTTTGGTGGTGACTCATTGATTCATTGCAAATTTCCATTTCTAAAAGTAGAAGTTTGATGAAAATTCAAGCTACAAGGAAATTATAAACATTGTCACAGCTGGAGTCGATTTAAGTGGAGGGATGCATTTTACAAAACTATGTTACATGCTTATGATTGAAAAAGGTGTAAAAGAAAGGAATGCATTGGGAATACTGCTGCAGTTGGAGTCTGTGGGAGATAGAAAAATTAATAAAACACAATTCCTTTCCCATAGGGTCCTACAATCCAGGTGGAACATGTACACATATAATCAGAACAGTAAGTTAAATGACTCACTGGAGGAGTGATGACAGTAAAAACAGCAGAAGCTCCAGGAAGGCCCAGGATGTGGTCTTTATATTCAAGTGAAGTATTTTCCTGCTTTGAAAGAGTTTACAATCCCTCTGCAGAGTAGAAAAGGCGTAGGTTTTTGCAGTCAGAGCTCAGCAGCCAAATACTAGCTACTCAAAAGGGCAACTTAGGAAAATGGCTTAAACTCTCCAACCCTTTGTTTCATTATCTGCAAAATGCAGATGATAATGTCCAATCCATAGGGCTGTGATGAGAAGGAACTGAGCATCAAATGACAGCCGGTTATTCATCATATAGTTTACATTCAAGGGATATCAGTTCTTTTTCCATTTCACTAGCAGTCTTTAACAGCAGCCTATTTCCACATTTAATCCGATTATTTAGTCCCAACCACCTGCTAGTCTTGTGGCTGTGGAGAGATTTCATAAACTGGAGTCAAAGTGGTACCCAGACACAGGTATCACAAAGGGATATCAACTGGCCTTTCCTATATCCTAATTTTATTTGGATTCTGTCTATTGGGATTTTTAAAGATTTATTTCTTCTCTGTATTTATCATTTCTGTATCTCCTATTGATTAGCTTTCATTATTCATTTCTTATTGCACATTAATTCTGGTGGAACTTACATAAATGAGGTGAATATAATACAAAAAAACAGCAACATGTTAATGTGACCTCAGTTTTTCAGAGGTTCTGTGTTACTGAAAAGTATGACCAGAAAGAACCAGGTAACAACAAAAATAAGGGGGATCTTTTCTTCTGGACTTTAGCACAGGGGGATTTGTACTACTAACACTGGAATAGCAAATTAAAGGAAAAAGAAAACTTTCTGTTATCTCCGCCAACAAAAAAAATATGACAATGAATATATATATATGTTCATGTATAACTGAAAAATTGTGCTCTACACTGGAATTTGACGCAACATTGTAAAATGACTATAACTCAATAAAAAAATGTTTAAAAAAAGACTAAAGCTCAGACAAAAAAAATCTAGTGAATAAATTGCTCATTAAAAACTAAAAATAAAGAATTACATTACTTTTTAATTTATTTTATTTTTGTTTTTTAATGGAGGTACTGGGGATTGAACTCAGTACCTCATGCATGCTAAGTGTTTGCTCTGCCACTGAGCTCTACCCCTCTTACCCCCCAAATTATTTAATTTTTAGTTTATTTTACGATTTAGAAGATACTGGTAGAAAAAACTTTCCTAATTAGACAGCTCTCCTAATCAACTTGCTTCAAGGTCAAGAGAACAACTTTCTCTGCAGCTCTGTCTCCACTGTAGGGTAAAAGTCAGGCTTACAGGTATAAATCCCCATGTAAAAATGAACAATTATCACATGCTGTGAAATTCACTTCTCTATGTCACTTTGCAAAAACTCTCATTCCCATCCTATCCAGTCTCTATAAACTTTAAATTACTTCTTCTTAATTAAACTGAAAATGTAATCAATATTTTAAAATGCCAAAATAAATATATATTTATTATTATAAATATATAATAAGCACAATATGTATTTCAAAGTAGTCTGAAATACCAAGCACTTCATATATTCTCTAATAAAGTTGTGGAGCCACCAAATTATGCTACAGATAAACAGCAAAACAGAAACAAAAATTACTAATCTTATGGGAACTCACTGGGACAAATGAGAAGACATCACCAAGAGAAAAATTTCAGGACAGTTCATCAGAGAGCACAGTCCAAAGACAAAATGGGCTATATTCAAGAACAGCAAGGTAGCCACACGCCAGGGATACCGTAGGTGTAAGTCAGTTATCCACTGGTCAGCAGTCTAGTAGAAGGAAATCCAAGTCACCCCTGAGAGGTGGACAAGTCCCCCTATTTCCTGGGATTATGTAATGCTAAGTACAAGTAATCAGGAGTTAACCACCTTTTATGAGAAGGTAGTTTGGTGCAGCCATGATGGAAAACAGCACTATATACAGTAGCCAAGGCATGGAAGCAACTTACATGTCCATCAGCAGATGATGGGATAAAGAATTTATGGTATATTTATACAATGAAATACTACTCAGTGATAAAAAAAGAATAAAATAATGCCATTTGCAATAACAAGGATGGACCTAGAGATCGTCATTCTAAGTGAAGTAAGACAGAAAGAGAAAGAAAAATACCATGTGCTACTCATATGTGGAACCTAAAAAAAAAGAAAATAAAAAGAAAAAAGAGGACACTAATGAACTCATTTACAAAAGAAACAGACTTGCAGACGTAGTAAACAATCTTATGGTTACTGGGGAAAGGGAGTGGGATGGGATAAATTTAGGAGTTTGAGATTTGCCAATGTTAGCCACTATATATAAAAAATAGATAAAAAATGTCTTCTGTATAGCACAGGGAACTATATTCAATACCTTGCAATAACCTTTAATGAAAAGGAATATGAAAATGAGTATATATGTATATGCAGGACTGGGACATTGTGCTGTACACCAGAAATTGACACACTGTGACTATACTTCATTTAAAAAAAGAAAGAGTTAAACACCTTTTAAAATGGATACCCGAATCCAAAATACACATTCAAAATAAACCACAGCAGCCAACAGCCTGTGGGGTAAGCCATGTGAATAAAAGTACACAATATCATGATCACTTTTAGACAAAGAATATAGGAACATGAATTCAGATTCGAAGTTTCCTCTTAGTTATCAATCTCTTTAGAACATTCAAAACAAAATATCTGCTTAATCAGATCTAAGGTGACAGTAAATTGTTACTCAGTGTGGAACGGGTTTGACTAGGGTGTCCTAAACAAGCATTTCACCTAAAGTAATACTGCATGATATTTGACATTGAAAGCAAGAGTAATCCGGAACAAACGGAAGGGAATAAATTATTCATCATTATTATTTCTGATAGTCTGTTTTGCTATTAACAACATGATTCCAAAAAAACATGTCATAACACTAACCCAAAGCCCCAGCACGCTCCCTTCCCATCCCAAGGGGGTCCCAGGTCCTGAGAGCCCAGGGTCATTTTTGGCTCCAAAATAACTCCCTTTTGCCACTGAACAAAGACAGCTGAAAAAGCTCTTCTGGGCAGAGAAAATGACCCTTCGATCGATCACTCTCCTTCAAAGAGTGCTCCAAATCCTCCCTTCTAATTACAGCATTTTAGTCACCACAGAGCTCCGTGCCCCTAATTACTTGCAGCCATTTTCTGCTGGGGTTTTATTTCTGTTTTGCTTATCTGGCAGCATTGTCTTGGTAATAATGCGAAAGGGGCGCTTGTCACTGTACATGGTGCAGCTCTCTGATTACAGTGCCTTTATGAAGTGCACCAGTGCCCTGATCCTGGAGCAATGGACACAGGACTTGCTTACTGACTCACTTCATCTCCAGGACCCCAGGCAGATCAGTACAGTACTGGGCAAACCAGGGACAACAGAGATTTCAAAAGAACATTATAAACACAAGAAAAATAATTGTGAAACCTGAATTCATGGGCAAATATTAAGAAATGATTTCTTCACTCCAGGAAAAACTTTGCCAATAGCACTCAACTGCATCTGCTTCTGCACAGTCTGCTTTTTAGCAAATGTTATCAAAATCTTATTAAAGTTTGCCTTTGGGGCCTGTGAATTGGTCGACTGAAGGAGATGTTTGGGAGTGGAGAGTATGTGGTACGGGGGTACTTAAGTTATAGGCTAGCCAGCTGTGGTGGGCATCGGTCATACGTGGGATTGCACACTATCTTTTGAAAAGCCCTTCAGTGCTTGAACAAATTTCCCAAATATGACTTCCACCATTCCAGTTTCAAAGCCCAAGTTGAAACCGCCAAGTTTCCATAAATTGAGGTGCAGACATGTGATCCAGTCTCCAGAAATCGAATGCAGACATTGAGACACCTGCATTTGAATGGGAATACTGTGAGAAAGACGCTTCTACTTGTGTTGGAGGGTTAGGGAGGGGTCCTGCAGTGGCATCTGGCGGTTCCTGGTGGTAGTCACGGGACTAATGCCCTTGCGTCATGTTTGCAAGCTTATCTTCTGACGATTTAGCCTCAAGCCTGGTTCTCCAGGACCCCCACCGATTCCATGAGCAACCAAGTACCTTATAACTGACGCCTTTGCTATTTAAAGCCTGTACCTGCTGACTGCAATTAAAAATGAGAGATACTGATTGGACACAAGACTGAGTCAGAGGAGAGAAGATACAAAGGCAGATGACAGAATGTGAAGCTCAGGTAACAACCCACGATTGACCGGCTGAGCAAAGGTGTCCAGTCTGCTAGGAAGGATGCAGCAGCAGAAGTTCTGGGGGGCTTACGGTACTCCAAATTAAGTCAAAGACTGATGTGGGCTTAGATCTCAGCTTTTCTACTTGTACAGTTTTTTTAAACTGTAATACATAAGGTTATTGTGAGAACCGGATATAATCTGTACAAAGTGCTTAGCACCATTGTCAGTATGTTTTGTTACATAAACGGGAAAGGGGCAAGAGCTGAGTGTTCTGGGCAAATGGCCTAAATTGTAGACCTAGGCTCATGAAGACCTAGGTGTAATCATTAAATAGAGTGCCTGAGATCCTAACCAAGTAAAATGGGTTTTAGGCCCTGGTTCCAGCTATGGTCTGAAAATATGACAAAACTTAGGTAAGAAGGTAAACCCAGGAGAAATCAGTGAATATAGTCTCTTACTGGGTGCTTCCTGGATCTGGGGGTGCCTGGCCCCTAATCTCAGACACAATGATCCCAAAGCGTAGAGCAGCCAGTCTTACCAGTGGCGGCAGACTGCTTCTCCCGGCCCAGCCTGCGTCAGGGTTCCCTGAAGGACTCGGCACAGCTCAGCCGGCAGGTGAGGGCACCTTTAACCATAAGGGAGTGGACCCAGAATGTCAGAGCTTTCCACTTATCTTAATGTTAATTTACACACACACACCCCCCACAAACTTTCTATCATAGGCCTGCAATCTATAAACAAGTTGGTTCTCAATAAATGTTTGTAGGACTGAGTTAAATATATAAATTGAAAGCTTTTGAGAAGCTGCTGGAACACGGTTTTCTTATTAGTTTGAACTCTAGAAAACTGTTGAAGGTCGATAAAGCAGTAATTGTTCCTGTTGGTCCAACTGCCTGGCATTGTGCAATGATCCGCTCAGCTCCACCCGGACACCTGGGCACATGAAATGGACAAGGGACTGGCTGAAATAACCAGCTCTGTCAATTGATGTTCACGGCAATCTCGCTGCAAGACGGCCTGAGAGGAATGCATGCCAGTGGGCCATTCAGCATCTTGCAAGGTGTACGGAAATGGAGCAACAGCCAACAAAGGATACAGGAAAAAATGCATGCAGGACGATTTCAAGTTCAGTTGTGGCATCAAACAGCAAACTCGGTCTCTGGAAAAGCCACGGCAATTGCCAAGATGGCCCAGCAGAAAGACGCCAAATGGCAAGATCTTTACTCAGAAGTGATTCTGGCAACAGAGCCTGAATAGCAAAGCTGCAGACACTAACTCTGCGGAGAAGCTGGAGCTGCCGATCCCAGTCAAAGCAAAGCCACACAAACGCTGAGAGCACTAAAATGTCCGGGGTCTCTTATGCATGCTTTGTTTTTTTCTGCTCAGAAAACAGACAGTAGGGGCTTATGCCCTTGCCTGAGTTAGAACCAAGATGAACCTATAGGTAAAAATTAACTTTGAGGAAAGATGTATTAGATCAAAACTTAATAGGAACAGATTCTAACTCATCGACAAGGGCCAAGCTACTGTCCTTAGAGAGGACAGATTAGCAGGGCTTCTCTGAAGCCCAGAATCACAGATGAAGTAGTAAGAGATAGAAAACAAGGTCTCCGATGGTTAGGGGAGGAAGCAGAAATCTTAACATAGTAAAGGTTACAGGTATCAGAGATGTGGTTTTGATGGGATGGCAGACAATGGTCAAGTATAGAAGCTGCACAAGAAAGATGAAAAAATGAAAAAGAAATGAGAGGAACCTCAAAGCAAAGATGTCAAGAGCTTAGGGTTCTTAATAATAACAAGATGGAGGGGCCAAAAACCTATAGTCGTAAACATACTTAGTATAAATATTTCATAAATGTTAATTCCTTCGTATTAGAATTTCCATTTGTGTACACTCCTGTGTATTCTGACATGTTCACTTTCAAGCTCTGGACCGCATTAATTTTCAAGTCTCCAATAAAATCAACATTTTGGCATCAAAACTCCAGGCCTGAAAGAAACATGAGAAACTTTCATTTATCAATTTCCCCTGCAACGAGAATAATCATTTATTCATTCACACAAGACATATTTATTAAATCCCTGCTATAAATATAAGTAAACTCTCATGATAAACAGTAGCCACTTATAATACAAAAATCAACATGAATAATAAAGTTGTGTTTAAAGAAAAGCTAGCCTGTCCATCAGTCACTGCCACCATTAATAGAAGCATCTGAGGTTGTCCGGTCATTTCAGTTTGGCAAATCCAGATGCTGGATGTCAACCTGTTTAAGTATTCAAAGAAATTAATTTAAAAATTAAGCGATATAATATTTTACCCATTATTATTATTGCAATATTTTATTCCTCATTATTATTATTATATTTCATGTATTATTATTATATTATTATTATTATTCATTGAATAAGTACCATAAAGCCAGGCACCTCACCAAAGGCTGTGGCTACAAAGGAAGATAAAATAGAGAACTTGCAGTAACAAACTTCAGTCTAGGGTGGAAACATCCAAACAAGCAAAACACTGCGTTCAGAGTAATTGTGGAGAAGAGGAAGAACAGAAATGCTTAGACGGCACAATGGGGGTCCCAAATAAAGAAAAATTAATGCAGGTTGGAGAGGTGAAAGGAAGCTTCACAGAGAGGAAGGACAGACAAAGGTAAAGTGGAACAAGTCGGAAAACTGCCAGCCAGCAGTCGCATCTGAACTGTCCCACAGCCCACACTGGAGTTCTAGCTATTAGGTGATGTCCTCACTAGCCTCCGTGAAGACCCCCAAGAGTGAATGGGGTCTTTCTGGTTCACTGATTTTTTTTATTATAGT
Organism: Vicugna pacos; assembly: GCF_048564905.1. NCBI lineage: Eukaryota > Metazoa > Chordata > Mammalia > Artiodactyla > Camelidae > Vicugna > Vicugna pacos. Next base: position 5,773,128 of record NC_133015.1, read on the forward strand.
CAGTTACAATGTGTCAATTTCTGGTGACCAGCATAATGTTTGAGTCATATATACATACATATATTCATTTTCATATTCTTTTTCATTAAAGGTTATTACAAGATACTGAATATAGTTCCCGGTGCTTGGTTCACAGATTTTTAACACTAGCATCTAGCACAGAGCCTGGCTCGTGATCGGTGCTCAATTTCCATTATTGCATAAGTGAAGGAGTGTGCCTACATGTTCTAAAATACAGAAACAGAAAGAAGATCAGAAACAAGTGGGGCTGGAGAGGGACAGGCTGGGGATGTCTTAAAAGAAGATACTGGTCATGTTCAAAAAGTATGGTAATAGAGTCTTTTGAAAACAATATCGTTTTCCAACTTTACGTAATGAAACATGCTTTTTCTTGATTAAATGTCAGAATTACAAGCATTTCTTAATAGGCCAATTTGTATTATACTTCATCATATACTCCTCTGTGAGATCATGAGCTGCAATTGCTATAAAGTAACAACTGAAGAGGAAGTAAGCTCCATTTCAAAGTTCCCTTCCCCTGTGGCAGATGCCTTTATAAAAAAATGAAATCCCAGTTAAACAAGACTACATTCTTAATGAAAAATGGACACTTTAAGAAATATTAGTCATTTTAATGTGAAATTCGACACCCTGGGGGTTTTTCTAAGCACGATCAGTAAACCAACTGCCGTATCTCAGGGAAGGTTCCATATGATGACATTAAAAATTTTATATAAGTTGTTACTTTTTTTCTTTAATTGTGAAAAAAAAGTACCAGACTGTGATTAGTCATCTGTTTGTATGTAGTTTTTTTAGAGGGGGAGAATTAAGAAAATAAAAAAGCTAACTTTAACTCGGAGTGGAATTACTTAACTCATGTATTCCTTTAAATATTTCAATTATAAGATATAAGCATGCTTATTTTGTTTGGCCTTCCATTTTTTTTTCAATTTTGTATTATTTAGATGATTCTTTGCTGAGCTAGGAAGGAAGGGATCAATGTCAGGACTGACAAATGTGTGTACTTTATTTGCTTTGCAAAGTGCAAGGAGGATATATCCGATATTCCGAGTAAGCATAGCAAAGCTTATCTGCATTGCTGAAGGTCTGCAAAAGTCCCATAAATTGTAAGAAACTGACAGAACTAATATTTCATTACCACTGTGAATATAACTTGCTAATGGTATAAAGCTATTGACAGTAAATATCCTTTGTGCCTTCCTGTGAGAGGATTTTCCCATGAATTTTCATAGAGAGGTAACCTATAGCACTAAATCCTTAAAACACATCTCTCTGATAGAAATTATTCTTTAATACCAGGACTCACAGCTGTCAGTTTTGGATCCACTTTGAACGTGGATTGATTTCATTCTTCTATGATGCCTACCAAATGATCAATGGTTAAGCATTTTGTTTCACTTTTTAGAGTTATCTTTGCATTTGAGAGATTTGCATACTTCTATTGTGACCCCTGTTTCAAATTCCAAACAGGAGAAAAAGCAGGAGGCCTCGCTGGGATTCTGCTCATCTGATACACATTATGTGTAGTGTTTACAGATGGACAAAGCACCGGCTTCAACAGACTTTCCCATCCAGATCATCTCTTTTCCTATAGGGACGGAAGCCAAAGCAAAGCACAACTTGACTAAACAAAATATGGCTCAGACACGCAGAAGTGACATGAGCTGAATCCGCATGACCTTGACTGGATCCCACTGTACCACACCCAGGAGTAACTGGCACATGAAGTCTAGGACAAACGCTTATCTATTCAGTAAGCAATCACAGGAACCCTTGGCTTACCCATCACCATTTGGAAATAAACACCTTCACTGATTCCCTTAGATAATGGAAACTCACACCTTAAACACCAAAGCTTTTGGTTTAATTTTTATTTCTGTGAAGTGGGTTAAATATTTCTCTGTTATCTCTGAGCTGATGCCTTCACAGTGATGAATGTGTGTAGGTCCAGCTGTTCTCACACTAAAGGACTTGGGATGACAATGCTTTTTGAGTTTTATAGATAAATATTTTTAAACAGTGTCCTGTGCCCTCACTCACTGTCCAGGTACTGTTAACAGCTTTTGCTACTGTGAATTTGCCAACTTTATAATAGGCTTTTTCTTTTGAAAAAATTCCTGAGTAATGATTTCCTGAGCAACAGTTTGGTTCTCCTCTAAGATAACGTGTACGGTAAAGTACAGCAATTTTAGTGTATGTGTGTGTATATTTATATTGCATTTAACTTGCCACTTCAGCTCAATTAAAAATATTTTTCTTGTCCATATAACAATGATAATGATGATGATAATGATAATAGCATCTACTCCTTACCATGTGCCATGCTCTGTGTTAATCACTTTACATATGTAACCTAATTAAATCCTCATTAAGATTCTGTGAGGTATGACCTATTATTGCCTACTATATTCTACACTTGGGAAAACTGAGGGAAAAGATGTTAAGTGAATTTTCCAGGTTCCCACTGAAGTTAGTGCTAAGAGCTGGAACTCAGGAGCTGGAACAGCCCAAGGCGGACTCCAAAGACTCTACCTTCAAGAACTTACAAATAATGGATATTTATCACCATTGAATAATGTCTTGAATAGTGACTTCAAGATAAGTGAAGCATATCTAAACAATTTTTTTAACCTGGTTCACACTGACATGACATGATTGTAGGCACATAAATGCAAAACTGATTTTATTTTAATTGAAGTATAGTCAATTTACAATGTTGTGTCAATTTCTGGTGTACAGCATAATGTTTCAGTCATATACACACACACACACACACGTATTTTTTTCATTCTTTTTCATTATAGGTTACTACAAGATAGTGAATATAGTTCCCTGTGCCATAAAGAAGAAACTTGTTGTTCATCTATTTTATATACACTAGTTAATATTTGCAAATCTCGAACTCCCAATTTATCCCTTCCCACCCCCTTCCCCCAGGTAACCGTAAGATTGTTTACTATGTCTATGAGTCTGTTTCAGGTAAAACTGATTTTATTATAGACAAGCAGCAATTTAAAAAGGAAAATATTAAGCACTTACTATGTGCCAGGTGCTAAGGGACTGCATGTCTACTAACCTGATTAATAGCTCAAGCAAATTTGCAGTCAAGGAAACCAGGATGAAAGAGCCAGAATTTGAACACAGAATCGCTACATTCTATTTGTTTTTCTTTTCTTGTTTTGTTTTGTTTTGTTTTGGGGGGGTCAGGTTTGTTTGTTTGTTTTAATGGAGGTACCTCAAGCATGCTAGGCATGCGCTCTACCACTGAGCTATATACCCTGCCCCCCAAAATTGCTGCATGTTAACCTGCATGTTTAACCAAGCTAAGAACAAAATTAATATTATTATGTAATAGTCAAGGCCATACCACACAAACATATTGGGAAAAAAAGTGTAATATCTAGAAAAGGCAAGGTTTAGTAGAGACGTTGATACCTGTCTCATAAAGAGAAGGCACGATTTCATGGAGAAGCACCAGGTTTGCACTGGGTCCTCCTGTTAGCAGGACTAGGAAGAGCCAAAAGTCGATTTCAGCTAACTGCAGGTTTCCTTGCCATTTCCACGTGCTAATGGAGGAATGGTTTCTAGTCCACCTAGGTTACAGTCCTTCGGTGGTTCCAATATATGTAGTAGATTGAAAACTACAACTTTGTTCACATGGGCACATGGGGAATCACAAGCCTAGAGACTGAGATTGACGCCAATTCCTGCTTCCCAGCCCTGGGTTAACCCCACCTTCAGATCCTGTAGGACTCGGTCTGGGTCGGTTTTGGGGCTCTGTTGGTATTTGGTGCTCTCTGGCTCTTGTGGTTTTTGAGGATATCCCGTAATTATTTGTGAACGCATCTATGCCTGTATAAAAGATTTCCGATATTTTATTCAGAATTTTAGGCTCTAATTTTGGAAGTGCTTTCACGTTACCAATTTTGACATATTTCCAGAAGCATCAAAATGAAATTCCTTGGAAAACAGTAATGTTCTTTAAGAGCCTTAAGGGTCATCATTATTTCTACTAGTGAAATTCTAAATTATTATCACTGGAAGTCTGCCTGAAGATACAGATGACTAGCAGTCAGACAATATGTTAGTTAGCACTGGACCTCTTTTTTCAGGGTAATATTATATAGAATCCCAGAGTATAAAACAGATCAAAGAGCACTGGTTCTTGTGAAAGTCTGGCAACCGCTGAACACTAAGTTGCATCTCTACTCACAGTTCATAATAATGTGCTTATTTGAATAGAAATCTTAATATATAATATTTCCCTGGAGAATGAGTTGGGTTGATATTACTAATAACACTCAATCAGTTCCAATGGGTTTTATTAATTCCAGGACCACAGCTAATTTCAGCCTTTTAGATTTATTAAAATATACCACCTGATTAATTGATCTCAGCATCTTTAGTTCTCTTTGGATAATTCTTATTCTCTGTGCTTCCATGTTGCTAGTACAGCTAGATTAATTTGTTTCCATCACTTAGGAAATCAGTACTATATATTAAAGCACAAGTGTCTGTGTGTCTGTCAGTGACTAGCACTCATCTCTATGTAACTTCCTTCACCTCTAAAATGGGACTGTGCATAAACTTCCCACTTCAGAGAATTATTCAGAAGATTACTGTTGTAAAAAATATTCCTTGGAAAAATATTCTTGGTATATTCCAAGTAAGTGTTGGAGGAATGTCTAAGGCAATCCTTTATTCTTTAAAACTAATTTATATTAAAAATGACAATGAAAGAAGTATTTCATATCAAAACATTTTGAACAATCTCTGATTTCTTGGTGCACTCAATTTTAGCCAATGCAGAGTTTCAATTTTCTTTGAGCTGATCTGAGCTGTAAAAATTATCCAGTGGGTAGTATATGCTGTGGTACATAACATGATGCTGGAAATTTATCAAGCACCTAGGCAAGGTGAGACTTTCTTCATATTATCTTCCCTTAGAGGAAAAGTTGATGGCAAGACAGAGAGAGGGAGAGAAGAGAAAACTCTATTGCTTACAAGGTGAGTTGAGCTTCTCCTATCAGCTTTTACAAGGTATATCACACACCTATTTACAAAAGTAAGGAAACTGTCAATTTGATGAAGTACAACTCACAACTCATTAGTACTGAACACAGGAGAAGTTTTCCACATCAAAAATGACTGCTGAAATATTCACAATTACCAGCTGCTCAGAAACCATTTTACATGGATAAAAAACATGTCACATTTAATTTATCAGATGCTTTCTACTGTCATACTTTTCTTTCGTTCAATGTACTGAAAAGTTATAAAAACAATTTCAGTCTCGCCATGGCCATGTATAGACATTAAGAATAACACAAATCCATTATCCACCACAATATAATTGTATCTACATGGATGAATAATCTTCCACAGCTTCTTGGCACTCAATTCTGAATTAAGTATTCCTTTAAAGATATTTGAATACACAGCATTCAGTATCTCTATTAGAAAACTACATTTTGATATAAAGGGAAAAAAAAATAACCACATTCAATCCCGAAGCTATGTTCCTTGAATGAGCTGGCATGATTAGCTCCATTTCTATAGTGACTACAATGGAAAACCTCATCAGAAAAATAATGCCGTATTAATTTTCTAACAACACTGAAACGAATCAAATATGCACTCGAACACTTGTGAAAATAAGAGTAATAGACCAGCTTTCCACTGTGTGTGATTCTGTGATGGAGGCTTCAAGTAAAAATGTAATAATGAAATGAACCCTTTGCAAAGATTAACAGACATCAGACACAGCCAACGGCTGTGGCATACTAAGTCCACTTTGCAAAGCCCAAGAAAAAGCGGGCTAAAACAACCACACACGCACACACACGCACAGGTACACACACACAATTATAATTATCCTCAAATAAAAACAAATAAGCAAACAAGAATCTGCCTGTAGGTTTCAGTCTTGTATCTAATCCGGTGCAGGGCAGAGACCAGTGTCTCTGGAGGGCATTACTCTCTGAGGCTCTGCCAAGTGCACGCTGAGCATCATTTCTGCCCCACAGAACCACATGCCTTAGGCACAGTCCAGTCGTGGACCTCTTAATGGGTGGCCCTCACTTTCTGCTTCTACTGTCAGCGGCAGTTATGGTTATGACTCTGTTTGAACTGTCATCAGAAGCAGTTTAAATCCCTGAAAAAGAAAGAAGGCCTGTTCCTTTAGAGTCTTGTCATCTAAAGAAACATGAAAATTTCCTAACAATTACAGATGTCTTATGTTTAATAACTCCCCAGCCAGTCTAAAAGGATATATTAGGACACTTGGCTTTTTATATACTTTAAAAATATTCTATCCTGTCCCCAAAGCATACAGTTAAAATGAAGCTCTTCCCTGTTATGAAATAAAATATTAATATTAATATGTATGCATACTTTACTCGGTGCCAGGCTATAACTGAAGGAAAAAAACAAGTGAGGACATTCAAAGAAAGGAAAAAAGAAAGGAAGGGAAATAAAATAAGCCTGGGTTGTATCTGTAGACAAAACATATATCTTGCAGTTTTGTACATTTTCTGGAGGTGAACAACCGTATTAGCTCCAAGGGATAAGGTGGTCATCGTAAGTGAAAAACATTCAATTGCAGCGTCCGTAATGTTTAAAAAAGTTGCTGCTCAGGAGAAGTACAGCTAGTCTTGGAGCTGAAGTCTGGGAGAAAATGCTCCTGTGGTCTGTGTAGAGAAGTCACTATATTATATAGACAGTGGTATAACCTAACAATCTCTAAAAATACGGATAGTTGCACAGGGTATTTTACAGTCTAACTTAATGTCCACATATGTTTTATGGCAAACTGTCAGGATTCTTTTTTTTTAACATTTTTTATTGATTTATAATCATTTTACAATGTTGTGTCAAATTCCAGTGTTCAGCACAATTTTTCAGTCATACGTGGGCATATACACACTCATTGTCACATTTTTTCCTCTGTGAGCTACCATAAGATTTTGTGTATATTTCCCTGTGCTATACAGTATAGTCTCGTCTTATCTATTCTACAATTTTGAAATCCCAGTCTATCCCTTCCCACCCTCCACCAAGATTCTTAATCTTAGTCTTTTTACTCATGTACAAGGATTTCCCATTAGAAGTCATGTTTGTTTTTCTCTCTAGGAGGACAGAAGCTATGAAGGTGTCCATAATGGCCCCTGCAAGAATTCTTCATTCTGCTGGGTGTTACATGGGCCTCTTTCTGTTTCCCAGTTTTTGCTGAAGCCCCCAAAGCAGAGAACAAAAGTGAAATGTTCAGCCATTTAGATAGGGTGGTAAAGCATGTAGCAAAACTGGGTCTTGTGACACTCAGACCAACACTCCTTTCCACGATGCAGGTTACAAAGATTAGAAAAATTAAACGTCTTAAATCTTAAATCTTAGCTCTTTTTTTGGGGGGGAGGGGGTAGTCAAAGTGCCATGATACTTTTTTCTGATCCCCTTGGGGAGGGGAGGGAGCGGGTGGCTTCCCCTCACCTCCAGTCAGGTGAGACAAGGTTCAGGGTACGCTCAGAACACTTGATGTAGGTCCTTTGGAGTTTGGGGAACAGGTTTCTGACTCATAGCCCCAAAAGATTTTAAGAGAAATTTAATACAACTGCTTACTCAGCTGTAGAGGGGAAAAAAGCAGACATATTAGAAACCAGCTGTGCTTCCGCAGACAACGGGGAAGAAGATGCTTGCTTCCCATGGACCAAACCAATGTCAGCCACACAAGAGGATGCTGAATTCAGAGAGCCTTCTTCAGGAGCAGGCAGTATCAGAGGAGAGAAGACAGAGATCCACCACACCTGGAAACTGAGGATACCTCGTTCAAGGGGCCAGCAAGGGGAGAGTTGTTGTTACAGTTGGGTCTAGTGAGGAATCTCTGAAGGAGATGGATATGATCCACTCAAGTCTGCTTTGACTCAGTAGAGCCCAAGGAGAAGCCAAAGCAGTGAAGTCTGGCTTTCCTTCGTGTTGCCCCGCCCTCTACCCACTGCTAACCCTAAGGAAGTCAGGAACGAGAGGTGGTTGGGTAAGAAGAGTGAAGTTGGTAGTTGGAATGGGTGAAGAAGTCTGCCTTTGTCCCTCCTTCCCCCCACACGCATCTAGTCCAAAGAAAGCCTGGGCTGGATAAGAGGAAAGGGTTTAATTTAGGACAGGCTTGGAATTTTGACTAGAAATGAGAATGGACTAGTGATTGTCCTAGTAGAACAAAATGCCAAGTTATTTTACAATTTATTCCTCATAATGCCAAAAATGTCAAGGTCAAGAAGGACAAATAAAAGCTGAGGCTCTGCTCTGGATGAAGGTAAAATGAAGAGGTGTGACAACTAAATGCCCTGCATGACCCTGGCCTGGATCATGGATCTGGGGGAAAAAATAACTATAAAAAATAAAAAAAAACTATAAAAATAAAAAATAACTATAAAAAATAACTATAAGGGAAAATTGATGAAATTTATATTTAGACAGCAGATTAAGTAATAGTGTTATATAAATGATAAACTTGATTTTTATAATTATTTCATTGTTTATAATTTAAGATAGTATTAAATTGTAAATTAAAAATTAAACATGATTTAATATATAATTATATTATAATTTAAATTATATGATTATTTTTATAATTTTCTAATTATGTAAAACAATGTCCATATTCTTAGGAAATACATACTGAAGCATTTACATGTAAGGAAACAGGATGTTAGCAATTTATTCTCAGTTTATTATAGAATTATAATATCTCAAAAACACTGATATTAATATATATGCATTAATAGAATGATAAAGTAATTGAAACAAGATGTAAACAATTGATGGATTTAGATAAAGGGTATATGGCATGATTTTGGCAACTTTTTTGAAGAGTGCCGTCATATAAAAATACAAAGTTACAAGGAAGTGAGAGATGGGTGCTACCTCCTAGTCTTTGTCTCAGTCAGCTACCAAAGAGGATTGAGGTCAGGACTGAAAATATTCTCAGGGAGAGTTTCTCCAGATAGGATAATTAGGGCAAGGTTACATTTTTTCAGGGAGAAAATGTCACCTTAAAACAACAATTCTGGCTCCAAGGGAAGGAGATTTAGGAGAAGCTCGTCCCAGAGCATGGAAGATGATGAGACGGGGGTTAGGAGATGGATCTGTGGACTTCCCCTCTCCCTTCTCTGTTCCTCCCTCTTTCCCTAATGTCTCTGTCAGCCTGGTCTCTCATAATCAAATGTCACAGATGGGGTGGCTTAAACAACAGAAATTTACTTTCCCACAGTTATAGAGGCTAAAAGTCTAAAATCAAGGTGCTGGCAAAGCAGGTTTCATTCTGAGACCTCTTCTCTTGCCTTGTAGCTGACTACCATCCCACTGTGTGCTCACCTGCCCTCTTTTCTACGTGCACACACAGAGAAGAGCAAGCAAGCCCTCTGGTGTCTCATCTTTTCAAGGGCACTAATCCCATCCTGAGGGCCCCACCCTCATCAACTCATCTGACCCGAATCACTTCCCAAAGGCCTCACCTCCAAATAGCACTGCACTGAGGGTTAGGGCTTCAATGTATGAATTTTGAGAGGACACAAAATTCAGTCCATAACACCTAACAATATTCTACTCTTGTTTCTCTTAAAACAACGACAACAAAATCTCCTTCTTTGGTCTAATAGCAGCCTTTAGAAAAAGTTAAGACATCAAATTGGATCTGAGAAATTGTATATAACTAACACAAGATACTCAGGCTCATGTATAGCCAGAAAATGATTAAAAATCAAACCAAACCAAAATAAACAATGACAACAACAAAACACTACGGTAACTTTGAAAAAATTTTAACCTGGAGAGGGATGTAATTATAATGATGTACAAGGGAGTGTAACGTTAGAGATAAACAAATAAACTCAGCAAAACATCCATAAAACATCAAACTCTTTTGGCAATGTTGCTTTCCAATGAATTTTGCAAGATAACCAGGACAAAATTAGACTAATCTAGATGACTAAGGTATAGCTTTGTTCATGTTTAAATCAATTCCTACTGAGAAACAGCCTTCAAATGTTGAGCACTCTTCTGGAATGGCACATTTCAAAGCCATTCATTCTGGTCTTTAATATTCATTTGTTTATTTATGGAGCAAATGTTCAAGGAGAATCTACTATTTGCCTCATTGTTCCTGCCTTGGAGAAAAGCCAGTGAAGAAAAAAAAACAAGATATCAATTTTTCTGTGATTTATATTCTAGCTGAGAGGGGCAAAAAGAGAAACGGCAGAAGTGGACATAGAGAGAAAACAGACAAGAGAAGAATAAGGAAATAACTGAACAGATCAGTCCTAGATCTGTGCTATGGAACACAACAGCCACTTGCCACAACTGGCCCTTGAGCACTTGAAAAATGGCTACATGACTGCGAAACTCAACTTTTAATTTCATTTGGTTTTAATAAATTTAAATTTTCAAAGTGACATGTGGCCAGTGGTTCCCATTGCCAGCACAGTTCTAGACAGCACCATGTGCTATGAAAAAATAAAACTTAGTGAAGCAATTCGATCATAGGAAGGAGGAATATACAACGCAGAGATTATATTTGAGCCTAATTCTGAATACCTTCATGAAGAAGCAGCTATTCAAACAGCTGGGACGTGATGATCCAGAAAAAGGAAAAAAATAAACACAAAGGCCACGAAGCAGGATGTATGAGTGAAGAGACAAATGAGTGTGAGAGTTTGAAATGAGGACCCTGTGACTAAAAACTTAACAACAAAGGCAAGTGGGGGAGGACATGAGGCTGAAGAGGACAAGTCACCTTTACATATTTGTAATATTGGATTTTGCAGGAAAACTGAGAGCTTTGTCCTCTGAAAACATGAATAATCTGAGTTCTCTACTGGTTTTAAACTCCTGAGCCCCTAACAGGATTCTGTCCAAAGAAACAGAGACAACTAACATTTGGAATTCATCATAAATAATGCTGTTCTTTTGGGCTTTCTCAGCAAGTGAAACATATTTGATTAGAGGTAGAAAAGGCATATTTTGAGCCCATCTTGTAGAAATAATGTATTTTCTCTGTTCTTAAGCTACGTCTATAATTTTGTTGATAAGAACTGTTGACTCTTTTCTGTAAGTGGAAAAAAAAAAAAACCCTCCAAGTCTTACCAAAGAGGACCACACTAGTAAAGTTAATAAAAGTAATAAGTACTGGCAGGACAGGAATTACAGGATGAAGTGGTACCTGGAGTGCTCTGGAGACAGAACATTCTCATAGGATGCTTTATTTAGCATCATCATCCACTGTGCTATATATGGAGGGGCAATCAGATGCCAGGAGTTTACAGACTTCAAGGCAGCTGACTTTGGAATGTACAGCTAGAGGAAAAACATTTTTCATTAGTCAATCAGAGTCTGGGAATCCAAAGCCCCACTTGCTAAATTCATACCTTAGGAAACTATGGCACAATCTCAGTACCAAAACTATGGGTTCATCCTTATCTCTCCAAAATGATGTGTTATACCTCAGTGTATCAAGACAATGTCATGTCTATAGTAAATTTTTCTTTTAACATGACCCTTTTCTGACTGTAACCACTTCTGATTTTTATTTTGCATGTGATTTTTCCAGCCTGACCAAGACTTATTTTATGCCATTTGTTCCTCACTCAATATACTTTAACAAATCAGAAACCAGAGGCCTTAAAGTCTGCATTTTCTGGACATAAACATTTTGCTTTTCTTTTGTTTTTAGTAATTCATTGAAAGGGGCAAGACACTTCCTCAAGACAATGTTTTTTCACTAAATTCCTTCCATACACAAAGCTAAAGATTCTCATTCCACAAATCAAACCAGATTGGAGGAGAGTTACACCAAGTTAAATGATGGTGAAAGGTACATGTTTTGCCTGGCCCATGGTATCGAATAAGGGATCCTAGAGAGTAGAGAAGACATAATCAGAATGTAGTCTATGGTGCTGGCATCCAGACTGAAAACACTGTAAAAGCTTCTTCTACATTTATTCCACATGCTACCATTGATCATTGTCAGATTATTTAAATACAAATCTGAAAAGAAATTTTCTATTATGATTAATGCCTTTAACTCTAGAAGAATGGCCTAAAAAATAATTCTCTTGCTTCAAAATCTCAATGCCTCCATTGTACCCAGAGTCAATGCAGAGATAATTAATTACACAAAAGTATGGACCGAATAAGTCAAAGATTGCCTGAATATACCCAGATGTCCATGCAAACAGTATGGAATTTCAAAAGCAGAATGTAGGTGTCAATATGAAAAGTGTATGCAGTTTGACAGGCACCACATGCCGTCAGGAAATTCTCCCGTGTAAATACCAGAAAGCTCATTAACTGTGCCATTGAGGGAGACCAAGAGAAGGCCTAACAATTCAACTTTCCACCCACCAATATTGTTTTTTTGATGATCGAATACATACATGATTTAAAATATTGACTATGGAGAACTAAAAGTGCTAAAATCTGTTTAAGAAAATAAAACATGGACTTGTTGACTAAAAATTGGCACTTGCCATCTACCTCTGCTTGGGTTAAATCAAGAGCCAGTGCAGCCACTGACCTCCAACATTCCCAAAAGGAGTTCAGGATGGAGGTCAGCGATGAGGCCCTCTGTGCTCTGGGAAAACTGGCTGAACAGGCCTTCAGATAGTTAGATATTTTCAGGAGAAAGTTTTCTGAGCCCCAACTCTGCGTCTCCTCATATCTACAGAAGCACTAAAATCATTAAGGGTGACATCTGCTCCTCGTGACCAGCAGCATAAGTGTGTGCTCGAGTGCACATTCTCCCCTTCACTGAACTCATTTATAATACTGAGTTTCCCCCTTGCCTCTTTGGAACAGTTCCTCAGAGCTATCTGAGATGCTGTCTCCTGGGCCATAGTCCTCACTTTGCCCCAAATAAAACTTAAACCACAACTCTTACATTGTGTGATTTTATTTTGGTTGACAGACTCCTTATAGCTAAGCTCTCTGGCCAAATTCTTTAAAAAAATTTTTTTTTAATTTGCAATTGAGATGAATACTCTAACGGATTATCTGCATCTGAAAGTATGCTGACACTGACTTTTCCAAAGATAACTATCATAACTCCAATTCCCACAGAAGCCATTTGACTCAATTCTGTAAAGCCAAGTGCATCTGATTCAAGCTGGGGTGTATCAGAACTTTTTCTAAAAATGAAGACATCTGCAAGCGTTCTGGATCAATCCACCTGTATTCGGGAGGAAATCACTGTTGACCCAGCCAGATAAGGAAGACAAGGAAAATCTCCATGGATTATTATTAGGGAAATGAGGGTAGGCAACGAGTAGTCATTTCAAAGTCAAAAGTTAAAAGACTTTATGTTTCTCTCCTAATATTCTTCTACTTTGGCTTTATTAAGATGCACATATTATTTTTCCCTAGTAGACTGAGAACCTTCTAAGGATAGACTCTACTTTTAATTCATCTTAATAGTTTCCATAGTGCCTCACACAGGGTGTTTTGTTTATAACAAGACCACTAACATTAAGGGGCACCTCTGGCCTGCCATGCTATTCACTGGGCACTTTTAGGGCATCTCGCTGATATTCATGAAAGATCCATCAAACACCTGAAAGAAAGCAGTCAGGTATCCAATATTAGCACGTGAAGGTAGGGCCACGAATTGCTATTTAAAAGTGTAGATTCAGAGGGAAGGGGAAATGGGGAATTATTAACTGTTGGGTATAAAGTTTCAGTAAGGTACGATGAGCAGGTGCTGGAGATCTGCTATAAAACACTGTATCTAAAGTCAACAATAATGTACCACATACTTAAACTCTGTAGACAGGATAGGTCTCATATTGTGTTCTTATTATAATTTTTTTTAAATTATTATTCAGAGTTAAGCTTCAGGTCATTCTCCTGGCAGGGAAAAAAAAAATCAAAAACAACAACAACAAAAATAAGTAGCATATAATTAGCCAAAGGTAAATGGAGTCTAAAGTAGCTATGATTATTCTTCTGTAAAATATTTAACAGTATTTCCTGTCTTCCTTGCCCCTTCTAGAAATGTCTTTCCTTGGCTCAGAAGGGTACTAGAGTAGCGACTGCTTTTAAGCCTAAGTGGTATGAAATAAAAGGACCTCTGATCTATTTTTAGGGAAATCACCCAGGGACGTGCTGTAAGATTTAATTGTCTGGGTTCACTCCTGGATCTTAGCTAAGTTTCCAGGTCACCCCACTCCCTTCCTGCTCTTCTCTGAATCCAAAGAGTGGCCTCTGGGGATCTATTTTTGCTGCCATTATCCGGGCACAGGTCCATTAGAGTCTTTCTCAGCTTTTACATCGTCTTCTAAAAGACACTAGCAGCCAGCAGTAATAGGGAAATAGGAAATAGGTAGGAGTTTAAAATAATAAATAAACATGGAGATATTTTAAATGGGGAATTCCAGAAAAACATGAATATTATTACCAATATTCTTCATGAAACATAGAGTTAAGATTGCTCTTTATTAGTTTGTTCCTTCATTGATCATTTTTTACCGTTTTTGTTTGTTTCTTTGATTTTTATTTAACTGGGCTCAAACCTTGTAAAATCCTTTTATTTGTATTTCTCATGCTCCTGAGTGTCTTCTCCTCCCCTTTTGCTTTCTATTTTTGGGTTTTTGTGTGTGTCTGTGTGTGAGTCAGACTATGTACATACATTTAAAAATAATAGGCACTGAGTCAAACCTTGTATAATCATTTCATGAAACCCATCCCATTTCCTTTTCTCAAGCTGTGGATCCATCCCCTTCCCATGTGCCTTCTGTATTTTCATAAGAATCTGACCCTGAAAGTACTGAAAGAAAACTACTTGATAAGCAACCAGACCTGTAAAAGGCTCAAAAAAAAAAAAAGTGAGATGACACTTCAAACTGACATTTTAACAAAATGTCCTTCTGTTTTACACACAAAAGTGATTATCTTTTCCTTACAAGGAAGGACATCATTTGACAGAGCCACACTGCCTGTGGCACCAAGAGAAAGTTAAAATCCCATACATGGAAGGCAGAAAAATCTATAAAAAGTAGATTCAAACACTGTCAACTGACTATACTTCAATTAAAAAAAAAAAAAAAGAATGCCGAAATGTTGGAGGATGGGGCTCTCAAATGCAGTGTTAAACAGCTTTGACTACTAGAACTTCATATCATAAGCATATAATTTCACATGCTTCAAATAATATACAGGCTGTTCCTATTTACTCAAATGCATTATATAAATACCAGGAAACATTAAGATTTTCAAGACTACAATTGTGACTGAATCATCAAGAAAAGATGGAAGCTGTGTTTGATTACAGGATATTAGGCTTAAGCCCTAGCACGTGTAGTACAGTTTAGAATGTACTCAAATACTGTTACAGATGTGAAAAATAAGACAATAATAAACTGACCCACTTTATTTTTGCACAGCTTAGTAAGAGGGTAAATTTATGTCAGTGATAAACATTTCGGGAAAATGAACTAGCACAGACTTTTCAGGTAAGTTTTCTAATTTAGAAAGACTTCCTTCATCCCTGACTCTGAGTGTAGTACTGACTTCAGGATGCATTACCAAGAATAAGTTTTTTTTTTGGATTTGTAAAGGTGGCTTGAAGAAATGTGGAGTCCAAGTTCACAGAGTCTAGAACCTGTCTAAAACAGTGGCTGCTTTAAAACATAATTATGGGTTTTACTTACTGCATCCAGATGATAAGATGATGATTATAAGATTTTGATGCTGTGGCTTCAGAGTTAACAATGTCATAACTGAATACGGTTAAGACGAACACTCTTCTTTCCGTGATGCAGACACCCTGCTCTAGGCTACTGCTTTAGTAGTAAAGATCACAGTTGGTTGTTATAAGTGAAGCAGCCTGAAACTACAGTGATGACGATTAGGGTGACTAGCTGCTTGAACATCTCCTAAAATATTATTGACATAAGATCCATCTCTGTGGAGATGTTTCAGTGAGACCAGATACCATCCTGGGCGTCAGGAAACAATACAATGTCTTATGTACATTTCCAGTGAATGGAATAGATATTCACTGTTCTTCCTGTTTATAGAGAAATGTACATTAAATTCCTCAATAAAACCCAGCTTACAATATCAGAGTCTCTTCATCATTGTCAAGATAAAATACTATCCATTTGCCTACAATGGCTTCCATGGCCTTTCTCACCAGGCTCAATTCCTATTCTCCTCCCAATGAACAGAACGGTTCAGTTTTATAGAAATTCCTGGAATTCCTCAAATATCATCATTTCTGTACCTCTGCCCATGCTATTTCCTTGCAATAAATGTTTAAAATGTCGGTTATTACCTCACTGTATTGATTTCATGACTCAAGACGTGGCCAACAACCACAGTTTGAAAAAAAATACGATTGAGGGAGAGAGGGAGAGAAAGGAAGTGAGTGTTAGGCAGAACTCTGTGAAATCCAACATTTAACGGCTAGGTGGGGAAGGATGAGCCTTCAAAGAGAGGCAAAATCCAGATACTTAGAGGCAGATGCAGGTATGCTATGAAGGAGGCCAACGGAAGAGTATTTGGGAAAGAAACAGACTATTACCTTTACTTATTAGTTACAGGATAGTAGCTGAATAACAGCCATTTGATAAATGCAAAATATAGTCTTCTGCCAGCTCCCATTGGAGGAGATCTTTATGCTCTTGTTCTACTATTTCCTTGGCAGATATTCCTACAAAATTACCAAAATGGGTATGTAAGTATGAAGCACTTAAAATGCGGTATATATAACCAAACTCCCTTCCAGAAGGACTAAAACCTGCACGCTTGTGAACAGAAGATTAAAGTGTTTATGTTTTTATGGACCCAGGTTACTACTGGAGCTAGTAATCTTTATTCACCTTTATATAATCAGATACATAGAAATATCAGTATTTCATTATGCTTTTAATTGTGCATTTCTTTTATTCCAGTGAGGCTATGCATCTCTTCACATAGTGACCAGCCAATTGTATTGACATTGTAAATTTAACATCTACAGACAAATTTTATTTATGTTTTTTAAGCTCTTCACATATTCATGATATTATACTTTTTTTTCTGATTTACTAGCTTGTTTTTCATGTTTTAACTATGGAACAGTGCTTTCAAAAAAAGTCTTGAAGGGATTTATCCAATACATTTGCCAATAAGACACTCACTGAAAACAAAAGTTATGGTTGATTCTAAAGGCATCAGGTTACTTTACATCCTCAGTATGCAAAACAAAAGGTAGTTCTTTGCATGGTTGTCACTGAACATCCAAGAAATTGATTTATCAAGAAAACCAAATTATTGTGAGCAACATAGCAGTTCTAACAAAATCTGCTTATTTAATAATAGATCCCAGTGATTTATAGTGCATTAGTAAAAGAGAAAATACACTTATTTACAACAGAACAGGAAAAAACTTATGCAAGGGACCCTAAACCTTAAAACCCTATTGAAAATAATGGTAATATATGAAGAAAAGAAAAGTGCAAAAGTTCATGGCTTAAGGCATTACCTTTCAAGAATACTTTACCAAGGTGAGACCTTTTCGTATATACAAACACCACACTCCAAAGCGTTCGCTGTTGACATGTGAAATTCAGGCTCACAAAGGACAAAGGTAAGGCAGCAGGCAGTAATTATTTGCAGCATAATGTCTGTCAGATTAATGTAGACTTAATGAGTGATGCTCATTGTGCATTAATACCTCATGACAACTTCATGAAGAGCTCTTAAAAAGCTTCCTAGTTGGAGAAAACCTGGGGTGACTTGGTTTTGAAAGAAGTCATTCTGAAAACTGACAAATTTCTGGGGCGGGAGAGAGGGAGTCAACCCAAATGCTCTCTGCAGTTGTTCAGGATTTGTCCTGGCCCAGAACGGCTCTCCTGCAACAGCTCCTATTGTGTTGATCTGACAGTGAACACTGCCAAGGTGATTCCCAATAATTAACGTTCCCCTGAAGGTGCTAAATGAAAGGCAAACTCAAGTATTAATTAAAATAGCAACCAAAGCCTATCAATCAATTCTTTCAAGGTAAAAGTTTTGGTCCTTTTTAAGCAAACTCTAATACCTTTTTGGCAAACTTTGTCATCCTTTTTTTGAATTGCTTTCCCCAGTGGCGGTAAACAAGCTATTTATAGTACATGCTCTTTCTGATTTCTTTGTATGCTAATCTTAAGCATAACCTACATTAACAATAAAACAAAAACAAAGCAAAACAGAAACTATTTCATCAAGGTCTCCAAAATAAGTAAGTTATTATTCCACACTCTCTTTAAAGAGCTCCCACTAATGGGTTTCCAGGGCTTTAACACCTCCAAAGAGGAATCACTGTCTACATCTGGAGGATTGAGAGTCTTTTTCTGCGAAGGGACAGATAGAAAAGACTTCAGGATTTGTGGGCCTTCCTGTATCTGTCACAACTATGCAGCCTTGCTATTGTAGCAGCAAAGCAGCCATAGCTACTAAAGGGGAACAAGTGGGTGTGGCTGTGTTCCAATAAAACTTTATTTAGAAAAAATGTCAGGCCGGATTTGGCCCATAGGCCCTAGTTTGTGGGTCCCTGGCCTATATGATAAAATTCAAATACACATAGCCCTTCACATCACACCACAAGATGTTGTTGGAGAATAGGCTGTTGCCTCGCGCAGGGAAGAATTCAAGAGCAAGGCATGGTAAAGTGAAAGCAAGTTTATTTAGACAGATACACACTCCATAGACAGAGTAGGGTCTGTTTCGTTTAGAAGGGGAAACAGCTTAGGAGATACACACTCCATAGGCAGAGTGTG
Organism: Vicugna pacos; assembly: GCF_048564905.1. Lineage (NCBI taxonomy): Eukaryota > Metazoa > Chordata > Mammalia > Artiodactyla > Camelidae > Vicugna > Vicugna pacos. The sequence continues at coordinate 5,791,925 of NC_133015.1, forward strand.
GGCCATCTCAGAAAGGCAAAAGAAAGAGCAGAGTTGTTAGGTTTTATGGGCTGGGTAATTTCATGCTAATGAGTAGGAGGATTATTCCAACTACTTTGGGGAAGGGACAAGGATTTCTAGGAATCAGGCCCTGCCTACTTTTTTGACCTTTTATGATCAGCCTAGGAACTCTCATGGCACCTGTGGGTGAGCCATAAGGCTCAAGGTCTACTAGAAGTTGAATCTTCTCCTATCTTGGTTCTAACCAGTTTATATTCTGTCCTCAATTGCTGTCATTCCTTCAATGCTTGTGCCCTGCTCCCTTCCCTCCTGTCTCAAAGATATCTCTGTAGGCACATCTCCTACCACTTTTCCTCTATTAACCCTCTACGTACCACCATATTGAACTTAACTCCTTGTGCCATTTCATGACATAGCTTGTTTTCATAGCATATCTCACTACTGTTGGGGAGGAAAAATAGATTTCCCTCCACACTTCTGAGTTTTTGGCTCAGACTCCTATAATAAAATGCATTAACAAGAAAAAAAAAACAGAGTTTATCAACATGTATACAATGGAAGTACTCAAGAAAAAATGAGTAATTCCTGAAGGTGGCTTAGAATTCAGGATTAAATACCATCTTAAAAGGGAAAGGGCTGAAAGGATGCAGGCCTCTTGGAAGACAGTTGATGATTTTTAGGAAAGATGAATGGGTCCTTAGAAGAACAGATATGAGGTGTGGTTGCTTGTGACAGTCTGTCTGAGTGTGGTGTGGACATCAAGTCTCTCCAGTGATAAGAGTCAATATTGTCTGGTTGATGGAACTCCCAGGGAGGGGACCAGACTTTGGCAATTGCGTTCCTTTTGGAGGATGTGTCTTTAGGCAGATAAGTGGAGGGCAGAGAACGTCTATTTGCATTTGCTGTTTTTCAAGTGTATGCAGCTCAAAATAATCAATATACCAAAGTGACATATTTTGAGGGGACATATTCTGATACCTTTCACTACCTAGAATGTCTCAGCCCATTCTTCACTTGGAAAATTCTATTTTTTGTTTGTTTTGCTTTGTTTTGAACAACTTTATTGCGGTATGACTCTTGTACAGTAAACTACACATATTTGAGATGTAGAATTTGACAAATTTTGATAGATGTATACACACCAATGAAACCACTACCACAATCAAGACAGTTAACATTCCCATCACGCCCCATCAAATTGGGAATCTGAAATTTACAACTCTTGGAAAATGCTAATTAAACTAGAATTCATTTACTAAAACCCAGTCTTCCCTGAAGTGTTTCTCAATCCCCTCCCCACCCCAAACTGAGTTAATCCTGAGTGGACAAGGCATTGTACTGTGATGCTCCACCACTCCCTGTCACAGGGACTTGCCTGTAATCTCCAAGGTAATGATTATATTCTTTTTTGTTTTACATTCTCTGAATCTGGCTTATGGTGAGAGCCCAACAAGGGCTGTTTCTGAAATAAGACCAGAGAAATCTTATTATTATTGGAGGCAGACACTGCTAGTTGTCTCACAATAGCCATTAACATCCTTAGTAGTGGAACCTCTATTTTAAGCCAAGCTCAAGGCTGCCTTAAAAAATGACTATACTTAAAGCCTCCCCAGGCAAAGTAAGTTCTGTCCAATGGGATCAGCACAGAAGTAATGTATGCAAATTCTGGGTCATGCCCTTAAAGGGAAAGGACATTGATTTTTATGTGAGAAAATTTGTTTTAAACCACTCTCATTTCAGTGTCTACCATACATGATTACATTTTCACTGTAATTATTTTAAAAATCTAATATAATTATTATACTTAATGTCAATATTCTGATCTTAAAATGTGTTGATACAGAATATGAAAATATTTATTTATTGGGCTGTATATAATTTATTTAAATACTCCTTGCCATTATAATATTACTTTAAAATAAAAAAAATAGCTAGATTTTTAAGGCATAAACTAAAGAAATAAAATTTTCAACTGTCTACCTGTTGTAAGAATTATTTCAATCAGGAAAAGTTAAGTGCAAGGAGTAAACACTCTAATTTTATCTTCTAGAAAAGAAGTGAACAGTCCAGTTAGGACAGTAAGTGGCCATTAGCAGAGAAGTCATCAGAAAGGCTATAATTTGATATTGTTTAAAAAGGACCATCAGAGACATGGTATCTAAAACAGCACACTAAGGGTTAGAGTCACAAACAAAATTTTCACTGAAATAAAAGTGCCATAATTAATAATCTTACATGATACTATAGTGTATGCAATCATACATGTATAGTAAATTGCTGATATGAAATAAATTTAGTAGTTTTTAATAAGTGTTAACTACTTAATGTTTTTAAATAAACAAATGACACAAATGTTTTTATTTTTTGGATTTTTCCCCAAGAGATGTCAGAGCAGGCAGATAGCTAGATATGAGGAGAAAAAGCAGGGCATGGGCCAAATGGCAGGAAACCACACCTCTTGTGAACAATAGGGGTCCTTGGGCAGACAGAGGGAAGCAGGAACCTCAGGACAGATAAGAAATCACACATTTTGGGGTGACAAGTGTCCTGGAGGAAGACAAAGAAAAGTGGGAAAAGGCAGGAACCTCCAGCATCGAAGTGTAACCTTTTGCTTATTATGCCCTCATTAAAATAAAATTAGCCTTACAGATAATAAGTACCCATGAAGCACTGACACCATGACACTTCTGATCAAGATTAAATAAAGGCAAAAATCCCTGCTCCCCTCTGGAAGGTGGAGCTGGGATGAAAATCAGCTGAAATGAAGGAATGTCAAATGCCAGTGTTGCTGAGGAGATCTGAGAACTAGGAGTTTAGGATATTTTATCAGTTATGAAGAGTGACTTTGTAGTCACTGCAGAGGCTGTCAGAGAAGATTATAATTACAGGAATTTATCCAGGAAAGGAGTAATCTAAAATTTGATGAATAATGCTGACTAGGACATCAAAAATATAAGAGAATCACTTGGTATTAAAAATATACATAGTTTGATATTAATGAAATTATGAAGGTGGTACTCAAAGAGTGACTTGTGGGATACTCTGTCCCCATAGCATCTAGAGAAGTGGACCTGGTGACCTCCACTGAATGTTCCACAGAAATGTGGGCATAGGAAAGATAAAAGGACAGGACACTCCTTTCCCACCAGTACAACAATCCTTATGCTACAATGGGAAACATTATTAAAAATCCAGGCATGGATGAAGCATCTATACAATTTGTTCCAAGATTCCTAGAATTAGAAGTACCAGGGGAAGTAACAGTAAAAAGCGCAAGGAGCCTGCATGATATATTTAGGACCATTTCCTGATGAAAGCGCGGTGTATTATGGGTTACGCGGGAAGCACACATCAGTGACAGAATTACGAATTTAACACTTTCAGAATCCCAGGTAGGAGGTAAAGGGCTACAAACCAGCTTCCCCAAGTGACAAGTCTTGCAGAAATTTACAATCATGCATCTGTGGAGTAGGGAGAAGGCAGGATATAGAGAGGCATCAATAGTCTAGAATAGTAATAGTAAATAATGTAAAAACAAGATCATCACACAAGCCCCCCACAGTTAATTTTAAGTAAAATGTTTACTGAAAAGCAATTACTGAAGAAAACTTAAGCAAGGACTTGAAAGATTCCAAAAGGAATGCAGTCCTTGCAATGAAATTCCACTGAATTGGTTCTCAGTATATTGAGTATTTTGACGTGTTTCAGGCACTCTTTAAAAGAACTTGATGAAATTGACTTTTTATGAGGAAACTGAGTCACAGAATGATTAAGAAAGGTCACTAGTAAATGGCTGTAAACTATGCTGCGTCTCAAAGTTCATCTTGTTTGAAGTACAGACTGTGAATAATGTTATCCACAGTCACAGGAAGGAAGGGAGGGTGGAAGGAAAGGAGAAAGGATTGAAGGAATGGGGAAGGGAAGGAGATAGTGAGGAAGGGAAGACAAGAGGAAAATTGATCATTTATCAAGGAAAACACTTGACTGATTCAACAGTAAAACAACCAAGATATTCAAGAATGAAATAACCAGTCTACTCAGTTGAAAAGCACCACTCAATGATCGACTAATCTTAAACCAATTAGTGAAATAGAGACCTTTTAATTCATCAAAATACATGTTTAGTAGATAAAGTATCATCATTCACAACCCACATGCTATCACACATACACGCAAATTTCAAAACGCACTGTGGCACAGTTCTATGCTTTCAAATATGCTATTAACTATATTACGTGATCCAACTATAACACGAGACAGAAAAAATGCTTTAAAAGATGATAACATAACTGCTGTAGTGACAGTCCAATCTCTTTTAACACATTCTAGGATTCCAAACCTGTGATTACCAGGATAATTGCTGCACTGAGTCACACTGCAGCACTCATCTGTTGTAAGATGGCATGTTTAAAATGTTGACTGACAAAACACTTGTTTGATGATGAATGACAGAAATCAGAATATAAGAGAAATTGCCTTTCACGGTAAGTCCCTGGAATTTACTACGTGTGGTCATGGAGGCGGTCCACGATTTTCCTCATTTGGTTTATTTGAAGATCTTTAATTCAGAACTACATTTTTCAAGTACCTCTACCTACCACTGCAGTGGTCTACAATTTAGCACTGGGCACTGAATGGCAAAGAGGAAAACAGACTTCCTTTTTAAAGAGTTCAGCTCTAGGCCAAGAAACAGAATGACTTGTTGTTTGTCAAGGAATGTATGCCAAGATCAAAGGAAAGCATTATTCAAAGTTCCAAGGACAGCCTTTTTCAGAATCCTAGGTCATCTAAAACCTTCGTAACAAACTCTTTTAAATTTAAAGGAACAAGTAAATGGAAATGCTTTTTATAGCTAGCTTGTTAGATTTAGGCCAAATTTATGATACAATAGAGTTATGTTATTTACGTGTTATAGGAATGCTGTAATGCATGCCTTTGTATAAAATACATTTAATTTTGTATGCAATATATTTATCATATATTTATGAGCTTTTCCTAAAACTTGAGACATGTTTTACTATTTTAAATGATTATGAAGGATTGTAACTCATCTAACATTTTTAAAAACAACTTCTATTTACAGATCCCAAGTTGGAGGAGACAGCTGAACAAGTTATGGCCCTTGCCCTTAAGAATCACGCAGAGTACTTTGCTTGGAGGAATACTGTGTTACAGTTTAGGAGGAAGAAAGACTTTCCTATTTTAATCATCTCCTCTGTCCAGCTTCTACCTCAATCCTGGAGCCATAGCCCAAGAATAATTGATACTCACAAATTCTATTTGCAGACAAAATCACCAACTTTGTTGTAATAGACTTTTCACTACTTTAAACCGTATGAAGGGATGGATGTGGGGTACTTGATGAGAGCATCTCTGAAGTGCTAAATCGATCTGCAGAGGCAAACAAGGTTTACAGCAACGGGGGAGGAAGATCTGAGATCCAAGAGGATTGGCTGGAATCAGGGAGGCTAGAGCCCCATGAGGCAAAGGACTTGGGAAAAACAGGAATACAGCACCAGGCACTAGTCAGCCCCACACAATGGTTACTGATGAGCCATTCGAGATTTGAACCATCCAGCTCAGCTTCATAAAAGGTAGCTTTAATGCCATATTTACAGAATCAACAAAGCCATGTCTTGGTTAAGGTTGGGTCTCTGGCTTTGAATCCTGACTCTGTCACTGACAAGCTACTGAACTCCTCTGTACTCTCTTTTCCCCTGGCAATGCTCCTTGTTCCTGGTGTCTGCTTGGTCTGAAACTAAAACAGCTACTTCAGCTTTTTTTTAAAGCATAGTCTATCTTTCTCTTTTCCTTTATATCTAAGTCTGTGTCTTTAAGCCCTTTCAGCTATAATCTTCCTCTAGATACAGACATAGACATATAGATATAGACATAGAGATATATAGAACTATACTGGAGTCCTGTTGGTAAGGTGCAGAGAAGGTGAACAGTTCTATAATCTTACAACTAAGTCTCAGTCTTTTAGTGGCCCTGTGCCCCATGGATCTGACTTACACAAATAGAAGTTTGATAGCTTCCCACCCACCCCCACCCCCAGGGGACAAAGAAAGACTAGAGGGACTGCAGTGGCAGAAATCCTCTTCCCAGTGGGGACAAGGCTCTAGTAAGAACTTTTACCCTGGAGAGCAGGTCTCTGTGATGGAGAACACCCTGACATATTCACAATGATGACTCTTCTCTCCTTTCCAGAACCAAGAGAGGATCTTAGTTCCTCACGAGGTAAAACCCATGAAATTATGGGTATGCTCTTAAAACTGTTCTGCTCAGGAGTTTTTCACAATCACATAGTCCACAGTCTCTAGCAATTCATGAAAATGACCATTTAAAGGCTCCTTAACCAGCTAACAACCTCTGTGGCTCCTGTTCCACATAAGTAGATCTTGGATGTGACTCTCTGGATTAGCCTCTCTCCAAATTTCAGCATGGCAGTCTGCCATGAGACCTCATTTATCTGATGTGCCCAAGAAAAGCCAATGGCTTTCAGTTTGTTTAGTAATTTTTCTTGTTGCAAGGACAGGATTGATGACTTCCAAGATCACTACACACTGAAGCTAAAATCACACGTCCTGCTTTTAAATCTCTTTCCTCTTTACTTTCCCTACCATCAACTTTCTCCCCCTCTTCTTTCTATTGCGATACCAAGAAAAGGCTTTTTATCATCATACAAATGATTGCCTTCCTTAACCAACGGCTTTTCATTAGGACATTTACATATTTTGAGACATCTCAAAAAACAAAAAGGAGTTGAAGAATGAGCCATGATAGGTCATCATCAAGTCTAAGTAAAAATTGCTTTCATGGCAAACTCCAAGGCACCAGTTTTCACTTTGACTCCAGAAGTTCATACGTTAGGCAATAATCAGAGACATTGTAAAAAGAGATCAAACTTCTTAACAATCTTGGCTGGAACCATGAAGAATCTAAAATCATCTTTTAGTTTTCCAGTCTAGTTCATCTGAGTCAAACAAACAAACAAACAAAAAATGGAGTGCACAGGAAGGCCCTGGGCGAAAAGAAGCCTTTATACTGCAGGTGGGAACAAGGTTATTGTGTTCTCATACGTAGCAGATATTAAGTAACCGCTTACTGAATGAATGAATAAATGACTTTATTTCTCTTTAACTTCAGAACCAACTGCAAATATAAATTAAGTTGTGCATACTTAATTGTGTTATGTAGCCAACACACTATATATATATATTGGCCAGTATTACCCAACCCATGGTTGGTTGAATCCAGCAGATACAGAGGGATGACTGTAAAATCTATTGGAGGAGGCAGTACAAACAGTCCTAAGCCCATGCTGTTCAAGGTCAACCTTATTACAGTGAAATAAATTGAGAGCAGGACACAGGTTTGTTTGCTTTTTTTGCTTGTGTGTGTATATACATTTACGTATGGGTGTGTATAAACACATATACATATATGCCATATATGCCTATGCATGCATATGGTACAGATACCTAGAGAGAGAGAGAAAAGGGATTGGCAACTTGAATGCATAAGGAAAATTTCAAGCTTCAAATGCCCATCATGTACCTACCTATAGTTCATATCACTGTAGATTAGACAGCACAGATCATCAGTTGGTATTAGAAAACCCTAAGCAAAAGACAGTGAATCTGAAGCTGATATCATTATTCTGACTTTGATAGATGTGTGCGCTTTCCTGCAAAATCAATACAACTACAGAAAGTCGGAATTTCAACTGTAAATGTTGGAATTTGACTATGAAGAAAGTATTCACCCGGTTTGTTTTAAAATGAAAACCATTTTATTTCAAGGCTTAGGTACGCTGACACCACTCATGCTTTTTAAGTGTCTTGCAAGAATCTCACATATATATTTCAGAATCAATTGGAGAACAAGAAAGAGAACAAAACATGTCTGAATGTGATTTTCACAAAATTCCTTAGAGAATTTGTACCATTTGAAAAAAAATTCTTTTATGATTAACACCACTCAAAAGATACATTTTCTTTGGAAGTTTAACAGGAACACATTCTAACATATTTAAGTGATGAAAGGATGAGAAAAAACGCATTTCTTCATCTCAAATAGTTTCATCTTTCCTAAGTTTTATCTATGCACCAATGACTCAAAAATTGCTAATAAAAGCTTTACTTTCCTTTGGAAAATATCGAAACTTTCTAAAAGAACTGTCTCCTAGCTATGATTAAAGGAATGCGAAGTTAAAAAGATGACCAGCAAAGCACTTCTGAGCATGTCACTTGGTATCTACAGCAACCTACAGAGGAAGTTAAGGAAGCCCTCCCTGGGGCCTCGCTATCACAGACAATGAAAAGGAACTGCGGTCCTTCTCCTCAGCAGGAGAAAAGGTTATGCATTTAGTCAGCTATTCACAACATAAATGCAGCTTAGATTCTTTTTATTACAAGTATTAAAACTACCTTCAGACCAAGGGCAAAACCTGACCCTCTGGAAAAGTCAAACATTTCTCAGAAAAACTTTACCAACTACATTCACCGGGAAGACAAAGTACCATGAAGAACTACTGAGACACTCTTTCCAGCTGACTTAAAACAGTCTTAGTGTCGCGAATAAATATAACCATTTCTCTCTTTTATGTATCAGGAGAACCAATATTTATCCTATGAACGAAGAAGGGAGCTGACCCTTCAAGATTCCGACTTGAACGCTGTGTTCCAGCCCCGATGCAATCGTACGACTGGCTAAGACTCAGCCAAGCAGGGAAGCGTGTGTGTATTTCAGATTTACTTACGAGAAAGCTCTTGGTTGAGGATCAAGGCAAAGAGTGTGTTAAGCACTTCAATTCACTTAACTCTGTTCCTGGCCATTCCTAAGCAAAACAGTCTTATTCGTATCAAAACTAACCTGTGTTGGCTAGCCATTCTATTCTGCACAAATAAAACCTGTAAACCATACAAGAAATAAAGTGATAAATCATCTTCCATTGATTTAATTTCAAATATTTTTAAATGTTACAGTTAATGAAACTGATGCATTAGCTTCATAGAATCTCACTATTATTTGCCTGTTATTAAACATTATTGTGACAAAAACTGTATTTGTCCTATTCTCCACTCCTTCCTCATTACCCTCATTCTGCCATTCAATTGCTGAATGTTTATTGAGACCCTTCACTATGCCTGGCACTGTAGTAGGCAGTAAGATTTTAATCAGCAAATAAAAACACTTGATCATCCTGATCAAATGGCCAGGAAGATAGTGGGGAAAAAAGGTCTGTAAGACAAAAATAAACTTATTTAAAAATGTTAACAATTGCTACCAAAAACCAGTGCCACATGATGGAAATTTGCCATGGTTATGAAGTCAGTGGAGATTTTAAGAGAATGTTATGAATGATAGGATTTGAAAAATAAATATGACAGGAGGTATGGGCAGAGCAAAAACAGCATGTGCAAATGTCCAGTGGTTTGGTGGTAAGAGGGACAGTGAAAGAAAACTACCGTGGCTGGAGACTAGAGTTCAGAGCAGGGACTAGCGTGTTGCAGGTGCAGATGGAGAATTAGTGTGATAAGACTTAGCTCATGTTAAGGATGTAAGTACTCCTCCTAAGTAAGAACAATGGAAAGATCTCTTTGGGGATAGGATGGAGGACAAACCCTAAAGCAGGGAGGGCCCAGGTTCATGGGCATATGGCCTGTGCAGTGTCACAGGGCCAAAGCCTTAGTTTAATGCTCTGCTGTCACCATATTAAAGTTTTAATAACTTTTTGGGGAAAAAAAGCCTTGTATCTTCACTTTGCACTAGTCTTCATGTATGATGTAGCCAATCTAACTGCAGGGGATCAATAGTGGATTAAGATAGACAGGTTTTTATGACTATTTCAGTTACATAGAAAAGAAATAATGGTAACAGACTAAGGTGAAGACAGAAGGAAATGATATTTAAGAAGGAAAAAAACAAGGCTGATAGATATAAATTTTTATAATCAAAGTAACAGTTAAGTGAAATAGTAAAGAACAAAAAAGAGGAAGAAAGAAAAAGAAGGAAGGAAAGAAGAAAAAAGAGGCATAAAACAGCCAGTTTTCATGAAACCTAGAAGGCACTTGTCCACTTTGCCAAATTACATTTCACTTGCCGAGAGAAAAAGCACAGCTCTGACCATCACATTTCTCTCCTCAAAAATTTTTAATAATATAGCAGACATTAACAGTTGCCAAACAAACAAACAAAACTATTCCTTTCCCCATTCCTCCTTGCTACCAGAGAACTGATTCTGTTCAGTTAAAACTCTTTACAAGGCTCTGGGCTTCAGTTAAGCCAATCAGGGCAAAACCATTCCCTTTGCAGGTGATTAGCGTAGAAACAGGTGTGTCACAATTCTAACCAATATGATGTGATGGGAAATCTCCTGCAGGGCTTCTGAAAATATTGCCTCATTGCTAAAGAAATACGTCTCGTCTTTGCCCCTCCCCCTTGGACTTGGCCTTGCCACACAACCCAGAATTAGGGCAGCCATCTCAACACGATGAGGAAAGAGACTACAAGCTCAGAATAACAGGGCTGCAAGACGGTAAAAACCCACATTCAACTGCTGAATTGCAAAGCTTCTAAGCACCTACTTCAGAAATTCTAATGTGCAATCATCAAATTCCTTTTGCTTAATCCTCTACTAGATTTAATATCCTTGAGGTCAGAGGCTGTTTTACTCATCTTTGCCTTGCCCCTAGCATCTAACACTGTCTTCAATCTCGTAACTGTATCTTATGTTGTAAAAGATGAGTTAATTTAGGAGCCAAGGATTATGTGTAGCTAAAACACCACGAAATAATTTTTGGTACTGACTGACACATGTTTCATCCCTCCAGTTCTCACTATATTCCACTTAATATGGGATCATTATGATGAACGAGAAGTGGGTATTTTTGCTTCTATGAATTATAAAATCGAGCTTTGGAGTGCTTTTGAGAATACCTAACCTAATTAAATGAAGTGTTATTAAATTTTAATTACTGTGTGCTATTCAAAATTAATCAGATCCATAACTAAAATCATGCTTAGCAAATGATCACACACACAAAAAATGAAGCTCTCTAATAACTTCAAATTATGTTTTATTTTTAAAAGGGTCTAGCATATTATTTCCTCTGCGGACACTGGGAATCCCTCACCTGTGCCTCGTTTTTACCTAGTCATAAGGAGACTGATAAAGATTCTAGATATAAAGAAGTGGATGAGTCTTTTAAATTTCAAATCCTTGAGAGATGCTGAGTTTATATCATTGAATTTATGGGTAGAGAATGAGAAGAAACCTTTGAACATGCTGAAATAAAAAAATAAATAGGTCCACAGGAAAAACAACTGCAGTTAAATTTAAGAATGTTTAAGCAAACTGTAGAAAGGATATTGAACAAAACAATAAATCACTTAAGATTTAGCTTTTACTCTAACTGTACCAGGATGTACATGTAATGAATAAAAACCATCTTTCCTAATTTTCTACCTAGTTTTCTATACCAACTAATAAAACATGTAAACAAAAGTATTAATAGTAATTTGACCAAACTTATGGAAACTAAGTAATTTACCTTTCTCATCTTTCTCATTTTTGAGCAGAATATTCCTCAGATACCTTTTGAGAGAAGTCTAATGAATGATTCAGAACACATGAAATATGGTTCTAGAAAGGAACACCACCAGTAACTTGCCATGTCTGTCTTAGCCAGAAAATTTCTGGAAATTGCAAATGTAAATTTCAAACCAAGCACGTAGGCACTCTTAGGACAGAGATGCTGGAGAGCAAATTGATTAACAAGAGGTTTCTAGTAATTTCTGGGAAATCAAAGTAAAGATGGCTTTGGCAAAACTGTGAGAGAAACATGAGTTCAAAGGACTTTGTAAATGTATGACTATCTGGGTCTTCTAAGTTAGCAAAATAAAAGACACAGATTTTATATACATCAGTAATCACATGCATGGGCAATTCCCCAAACTGAAAATAGTAATTTTTACAAAGTATTAGATTCATATATTTCAGTCAGGTAATTTTACTAAACTTCATCAATTACGCTAAAAGAGATCTCTTACTCCAATATTCAATGAACTATTATCAAGGCAACCTATAATTTCCATTCAATTTAAAAATTCAAGGAGATAGTCTATACAGTATTTGTGCCCTTATTCAGAAAAAACTTTTGTCAGGCAACAGGATAGCAGAATATAGGCAATTTCTCATTCAGGTTAAATATGCAGAATTGGCTATAAATATGCAGCTAGTGGACTATCCTATGCTCTTGACTTATAGTCCATAAAAAGGCTACGAAAATCCTCATTGTACTTTCATATGCAAAGTCTATGTAACTAGGCTTAGATTAACAAGAAATTGGTCAGCTAATTCAACCAATTTTGATTGGTGTGTAGATTCCTCTGAAATTAATCTTAATTAATTAATAATCTTCATTATTTTGTCTAAAGTAAGGTAAAATGACATGGTTCAAAATTTAGGAGGTAGAAAATGGCACCCATTTTAAGTCTCCTTAACATACAATCCTCCCTCAAATCTGCAAGTCCTCTTCCCACATACTGCAAACTGTATCAGTCTCTTCTATATAAATTTAGGAATATATTTTGACATATTCAACAAATACGAATAAATATTCTTTGCCTCTTTTTTATACAAATGGTTTTATACAGATGATATAAAACTAGTAAACACACTGTTGGCATACCATTTAATATAACTGGGAGATCATCCCACATCAGCACATAAAAATCTCCTCAATTCTTTATAAAGGTCTCCACTATTCTATAGCGTAGACTATAAATTACTTAATCACTGTTCTCTTATACATATGGGAATATCAGTATAGGGAAAATCTTAGATGGATTATATAAATAGACTGTAATTTACTTCTTTGTTGAAGGACATTTAATTTGTTTCCAACGTTTTGTTATCACAAATAATATCAAGTGAATAAATTTTAGTCTACACACTGTTACATATATGGAAATGTACCTATAGGAAAATTCTTATATATGCATGGTAATTTCAATAATGGCTTACACATTTCTTTCTAGCTGTGCATGAGAACACCTGCCTCTCCAAAGCCACACACCAGACAGTGACTTTAAAGCCATTTGATATGTTTAAGAGCTATTTATTCTTTGTGCACTGTTAGCTCAGATCTTTAGCCTATTTTTCTATTAAATGTTTCATCTTTTTCTTATGAACCTATATGAGCTCTTTATATGCATCTTAGGAAAATATGTATCATGGTCTTTCACTTTTATCATTATATTTTCCTTAATAGCGATGCATCTGCAGAATTTTTGTAAAAGCTTATACATATAATTTTTCAATTGGGTTATAGATTTATAACATATTTACAAAGTTTTGTACACATTTGAATGTATGCACACATATATATGTTATATAGACATATATATGTCTATAAGTTATTTTTCTTCTAATATTTTCCTGGTTTCTTGACTTTTCTTTTAATTATGTGTGTGTGTGTGTGTGTATTTTGCTCAACTTGGAAGGTTGAGGGTTTAAGGTATTACACATGGCCCAAATTTATTTTTTTCCTGGTAGATACAAGATTGTCCAACATCATTTATTGCGTAACCTATCCAATTTGAATGTCACTTATATTTGATACTAAATTCCTGTATGTATTTTCTCTATGTCTGTTTTTGTTTTATTTTTGCTTTGCTGTTCCAGCAGTCTCTCTACATGTATATACAGTATCACATTTCTCAAATGACTGCAGCTTTATAATAAATCACAGTATTTAGTCAGGCTGGTTTCCCCTCATTACTCTTCACTTCCTGATTTTTTTTTCTTTTAGCTTTTTACTCTAGTTTTATTATTTTATTTAGAAATAATGCCATCAGTTACTAAAACAAAATCTCCATGGAATTTTACTGGGATCATGGGAATTTCAGAGATTTACAGATAAGTCCTCTTTTGTAGATTCAATCATCCAAATATATAGAATAACCTTCATATAAGTCTTGCACACTTTTATAAGATTATCTGCAGTATTTTGGTTTTGCTAGTAGAGTTAAAAGGAATCTTTTTTTATCATTCTATGTTCAAATTATGTTGTTTATGAATAGAAAAAGTTATTTTACTTGCTAAGTTCTTTCATTGTTTATAATAGCTTTTCTGTTTATTGTCTTGGTATATTTTTCACTTAACTCATCATTATTTGCAAAGATGATGACCATATACCTGGAAAACATTATATTGCATATTTAAATATATATAACCTGTAATATATATGGAATAGTATATGTATATATTAACATTTTCATCTTTGTGTCTGATTATTTCCCTCCTGTTACTTATTTTTTTCTCATAGTGCATTTTTCCATTTTTCTTAATTAGGTGAGCCAATTTTTTTCTTTCAAAAATGGCATTGAGATTTCTCTTTTTAAAAATTTTATTGTTTTTCTTTTTCAATTCATTATCTTCCAATTTTACCTTTATTAATGTCTCCTACTTTTCTTAAGTCTATTTTTCTCATAAATTAGATGCTAAATATATTTAATTCATTTTTTGTGTTTTTTACTAATATACATGTTTAGGCATGTGAACATCTCTCTGAGCTTCCTGCCTCCATTCCAACAATTTAGATATTTCCCATTAACCAGTTATTAATTTTCTGGAACTTCTACCAGATTTTATTGTAGGATTAATTTTTTAAATACGAGTTTTTTTATCAATCATTTTTTAAAATTTTAATACAAAAGTGGTCACTCTTTAATGTTAATAATTTCTTGTTTTAATGTGTTATTAAAGAATGCTTTCTGCATACTTCTACTTTGACTAATTAAGAATGTCTGTACAATCTATGTTACCAATTCCTATTCATTTTCCACTGATACGAAGTAGAAGGTATATCAGATCTATTTAAGCTATTGTAGTATAGAAATAATAATTTAATGCTCCTATTTAACAATATTATTTAGACATTTTCTATTTTTGTTTAATGTATCAGACTGAGACAGGTAAATTAAAGTTACTAATAATGTGATTCTCTTCTACTTAATTCCTTCTTATATGGATTTTGCTTTTATGAATGTTTTTCATGGATTTATGCTATAGTGTTTGTATACAAAGTCACTATAACTGCTATACTTTCACTGTGTTATGTATCCTTTCACATTATAATTGTCTGTCAATTAGCAATTATTAACCTTAATTCAACATTTGGTGATTTAACAGTCTTTGATGTATTTATTGGTATTTGTATTTTTCTATGCCCACATTCTTATTATCGTGGTTATATTATTAATCACTAAGAGTCACCTTATTATAGAAGTAGCTGTTGTTCAAAGGACAAAATTGAGCTTTGACTTATGATTAAATATAACATTTTTTTCTTTTAATCCTTATCTAATCCATATTTATTTATTTATATCACAAATAGTTGTCTTGGTTCTGACAGGTCATTTTAACAGATTCTGTCCATTTTAAGATGTACTTTTTTTCACATTTTTAACATACCAAAAATTGGGGTGGATTATTAAAGTCCATGACATCTTACAATCATTAGCCTCTTACGATTGCTTTTGGGTGGGGACAGTTGCTATACCTTGATTGTCTGGCGTGTATAAACTATCTGAAAAGCACACAGCTTTCTCCCTCATTCTGGGTGGCATGACTGGCCACCTGCAGTCATCAAACCATTCAGGGACTATTTGGCCATTGTCTGAAACCTTCTGTTGACCACTTTAGGAAGAGATCTTAAAAAGTACCAGCATCCAACAAATCAATGGCATGAAAAAACCTGGGAGGGAGGGAAGACTGTTTTAGATTTTTCAAAGACAACATGTAATAATAATGTCTCTTATTTTTTTCACATATTCCATGAGCTTCTGTATCTCTCCATTTGCTACTTGTTCGTAGATGCATAGACGCGTAAGATTTTTGGCAGGACGGTCAACATTTTTGGCAAGATGGTCAAAATTTTTCTCTGCTATGTGGCCACGTTTATTTTCTGTGTTTTCTGCCTCTTATGCTCATTTCTTGTTTTTTTTTAGCAGAATCTTTGTACATTTTGTTGGTTCCTTTTTGATTATTCATTGTTAAGTGTCTGGAGTTTCTCCTTGCTGATCTATTTATATGTGGTTTGTATTCAGGAGGGATCAGAGTCATGGCTCAAAATGAGTGGGATTTTTTTTCTTACCTAGAGTTTTGGGTTGAGGTTCAATAAGCCTTTATTTATTAACAGCTAATGGAGATAGGCAATTAATTTTTTTTCACAACTCAAGGACTTTCTTATTCCCCCTGCAATGGAGACAGACTTCTTCCTAAAAAAAAAAACGCTTACATGCATATTCTTTATTTATCCCCATCCTCTGTGGGAAACAAACTATATTCTGGGAAGTTCCTGACTTGAGTCAATGCACCCTATTCTGACTTCTTCAAATGAAGGATCTGATCTTGTGTCTCAGAATGTGCCCAGCACCTTTGCAAAGTGAACCTGACTGGCTCTCTGAGATGCACACTGCGGAGGTCCTCACTGCTCTTCCTTCTTCATTCTCTTCTCACTCTCCACGTGTTTGGCAGCCCTTCTAATGTACTGTCACCAAAAAATGTAATTAGAAGTTTGTTTTCTATTCTCCTTCTGGCCTTGAGGAATTTTCTGAATGATAAAGAGGGAATGTTTGTTCTCAATGTCATTTTTAATTAGTATCACTTTAATCACAAGAAATTTACTTTCAAAATATATACAGTTATGCATTTTTTAAATTTTGGCTGTGAAGAATGAAAATATATGAGCTGGAATTGAGAAGGGAAGACTTTCTAATTTTTTTGTATTTTTTTGATCGCAGACTCATTGCTTGTATTTTCCTAGGTTGTAAAGCAAAAACCCCTCTCCAGGTGGATTTAGAGATTGCTTTATCACATTATAGGCCAGGCTGAAGTATACTCACTAGTGGCTGAATCAAAAGAGAAGGAAAAAAGGCAAGTCTACTCTCCATATGAATGCACAGAGAAATTTTGGAAAGCAGTTTCTGTGTTCTTCCTAACTCACAGAAAGATCACTCTTCCTCCTTTTGTACTGAATGCAAATTATCAGGACAGTGGCCAGCGTGAGTTCTCCATTCATTGGTGACCTCAAGCTTTCGTTGCTGCTTCTGAAGGAGTTAGGTAAGCCAGCTTTGCTCAAGTAGATACTGTAATGGAACCTGTCACTCTTCCTGCATCCGCTCAGGTGGATAGAAGGCTTTCACATCATCTAACTCTTTCCATATCCATGATGTACATGCTAAGATTGGAAAATGTTCCCTCAGGGTAACTCAGGTTTCTTTCCCCAGTTTTCTTAATCCTGATCTTAGCACCAGAATACAGAACTCAAGTAATTCAACTTATTCCCCTGAGGATAAGGATTCTGCTTTTGTAGGACAAGTCTTTCAGAGTTATGGGAAGACTTTGTCCTTCATCTTTGTCCAGGACCCTTAATCCTCAAATCCGTTGTGCTGAGTGTCCATTTCCAATGTTCTTCACTGCCAAGCAGTGGTAGGTCCTTCAGCGGAACCGAAGCAAGGGGTCCTGGAGCTGCATCAGCTGCTGTGTGGCTATCGGCTGTCCCCTGAGTGGAGGTTTACCCTTGGCCCAGGCAGTTTCCTAAAGGTGAAGTGAGGTACCATTGGTATCCCAGGCCACTGGGGATGGGTGCACTGGCCCTGCAGAGAGGACAAAGAGGAGGACCACTGAACCGTCTACAGCCCCAAATCTCGACCTATGCTTGTTGGAAGATAGTCTAAAAACACTTAGCCAAGCAGATAGGCTTCCAACATCAACCTACCATCCAAAATTTCACCTTGGAAACCAAATTTTTCTTTTTATTTATTACTTATAAAAGTGTCCTTAAAAATGCATCACAAATAAAATATATGCTTAAGAAATCCAACTTGGGCATAGTCACAGACTCTAAGATTTATTTTGAACCCTGGTGGAATAATTTTTGCCACTGAGAAAGTTTACATGTTTTGGAAAATCTCTCTCCCTTGAGGCACTAGAACTATACACTCTTCTCCCATTTTCTTCCCCTACAGATTGTAGCATCTCTTCCTTCATTTCTCATTAATATTTTACTTTACCTTCAGTTTCCCAATTCAAACCATCCCACTGGTGTGGAACTATGCAGTAAAGGAGGCCATGTCAACACCTGGGATGAACGATCATTATCATATTCAATTACCAGCCAGCGTGGTTTCCTTACCATTAATGGAGAAAGAGTAAGAATGGGACTAGAAGGTGGACTAGAAGCTTTTTAATAAGACTAACATGACACATTACACATTATGAATCCAAATTTACCCTCCTAAATTATCTATAAATAACAGAAAATAAACAAGTACAATTCCAAGAAGTTGGAAAACGTGCACTTTTTTTTTCTTTTCATTTGCTTCTTTGGCATGCAACTTCTGTTCCTTTTCCTCACATTTTACACAATTAAAACTCTACAGATCTTTTTTCTAGCTGCCCCATATATATTCCACTAAAATAAAGTTCATTGATATTTTCTAAATAACTATGCATTTTTCATCTCCAATTCCTGAACATATTGTTTCTTATTTTATGTAAATGAGCATCTGTTGCTGAACAAGTATCAGCTGAATGACTAGATGAATTATTAACGGAAGGAATCGGTGACAGCTAGAGGTATATACGTCTTTTATTACTTCATGTTAAGAATTTTTAAATGAAAACAATTTACCCTGAAACAAAAAGCTCTCCTGATTCAATTTTCTCATGAGCAAATATTATAAGCTTAATAAATACTGGTTATATGCTTGGATGAAAGAATGAATAAATGAGTGGCTTTTTTTTTTACTCAATGATTCATATATCTCTGAGGTCTCAAGTTTCAAACAGAAAAACTAAAGCTATCTTCTAGTTTTATCATCTCAATTTCTCACTCTGTTAGGTTCAAGTACTTTTCACAGATCAGCTCTGTAACTTTTGCTTCCCGAAAGTCTTATGAAAAATAGTTTTAATAAAAAAATAATGTAACTTGACAATAAAAGCTGTCATCACTAGTACATAAAAATCCTAAGATCAGAAACTGTTTACTGAGTTTGCCATAAGTCAAGGCAGCATCTAGAATTCTCTAGAATAACTGTTCTTATCTCAAGGTACATAGTTCAAACCACAGGCTAATTGCACACCATTAACATTCTGCTTTCATTAATGCATAACCCCATCTATTCTGATGTATTGTGATACACTTTAATATTAAGAAAAATAAGGCACCAAGCCATCTAACAAAATGTACAGTTATGTTGAAGGAGCAAAATAATCCTACAACTTTTCTTTAAAAACTTGTGCAACTGTGAGAAAAGCATAAAATCAGAAGTCATTCCTTTTTAAAACACAGCAAAAATATTTGTAGGAATTTATTTCACACAGAACGAGAAGAATATGATTTAAATGTGCTAGTGGTTTTGAACTGATTAGAAAAAGAGAGAGAACTGATTTTCAAAAGAAGTAACCGAAGTTAAAGAACTCCTTGGTAGAAGATTTCACTAATGTCACATTATATTACATTAGTTAGTAAGTGACCAGAAATACAAAATTGATATGAATTTTAAAATACAACTTTACAACATGAAAAAGACATGATGAATTTTATATTTTATCAATATATTTCTAATAAAAAGAGGAAGTGTCAGAACAGAAATGTGTTTCATATCCTGGCCAGAGAAATGTGCATTTACTTCTGCTAAACTAGGATTCAGATGGAAATTAAAATACCAGTTGCAACCACAGATGCATACATGTGATATCTTTCTCTATCCAATGCACCAAAAAGAAAACATTATTATTCTGAAGCAGACAACAGAAATATTAAACTGTAACTATTTCACTCAGGATTGAGTTTGACATTCCATCCATGGTCCGTGGGAGTTCCGCCATTACAAAGCTTGAATTTCAGGTCACACGTTTCTGTTTTAAATTTCTTAGCCTGGTCTAATGAAAGACTCCTAAATACCTACATGTCTCCCTGATTAGCTATCTTGGAAAACTAATTAAGTAATCAATAAACAGAACAAGTATAAGTCAATAGGACCTTTGATAAGCATGCGCGATCTTCAACCTACAACAACACAGTTGTTAGCAATTACAGGGGAAGCTATATCTTAAAGTTCATTAAAACACACTTGTAAAGCTATTAAATGTTATCTGGAAATGCTTTTTCTGCCCTGTTTATAATGCAGCTCTTCGTCACTAAATTTTAACTCAGTCTATTTTTAACACATTTTATCCTACTTAAATAAGGTCATTTGAATAACAACTGTATCTTGTGTCTCTAATTCCTTCATTTATTCATTCATTGAGCTCACATTTATTTTGTTCCTAATATGTGCCAGGTGCTGTGTTATTACAAAGACAGACACATCAATATGTCACTCCTTCAACCATCAGTCAGATTACATTTTAGTGGAAGAGACACTATAGAGGATAATTTATTATTATAAGTGAAAATGTACCCTGAGTGTTCCCTAACCTCAACAGAAAGTTGGTAAAAATGAAATCATATTCATATTAATATTCAGTTTCTCTGGTTCATAGACTCCCCCCCACCCAACCTCTTAAGATTCTCCAAGTCTCCCAAATTATTTCTGGGAGTGCCTCCAGTATAAATTCCTGCTCAGTCGTTTCTTATGACTCTGCCCCGAAACCCCTGTGACTGCTCACTGCCTCAGAGGGATCTGGAGGACTCCCTGCAGTGGTGTCTCCTGCCAGTGCTCTTTATAGAACAGGGTCCCCTCCTTCTGGTGCTGTCTCCTGTTTTCCAAAAGCTGTTCATCCTTAAGCAGCCAAACAGGCTGACTTCCCTTCTCATTGTGCCACAGCCAGATTTCATTGTGCACAGGAATGGCTGAGAAGGCTGCTAACCCAAACTCTGGCCACACACTGTGACCCGTGTACTGAAGCACTGATACCTGTGTCATCTAGTGCCTCATGCAAAAGCACATTTTACTTTTCCTTACCAGTCCTCCTTTTTTTCCCCTAAGGCTTTGACCTGGTCATTACAGCGGGGTTAAGAAACTGACACCATGGCTATCTAGCATCCCTGACGCTCCCTACAAGAATCTGGACAGAAAATAATCCTCTTTCCAGAATTCTCAAATGCACTCTATTCTGGTGAAAATTAGTTCATGCATATTAATTCCCTAGGGGCGCCCCAGACCCTACAATCACTTTGCTGCACAAATCTGCTGAGTCTCCTGCTTCAATGCATCTCATGTCCATATATTCCACTATTTAAGTCTTGTATGTTACATTAAATAATTATTCTTCCTTTTCTCCTATCTCCCCCATTAAACCTCCACCAGATCACATCACCTCTCCTCAACGCCACTCCATTTTCTAAAATTCTGCACTGATATCTTTATAAGACTGCAAAGTTCCATATCACATTTCTCTGCTCGTATATAACCCTTAAATGGGTTTCCACTGACCTTATGTAACCAAGCAGCACCCTCCAGGGCCTTCCTGAGATGGAACATCCCCAACCATGTTCCCTGCTTGCTTCTTGCTTGTAGAAAAGCTGGAGTCTCCCAGGCCTCCCCTGAGTCACAAAAGCCTAGCTCGGGAATTAATGACTGAAAGGCTGTGAACAGGCAGTGACAAAAAACAGCTGGGCCCAGGAGAATAGGTAACGATTTAAACAGTAAACCAGCCATATGGCAGACACGGAATCTTTAGTTCCTCCCTGAAGTACCTAGATAAAAGTACCTGATGCCCATTTCCTGAGACGTTTTTATAGATGCTAAAATCCCCACCAAATGGAAGAAGTTAACTATATAATGACCATGACCATGTAGCCCCCAGACCAGCTGGGGCCTGAGGATTGATAATGTTAACCCCTGTGATACCACGCTGTCACTTCTCCATCAATCAATCAGAGAATTGTACACTGATCACATACCCTGTGACTCTCCTCCCTCAACTTGCCTTTAAAAATGCTTCCCTGAAACCCATTGGGGAGTTTGGGTTTTTTGAGCATCAGCATCCCACACTTCTTGTTTGGCACCCACAATAAAGGCTATGCCAGCAAGAAACCAGTTAGAACCTGACAGCCACGACTGCACAGTAGCAGAAAGGACTTAGCCGGACACAACGCAATGTTCCTTGCATTATAATTAACATTGAGATTTAAGCCCCGCCCCCACCCCACGGGTTTTTCTGTCTGCATCATGGGTAAGGGCGTGCTCAAAGGGGCCAAATGTGACTCAGCATTCCAGGGACAAGAGCCATCAATCAATCAAAAGACTACCTCTAAGCGAGGGTATAAGAGAAAGGCGGGACAAAAACCGCCACTTTTCCTCCCTTGGATTGGCCTGCCCCCAGTTCTCGGGGGGGTGTACTTTTCCTTTTCTAAATAAATCTTTTAAAATCTTTCACTACACAACGCACTCTGTCTCCCAACTGTAAACTTACCCTTCAGGTATGACAAGAACCAGAGTCTTTTTCTTTTCAGGGGGTTAACATCTTGGCCTTACTGCGTGCCAGCAAGCCAAGTGTGACTCAGTAGCACTTAGACAGGATAGTCAAGGCCCCTTACAGGGTACTCCAGCTTCCACTAAAGAAACTTTCGGATGTATTTTATGATATGGCAAGTGCAATGGATAAACTACTGAACTCTGATCCACTCTTAGGAAGTAACGTGACAACTTGCCAGGGCAGAGAAAAGATGTTCACTCAGGATCATAAACTAGATGATGCAAAGATGCAGATAAGTACCAGTCAAACTATAACTAATAAGTTATGTAAAAGAAATAAAACACTTCGATTCTCAATGTTTCTATTTCTAATATTTATACTACAACACTATAATTTTAACTTACAGTGTACTAAATACTAGTTTAAATTTTCTGGTATTTCCTTACACATTTATACTTTAGAGTAAGGCAGTTTTTTGATGTTATAAACAAAAATGCAAAGGTCACAGAGCAATCATCATTTCCCCCATGGATAATCAAATGACTTTGCATAATTTTAGCCTGCAGGGTCATTTTCATGGTTTCACACTACCACCCAAAGTAAGAAACACCTGTACTCTCTTAATTCTAATCTTACAACACTACTCCACAGTCTTGCAACTTCTTCCCTGATCAATTCAACTGTTACCCATTTAGCCCTCTTACCACGTGTACATCTACTCCATAAGCAACAATGCCAACATTTCTAAGTCTCTTGAAGCAACAAACCAAAGTATAATAAATAGCTGGTCGACATTACTTATTCATTCGTCCAGTAGCGTGTGGGTGTCCCTACCAGATCCTCATTACCTGATTTGATTGACTGATTTTTTTTTTTAAGCAGGAGATACTACCAATTAAATTTAGGAAGAACCAAGTAAGCTTGGCGTCAATTTAATTTTTCCTACATTTTTTTGAGTGGTGTACCTCTCAGTCAAATAAATGCAAGAGAAGGATGTCTCCTTCCCTAAGGAATGGGTAAAACAGGACTGTTTGTGACTCAGCAAGCCACAGTTTTGCATGCTGAGCTCTGGAAACTGGATGGAATAATTAACATAAAGAGCCTGGGGCCTTTTCTAGGAAAGGAGAAGATGAATACACTGAGCAGGATAAAAATGTCACAGCCCCAGGAAAGATGTATCCTGGGATATATCTGTGGGATTAAACGCATTGTTCACTAAGATAATACTCTCGTTGCTTGGGAATCTTTTTGCTTTGAACTCTGATCTGGGTTTATTATTAGGGAAATTTTCATGCCTTGAATAATTACTATCTCTGCAGGAAACCTCCATTCAGGCACTTGTAGATGCTCCATCATGGTTTTGAGGGTAATATACCTGCAAGTTACTTGGAAGATACATACAGTAAAAAAAGAGGGCATGCTCCTCATGCAAACACAACTGCACAAAAACATCCACTTCACAGACATTCTGGAGCCACCCGCACTCCCCGCTCAGTGAGGACAAAACCTACATTGCAGCTACTCACCAGAGCTAACACTGCTTCTCCTCCTCAGTGACTTCTCCCCATCAGCTCCGAGTCTCCTGGTACTAGCAGAAGAAAGGATAGTTGATGTTACCATGCTCAGACACATAAACTTCGTTAACTGATTTGGGTCAGAGAAAGTGTCCTTCTACCATCAACAGGACCAAACAAGGTCAAACTCCAAGGATTCTTAGACGCCTCTGAGAGACATCTGGGGAGAACAGAGAGTATTCGCTCTACGATGGAATATGATGCACCGCTCTGAAAACTTGCTCCGTGAAAACACCACGATGAATTTCACATGGCTATTTCATCTATTAAGGCAACCTTCAATGCAGGACAACTGGTGTCTAAGGGAGGCAGAGAAGATACAGTCCAACTGAAAAGAGAGAAAGAAGGCTATCTATTCCCACACTGAGAGCCAAAGCCATGCCTTACTGTCTTTATAAACAAAATTCTCTACAGATTCTGACTTTAACTCCCTCATGCCAAGACACTGCCAAAGCTTTGGAGGCAGCAGTCTCCCTGACCCAAGTAAGCAATAAACTCAGCTTCGTCTTCAGCAGGTTCTGCTGGTATTGTCTGGGGAGTGACAGACCAGATGTGATGGAAGAACTCCAACCCACAACCTCTTTAGCAAGCAGCTCAGAAGGGTCCGGACTTAGGTCGCCGATCGCCCACTTCTGGGATTTTTGGCCCCATTTCAAATCAGAAAGGGTCAAAAATTCCTCCAACCAATCACAAAAGGGGCCCCCCATTCTGGACAGCCCCCCTCCAGCTTCCTGCACCAACAACCTCCAATCAAAGAAAAACTAACACTTCCCAGATTTTCTGTTACTTTCAGCTTTCCCACTCCTGCCTGCCTTTGAGTCTCTGCCAAACACAAGTGATGGTGCCTGACTCCATTGTGACTTAACAAGCTCTGCCTAAGCGGCCTGCGTTTGTTCCCATTTGGGTGGTCCGCCCTGCTTTCCACAGGAGCCAGGTTTTGACAGCAGAGTTTGAAAAATACAGGAGAACCTTTTGGAAGAATGAATTGGCAGCATGATCTTCAGAACTACTAATTTTTATTTAAGTCAAGCTTTTAGTAGAATTTGGTAAAGTCCCTGCCCATCCAATAGTTTAAAAGTCAGTTTCACTCTGGATACTACTGATAGACTCATATGAAATTCAGGATACCAAAAGCAAGCATTCCTGAACAACATAATCTAATTCACGCATAAAATTCACCATCAGATCCAGCCACTTAAAAAAAAACCATCATAGATTTAAAAATGAACAAACAAACAGCTATATTCAATATCTTGTAATAACCTTTAATGAAAAAGAATATGAATGCAAATATATGTAGGTATATGCATGACTGGGACATTGTGCTGCACACCAGAAATTGACACCTTGTAACTGACTGCTTCAATTAAAAAAAAAATTCAAATAAAAAAAAACTGTCTTGTACATCTTTCATTCTTCATTCTTTAGTTCAATACCTGGTTATCTAATCACAATTCCTTTTTATTTCCTTCAGCACCATTTGCAATAATGCTAAATTGTCAATTTGTCAATTTATTATCTTTCAGCCCTTTTTAAATGTCAATGACATTTTCTAAGTATCTATTTTTTCAAAAAGGACCAAAATAAATTAAAAAGTAGAATATGGAGAACTGTATCATTTTTTCTTCTAGTGAGTGGAGCAGAAAAAAAGATCCTGCAGTTTCTTACGCAAGGAGAGAAAACATACAATGCACCTTCCGAGAGAGGCACATAATTTTTCTCCAGGGTAGATGACTGCTCAGAAAAACAACACTGCAAGTTGTTTTTGGTATAAAAAGTCAGGGCTTTCTGCAACAAGAAAAATAGACAGCTAATAAAATGTGGAGAAACAAAGAAGAAGAAGAAGGAAAATAGTGAAGAAAGTTTCAGTTCTCAAAGGGTAGGATCGTGAATCTCAGCGATTATCACAAAAGGTGAGGTGATGAGGACATCAGTGTCTGACGACAGCCTGTGAGAGGTCCCAATAGTGGGAATACCTGTGTGACTTAATAATATCCTACCAATAATATTCTAATGATCAATTTGTTACTGCTTTCTATCCTGTACTACCCAAAGTGGTTTAGAAAAACCGGGCTAAATTCAAGAGCTTTGTGGTCATGCTTGATCTGGAGAACCAAAGAAAAAATGATGCCTGTTGTTTACATGTGGTGTGGATGGTGGTTGTTTCTGGGGAAGGGGGGAACCGGAGAGAAGAAAGTTTGTCTTTCCTTAGTCTTCGTTTTGATTGTCATTTAATGTTTCCTGTAAAATATTTATCCTCTCTTTTTCTCCCTCCAACAAGCAGTGACTGTCTTCTATGGAAGAGAAATGTCAGTGTCTAATATTTCACTAAGCCTAAGACATAGCAATTCCTTTGGCCTGAAGCCACAATAATCTCAAACTAGACATCTTCTCTTACTCCAGCTGTTCTTATTCAAAACTAAGGAATTTAGTCAAAACTGAGGTTTGAAATTTATAGGGGAAAAAAATGCCTCGATCTGTAGTTTGCTCTTGGTACATTTTTCAGACTTCTGTCCCATTTATCAGCTCCTAAGCAGGACAACACTGTAGTTTTCTTTTAAAAACAATATAAATACTATCAAAGAAGAATTTTTTTAAAATGTCATAACATGGCAATTCCCAATGAGAAAATGCAAATGGATAATAGATACATTTTTGAAGTTCAACCTCACTGGTAGTTCCAAGTATGATAATCCATTCTTCACTTGCAAAAAAGTCAGAATAAAATAAAAGCTGGAAAGGAAGAGTCTCTTTTACCAAACCTACACTGGCACACATATAGCAAAATGGGAACCCTCAAACTCTACGAGTGGCAGAACAAATTACAGAAAGAAATCATTCTGATGGTGATTTTCTAATAGGAGTCAAATTAAGGTTTAAAAGCATCTCTTGCACTCACCTAGCAATTCACAACTCTTCCTTGACAATTAATATGAGACGTACATTGAAGAAAGCAACCCCAACTTTCTCTCTGCCTGACACAACTTTAGACAGACTTTTCTTTCTGACTCTAGGCCATCATTTCCCTTTTCTTACAGCGTTTACTTTAGAAAACTTGCAATTGTAAATCTTCTCTCTGCCCTTTAAGATATAAATCTTTTTTAAAAGCCTCTTGCCAGCTTTACAATTCAGGAAGAGCTTTCTCAAGGACCCGGGAGCCATCCCTTAGAAATGTCACCATCAGAGGAGACAGCACCCCTACTTCCCAGCTTCATGGGAAGGCAGGAGCCTGTGCCTTGCTCCAAATTATAAAACTACCTCCTGCCACAAAGGTAAGAGAAATTTTACTTTTCCTTTGAGTAAAATCAACTAGCAAACATAGATTGCCTCTGGCCTCCCTCCCACCATGACATTTCAAATTCCTCCTGCCCTTTGTTTCTTGGAGTTGAATTCAGTTCTGGTCTTCCTCTTATGCTGTATACCAGAAATTGACACATTGTAACTGACTATCCAATTAAAAAAAAAAGTGTATATATATATATATATATATATATATATATATATATATATAGTTCTGGTCTCTCTCCATTATTGTGATAGCTTTAAATAAAGTCAGCCTTGCCTGTTTAACTTTGTCCAGTGCAATTTTTGGTTTAAAAGCATTAAAAAAGCTATGCATTATTGTATTTATTAATGCATTATATTTTTAATTAAAGTTATTTTTATTAATTTATTTATCACAATTTATGATAGCAAAAAGAAAAATATTAAATATTCAATGATACTAATTGCTTAAATAAATTATAAGTATGGGCAAATAAAATACATCAGAGGAAAAATTTTCCTTTCACAAATCTACACACACAGATTTTTAGGTAAGGAAGCAAAGAAATTTTAAAATGAAAATATCTTGCTTCTGTTCCCATTCTTCTGGCCAGTATCTGTGTGGGCTAATTATGGTTTCAAGTGGGACAATAAAATGAGATAGAACAAATAATATGCAACTAAAATGCAAAAGGAGCACAATGTGACATTAGAAATCTCCCACAGACGCAGAATCCAATGTAACTGATGAATGCAACGTTCTGCAACTATTTACGTGGCAAACTAAGCCACTGAAAAATGAGGTCCTGTCACAGTCTGAACAGATAAGAACTGGCAGAAGAGAAAATCAGGAGTGATGACATGACAGATGCCTTCAATGATTTGAGTATCCCAGGATTAAATAATGCTGCAGCATGATGGTCCTCAAACTTAGCTGCCCACTGGAGTCAACTTGGGGAATATTAAAAATCACTGATGCCTGAGGGTGTAGCCTAGGTGTGGAGACTTTTTAAAGGTCCTAGATGTTTCTAAAGTTGTGCCATCTAATGGCATGTCCATCCTTTCAGCTGTGCAAATCAAAACATTTAAGTCATCATTGACTTCACTCTTTCTCTCATGCCATAAATTCAATTATCAGCAAATCCTGCCAGTGAAACCTTTGAAGTATACCTGGTATCTGATCATCTGCCACCACTTCAATCCTACCTCTGTGGTCTACCACTGTCACCAAGATTCTTGGTGCCCTCCACATATCCCTCTACATTAGCTCACTGTCTCCACGTATATATTGGCCTGACTTCCAGCTTGAGACTCAGCCCGTGGGCTGTATCTGCCCATTGGAGCTGGATTAGTTTCCTTACTCCTTTCATTGCAGAATACCAGGAGTCCCCACTTTGCACAGTCCCCTGGTGACTGAGATTTGATGGTAACATGATTTGATCTCAGTAGTCGTGGACCTGGGCCAAGTGAAGACTGCCTGCACATCGGTCATCACAAGAAGCCGAGGATCCAAGGTCATTTTTGTACCCCAACAAAAATCTTTTACAGCTTTCTTACATCCCCCTGATTGACACCATAACCCACCACTCTCCAGTCCTGAAAGCATGTGATCTTCCAGAATTCATGTTCAATTATCAGCAAAATTATTTACCCATATTTATTCTTCCCTGAATATTCTGAGCATCATCTTACTCTAATTAAATCTTGTCTGTCCCCGAGGATAATGCTTCTCTTACAGCCCTTTAAATTAGGGTTTTCTCCCCCATGACCACCGAAATAGCTTTTTTTCTTTGCAACTTCTGATTCATTTCCTTCCATTCTTCCTAAAATCCTTCTTTTAACTGTCACATAATCATCATGACCCTTCATCATTTTATTAATCCACCAACCACTTGGTTAATTCCCCTCCTTCCTGGCGGATATCAGACCCTGGTTTACTGTCACTCTTTCCAGCTCTAACTCACAACTGTCAGTAATTTCAATGATTTTCCCAATAAATTGTCCTCAAAATTTCTTAACCTCTTCTTTTCTGTGATGTAATCTCCACCCAGTCTCACCTACTCCCATCCCCATCACATCTTCGCCTTTTTATTTAACCAGATTGGATTGTTTGGCCCATCATAAAATGATAACTTTTGACATATATGCCCAATTCCTTACCATCATTCCTGCCTCACTGTACTCACATAGCAAAGGGTCAAACATAGATACATCTCACTCTCATTGTTTCTGCTTGCACAAAACCTAACATGGACAGAAAAAAACACAAAGTTGTGCCATCCAACGGCATGTCCATCCTTTCAGTTGTGCAAATCAAAAACATTTCATTCGTCCTTGACTTCAGTCTTTCTCTCATACTGTAAATTCAATTATCAGCAAATCCTGCCAGTGAAACCTTCAAAGTATATCTGGCATCTGATAATATGCCACCACCTCCATGCTACCTCTGTGGTCTAAACCACCATCATTTCTCACTTTGATTATTGCAATAGCCTCCTCAATGGTTCCCTGCTTCCATCAATTCAGCACACATAGGTATCCTTTTAAAATCCTGTTACTCTTCTACTCAAAACTCTCCAAGAACTTCCACATTCACTCAGTAAAATAAAAGGTCCTCAAGATTGCACACAATTGCTTCTATTATTCTGTCTGACCCCATTCCCTAGGCTGTTCTCCCTTACTTACCCCCCATCAGTCACACCAACTTCTTTGCCATTACTCTAACATGTTGATATGCTCTCACCCCAGGGCCTTTGCACTTGCTGTTCCCTGAGGTTAGAATCCTCTCCCCTAGATATCCATATAATTCTTTCTCTCATTTCCTTCAGGATTTTATCAGATATCATCTTCTCAGTCACTACCTTATTTCAAATGGTAACCTCCCCATCCCAGCACTCCTGATCCCCCTTCCATGCTCCACAACATTTGTAACCATCCATCGCACTATAGGATTTATTTTTGTTTATTCATGCTCTGTCTCCCACTAGTAGGCTTGTCCTCAGGTTTAGTCCCCACATCTTAAAAGCATGGGGTGAAGTGTAGATCTTAGCAACAACTTCTGTCATCTAACAATTAGCCCTGTGTGCATTATTACTTCATTATTAGTTCCTGTGATAACTCTTAAATCACAAGACATGCTATCTGTTCTCTGGAATAGATATACTCAAAAGACTTTCTAAATCTTTGAACTCTTAAAAGAATATTTTTTAACAGTAGCTTGGAAATGTATTGGTATAGTTTCATAGGTATGATAGGCTTGGTCAAATTTCCTAGCTCCTCAGAGGCATTAGAGCAATATCTGAAATTCAAATAATATCCAGAATCTCATGGAGGCTAAATTAATGTGCTGAAATGAAAAAAAAAAAAGAATGAACTTATTAAGATTTTTCTTCCTAACACTATATACGATTCTATTTCTCTCCTCTCATTGCTCCTTTCCTGTCCCCTCTTCAACTTTCTACTCACTGAAATATTTCAGTTTAAATACCGACACCCAAGCAGGTCTTGTGTTGAATATACTCTTAGCATTAGAAGTGACACTAATTTTAGGTTTCCACATTATTATATCTTTCACTACAATTAATATAATTCAAAGTAGGTATTGAGGATAATGGAAAATAATCACTAGTTAGAAAGAAAGACCTTGGCCCTAAACATCTTCCATCACTGGGTAGGAAGGGTCTCTGCCAAATGAGCTTGAACCCATGCCTCTCCCATCTTACGACTTCATAGGCTCCTTTAATCCAAAAATCTCTAGGAAGTGCCCAGCCTGACTGTGATAAGGTTAAATACTGTTAATCATCCATGAACCCTTTGCATTGAAAATCGCTCTATACTCCCTCAGAGCTCTCCTTGAACAATCCTCTTATGGAGTGCAAAAATATCTGTAAACAAGAAAAAACTGAAAGGTACGTAACTGGTCCTTAAATATTTCTAAGCAACCTAAACTTTTCATTATTTAGCCAGAAATGAACTGGCTTGTTTAACAAAACACCAATGTCACTGTTATAAGAGAATAAAAATGAATTTTATATTGCCTAACATTATACATTTCTCTAATGCCGAACCACAGATGACTTCAGAAGCTAAGAAATAATCGTTCAAACAGAGCAATTTTCTGCATTACTGCTTGACTTTCTGAGAATAGCTAACCTTTTACATAATGGAAAATTGGAAGAAAACAGTATTACTAAATAAGATATTTTCACACCTGGTAATCTGGGGAAGGAAAGAGTTTATGCCTATCATTGAGTAAGACTGCTTCTCATTGCAATATTTTTTTAGTCCCGTTTTATTAAAATACAGGAATAATTCTCTAAAGCCTTCTTTATCAACTATGTCCATCTACTTAATTTTTTTCTATCTTTTCTTTAGCCTTTAAAACAAAATTACAATGTGTTTTATAAAATGACATCCTATTTTAGTTGATTTAACTTGCTATCCTGCAACCTCTTTTTAATTCTTTAACTGGTCTAGAAGAAATCCTCCGTTTAATAAATGTAGCCAACATTCTTTCATTATTCCACTAGAATATGTATTCACTTCTGAGTTTCAGTCATTTCACCAATCATGAGAATTACGCTACAACATATATGCTCCAAGTCGCCACCTCTGAGGAAACTCTGAGTTCTTCAGACATGCTGCCTTCTGCCCCCTTGTCCTGGGTAAGCCCAGAAGCCCTAGTAATAGGAAAGGTAACAAATCCGTAAAGGATGCTTCTGGCTACAGATAATAGGAAATCCAGCTAACTGTGGCCTCAATCATAAGAACAGTAACTGATCACTAAAATGATGTCTGGTTCCAAGATTCATTCAGTGATTATGCAAGGATCCCCTTTAATCAATTGCAGCATCTCACGTTGGAATTTCTTCCTCAGGTTAATGCCATGACGGTCATCACAAGATGAATGCTACCTCTCCAGGATTATGTCCCCATAGTGTGATCCCACAAACAAAGAGGGAGGGGGAAAATGGCTTGTGTCCTCATGAGATTATCTTTGAGGAGAGGGAGCATTTTCTTTTACTTTGTATGACTTTTTTCTAGGAAGCGCTGCTGACAAACAGAGCAGGAGGATAACATGGATGTTCAAGTGCATGCTTCTGCCTACAGCAATGTGACTGAAGTCAAGAGAAAAAGCAACAGGTCAACAATGACCAGGGAAAACAGCCAATAGCAGACTCAGGTTAACTCTTTATTTTTAATTCAAAATTTACACATCATCTTAATCTTAGTGACACAAATTCTTTCTAAATCCCTTCTCTAAGCTTTCTTTTAAATGAGATAGTTGTATTTGGCTACACTTCTAGTTACTAGAAATTTACCACCTTTTCTATGTGGATTATCTTATTAATATGCCATCAAACAACAGGGAGGAGAGGTGTCTAATTTCTATGCCAAGCAGGAGGGAAGCACATAATTTACATTTAGT
The DNA here is from genome assembly GCF_048564905.1 of Vicugna pacos. NCBI lineage: Eukaryota > Metazoa > Chordata > Mammalia > Artiodactyla > Camelidae > Vicugna > Vicugna pacos. The sequence continues at coordinate 5,824,632 of NC_133015.1, forward strand.
GGAATGCTCTGCTCCATTTTGTCAAGTTCCAACGGTTTTCTTGGCTCACCTCATTTTCGCAAAAAAAAAAAAAAAAAAAAAGCAGAACATTCCATAATTTTCCATTCTGTCTTTGGTCTAGCCCATACAGTCATAAAGCCCATATACACAGTCAATTGATTTTGGTGACCTCACATATTTTATTTATACTTCTTGCATGGATGCCTGCTCCTCAACCTTAAAACAGCAATCTCCTTTGATTAATACCAAAACCTCAATAAAAATGGCTAGACAAATAAATACACAGGACCTTGCAAAACTGTGGTTGAGTCTTTGTGCAGTCAAAGGATGAACCTTTGAGTTAGGAGCCATTCCACTTCCCAACCCTCCTGCTGCCTTTCTGTTCCCAGTGGATTTTTCTATTGAAAAAAAGAGGGGCTAAAACCTACTTAACAAATACACAGACACATAATTAACATTTTTCAGCGCTAGATGGTACATATATGCTACATAGTACTATAGTGATGAAGGATAACAGAGGGGAGCCGCCTAGATAAAATTCATAGGAGAGGAAGGTCTCTCTGCAAATGTACTGCCTAAGACAAGGGCTGAAGGATAAGAGGAAGACAGACACACACAGGACGAGGGGAAGAGATTTCCGAGGAGAAGAAATATTGTGAGGCAGCAAAGAACTTAGCATGCTCAGAGGACTGACAGGATACCTCCAAGGCTGAAGAACAGGGAACCGAGAGAAGAGTGGAATTGAGATAAAATGGGAAGGATTGGCAGGGGATAGATCATGGTTCAACAGCATTAAGATTTCATTCAAGTAAAATGGGGAAGTCTCTGGATGCTTTCAGATGGAGGTGGGAGGAAAGGGTAAAATTATTATCTAAAACAAATGAATATTATTATTATATTTAATTGTATTATATATAATACACAATACGATCGTGTATTTTATATATATATATATACATTATATAGATGAAATTACTACTTTCAGGGGGATAGATTAAAGAAAGAAAGTTTAGGCTGGATCTTTAGGATAGACTAGGTCCTTACAAGCTTCTAAAAACTCTTTGATAATTCATATACTAGAGTTTGAAGAAGACAATACTGGATAAAAGGATACAGCAGACATCAGGGTGGTGAAGCTAAACAGTAGTACATACGCAATACAGGACACTCCAGGTAGAGTTAAATTTGGCTTATAACATTATATTTTCTCATCCATGTGCTATAAAAGCCTACATTTTTTAGCCATTTTTGAGGAAAAAAAATATACTCAAAAATATTCATGTTTGATAAGTGTGGAGATATGAAATATGCCAGCCCACTTTTTTCTCCAAGAGATGATGATGTTTAAGAGAGACAGAGCAAAACTGACATGACTAATCCATATTGGAAAAAAAAATTAAATAACTGTGTGTTTGTTCATGTATCTAGAAGTTCTCCAGGGGTTTTTAGGACATTCCAGTGTCCTGAGCGGTTTTAAGAAACTGCTCCACTTAGATCTCCCACCATAGGTTGGGTCTTCAACCCAGAATAACACTGAGAAGGTAAGCCAGGACTCGGGCTAAGAAACATGTCCTTATGAGCATGTTTACACCCTTTCCAGTGCTAATGAAAGTGCTGTGTAGCCATCAGTGCCGACTTCTCACTCACGAAGGCCTCCATCCTGGTGATAATGCACCTCCTCCCCATGCCATCAAAGTGTGAAAACACAGGCTCACAGTAGCTCAGAGTCTGAAAGCTGGAAAATAAACTAAGTGAATGAAGAAAGCGGTCTGAGTATTCTCCATGTTTTTATGTCACGAGAAAACCAACAAACTTATTTTCTCCTCCTAGAAGATCTGTTTTCATGCAGATTAACCACTCCTGGAAGGAAACACATCACTCCTTTCCTAATTTAAATATATATATTATGTATAAAAATTTTATATATAATATATAATATATAAAATGTGTGTAATAAATGTATGTGTGTGTGTATATATATATTATCTAATGTATTTATAAAACCTCAACCCAAGTTTACCCCCAAGAAATTATATGGATCACTTAGTCTGCACCAGTACAACTCTGGGTACTATGATTTCAAAACTGAGAAGTAATATATCCAAGAAGCATGAACAGTGCAAAGATGAAGTCAGGATCTTTGAAACCTCATGCACCACTATTTCATGTGCATGGTGTTCAACATGTTTATGGTGTTAAATCCAGAAATAAAAGAGATTACTGAGTTTCTTGTGATACTTCCATTTGAAAATTTCCAAATCCCTAAGAACATAAATATATTGTGTTATGTAAACTTGGGGAGTGAAAACAAATGGTATGGCATAGTATATTTTGCTGCTTAAAGTAAGTAGATATACTATATCCTGCCTTTCAATGACTTTTTAAAAAATATCTCTAAATTAATGTTTTCTACATGAAAAGTTGGGCATATTGTTCTTGGACAGCGAGCAATTCTTAATCTAGACTTCAGAGTTACATTAGTTATTGAGATTTAATGTAAATATTTTGCTGTTGAAAGCTTTACAAGGCAAATGGAAGAGTACTACTGTATATTTATGATTGAGTCATAAATTTAGTGTTACAGTTACAAGGAAACAGTAGACTTTATCCTCTCACATGCCCAATCATTCTAGGTCCTTCTCTTATTTAACTTCACCCAAAGGCTGAAAAAAGACCCTGACCCAAGAGGTCCATGTCCTAATCTCAGGAACCTAGGAATGTGTTATTTTATATGGCAAAAGGGACTTTGCAAATGAGATCAAGTAGGATTGTGGAACAGGAAATTACCCTGGATTATCCAGATGGGTCCCAAATACATCACCAGGGGCCCTTAAGAGGCAAGCAAGAGATTCAAAATTAGTGGTAGAAGAATAAAGATGGAAATAAGGGAAAGGACTGATGCAAGAAAGGGGCCACGAGCCAAGGAATGCAAGGAACCGCTTGAAGATGAAAAAGGCAAGGAAACGTACTGCCCTGAAGCCTACAGAAATAGCACAGTCCTGCCGACAACTTGATTTTAGACTTCTGACCTCCGGAACTGTAAGAGCATAAATCTGTCCTGCTTTAAGTCACTAACAGCAACAAGAAATTAATACAACTATTTTCATTTTCTTCATAGCACTTGCTTCCACCTGTAACTGCCTTGTTTCTGAACTGTACTGCTTACTAAATTTCCTTACAGATTTGAGTATAAACTCCCTAATGTAGGCACAGAACGTGTCTACCTTGTTCGCTGCTGAAACCCCTGCAACAAGAAAGAGTGTCCCAAACACAGTGAGATCTATATAAATACTGAAGTAAGTAGAAGAGGTAACAGAAGTACAAAAGGACATGGAAGTGAACGTTAAACTGTTCTTCTGACAATCGTGTGTTTTCTTCACTATGTCGGCAATGCCTTTATTCCTTCGTGGGGAAAAAAATGGTGCGAACGGATTGGTGAGGGGAGACCTATTTTAACATCAGTTTCTAACGTAGTAAATGTAACTGCTTTATTGGAAAGTCTAAACCTAAATCATTTTATTTTCTTCTCCAATCACTGTTTCTCTCTTCCCTGTCCCTGAAGGATACCTAGAACAGGAGTTGTGGAAACAAGGGTCTATGAGCATAGGGAAGGGAAATCACATTGGCTGAGCCACATTATGGTCACAAAAACGCCTTACACATTCCGTAGCACTTAACCTCCCCAACAGTGCAACTGGGTATGGGACAATCTGGGGCTCAAAAGCAGTAAGAATCATGTCCACATTCACATTGGCTAATTAGTGGCAGAGCTGGGATTCAAAGTCCATGTCCAAAGCTCCTCTTCTTTCCAAAACATTACAAATTATTAACAAAGAAACAAAGAACAAAGCAGCTTATTATTAGTGGGCTCTTTTTACTTCCAAGGTTATGCTCCATCCATGCACCATATATGTAAAAGGCACAGTTGCGAAGTTTTAAGAGCAAATGCATAATGATGAAAGCAGTATGATTCCTTATTTCTTATTCATTATTTCTGATTTATTATTTTTTATGAAGTGTAGGCTAGTGAGCTTTGAGTTGAATGAGAGCATATTTTTAAAATGAATATGCTGCCGTAAACTTAATTTTTTGCCTTACAGAACCAAAATACAAAGGCTCTGTCAAGGCCACCGACTCCTAGTGAACTCATTTCAGGCATGGCGTTTGTAAAGAACTTGTTAAGAAATTAGAAAAACAGATCAGATGGACTATTTCTCTTTCCAAAGCCGATCCTTAAGAAATGAATGCTCAGCTGAGAAAAAATCAGTACTGATTTTGGAAATTTAAGTTGCTTGTGTAATAATTTTAAATTTAACATTGGTATCCAACTCAAGCACATTTGCCACTTCCTAATACAGTTATAAGATATATTAACAAGGTGGACTGGATATAATAATAATATTTGCACAGCATACTCAACAAATAGCAGGCTAAGTTTTAAAAAAATATGAGAGGTTGAGAGATTTTTTAAATCTCTCTTAAAAGTTTCTGGCATTCTTCCCTTCCTTTGAAAAAATGACTTCCTTCTATTCTATCTTGTATTCTAGTGCAAGCATGGAGCACGGAGACAATGTTTCTTAATTTTTTTTTTCATTTTTTTGAGGAGAGGGTAACTAGGTTTATTTTTTTTACCAGAAGCACTGGGGGTTAAACCCAGGATCTTGTGCATGCTAAGCACACACTCTACCACTGAGCTATACTCCCCTCTTCTTAATACTTTTAATAGGACTCTATAAAAATGTCCAAAATTATACTAGGCTTAAAAGCGAAAAGAAGTTGATTCAAAACTTTCGTGTTTGTGTATCATACCCACCTGCTGGGTTGTAGCTGATCAGTACAAGAGAAACACCAGACCCAGGTAGTGTCAGTTACAGCATCTTGATCCCCTGGACACAAGTGATTGATCCCAGGGTGGACACTTGACCCAAACCTGAGCTATCAGAGAATATCCCTGGGATTTTTCACCCTGGTGGTCAGGAGCTCAGCTGTGGTTCTTTGAAGCCTGTCTCTATTATATGCCAGATGGTGAAAACCTATCATGAGAAGAGACAGGACAGAGTCTTGGCAGAGTTCTAGACTTTCCTGCAGCTTTGTTTCTTAACCCTCTCTTCAATAGTATGGGAGTCTTCCAATAAAATCTCAGTTTTTACTGGGCTCATTTGATTTGGCTTTCCATGACTTACAGACATAAAATTCCTGAATTACAGAAAAACATTAAGACCAAAGGAATAATTTGTCATGGTGTCAGCAAGTTTTATTAATGTCAGCAGTGAGATGTTTAAAAAAAAGTGTTCTATTTGCTTTAGTGTTCCAAGAAAGAAATCTCAGATACAAAAATCTGTGCTTTTAGTTTTACTTTAGAGAATGAAAATGCCATTCTTTCTTCTGAGCTACTTAGTTAAATATCACCTAAGAGTGAGTAAACTTAGTTTGTGTACAGACTATGCAGGGTATTAAGGGCTCTGAATTTAACAGAGAGAATATTAGTGTATTTTCTCTCTCAATTATTAGAGTTTAATTGTACTCAGATAGAAAAATAAAATAATAATAGTAAATAACATAGCATTAGAAACAAATTATCATGGAGAAAAAAGTAAAGGCCTTTCATTCAGATTTGTAAGATTTATCAACAGCTACTAAACTAAGGCACATGCATGCACCATCACCACCACCACTAATGCTATCACCACACTTAAATATGCAGATGTTTTAAATTTCCTATTTATATTTGAGCAAAATGTCATTCTTGGCATTTGATCAAGATCCTGGATTTTGGAGGCTTCACAACAGCCTGATGGGGGAAAAATGTGTCTCTTGCCAATTAACTAATCAAAAAGTGAGTAAAAGTTTTAGAATGAGAAAGGAGGAAGGAATAGAGCCAGTGGACAAGGGAGACGCAAAAGGAGTCTCCTCCATGCTTACTTGTTCCCAGTTTTCTGAAGAAAAAAAAAAGTAACAAATTACATAGAAGTATGATGTTTATGGTAAATAACTCTGAACGTCTCACTCCCTCACTAAACAAAATATATCTCCTTACTCCTTTCTTATTATTATATTGTCTGATTTTTTAATTAAAAGGCTTTTGCTCTTCAGTTCAATCTTTGCAGGAACTGTATTTTTCACCCTTGATGACACTGCGAACAGTGCTGGCAGCTAAAGTGAGGTTCCTCCTAAAACCTGCAAACCAAAATATGGTCGGCACCCACTAAGATCACCCACAACACCTCCATCTCCTGGCATTTAGGTCCTTGTGCAGTTCTGTCCCCTTGAGTGAGTATTTAATGCCCATTCCTACCGGGTACACTGCAGCAGAGGTGACAGGATTTACTGGAGATTAGTCACAACACGACTGTGGCTTCTCCTTGGATGCTCTCTCCCTCATTTGCTCTGAGGGAAGCCAGCTGCCATATTGTGGGCTGCCCAGGGAGAGGCCCACGTGCCAAGCACCTGGCCTACAGCCAGAGAGGACGTGGCGCCTGCCAAGGGCCACACATGACTGAGCCTGCAAGTGGATGCTTCCGCAGAAGGGCCTTGAGATGATCTGACTGCAGCCTTGCCAGTGGCCCTGAGCCAGAGGCACCCAGACCCTGGATTCCTGATGTACAGAGACTGAGATAATATTTATGTGTTAAGGTGCTAATCTGCACTGTGTAGTAAATAGATAATTAATATAAGAAGCAATACATTTGCCCTCAAATTCTAAAACATTATGATCAAGAAATTCATTTTCAGTACTGAAAAATGCAAATCCACCTAAGTTAGCTGAATAATTGTTAGACTGAAAGGAATCAATCCAGCAAATGCATATGACTATTTCTGTATCTCTATGTCCATATCCACATCTATATCTGGATTTATATCTATGTCATCTAGCTGAGGGGGCCGACTGGCCATGGAAAAGCCTGTCCCTGTTGTCAAATAGAGTAAAGAAGCTATTGTCTCCTGATACCAGTAAATATCACTTTATTAATTAACAGCACTAGTTCTGACTCTGTGTTTTTCAAGCAATTTTCTGATTATGATGTAGCTTTTCAGCCATTCATACTGGCTGAAATCCTTGTCTCTGCTGTTTTCCAAAATATTCCAGTGTATTTTCATGATGACTTAACAAATGAAATTTCATTTCACTTGCTAAGAATTCTGTTTACAGTAGTAAATAATCTAGTTATTTATACACTAGTATTCTGGCCCACGTGACAATGGAATTTCTCATTTTTCTGATAAAATCAGGTTTCGCAGCCAGAAGTTCCATCAGAGTAAATTCACTGAGTTAATGAAAGCCACTCTGAATCTCACAGGTAGTGGCCTCCTAGTCTTCTCTCCAGATGGATGCTTTTACTTTCAATAGCTCTCTTTTAATTAAACATACATATACTTCTGCTAATAATAGAAAATAATTTTAAAATCTTAGCCTAATAATTTTTAGCAGCTGTACTGAGTTGAAGCAGCACCATAAAATTCACCTCTTTTAAATGCACAATGCAATTTTGGCACATTTACACTTGTGCGACCATCACCACAAGACATTTTAAATGCTTTAAATCACCCCCAAATTGCTTTGTGCTGATTTAAAGTCAATCCCCCCTCCTACTTAGCCCCAGGCAACCACAGATCTGCTTTCTGTCTCTATAGTTTTGCTTTTCCTGGAACTTCAATATAAGTGAAGTAATATAACACATCGTCTCTTGTGGCAGGCTTCTTTCACATAGCAAAATATTTTTAAGATTCATTTGTGTTTTTACGTGAATCAGTAGTTTATTTTATTTACTGCTGGATAGTATTCCATTATTTACTCAAAAAAGTTGAAAACATTTGTCCTCACAAGTGTGCTTTATTCGTACTTGCCGAACTTAGAGGCAATGAAGATGCCCTTCAGTAAGTGAATAAACTGTGGTTCATCCAGACAATGGAATATTATTCAGTCCTAAAAAGAAATTAAAAGAGATGGAGGAAACTTAAATTCATGGTACTAAATAAAAGAAGCCAGTCTGAAAAGATTACATATTGTATGATTCTGACCATTTGACATTCTGGAAAAGGCAAAACTATGAAGACAATAAAAAAATCAATTTTGTCAGGGGTTGGGGGTAGTGGGGGGAGATGAACAGACTGAGTACAGAGGTTTACTGGGGCATGACATACTCTGGATAATATTATAATGGTGGATATGTGTCATAATACACTTGTCCAGACCCATAGAATGTACAACACCAAGAGTAAACTCTACAGTCAACTGTGGACTTGGGGTGATTATGATGTGTCAATGTAGGTTCATCCTTGGTTAAAATATATATATATATACACACCATTCTGATGAATGATGTTGATAATGGAAGAAGTTATGCAAGTGTGGGGTAGGCGCATTTGGGAAATCTCTCTACCTCCCTCTCAATTTTACTACAAAAATCTAAAACTGCTCTAAAAATTCAGTCTTTTTTTTTTCAAGTTCTTTTACATAATTTGGAATACAAGCCCTTTTTTGGATATCTGTTTTGAAACCTGCTTCAAACTAGATCAGATACCTGTTTTAAAAATGTTTTCTTCTACTCTCTAGGTTGTTTTCTAATTTTTTTTAGGTTGCACTTTGAAGAGCAAACATTTTTAATTTTGATAAATTTATTATTTTTTAGTTTTTATGCTTTTCTTTGTCACATTGATAAATCTTTGCCTAATCCCGAGGTCACAAGGATTCTCTCCTACTTTTTTCTTTTAAAAATTTCAAAATTTTAGTTTTTACACTTACATCTTTTAAATGCTATTGTGAATGGGATTCTTATTGATTTTTAATGCTATTTCTGAATTGGGGTTTGTCCTTTTATATGTGTGTGTGTGTGTATGTGTGCGTGCATGTAATCTCTGACCTAGCTGCTATAAAAATTTGAATAGAAAGACAACTGTTTCAACACAAATACAAGCATATTAAAGACAAAACTAAGGCATTTAATCATGTGAGGTCTATGACAAAAATCGTTTTCTTATAATGTTACCAAAAAATCTATGCAATTTTAAAAAATTGTGTGTAAGGACAGCTGTAATGAAGAAAGAAGAGATAATACCCCTAATCATATTGTGAACTTATGGCAGAGTCTGAGAATTCAGCTCTTTAAGATTGTGCTCACACTGGCCTCCCATGAGATCCCCTGCTCTACCTCTAAGTTAATCTAGTCACTGTAATTTGTTAGATTCAGTCAGTAAAAATTACTTTCAAATTTTAAATATGTTTAATTTGCTATCTTCAAAACTTTAAGAAATGTGCAGGGAATTTCTTCTACTTCTCTATTTTAAATACTGATAAGTAAGAACAAAAAATGTGGAATGAGACATTCTACATAAACAATATACATAGTGTTACAGTGTCATCTTTAGGCCAGTATACTGCATAATAATATTTTATAATATTTATATAAATACCTATTATATTTATATAATATATTTATAACATGTTTATATAATATGTAATAATTATACAATATTTATATAAGTAATTATATATAATATTAATTTTAATTCTATAATATTATAATTAGAATATTATAGAATTAGAATTATATTTTAATTACATAACATTTTATATAATTATAATTATATAATTAGCAATTATACTAGATAATTATATTGTATTATTAATAATTATACTGATAATTATGTAATTTTCATAATAATGTTTTATAGAAAGATATGTGAAAATGATACACACACACGTACAGATGAACTTCATATGAAGTAGTCAGTTGAGAACTCAAGCCAAAAAGTTCCTGATGTTGCAGTCCTTGGACGGAGTTGGGATAAACAAAATTCTTTATATTTCTTCAACTTAATATCCTCCCTTTTCTTCTCTTGAAATTTAATGTTTTCAAATGTTAACGTCTACCTTCAAAATTTGAAATCCTAACCTCTATTCAAATCTATCTTTGCTTTTGTCTTACGTGAATCATCCGACACTTTTCACAAGCATCTTTAAAATCTGTTATTTTATAATGAGCTTCCTTCCCAGAGAGTGACCAGTTCTCTACTCTCCTGCACTTGGTCACAAGGCAAATTTTAGAGGAGGTCTTGGTACCTGCAGGCATCAAAGACCGTTTGCTCTTCTGACTTGCTAAGAACTGGGCTCTCACGGTTCAGCCTTTACCGGTGAGTATTCTGCCCTGCCTTTATGTGATGTGACTCACATAAATGGTAATGGCTGAGACTGTTCTTCTTTCCACAACACTATTAGTATGAATAATGATCAGATACGTTTGCTACAATTGAGGCATTCTAACATTAAAAGTATACAATTGAAAACTAGTTTACTTGCATTCTTACCCTTAAAAACTTGGAAACACTCAAGATAAACATTTATAATATAATTTTAAGATATCGATGATCAAAAAATGTGCTTCAATTAATCTTTACATTATAATTTTCTTTGATTTTCCCGTAATATATTTGAATAGTTATTTCTGTGATTTGACAAATATTAACACCCATTTTTCCCAATAAATATTTATAAAAATAGGAAAAGCTACTGACCATAAATATAGGATTAAATTACAAACACTCAGAGTTGATCTTTCTTAAAATAATAATTAGAATTTTTGATACACATTAAATATTATATTACTGAAATCACTTTGGCTTTAATCAGCCACTGCTTACCAGTCTGAACTATTAATTAAACTTGATAAGGCTACATGTTCCTGTCATAGACAACATGTCATTTATAACTCTTAAAGAACTTAAGTTAGATTTCGGAATTGAAACTAAAAGAACAGAAAACCAAACAAGTAGTCTTAATTCTGGCAACAAGTAAATTATACATTTTATAAGATACGATCATTAAATAATGACTAAAGAAAAAAAGCCACTTCTGGCTCCATCTGTATTCTTGGCCAGAGACCTACATCCCCACACTTGTCAATCACTCCCACTAAGACTTCTGTTGAATACTGTAGTTGCTTACTAAAAGCATCCAACGTGTCATGGCAGAGGTGGCCAATAACCATAAATTTCAAATTAATTAGTTTTTAATTTATCTGTATTCACCAACACATTTCTACTCTCGCTATGCAGTGGAGTTATTCTTTTTCATATTAATTATATAATTCCTACAGTGTCAAATAAGAGGTCTTGCTCCTGAAAATGCTAAAACCTTTAGAAAAACAATGAGTTACAAACTCAAAGCAACCACCTGAACAGCAGCAACACCAGAAGTTGACTACATTTGCAAATGCTGTGCAATTCCACCATTTATACTCAGTGCTAATTCTTTAGTCGTCTTTCATCTTCTGGATTTAGTATATGCAGTAATGAGGCTGTTATAATGACTTTTTAAAACGTTTTTAATTTGACTATATATGTTAACAGATTAGTGCATAATATACAAGCTTTTTTCACCCTCCCTGTTAAACAATATGTTTGCCTTGCCTTAGAGGAATTTAGATGTCAACGAAAACAGGGAAAAGTCATTAAGATATGAGACCACAAATGACCCATCCAGGCTTCCCTCTTACTGCAGAAGGCTGCAGCACATGACAGCTAGCAATAAATACTCGTTGTACAAACTGCTCGGATGGAATGGACTGAACAAAGCAACCATCTCAGCAGAAGGGAAGAATCCTAAGGTGGTCTCTGTTCTGCATTTTCACTTACAATTAAAGCTGAAAATTGTGGCTATACTGTAAGAACACAGTTTTTCTTAATTTGTAAAATGGATATTCCCACGGTTTAGTGAAATAAACACAGAAAGGAAAACTACAAGTAATATAATAAACTACAGAATAATGCATTTAGTATTACTGTTTCCCTTATTCATAATTTCATTTTACTGGATTTTATTTTACTTTAGGCCAAGTGTACCCCTCAACAATTCCCTGAAAAACACTAGTTTTTAAACCTATACATTAAACATGGGGTTGTAGATTCTTTTTTTTTTTTTTGCAACAACTCAACACAACAGAATTGTGTCTAAGATATTTTCAACCGCCTCCCAAAAAAACCCCATCTTTATTAGCAGCCAGTCTCCATTGTCCTCTCCCCACAGTCCCTGGACACCAATGACCTACTTTCTCTCTCTCTGGATTTGCCTATTCTGGACACTTCACATAAGTGGGATCATATCATATATGGTTATGTGATTGGCTTCTTTCACTTAGTATGATGATTTCAAGGTTCATCCATGTTGCAGCATGTATCAGCACTTCATTCCTTTTTTTATTTTAAGTGATATGACATTGTAGAGCTTTACATTTTATTTATCCATCAGTTCATGGACATTTGAGTTGTTCCATCATTAGCTATTATGAATAATGTTGCTGTGAGCATTCACACACAAGTTTTCATTTGAGTATACATTTTCAGTTCTCATCTGTATATACCTTAGGGTGAAAATGCAGGGCACATGGTTAACTGTACGTGTTCCACGTCCTGAGGAACATACCAAATGGTCTTCCAAAATGGTTGCCATTTCACATTCCCACCCACAGCGTATAAGGGTTCTATATTCTCTACATCTTCACCAATACTTAACTGTTTTCAGTCTTTCGGATTACAGCCATCCTATTGGGTGTGAAATGCTATTTCACTGTGACTTTAGCTTGCGTATCCCTAATGGCTAGTGATGTTGAGCAAATTTTCACATGACTATTGTCCATTGGTCTATCTTCTTTGGAGAAATGTCTATCCTGATCCTCTACTCCTTTTTAAGTTGGGTTCTTTGTCTTTTTATTGTGGACTTGTAAGAAATTCTTTCTGAGTTCAATTTCCTTTGCACTGAAGTATAACCTTTAGTGGCTCCTTCAGTCAAAGTCTTTTGGATGAACACTCTTCCATTGTTTGAAAATGTTTTTTTTTTTTTCACATTTACCTTTTCTCTGTCTTTTGATGACAGTCTTCTACCCTGAGGCTATGGAAACATCCCTGCAAGGAGGCTCATGTTTGCTTCTACTATTCCCAGGAGGTTTCAGGAGTTTCAATTTGGGATCTTCACAGCCTGCACGATTTTACGTCAGATTCCACATGCACGCACCACCCAACTGGGGATTGAATCTCCCATAGTATCCCGTTTTTCTACTCATAGTCTGAAGAAATGACCTTCAGAAATTCTTTGGTCAGAGGGGAGAGTTTTTGCATCATCCTTTTACTGGGACCAGGGAGAAGGAGTATGTGCCAGTTTTACAAAAGAGTCTAAATTGTAGGTCCCCACCTCATGTGAGCCCAGGCCACATCTCCTTTCACCCTCCGGGTACTGAACTGACACCCTCTGGGAAAAATCAGCTCCTATGCTTACTGCTCTGCCCCTGGGTTCTCATGTTACTTCTTCCATCTTGAATTTCCTATTTTTTTCTTTGGAGCTTAGTTTTGTAGTATGCATTTCTATGTGCTGTATATGAGAGATGCACATAGTTTATACATTATATATTAGACTGCAGGTTGCTCTTAAGAGTGATCTCCTCTCATGGAAGTGATGATGACTTGTCCATGAATGGATATGGCTGAAAGGGACAGAAAACTGATGGCCTTCTAAATAGTGTCTATAAATAAATGAAATGTTGTCATCAGTTCACAACCACAGCTCTCTGAAGAACCCCTCACTGTATCTGTCTCTTTGGATCCCCTTCTCCTGAAGCATTTGCTAAAAAAGATGTACCCTACTTCTGCAAGCTTCATGTCACTTAGGATTAGCCCCACAGTTGACAGCTGCCACAAATTGTTTAAGTTATTCTCAGGGATCCTCACAGAATTTCTCCCTCTAACCCTCCCTTGAAACCATTCTGTGTATTATCCACTTTTTTTTTAATGACCTGAAAAATGGAGCAGGTTGGACAGCGGTAAACATGGATACTCATGGCAACAAGCCTTTGGGAAAATAAATTCAGCAACAGAATAGCCTATCTCCTGATACGGAATCTGGTATAGTCAAAGGTCTTGGAATTCTCTCTACTCTGATATCAACTGCAGTGATGGAGCTTATGTAAATCCTGCTGGAAAACATGTCTCCATTGTTGGGCCTAAACCCTGAATGATTTTGGTCCAATCAGATATATTATAAGATATTCTGTAGTCAGTGCAAAGACAGCAGTGAACCTTCAAGAAACAAGCAAGTAATGTTTCAGGAAGCAGTGTTTTGGGTCTGCCTTCTTGCTAACAAATATTTTTAAGTGGCATTCTAGAGATGAGAAAAAGAATGTAATACTCAAGATGTGGGTGACCATAAGAGCGCCTGACTCACAGGAAATGCTCAGTACATATTATTTGAATGAAAGCTCTGGGGGGGGGGGATCTTTGGAAGCCCAACAACAAAGAAAGAGCAGTGGCATTGGCCACTCCGGGATTAATCGTCCATGTATGCTTGAAGTACTGTCAGAGTGCAGATTTAGTACATTTTAGGCAATGGAGCTAAAAGGATTTAGAATTAGAGCTAGGTATTTCTAGGGAATCTCAGGAAAATAATCAGATGAGTCCTAAAACTCATAGATTACCATGAAACGATCTTCCTTTTTGATGCGAAAGATGCAAAGAATAGATTATGATCATTTTCCTTTGTCAAGACTGCCAAGCAAGATCACTGTGCCCTGTCCTGTAAGATTCCGGCAGACCTGCTCTCGGAGTGAACGATGAACACATCTCTGCTTACGGCCCCGTATTTAGACTCCTTCTCAGTGTAAGTCCCTGAATACTGATGAGGGACAGAGGTAACCCTCTGTTTCTCACACCAGTTGAGAGGACTGGCATTTACCTGCTGAGGCTGTAATTTGATTTCGCCAGGAGCTCTCAATCTCTGTCCCAGGGAAAGTAATGAAAAACAAAGGGTCAAAACACCCCTTGCCAGCCAGCTGGCCTGATCTGCCCGACCCAGCTTTGAAGTCTAGAATAGTTTGATATTTGCAGATGTCCACCTTCGCGACTAAAGGTAAAAGTGATCCTGGAAAAAAAATCTTACTATCATCTGACACTGCAATTGACAGGGAGGGAAGGAGATATAAATACCATTGACTTCATTCTCTTGGAGCTCTGAAGTTTCCTTTTCATTGTTATTAAGGGAATAAGGTCATAATCTATTCCAGAGGAAAAGCATTTCCTAGTTTGAAAGACACGGAACAACAGAGGACTAGGGTGTAAACAGGCAAAGTGGACCAGGGAATACGCTGAAGGTGAGAAGAATGAGCCGGGCAAAAATTGCAATGGCAAAAAACCAAGAGGTCTATTTAGGGGATTTTGAGTGAGCCAACTTGGCTGGTGAAGATGATTCCTGTAGAAATATAATGGGATATGAGGCATGATAAATGTAAGTTGAAACTAGGTTGGCAAGTCCCCTGAAAATTATACTACCAAGGTGCCTATAAACGTCAGGGAGCCACTGAAAGTTTTTGACTCAGGCAGCAACAAGATCAAAAGGAGTTTTAAAAGATTATTGTGGGGTCATACCAAGGTGAGCCTAGATGGAACTGATGAGAGAAAGGAGGCTCATGGGGCAGGCAAATCAACAGACGATCAGGCCAGGATTACAAATGGAGAAATAAAAAAGGGGATGGATATGAGAACTGGAGGTACTCAAAGACTGCAAGATTTGGTCTTGCCAAAAAAAAAAAAAACTGTGTTAGTGGGGAGAAGGCTGTGAGTGCCAAATTTCAAGACTGGTTAACTAGGAAAAAAAGGGGGATGTATTCAAACCGATCACAGAAGTATTATCAGCTGCCTGGGCCAGGAACTGGCTGATAAACAACTGAGGTCCTCAAACGTAAGACACTGTGGAACAGAAAGAGAGACTTACTCATCATTGTGCATCCTTCTCCCTGGATGGTCCAGGATCATTTCCTCATCTTAAGGTCCATACCCTTAACACCATCTACAACGTCCTTTTGTGTATAAGGAAACATTCGTAGGTTCTGAAGATAGGTATGGAGAAAACCTTAAGGTGCCATTCCGTTACTTTGTTTACCACAACCACCTAGATATCAAAGAAAGTTGTTTTCCTTTGGAAAAATAAAAGAAGTAGGAGGAGCAGGCTTTACAAACACAGCTGGTTCATTATAGTCATTTTGCTCATGCAGTCTCCCCAATCTAGAACCCATCTCTTTCAATCTTTTAAAATTCAGCTGTAGCCCAGTCTCCTTTAAAACCTTTTACAAGCAACTTGAGCTCATATTATTTCATCCTTTTCTATGAGCATGTTAAACTCATGAGCAATGGCACAGTTTTCCCCACATTGTTTAAATTAATTCATCCACTCAGCCATTCACTCAACAATGCTTACTGAGGTTTTGTTAAATGAAATCCTGAAGGTGTAACAGTTATCTATGTGAAAATACATCATTATTGACGTCAAGGAACTCATGTACTTTAGGATCTTATGTTTTGTCTCCTCAACTAAAATGAAATAAGACTTACATCTTTAGCAGAATGCTAAACCTAGACACAAACATTAAATACATGCATGACCAATTACTAAAGATAAAAAAGCCTTCAATACCAAAAATATATTAATCTTTGGTTAACAATTACAAACACTGAAGCATAAACTAGTGGCTTAAATGGCATCCAGAATGGAAGAATTAGCATTATTTACTATCCATCATTTCATTTTGAAAGTATCTTGTCAGATCCTGATTACATAAAATTAATGGAACCCTAATATTTCTTAACATTACAGCTGTTTATGCTCTGTAAATCAATACCTTTACTCCTATCGATAGAAAGTTTCCTGTCAAAATACTTCAAGAATGACTGACACTTGATCTATGGTGATGAAGTATAACCTGAAAGCTCTGAGGTAAAGCAACAGAGGAGTCACAGACTTCAATATTAAGGATAAGCATTTATTACAAGAGGCCAATATTTAATTAAAACTTGTAAGACCAAAATTTCATACTTTTTCTAACAATAGCTTATCTTCAAAGTAATCTGAGGTTCATCAAAATACAGTTGGAGACATCAAATTTGGTTCAATAGTGAGGTGTAAATTTGTTTCTGAAGAATTAAATAAAGTTGCATCTAGACAGGTGGCTTTAAACTGATTTGACCATGACCCTCAGCTAGAGACATATTTTATACTGTGACCAACTACGTATAAATGTATTAAAACTGAAACAAAGTTTACACAAAACATCTACTCTTTACTACAGGCCTATCTTCTATTCTAATCTAGTTCATTCAATTCTATTCTACTCTTTTAAAAATGCTAAATTTAACCTACAATCTATTTCATCAACCATTAAAAATCACCAATAAGTTGGAAAACTGTGATTCCAGAACATTCTACACAATTCATTTAAACACTGAGAAATTTTTTTTCTCTTTCTCAATTCAAAAATCTATAGAAAATAATTCATGAAAGTTATTTTACAGAACAGGATAAGACAATTTGTTAAATTATACTTAAATGCTTTATCTTTCATTTTATATAAAAAGAATTATAAAAGCCAATAAATCATAGACAGTGTGTTTACTTTTTATTTACAGAAATGCTCAGGAAACAGACTCGGACTTTGTTCCTTATTTATTATTTGGTGTCACCAGAAAAAGAAACTATAAACATTTTGATAATCACATTGAAAAATGGTCTGTTTTCAGTTTAGATCTGTAAATACTCTTAGCTCATAAGTAAACTAGAAATGTTACTTTGAGTCTCCAGTGTGATTCAGAACAAACATTCTTGTGCATATAAAAGCTGTAATAAAAACAGGGTCACTATATTTTCCCACTGGTGGAAGAACACAGTTGCCAGAATGAAATGTTAAATCAGAATACTAGGCTTGTACGCTGAAATTAATAACATCTACAAACAGAAAACCTAATCAAAAACTTCTGATCTGGAACCATGAATCCTAGAGTCACTGGTATCATGCAAATTTCTATCAACAGAGAAGAGCTGACTTTATTGCCATGTATACATGATAAGATTTTTAGTGATGAAAAAAACTATTTTGAAAAATAAAGCTTTGAGTTAAGTAAGTGATAAGACAAAATCTCCTGTCAAGGGTTTTATTATGTTAAGTCTATTGCCTGGCAATTAATTCATGAACACATATGAATTTTATTTTTAAACTTATAAAAACCTGAATTGATACAGTGAACTTAAAAAAGCAATTTATACATCTTAAATTCACTAAGATGGCTATATTCAGGCTATGTCATAAATAAAAGCAATAAATGTATGTTGAAAATGAAATTTTCAAACATCACATGTCTACAAAATGAATAAATTCTGCTACAATTAATGAAGACATGCCCAAACATTTTAGACTAATATTATAGAGCCATATTTTCTGATTTCAAAATAGTATATAGAGAAAATTGAACTTTTATTATATATTAATCAATAAGTGCTAAAAGAAAGCAAATGTAACTCAGGATTTTGCTGAGATAACTTACAAACAATCAGATATGTATTAAATAATTTGATTTTTAAATTATTTAAAAATTAATCCAATTCTAGCCAAATAAAATTCAGTAATCAATCAAAAACTAGGTAATACATTATAATAAATGAATATTTGGGAAACAGTTTACTATAGTTACAAAAAAAGTGGATGGGGTTGATCATATTCAAATATAATTAAGGCAGCACAAATAGTTAAATAATCAATTTATGCATGACAGAAATGTACAATCCCCAACTTACCATCTGCCGTATTTCAGAAAATGTTTATCTCACCTCAAAATGACAAAAATAACTAGACATAGCACAGGGAAATATATACAAGATCTTGTGGTAGCTCACAGCAAAAAAAAATGTGGCAATGTATATATGTATGTTTATGTATAACTGAAAAATTGTGCTTTACACTGGAATTTGACACAACATTGTAAAATGACTATAACTCAATAAAAAATGTTTAAAAAATAAAAAAATAGATTGCAAAAGCATAATTGTAACAACGGACTTTAACAGCAAACTGATTTACTCTAAGAAAATCAGGATTGTTAGGGCTTTTAATCAACAAAGAGAGAAGTATCATTCATATAGTTTTTAGTGGATTATTTCAGTGATCTTGACAAATGGGCAATGCAATTCCAGGGCTCACATCTGCCTTCTCTGCATGTCACTTTTCCCCCGTTGGCCAATGTAATAAGCTGCGTTCATCCATGGCCACTGAGAACCTGCCTTACCCCTTGTACACATACGGTTCCTACCATCAAGAGGTGCAGTCAATTTCTCCTCCCCTTCAACCTGAGCTGGCCCTGCTCTAACCAACACAACGTGGCTGATAATAAACGTGAATGACATTCCTGGACTTTGGAGCCAGGCCTTCCCAGAACTGGCAGCTTCTGCTTCTCTCTTAGAACCCTAGGACCACCATGCCCTGAGACATCCAGCTAGCCATCTGGACAGGCCACATGGAGGAGAACTAATCCGGGGCTCTGGCCGAAACCCCAGCCCAACCACCAGCTGAACGTAGCTTCAAGACTGATTACATCTAAGACCAGCAGAGGAACAGCCACTACACGAGGAAACAAGCGTTGCTGCTGTGTTAAGGCACTGAGTTTTAGTGTGGTTTGTCACGCAAGAGTAGGTAACTGAAATGATCACTTTACTTCCTCACGTGATCTGAACCTTCCTGCAGGAAATATCTAACTTTAAGTGCAATCTCTCATGTACAGCCACCAGAGCAGAAACACAGAACATAAAATAAAATGCATAATAGGTGTTGAATGCAATTCACAGTGACTCCTGTCTACTTCTAGCCTTTCCAGGGAACACAGTGAAGCCAGGTATCTCTGTCAAATCTGACCACCAGCCTGCAATCGCCCAGCTCCACCCATGGGTGTCCTGACATGGGATGCAGGGTGTGTGCTCACACAGTCAGACTCCTCCCACACACCCACACTTCTGAAACATGTCACTGGCATGTTACCACTGTTTCCTCTTGGCCACTGTTTCATATACATGCTGTTCTGTTGTTCTCGCTGTTCAGAACAATAAAAAAATACGATAATTAAAAGTATGAAAATGACAAGCGATGGTTTGATCATGTTTTAAAAAGTATATATAAAAGCATAAACAGGGCAAAAACATTTCTTAGTGAATATCTGAATGCATTTGTACCCCAAATGTCCAAATCAGACCATTTCAGCTAACATAAGAATGCTAACCTACCATGAGGGAGATGATATTCTGGTCTCAAATTTAATGCTGACGGAGTATCCCTGTTCAAGTTGCTTAACTTCTTTATGCCTCATTTTACTGAACAATTAGAATGATAATATCCATCCCTACATACATCACAGGAAATTTGCTCAAATAAATGAGATAATATATATGAAGGTACTTTTGAGGATGACCCAAGAGGATAGTTAATGACACATGAGAAAAATGTAAGGCAGAGAATACAGGCGTGGGAAGGGAATTTAGAAGTCAGGCAATGCAACGTCTCCTCTGCATGATCATTCACCTTGAGCTTAACCTACATTGTAAAGGCAGGTCATTTCATTTTTCAGACAGCTCTAATTGTTAGCAATGAACTTAAATAATCTGTGTCCTTGGCACTTCTGCCCCCTTGGCCCTATTTCCTTCCTCCAGAGCAAAGAAGAACGTTTCTACTCTACCCCCAGATCAATTCAATACAAACGTATACTGTCAGGAACTGAACTAAGAGTGGGGCTTCAGATACATGAATAACACGTTGCTAAGAGGAGGTCTGTGCTCTCATGCCCATGCCGGGCTAGTGAAGAGAAGGACCCACGTCAATAAATTAATGTGCTTCAACACAGTACGTGCTGAAACTATCAGGATAAGGCAGAGACAGAAAGAGATCACAAAAGAGAGAGTGTTCCATCCATCTGGGACCATCTGGCAGGTCCTCTAGGTGTTTCTAGAATTGAGTCTTGAAAGGTGAATAAATTTGTGGGAAAGCATAAACACTAACAGCCATTCATTTATTTGCAGGCAGCTAATAAGTTCTTAATATCACCTGTGTAAAAATTTCTTCTACAAGGTTTACATTAACCTCATGGTACCTAAATTACAGATCCACACATCACCCAGTCAAACTGTTACTGTGAGGAGACTAAAAAAAAAACCTCAGTTCTTTTTTTTTTTTTTACCCAAAGAAAAGAATTTAAATGGGAGACTGAAGGCGTGATATAAACAGAAAATTTTATTAATAGAGAAAAAGTTAGTATAGTACACCTTCAAGAATTGCAGGCAGGCCAAACCAAGAAAGGAAAATGGCACCGTTCCTTTGTTTCTCCTGTCTTATATCCTGGCTTAGGTGGGTCTTATGATTGATTGACAGCTCATGTCCCTTGAGCGCTCAGGCACGCCCATCTCTTTTGCACATGCTTTTATCCACAATCACACAGAGACACCTATGGGGGGGGGGGGCCCAACCACAATGCTAATTACATTATAATGAGCACTGGGTTACGTTCAGTCGGGTCCTTCTCTCCTACTCTCTGTTCAATTCTAACTGGCTTCTTTGTTGGCACTCATTTAGAGAAAGTAAAACTCTTTGAAGCCCCTTATCCTGAGCACAGGTGTGGTGCTATCCTCTGGATTGCTCCCTCCTCCTTCGTCTCCACGGTGCTCATTTCTAACTGCCTAACAAAACTGGCATCATTCTTTTCTGAATGTCTTACAGATCTGAAAAAGAATAAGGCAGAGAAGAAACAGAAGCAATAAACTAATAAACTCATTAATTTGTTCTAGACAAATAAGAGAAGGCCCTTTGATGACTGATATCACCCAGGACAGTGATTTGTCTGGGTGGGAGTGGGGAGGGAAAGGAGGAGAGTCACTTGTGTACAAAAGAACACTCCGTCCATCTTCAGACTAAGCCTTTGAAAAGACTCACTTTGCTGTCCTTTCTGCAGAGCTGTATTGAATATTTCAACCTAAACGTACAATGTCCTATGTATCTCTCTAAATTTTCATTTTGTTTTCAGACACTGATTCCAATCAAATGAAAATAACTGAATGTGACTTCATAATAAGTACTTGTGCCATATATTTCTATGGTATCTGACATCCTAGGAAGCCCACCTACTTTCTGTGTGCTAATCTAAATAATTGATGGGAAAAAAAAAGATAATAGAAGAGGGTCATAAGTAAATTCAATGGCCATGACCCCGCTACTCTACAGAGAATCTGTGTGTGGCTACCTCAGTTTCCATTCTTCAGGCACAAAATAAGCTGGTAATTCTCAAGTTGGTGTCCAAAGTCACAAGTTATCATCTAAGTTCCAATACTGGATGTCTAGCTATCTTCTAGAGTTTTCATGCAGATACCCCACAAGGACTCTAAACCCAATGTTCCAAAACTCCAAGTAATGTATGTCCACATATCCTCTAAACCTGCTTTTCCCATGTTACTATCCAATTTGCTTAAAGACAGCTTCATCCTTACAGTCTCATCTAGAAATAATGACTCATTTTTTTTATTCACAAAAAAGCCTGATATATAAATTAGTTTAAAATATCCACAAGCCCATATCCTTAACAAACATTTCACCTCATTTAAAATCCTTGCTGGGAAAAATCAAGCCAATGCAAATTCAGGAAACATACCTATCCCATTAGGAAAACTTATAGAATCAAATGGAGAAAAGATGCTCTGGGTATGATGTGAGTCTGTTGCCTACTGCCCTGGAGTCTTTCCTCCTTAGCCAACAATTGACCACAAACCAAGCATGATGTAATTTCTCACCTGGTATTAGAAGGCATATGTTAGTATCACCATGAAGATGTTGATGAAAATTTATAATACCAAAAGATTCGCCTCCTGTGAACTTTTAGCATTTTATGGCTACACTTGGCATTTTGCAGTCTCCATTAAATAATTAAGTGGGTCTTCATTTCTTCCAAGTGTCACTGCTCTAAGTATGACCCTTCAACTTCAGGCATAGCCATGGGTAATTGGAATTTAAGCAGGCAAAAACAATGAAATTCTGCGTAAATTTTCCACCATAATTCTAAGAATCAATAATCTGTGACCTAATGCCCATAAAGTAATTCAGGCTGCAAGTGGGGATCTACCAGCCACCTGAATGTTTTCCAATTACCTTTACTGGTCACCCTGTTCACAGTCTTTTTCCCAGCAAGATTTATTTTATCAAGAATAAAAAATGTTGTCAAAAAATAAAACTTTTTAAAATCTCTACTTCCCATAAGTTTATATTCAGAATCAAAAACAATTGAATAAAACTAACTTTGTTCAGATATTATCTCAGTTATGCCTCAAAAGAAACCTACAACAGTATTTGTTAGGCGCAGAGGAAAGCGGGTGAAGTTATGGCTCAGGGTACAGAAGCCTGGCTCATTTCCATGCTTACCTGCTGTCCGCCTCAATATATCACTTAACCTCATTGTACTTGAGTTTCCTAACTTAGAAAGCGGGGATGGCTGCTCTGGTACCTACGTCCTAGAGTTGTGTGAGAATGGAATGAGTAATCCGCATAAGGCCCTTGGAATGAGAAAAGTGAACTGAAATACAGAGAGGTTAAATCCCTCGTTGAAAGTTACATACTCAATAAGTAGCACTTCCCTGATTCTGATAACTTTCTGTAAGTTACCCAAGTCCAGTTCACTTTCTCCACCACAGCTGCATAAAGATCCTCTTTTTTTTTTTTTTTTTTGGTACAGATGTAGACACAATGGGGACATCAAATAGAGACCAGATCACTCTTAAGGTCCTGAGGACAGCCAGCACAAAATTCAGAACTGTTTTATGTCAGAGAAGGTCTTTTAATGTAAGTCCCTCCCACTTATTACACAGAAAACCTTTTACCAGCTGTTTGATTTAAAAAAAAAAAAAAACACCCTGATGAGTGAAAACTGTCCAAACACAGGTTTCTGCTGGCAAATAAAAAAAAAATCCTTTTCAGAAATTAGAAATGTTCTTTGTGGAAGAACATATGTTCAGGAAAAAAAGCTGGCATATGTTTTTGCACGTTCACTCCATTCTTGCCTAGAACACTTGAGGACTTTGTATTAAGGTTAAACACTAGACCAGAAATGTGGCACGTGAAACAGCTGACAGATGTTGGCAAACAAGCCAATGCATGTACACCTCCTCCACCTCGAAGATAATTACACCCTTCACCAGTAATCAGACGTCCCCTTTGCAGCTCTGGCCTTTGGGGGACCTGGATAATTGTGGCAAATTGTTCCCTTTGCTGTGACACTGGCTATTTCATGATAGTCAGTCCATGTCTTTCAAAATATTTTTAAATGAAACCTTACTAATAATGATAATAATTTTGTTAAGTGGTATCTTTACTTATGCTCCTGGTTACAAAAGGGAAAAAAAATCTTCTAATTTAGTCTACAGTGAAATTATATGCAATATCGCATTCATTCATCCATTTCCATAAAACTAGTTTTGAAAAATTTAAGTGAACTTTCTGAAAAAAAAATAAATCCACATGAGTGCACAGAAGCACACAAGGAGCCATTTCAGGTGAGTTCGGGTGTGCGGTTACAATTATATTTTTATTACTTCATTCTATACAAATATTTTATTGAGTCTTACTGTTAGGCAATATTCTATGGATAGCAATGTAAGTAAGGAAAAACTTCTCTATAAAAAAAAGGTAAACTCCTATGTCTGAATCGCAAAGCTCTCCACCCAAATGCCCTAACAGAACTTTGCAGAATGACCTGCACTAACCCCCCTCAATGACCTGGAGCATCAGCTAAACCCAGCTTCTTCAGAATTTTCAAATAGACCCTGAACTTACCCACTCCCATGTATTTTTTTTTTCTACAGGTTTTCATATACTCCTCCCAATGCTGTTTATCTAAATTCAACTTACCTTTTAACATGATCTCAAATCATTCTTCCATGATCCCCACCAACCAGAAATGGACTTTTTCCAGCACTTTAAAATCACTTTTATGTGACGTCTCAGGCTTTGCAGTCTAATATTCTAGGCTTGGCAATGCTTTCATACTACAAGGGAAATTCTATGAAGGCAAGGTCTGAGTCTAAAGTTTTATGTCCTATACATTCTGGTACATTACCTTACACAAAAGCTATTCATTAAGGACTTCTTGAATTAAGTTTTAAAAATAATTCAGACTTTCAGCTTAAGCAAGCATCATTTTGTGATACAAAGTTGACATACCTTTTTCATTTAATTTAACACACACACACACACACACACACACACACACACACTGTAGAATTCCCACAGTTCTGACATTCGAGAACTCAGGATACATTTCCAAAAGCAAAGGCAGCTGGAGCCCTCAGGAAGAATACTTAGGCTAGACTCAGTTAAAGGGGAATTCACCCATTCTTGCCCCCAAGGCATGTCCCCATGTCCAAGGTACAAGGATTTCACTGATCACAGGACCTGAAGATCCCACAGAATTTTCTAGATCAGCCAGCTGAGGGGACTGCATTAGTCAGGGTTCTCCAGAGAAACATACATATATAACTTTATTACAGGAATTGGCTCACACAATTACAGAGGACGAGAAATCCCACATCTGCCATTTGCAGATTGGAGATCCAAGAAAACTAGTGGTATAATTCAGTCCAAACCCAAAGGCCTGAGAACCAGTGGGGCCAATCATGTAAGTCCCAATTTGAGTCTGAAGGTCTAAGAACCAGGAAGCACTGATAATCAAAGACAGGAGGAGATGGAAGTCCAGCTCAAATAGAGGGGGTGAATTGGCCCTTCCTCCGCCTTTTTGTTCTATTTGGGTTCTCAGTGGGTTGAAGGATGTGCACCCACATTAGGGAGGGCCGCCTGCTTTGCTTAGTTCCCCAATTCAAATGCTAATCTGGAAACGCTCTCATAGACACACCCAGAAACCACTCCAGTTTACCCAGAACTATGAATGTCCGCAGGAAGCGTGCATGACTTGCGGGGCTAAAACCAGTATAATCCTTGGCAAATCAGGATACACTGACCACTCTCTTTACAGAAGAATGAACGAAAATATTTTCATCCATTGAGGGATATTAATTCCCCAAAACACAATGTGGATTGGGCAATGGTGTGCTGCATCTTGGAAAAGGGAGTTGGCAGTAGGAATGGATGGAACCATGAAAAACAGTGAGAAATGCTTTTCCATCTCAGTGATGTCAGAGGAAGACATACTGCTTTAAATTATCCAACAATAAACTCTGTTTCACCCTAGTCAGAAAGTGGGTGAGAGATTTCCTAATTCAAGGGACCCATAATAAGCACACAAATACAAGACCCCAAAAGTATGGCTAGGTCATTTACACATAAATAACTTTTCTAATTTAAGACCCAAAGGTACTGTAACAGCATCCAAGAGGGCTCAACAACAGGCAGTCAGAATCTATCTCACCCAGTCAGTTACTATGCAAATGCCAGGCATGGTAACACCTCTTTTCATTCAATAGTAAATAAAGTAACATGAGGCTACACACATACATTTTTAAGGACAGTGATACTGGTTGAGAGGTAAGAATATATCCAACGAGAGGCACAGAAGATTAGGAAAGAAGTTTTATTAAGTGTAAGTAAAATGGCAAAATTGCCATACTAGAATAATCATTAATGATGCCCGAATTCTGACAACCAGGAGCTCCCAGGTGTATTAAGAGGGATGGATCAGGTGTTATGCCCCGGGAAAGGCACAGCATTGGTAGCCTATCAGCAGAGTATTTGGTCCAGACTTGAGATGCAGCTGCTGTGTAGGGCCATTACTGACTAATCTTTACTTCTAATTGCTCCCACGAGCCCCTGAATCATTCCTCAAGCTGTAAGGCTGGAGCTGGCCAATTTCTTCATGAGTATCCTTCAGAGAGGTCTTGTGACAGCCTGATGTACCCAACCAAACTTATCTGGTTAGACATGTTTACTACCTAGCATATAAATTGATGATCCTATTTTTTTTTCTCTTAGGTACATAAAGGTATCCCTTAAGCACATTAATAGGGAAGGAATAAAGCCACAGGTACCTTATTAATGATTATTATTGTTACCATTGGTATGGTTGTGATTTATCAGTTCAGTACTACTAAGCATAAAATTGTTTATATTTTGCAACTTTTCATTTGACAAAGAGCTGTTATAAAATGTGTTCATTTGACATAACAATGCGTAGAGAGCTTGTTTCTATTTGGGTGTTTTTTTTTAAGAGTTATAAATTAACGCAAAGCCAGGATAGTCTGGGTCCCACTGTTGCATTTTATTTGCATAACTGAAACTCTGGCAGAATGTTTTCACTGTTATCCCTGCTTAAAAACCAGAACTGTGAGCAGATGGCGAGCTGGTTCACTTCACTTAGACATGTCTGGATTATTACACTTGAAGGGATACTTTATTCCAGGTTCTTGGAAAATAATAAGAGAAATTTTGAGGGGGGGGAATTTTAGAACAGAATTCAAAATAACTAAAATTAAACCACAGATTTGTTTAACAATTCACTAATAATCAATGCCTGCCTTCTATCATATTTTACAATCTTAGGTTTGGCCAAGTGTTTTACACAATTACATCATTAAATCATTGCACAAAGCTGCAGGAATCAACTTCGGACTTAAATCCTTGACCTGCTAAGGGACAATGCATCAGGTGTTCTAACCTTGAGGAAAATACAGCAAGATGCTGGGAGTATCAGCATTAGTTACATGCACCTAATGAGCAAGCAACCGAAAGGGTTTAAGGCATCACATAAGAAGGCCCAAGAAAACACTGAGAAATACCCATCGCATCAGCAGCCTTCTGGTCTGGTGAAGCCCTGGGACACCTGCTCCTCTAATGGGGATGAGGGGGGAATGACTCCTGCTTAGCACAACCACTGCCCCCCAGTTAGGTTCTTGTAAACCTCCTTAAGTTCCAGAAGCTTGTATATTTTGCCTGTGGTGGCCTTCCACAAATTGCCATCACCATTCTGACAATCTCACAAACCCTATAAAACAGATACTTCTCTGATGCTTATTTTATAGATGAGGGCTCTGAAGGCCAGATTACCCAGGTTCATCCAGCTACTAAGTGGTAGAGCTAAGAAGTGAACACAGCCAGTCTCACTCCAAAGCCTGTACCGTCAACCTTTATGCTTTCCGAGGGCCATGGATAACTGATGACAATTAGAAAATAATATTGGTGGATGATCAGTCTTTTTTCTTGAAGAACTGGTAAATTCTTCTTCTCAGTGATGTTGAAAAGCATCCACCCAAGTCTCTCCTCCTCCAATGCCAGCTCTTTAGTCCATGCTACCAACACATCCTGCTTGGAGTTGGCCATAATCTCCTGGAGGCCCATCCTCATGACACCCGTTTGGTGGTCTCCATGCAGAAGCCAAGTTCAGCTTTTGGATTCTGCCCAGTTCTCCAGCCTCATCTCAGACCACCTCCCCAGGCCAGCTTTGCTCCAGCCACATCGGCGGCCTTCTGTCAGCTTCTGAATGTGCATCGTGTCTTCCATGACAGTCCTTCTTTCTTTACCTGCCAATCTCTCATTTGGCTTTAGATCTCTGCTTAAATATCACTTTCTCGGAGAAACTTTTCCATTCTCCCAGTCTAATTTAGTTCTCCCTGGAAATCTCTTTCACTGCACCCTGTCTAATTCTTTCAGAGTATTTAATGATTCACCATCATGCATTTGTTTTGTTTCTCTTGCTACCTTGTAAGTTTCTTGATGGTAAAGACTATACATTTTATTCACTACCATAATCTCTGGTCTGGGCATAGTCCCTGGCTCAAAGTAGATGTTTATATGGTGAAAGGAAAAAAATGTAAGGAAGGCAGGGATGGGAAAAGAGATGGAGTGGAGGGAAGAGTAAGGGGGGGAGTAGGATGGGGAAGGCAGGGGCTCATTTCTGAGTCAGCTCCAACCGTCATCACTGGTACCATTGGCCACCTCTCTGGGGTACACACTGGCTCTTGCCAGTCAGGTTCAGGGCACGTGGCCTTCTTCAGTCTTTCACTCTCAAACTTACATTGAACAAGTACTTGTCACTCTTACAGAGAGCACTTCTCTCGGGGCCACTGTCACTGCTCATTGTCCTATCTGACTTCTAAACACCAACACCTGATAGGATACTATTCAAGTCTTGATTCCTCCAAGTACCCTTGTCTGGGAAGCTGTCTGCACTGGCTTTCAAAGCTGCACTCTTTCTTTGTCAATTAAGATTCCTCCCAGTCTGTGCTTAAATTATTAAAAAGTTCTTCTATGTTCTTCTATGTAGTTGAGGGTAAATCTGCTTCCCAATAACCTTTATTCATTGATCTTGATTCTACACGCTGGAGCAGTGAGCAGTGGAATCCTCCTCCCCACCACCCCACCGCCTGCCTTCACACTATTTAAACATGGCATCACGCACACCCCTGAGGCTCCCCTTCTCCAGGCTAAACATTTCCTTTAATTTTAATAAATATTCTTATGAAAATATGCCATCCAAAAACTACTGAGGCATCTGAGATGTGATAAGTCATATGCGTATGTTCCCATAGCTAATGACAATAATAACAATAAAACAACAATAGATTTCCTCAAAATCTAATTTGCTGCCTTAGAGCATTTTCTATTTGAAGCCTTCTCTGAATCAAAACCCCCAAGTAGAATTTGCCAGATTGCTTTGAGGCTAGCAACATCAGAAGTCCAAATTCCTGTATACTTACTACACTTTGGTAAAATTACTTGTTTATAACTCAGCTTATTCTAACAGAGTGCCAGAAGCTGCTAATTATTTTTCAATGTCCATTCCCCTCTTCCTTTCATTGAGAGAAACTTCTCAGTGGGCCTTTTGAGTTTCTGCCCATCTTACTAGCAGAGATATTGACTGTCCTTTGTTCCAGGTTCTCCTTCCAAGAACGTCTGTATAGCAAACAACGTTACGAGATAGAGCCGGAGTCTCCCTCTGGAGCAACGGGAGACTCACCGCTGACGAGTATGACAATAAAAACCACGCTGTCTTCCAGCTCAAAGCTCAGGCAAGTTTGCTTGCAACCTCTTGAAAAGATGGACATTTCCTAAGGGTCCTCAGCTGTGATGCATGCCCACCACATGCACAGCACATACCTGGGTCCCTCCATACCCCCTACTCATGGGTCTTAAAGACAAGCATTAACAACATGAACTTGAAAATCATGCTGCCTGTTGTGCCCTGAGTAATAGCCTTCCACCTCTAACTTGAGAGTGTTCTATTTTCTGCCAGCATTTGTGATAACCTACATGATCAGACCCATCTCAGACACTTCACAGCTCTTCACTGATTCCAAGTAACAGCCAGCATCCACCTTCAGATGTGAGTGTAGACTTCTGAGGATTTCCAGCTCCCAGCCTCTGTTTCTGCCAGCTGATCCCCAGATCCTGGGATGCAGAGACTAGCCATGGCCGCTGGGCTGTCTGAATTCATGACCCACAAATGGGAAGGATCATGAATGACCATTTGTGTTTTAAGTGGTGGTGAGGGAACTGGGTTAGCAGCAAAGACAACTAAGACCCAGAGGTGAGGTGCTGCCCTATCAAACACCTACAAATGTGTCCGCAGACTTCAGACTGAATGGTGGGTGCAAGGTGGGAGAGTTTTTAAAAAAAGCTGTTATGGAAGCCTGGTGGTTTTCAGGATAAGTTAAAGGAAAATAAAAAGGTAATGCTGAAAACTGAAAGAAAGAAGCCCTTTGTCCTGTGGGACAACTCTGGCTACTCCTGTTGCCCACAAAATCTGCCTGTGTATGTGGATGAACTAAAAAAGGAAAACAATGCCATGGTGTGTAACTTTATATATACAGTTTGCTTGGTGGATAAAATTATTTGAAGCATAGAATATAAAGGAAATATTAAACAGTTGTCCTGAATGTTAAAAATTTTGTGTGTGGGAGGAATAAATTAAGAGTCTGGATTAACAGATACACACTACTGTATATGAAACAGATAAGCAACAAGGACCTACTGTACAGCACAGGAAATTATTTTCAGTATCTTGTAATAACCTATCATGGAAAAGGGTCTGAAAAAGAATATATATATATATATGTGTGTGTGTGTATATATATACATAAAATTAAATCATTTTGCTGAATACCTGAAACTAACACAACATTGTAACTCAACTACACTGCAAAAAAAATTTTCTTTTTAATTTAGAATCCTGTGTTCTCGTGTTTGTTTATTCTTCCCGAGAACCAATGGGCAAAGTATAAGCTTTTGAGTCAAACCTCATTTAACCTTAATTGACTCTTGACACCCTCATATGTTAAATGGGATAACTTCAAAGGCTTCTTGGGAAGAAGTTTATTAAAAAAAATAGCAACAATAAAATAATTGCTTCTATTTCGTTGTAGCAGATTGACCATGCATGGTCATCTCCTGTCCCTCCTCTCCTAGATCACTAAGATGGTAATAAAGAACAAAGTTGTACTAAACTACATGGGCAAAAGGAAAAAAAAGAAAAAAAAGAACAGGAAAGAGAGGCACACTTGTTCAAGTTGATAGAAAACTCTTAGAAGAAGGAAAACTTAGCTAGCAGAGCAGAGGCAGTCTGGCTTTGAAGAGAACTAGCCCAGAGAGGGGCACCGATTCACGTCCTTCCAGGACGCAAACTCAGAATGCAGGACTCCCACCTATGTAGCCAGGTTGTGAGCCCTCAGGCCACTATACCATGTCTACACAATCCTGCAAAGGAGGGAGCTCCTGAGAAACAAAACCTGAGAGACCCTGGAGGGGAGGAATTCAGCACAACAAAGGGAAGGACAAGGCAAACTAAGCCTCGAAGCAAAACATGTATTGGAGGAGGGGGACGATAACTAAGTGAGTCTATATACTTAACTAGGGGACCCTTAGCTCTATTCCTGCCTGAGCTTCCAAAACTTGGGTAGAGAGGTACATACCTCCCAGATAGAAAACTAGAGTATTTCACTCTGAAAAATCTGATGAGCTTCACAGACAAATTCCGTGGATACTGATACTTGAAGACCACCTGGATGCAGAGTTCAGTCCACATCACTGGTCATCCTCCAGGAAATGCAGCAGCTGTCCCGCCTGCCACCGTTCTCTCTTCTTGTCCCACCCCACCCCAAGCACGAAGACCTTTTAGTGCTTTTCTCTTAAATAGCAACATAACACCAAGGATCATGAGATATTTGAAGAAGCTCCTAACACAAAAAAAGAGACAACGGGAAAAAACAAAAAAATAAAATCAGGAGGAAACAGAGACCATGAAAGGAAACAAAAAGTTACAACGAAATAAGAGCAATCATACTGACAGTGCATCTTAACTTATTAAAAGTTGTGAGGAAACTTGAGGAGGGGAGGTATCTGTATGTGTGCCCATGTGCACGTGTGTGATTGCATGTGTATATGCATGTTTGTTTAAGAAAACAAAGTATTCGACCACTATAGTAGAAAATCAATAGATCATGTCTTAATACATATACTCTGTGTGTGCAGCCTACCTGTATTATTTTAATATGTGCAGGTATATATAAAGAGAAATACTTAATAGAACGTAAAGAGCTTTTCCCTTTTAATATAGGTGATAAGACAGGACCAGCCACCATTTCCCTGCTAGCTGACCCCCTGCTAGGAACAAGCAGAGTCTTACCAGCAAGTAACAACTTCCACCTTCTGCAAAACCCACCAATCAGCATCGACCCTTCAGCTCATCCGCATAACAACTTCCGCCTCCCTAGACCTGAGTGAAAACCACTGGCAGGGAGGTTCACCCCTGCCCCTCTCTCAGACACGCCCCTTTCACGTTCAGCATCCCTCATTGGCCACTTTCAGCACCTATCATTTGCATAAGAGCCCACCAATCAGCTCCTACCCATAGGGATAAATAGCTAAGCCTGTACGCAGAAAAGAGGGCTCAAGTCTAAATGGAGATCCGTCTGCAGGTTTGCAAGAACAGACCTGACTGCCGTTGAGCTCTTTCTCCTTACTTTTCTCTCGGACTGTAACAATAGGGAGGTAGAGGGCAAGGCAGCTGTTGGTTTCCCTTTTTAAAAGCCTATTACTATTTTTAAGCCTACATGCACCTTTTGCTTGAATTTAAAAATAAATATTTTTAAAACACACAGTGCCGTTCCCAGGATATAGTGATTCTCAAATTTGAGCCTCTGTAGTTCACCTTTTCTGTTTTTTTGTGAAGAAAAAAATGTCTGTAGCTTAGCCGCAAAGAGTTTAAAAGTTACTGACAAAGCACACCAGCCTTGCCGTGAGAACATCATCATTCAGGGTGGTGAAGCAGAGTCTGAAGCTCTCCCTCCTCTCTCAGAAACTCAACAGCATTCGGTCTATTTCATTCATGTTGCAATGAGTCATGTCATTTGTGACATTTCCTTCATCATCTTGAACAATTAAACTTCCCTACGAGCACGCATGTTCTCTGAAAGTGTTTATTTCTTTGTATCAGTGTTGCACTTAGTAGGCACTCGATAAATATCTGTCGATTGGAATTGATTATAGGAAAGAAGCCACGACTTTCAATATTCTAGAACTCAGGAAGTCAGGGGGTCAAAATCAGCAATACCTCAATTGACACTAATTAGAATTTTGTGAGACAGTCTAACAGCGGAACAGGGCTGAAGGGAATCCTAGATAGAACAATTTTCTGGAAAAATTCAAACTTCACGTTATTTTTTAAATAAAGATAACTAATCAAAAATATAATTGTTACAGTATACTTTTATAAATTAGCAAAATTCACAGGCTAGGTGAAATGTTTTTGTCATTCATTTTTTTCAATTCTGGTTTAGAAAATACATCATTTTAAATCAGTCTGCCTGCAACAGTACTAACACTGGTAAATAATTTTAGGAAACTTGGTCATTTCTGCTAGCAATTCTTCAACAATGAATTAAAATATTGGCTTTATATTTTTCGTTTATCACTTTTTCACTATAAAATCCATTTGGAGGAATGAGTACCAAATATAACGCAGGATTTTAGCACATACACCAGAGCCAGACTGCCTTCATGTGAATTTTGGCAGCTACTGGCTGGCTGAGCAATCTTGCATAAGTTATTAACCTCACTGTCCTCCCTTTCCTCATCTATAAAGTGGGCATAATAATTACTAAGTGATACTGTCATGAGGACTCCATGAGCTGACACGTGTCAAGGCTTTGAGTAGTGCCAGGCACATCATAAACACAATGTAGCTATTTTTAAAAATTATCTGAATAAAGTTGACTCCAGGTAAGCATATTCTAATTATTTTGGGTTTTTTTTTTTTTTACTGAAGTATAGTCAGTTTACAATATTGTGTCAATTTCTGGTGCACAGCAAGCACATTCTAATTTGATTGTGATGTACTTACTCTTCTGAAGGAATTAGAAAATGGTTCAATGCATGAAGGGGATCAATTATAGTCATCAAACTATCAGCATATGTTTTATTTGAGTTGCTCATGAATGAATTATCAGCTATATAGATGTTCACTTGGTGAGAATTTGTTCTGTCCCCTATCATGAAAACACCTTAATTTTTAAAAAGACATTTCCTATTAACTCTGGAATTATCAAACCAAAAACGGGGGTGGGGAGGACCAGCAATGTGTTTGGGTAGCTTCGTGTCATTTTGATATGTCAATGCTCAGTACTTAGTAAGATATATTCTAAGTATGCTTGGGGACATAGAGCATTCTGGAAGGAATAATCATTTAATAAGTCAGAACACCAAAGTATGGTAACACTAAAAGTAGAAACACCGAAACTATAAACATCAAAGTTACTTTGTGATGTTCTAATTATATCTGCTAGCTTCAGAAAAGAGAAAAGTAGTTCAATTAATCAGTTTTTAGAGGGCAGAGGCAGGATGGGGAAAGGCAGTAGGAAGGGAGGAGGGAAGAAAAAGGATCACTTTTCAACCTGAGTCCTGATACATGAAGTAACAGGGCAGACTCTGAAGTCTTATACTGTAGGAGAGGGATGACAGATAATACTTCATTTCCCCTAAACCAGTCTGCCTAACTGACTTTCTCACCTGGATTCAAATATTCTGAATATTTTTATATAAAATGTCTTAAACTGAAAATGAAGTTGCATTAGAGTAAACTGAAAGTAAAATTTATGTTTTAATTCAATGAAAAGAAATGTTAAAGAAGAATGCAAACATCAAATGAAAATTTCCTAAAGCATTCAAAATAGACAAATGGAAAAGGCCACTCAGAACAAAACAAAACATTTCTAATATTTCTAAAATGTTTCCAATTCAGTAAATACTTTAACAAAATTAGGTCAAATATCTTCCTAGAAAATTGATTTTAAGATGTAAATTTTATAAACCATTAACAGAATGAAAAGTCAACCTACAGAATGGGAGAAAATATTTGCAAATCCTGTATCTGGTAAGAAGTTAATATCCAAAATATATAAAGAACTTATCCAACTCAACTACAAAAAAAATTAAAAACAGGAAGAAAAAAATTAAATAGATGTTTTTACAAAAATGACTTAAATAGCCAACAAGTACATATAAAGGTGCTCTACCTCACTACTCACCAGGGAAATGCATATGAAAACCACAAGGAGATATCACCTCACACCTGTCAGAATGGCTATCATCAAAAAGACAGGAGAGAAGTGTTGGCAATGATGTGGACAAAAGGGAACCCTTGTGCACTGCTGGTGAGGATGTAAATTGGTGCCGCCATTATGGAAAACTGCATGGAGGTTCCTGAAAAAAATAAAAATAGAACTACTATATGATCCAGGAATCCCATTTCTGGGTACATACCCAAGGAAATAAAAACAGGATCTCAAAGAGATAACTGCACTCCCATGTTCCCTGCAGCATTTTTCCCCATAGCCAAGATGGTGAATGGATAAATGAGATGGGTATATACATACAATGGAATATTATCTAGCCTAAGAAAGTGGAACATTCTGCTATATATGACAACATGAATCACCCTCGAGGGCATGATGCAAATGAAATAAGTCAGACAAAGACAAATACTGTATGATCTCACTTATATGTAGAATCTAAGAGCCAAACTCACAGCAAAAGAGACTAGAATGGCAGTTACCAGGAAGTGTGGGTGGTGGGGGGTGGAGTATAAGGAGAGATACATCAGTCAAAGGATACAAACTTCCAGTTATAAGATGAACAAGATCTTATATAACTAGCAGAATGATTATAGTCAATAATTCTGTATTCCATACTTGAAAGTTGCTTAGAGACTAGATCTTAAATGTTCTCACCACAAAAAAAAAGTTAATCGTGATGTGACAGGGGTGTTAGCTAATGCTATGGTTGTAATCATTTTGCAATATATAAGCATATCAAAGCAACATAACTTATGCAGTGTTATATTTCATTTATATCTCAGTAAAGCTGGAGAAACAGATTAAAAGACATCTTACAAATCAATAATAAAAGGGGACAAATGCTTTAATGGGGATAAATGGGTAGAGGCACGAAAAGAACATTTACAAACTGAAACAAAGGATGTTGCAAATTTTTTAGAAGTGGACAGACAGAAAGGAAAGGACATTCCAATGAAGGCAAAGTATTCAAAAGTGGTAGCTTTTCCAGAAAAGAAAACTGAAGCTTAAGGAGCTTAAAAAACCTGCCCAAAGTCATCCATCTGGATCAGTAATGAAAGAGATATTTATATCTGTTAAAGATGTCAAACCAATCTCCCTGTCTTATCATTACAGATCAAATGTTTAATCTCCACGCCCTATTGTATCTCGGTCATCAGGTATAAAAGCCTAGGAATCCAGGTGAAGAAACCCTGCAGGATAATAGATTTCTGTTGGCAATATGAGACAGAAACATGTCATTTTATCACACAGAATAGGAGAAAAGGATAAAATTTATATCTGATAGTGCTCCTAGAAGCAAGAATCCATTTTTTTCAGATGAATCAGAAGACAAATGGACAAATGGTCCAACCTGCCAAAGCTAAGAAATGGCCAAACAAAAAGGACTAATTAGCAATGACTAGACTCTTAAGTGCATATGAGCAATTTAACCGTGGAATTTTTCCAAAAATCCCTAATGCACTGAAAATTAGGCGAGTTATCTAGCTTTCCTTTATGATATTTCTGTCTGTAATTTCTTTCAGAGAGAGGTATAAAAAATAAATAGGCAAAGAGCTGCCAAAAAAAGGAAAGAAAGGCAAGGTAATCAAAATTGCAGCAGGATATTCTAGACAAAGAGGACTGGAAAGCCAACTGTACATCAGTGGCACGACGCTGCCCAACTAAAAGTTTCACAGTCAACATCTAAAGCCCAAAAAGAAAGGAAGCCACTTTGAGAAAGTGATGGGAAGTGACTTAAAGAGTTTGAGCCGTATAATGACATTTCCAACATTATTTTAGCAGGGGTGTCAGAACAGATTAAAGACAGAGAGAAAGAAACGACAGTCAGTTAGTTTCTGGGCGAGCCCAGAAAATGATGATGTCTGCCCAAGTGGAGTAAAAAGAATGCCTGGGAGGACGAATGGGACTTGGTAAGCAGTGAGGGTGACAATGACAAAGGGAAACAGCATGGAAACTTTTAGTTTGAGATGGGGCGACTTGGAAGCAGTGGCAGTCCTTCTTTTCTGCCTCAAAATCTCAAAACTCAAATATTAATTCTAACTCTGCTCAGTTCCTCAACTAAAGGAGACAAAAGCTGGAGTAACTTCGGTGCTTTCAGCCACTTAGCTGCCACGTCTGGAATTATTCTGTGATAGTGTCGTAGATGCACCCAAACCCAAGACCTGCCACCGTAATACACGTGCCTCTGACAAATCCATCAGGTGTTTTTTTCCTATAAAGTGGAAGCCTTTATTTTTCTCTGTTAAAATGTCCTAAATTAAAATCCAAATATGGAAAATAAATAAATTACCCATAACCCAACTGCCAAAAGATACCTACAGTATGTCAGGGGATTTTCCATGTCCACAAACACTGATCTACTTTACCACTTTCAGTGATATCCAGACTGATCACACAGAAAAAAAAAAAAAGTGACCTTTTTCAATCCCATAAAATCATCAGCAGTATCACAACTGTGGGATATATTATAAACTCCTTCTAATTGGATGGAAGGTAATTGTGATATACATGCCTTTCCCTCTAGCCTTCTTTCTTGCTTTTAGTCACTCTGAAAATTGTACTTGTCCCCATGCTGGGTCATGGTCCCTTATCTTTTTCCAAATTGGGATGACCTTTCCCTCTCTTATCCATCCAACACTTCCTTATATTCCAGTCTTAGCTCAAGCAACACTTCTTACACAAAGCCTTTTCTTGAAATTCCCAGGAAGAAATAATATGCCTTATTTGATGTACTCACTACGTTCTTATGTCTTTATGCTCTTCTCCCACCGCATCTGTAAGATTCCTGTTTGTTTACAGATCCTCTCTTCCTGGAGAAGCCGGGAAGGACCAAAGCTATTCTTTTGTTATCTTGGCATCCCTAGCATCTCAAAGAGTGCTAGTTAAATGAAGGCTCACTAAATATGCGTGGACTGAATAACTGCAGGTTAACATGGAAGTCAAAAGCATGGCTTTGGAATCAGAGAGGCTTCGGCTCAAGAACAGTCTCTGCTATTTAATGGTTGTGTGACTCTGAGTCATTTCCTTATTATTCATGAGATTCTGTTTCTTCATCGGTAAAATGCAGATAATGATAAAAAAAACTTGCAAGAATTATTAGAATTAAATGAGATAACGTAAGTAAAGGATTTAGTACAATGTTTGGCATAAAATATGGGATCAATAATGGTACCTATTAAAGTAAATAGTAGTATGTAGTATTAAATTGTATCCATGATAATAACCATACTGGTATGAAAATTGAAAAAACAAGTTCCATTTCTTTACGATTTATAAGAAATCTTTTTAAGGAGAATAATTAAGAATAACTTATTATATGACTAATTTACATTTAAAATTATGTAAGTAAATAATTTTTAAATATTACAATTTGCTTTTGTTCACATTATTCATAGGGTCATTTATGAAACTCACTAATATAATTAAATTTAAAGAAATGCAAGTTGTTTATGCATGTGATTTTATTTTCCTCATCAAATTAAATAATTGGATTTGTGTCATCTTCACAAACTGTTCTGTAATATTTAATAATGTTATGGGGGTGATACTACCTTTCCATGTATAAATTATCTCATAAATTTTATAAAATATTTAATTATCTTGCTGAACATGTAAATTTATTCAATTAAATCCACTATCAGAAAAAAATTATGAATTATTAAATATCTTAAAATTAGAAATTTGAAGCAACTTCTCTATCATTAAGTAGTTTGTTGGCACTAGTAAGAGATTAACAATGAACCCTGTATCTGTGGGCTCTCTTATGTTAAATTTTATTTAGTCAAGTATAAATTATTTATTTGATCTGTCATTTATGCCCTGTCTACATCTCAAATTAATTAAGGGTAGCATACAAAAAAGGGATATGTAAATTATTTTAGTAATTGTCCATTTCATTTCTATCACCCTCAAGTTCTCCTATTTTAATTCTGCAAACAGTTATATTACCCTGTGCTGAATAATCAGAATTTTCTTGCCATGGGGAGAAAGTCACTGCAAGTCAGGGAGCACGAGATCTAGTCCAGGGTCCGCCACCACCACAGAACCTGACCTCGGGTGTCACATAATATATCTTCAACTATAAAATGAGAAAGTTGGACAGGAAATACCTCAGGGCTTTTTCTAACTATGATTTCTCTTCCTTCTTAAAGATCCACTTTCTTTTCCAACCATGAAGTTCCTATTTATTCTCCAGTTACTCAGATGTTAACCCAGAGTCATCTCAACATGAAGTGAGAGGCAGAAGCAGCTACATGAATGATTATGATAGGAATGAAAAAAGGTGTTTGGGTTCTTGAAGTTAGTGAGTTTCAATAAGACCCCAGATGAGATGTTAATATTATGAAATAAATGGCTCCAAATTCTCCCCTAGTTGAAGCAATCCAAGGGGACCTAGTGTCTGCCATCTGACGTGCTCTGAGGACTCGCCTGTCCTCTACTGCGCATTCCACATGTGCAGATCGCTCATTCTTCAAGACTCAGTTCAAACCCCACTGCCTCTATAAGATCACCCTTGTTTCCTTTATGAAGACCCAGAGCAATTTATATACACTTGTGCTGTGACTGAACACACAGTATTTTCTCTTCAAGGACAGAGAAGTACACTTCAGATTACTTTGTCTACCAAAGAAACTGGAAGTATGCCTTGTTTTATTAATTTTGTCCAAAAAATGACTGAATGATTTACTGACTGAATATATATATGCATGCTAGCAAATTGAATGAATGAATGAATGAATGAATAGCATGAAATGTAACTGAACAAAGATCTGGGACCTGAGTCTTAAGGGCCATTTGAAGGACAGACTGGTGGAGGTTGAAATCCACAGTATGGGAATGGCACGTAAGTTCGCGCAAGTGCGCGCGCGTGTGTGTATCTACGAAACAAGGCTTTGATGAGTCATTCACATTTAATACGGCAAACAATGGGCCCTCCCCCATCACCACAAGGCAAATACAGGTGCTTCCTCTGTTTTACAGCTTTGGAGATTCTTTTCTAAATACTGATGTTCTTACCATTTCCAGCTGCACACAAAGTTGCAGGAGTCTGTCATTCATACTGTGTGTCCAGTGGTCATCTCATTCTCAAGAGTCAGTGCTAACCCAGCCATCTACGGTCAAGTGCACTTAGATTAGCCGTGCTGTCAGAATCCTTCCATGCCGGTAGTTTTGCGTGTGCTCTCTCACACGCCTGACAACTTCCTCTATGCTCAGGATGGAGTGTAAGTTCTTCAACTGGTCTTACTCTTGCCACTCCAATTCATGGCCCTCCTCCGCCTTCACTTCCCCATAGTATTCTGCTTTCTCAGATTGGAACACTAGTAACTCCCACAATCAGATTTTAGGGGCTACCTTAGATTCATTCTTCATATCTCAGATTGAGTAACACTTGCAGGACAAAGAAATTGCCACTGAATACTCAAAAATGAGGGAGCATCTCTTTGATTCACTCCCTGACAGCTTTATATTGCCAGCCAAAGCATTTATCCCAATGCGTAATGTCATCTGTTGACCGGTCTGTATTCTCTGCTTGAATGCCTGCTCCCTCTGGGCCAGGAGGGTGCCTTTTAACTTGCAGTGGCAGGCACGAAATAGTTCCTTGATTAACATTTGCTAAACAGACACACAGCTGTCACACCAGATCGTAATAATAATTTAAAAAGTCAAAGAAGAAAATGTATTTTCTAAATCACTCTTACAGTAATGAAACTAATTCCTAAGACTTGATGCATGGGGCCTAATGACCCATAACTACTGTAACCATAATTAATTCTCATCAATTTTACATCATTCCTTAACACTAACAGGGGAGTCAGGAGGAACAGCTGATCGGGGGAAATATCAGCGCAGAATGTGAATTTAAAGCAACAAGAAGACATTCGGATGAAAATACCAAAGAACAAACATTTTAAAATAAAATTATAAACTGTAATTTTGGAGGAGAAGATGACATAGCTTTGATTTGGCAAGTACTGATGGAATTATCATTTTCTGGTTATACCTACAAATAATCTCTCGAATTCTCTCTCAGTGCAACTTTGCATGAGACTGAGCTGGCAGGAATCGCAGACAAAGATTTTAGAATAATTGTACCTAGAACAGAAGCTTTCCCATTTTTTAAAAATCACAGTCCTTTTAAGAAATAGACTTTTCTTGAGCCCCAATAAAGACAGACAACATAAATATGTACAAACTGACTCAACATTCATGAAACACTACCCAACCTACTACATGCAAGGTAATCTATTTTCCAAAAAATCCCTGGAAACGTGCCTAGATTGTCATACTTTCTTAACAAACCTCTGAACAATAATTTCTCCCAAACGTAAAACTTTAACTTAGAGCAATTTTATGTTTCTTTTATATATTCTTCGTATTTTGACAGACAGATTGGGTAACAATTGCTTTATATTTAGGGAATGATAAAAATAGATTGAAGTAATAAGGATAAATAAAGGTGTGGATGATAAGTCTGGGTACTCGACAAATATCTAAAGAAAATATTAAGCTTTAATTTGTATAAGCATATGAAATTTGTGAAGATATATGAGATATTACTTGAAGAAATGCAACACTTATTTGATCTCATTAAACAGCTAGTCATCTTAACCCCTCTATACATTGGTATCAAAATTATATTTTTGATACAGTGCTGCCTATTCTGATCAGCCCCTCTATGCCTGCTTTAAACTCACTAAAAAACCTACTTTTCATTATTTCTCATTCTTTCAAAAGCATACTGGGTCTGCACCTGTGGCAGACCCACTGCTGCGTGATAAAGGTACAATGGAGAAAAAGAGTCGTGGTTTCTGTCCTTAGGAAACAGTCCTTCTAGAGAAGCAACCTGACGGCAGCCAGGTAAACAGCGCACACAGTCTAGATCGTGCTACAAAGGACACGTACTGGGTGCTGTGAGAGAGACGAATGGGAGTGGGGGAAGCCATCACAAGGCTGAGACCGAATAAGCCCTCTTTGCGTTGGTACCATAAAATCTGAGACATCAAAAGTGAGAAAACACCAGTCAGGCAGAAAACTAAGGGCAGGATGCCCTGCAGAGAAATGGCCAAGAGTCTGGGAAGAAATCATGCTTCCTTGAGGAACTGAGCAAGATTCTGTGCCTGAAACACAACCAGCAAGAAGGAACAAGGCAAGGTTGCGGAGATAAGCAGGAACCAAATCAGGCAGGGCCTTGTAAGTCACTGCAAGGAATCTGGATTTTGTTCTAAGAGTAATGAAAAGTTGCTGAGGGCTCAGCCAACTTGTGACATGATCTGATTTGCGTTTCTGAAAGATCACCTCTAACTGTTATGCAGAGAATGGATGAGGAGGTGTAAATGTGAAAGTCCAGTTAAGAGATTATTTCAGTAAATCTGGGCCAGAAATGACGTAACTTGGCCTAGGATGGTGGCCATGGAGATAGGAAAAAAAGTTTAAGATCCATTTTGTCAGAGAACCTGGAAGACTGGCTCAGCATTAGAAAAGAGGGGAAAGGCAAAGAGAAGAATTAAGGTTAACATGGCACTATCTACCTCGAGCAACTGGGTGGATGGCAACGCTATCAATCAAGAGAGGAACGTTTAGAGGAAGGCAGATTCTTCCATAATATGTGCGGGTCCCAGGACTGGTTAGGAATAGAGGTACACAAACTGTGTGCTACCTGCAACCTGGCATTCTTTCTATATTGTATTACTTGGCTCTCTTTTGC
This sequence comes from Vicugna pacos, assembly GCF_048564905.1. NCBI lineage: Eukaryota > Metazoa > Chordata > Mammalia > Artiodactyla > Camelidae > Vicugna > Vicugna pacos. Next base: position 5,867,732 of record NC_133015.1, read on the forward strand.
TTTTCCAACTGTGACTATTCCAAACTGTCACCACCACCCTTGCCCACACTGCCCTGTTATCCTTGAGTGGTACCAAAGAGGCAAGTGCTTTTCCTGACCTTTTTGTCATTCTGGGTGATCACTCCTGAGCCAGCCAGAAGGACGACAGAGAAAAGAACCTATCAACATCCTGCCAACATAGCCCCACTGGCCAAAGAGCAGTCTACATAAAATTCTAGATGTGTAAAGAGACAGGAAGGGAGGGCGAGAGATGGGCAGGGACCAAGGAAGAGAGGGAGGGAGGGAGAGGGAGGGAGAGGGAGGGAGAGGGAGAGAGAGAGAGAGAAGGACCCTTCTGTCCTACCTGTCCCCCAAATTCTCACTTCAAATTTGAAGACACAACATTCTCTTAATGGGGAGATTCTCCCAGGAGAGTGTGACAGGAGTATGTGCTCTGGTAATGGCTTCTCTGCTCCTCACTTCGGTTCCTACAAGGCTCCCTTTTCAGGGATTTATTTGAATCAGGTATCCGTGTCAAAGCCAATCACGCCACCTTCAGCTCACAACCAAAGACTTGATCTTTTGATAGCATTCTTCCCCCATCCCCTCACCCCTGCTTGTTACATCCGAAGCAAGTTGGTTATCAGCGGCATACGAACCCTTAAGGACCTCTTGTGCATCAGGGTGATAAAGGAAAACTGTCCAGCAAAGCTTCCACCCAGATTTCAGCATCAAGTCTTAAGGAAACCCTCCCAGCATCTTCTAATCAGTAGGACAGACCCATGACTAGGCTTTTGTGCCTCACTGTGTTTAGTTACTTCTATTATGGCATTCAACACTCTGCACTTTAACTCAGGGTCAAGGTTATATATTTGTTTTTGTATCTAGCTAATACACAAGCATTATTAAATATGCATTGTTTTATAAATACAGTTAATCAGTGTGTTAATACAGCACAGATTAACACAGAGGATGGAACATGGTAAGTGTTCAATATAAATAATTTGGATTTTACTGATTTAAATGGGTACATTTTAAGTTACATTTGAAATAGATTTTTACTTGTAAGTTGTACAAGCATAATAATTACTTCTGCATACCATTTATATTTTACAATGTCTTATTTCAGAAAATAAATAATCTCAAATGTCCCTCAAAACACTCCTGAGGGGACTGATATTAATGTACCCATTACACAGATGATTAAGCAATGCCCACTTTATTTGCCCAATATCCAGGCCCAGTATTCATTTACCTCAAAATATTTAAAATAGTCATACTATACCTAAATAATAAAATGGATAGTTAAATCATAAGTACACAAAAATAAATACTTCAGATCATGTATAAAAGTCCGCAACCGTCTGCTTTGTCTTAAAATAAAAAAAAAACAAGATTGGCAGGCTCTAGGAAGATGGGGTACACCAGAATCCAAAAAGCACAGACATTTCCCCTCCAGCTGCACTCCAGTTAACCTACATCCAAGTATATGGAAACTGAAAGATAAGAAATATTCTGTTTTTCTCACTTTAATTCTAGATTTCTTTTTGTGTCATGACACAATAGGGAAAAACATGTATCTATCACTTGAACGCTTGGCATCTAATAAAAACAGATCAGGTTTATTTCACACTACTTTGTGTATTTTATAACACCTTGTTTAATACTAGGTACTGTTTACTGTGCCCTGTTTAATTCTTTAAAGACTTTCTTCTTAGTACTATTATTATTCCATTATATGCTGATGGAGCCAAGGGTTAGAGAATAAAAATAACTTGCACAAGATCTCACTGCTCGTAATTAGCAGAGCAAGTATCTAAACCCAGGATTTCCCAGAGTTCACCCATTTCTCCGCCATGCTACACTGACTTCCTCTCCATCAAAGTCTGTCCCGTGTTACCTCCATTCCTGAGAAGAATTCCCGAGTTATAACTACTTGTCTGTCCCTCTATGAACGTGAAAATAATTACTTGCACTTCTGTTTCTCTTCGTGCGTACTATGTATATAGTCTACTTTCTATTTCCCTGTTAGATCGATTTATTTTTTAAATGTTGTTTATGGTGGTACCCAAACCTCCCAATGGAATTAATTAATGAATATTCTTGATTGCATTGTAATATGGAAAGTAATAAATGCCTTCTCAGATTAATAGCTGAGGCAAAACTAAGGTGGTTAATGAATCTCAAAGCCTATTTACTCCAACGCATTGTTGATTATTGTTCTTTTTACAGTCAACCATATCATTAAAAGGAAATACTAGAGAAATATATTTTACCTCACCTGAAAGACGGTGTTTGTATAGAGTGTCCAGCAAGATACAAGCTAATAGCATGATATAAATATTTTAGTAGAGTATTTTTAAGTAATTTATAGTTTACTGGGGTTTACCAAGACAGTAACAGTTTAGATTAATAAAGTGAATACATTAGAGATAAATTTTAATGAAGTACAGCAAGTGAAAAAATAATTATATTAATAACGTATTGCTAATCACTTATGTACAAATGCTATTTAATTTTTCCAGACTACGGTTTACAGAAGTTGTTCTTGTTTCATTTAATTGCATGAAACTCACTGAAAAAGAAAACTCAAAATGAGTAGCTAGTTTTGTCACCTGGGGGAAATAAAATATTGGCTAGTATGGAAATTGTTTCAAATAGCTATTACGTGTGCATAAAAAGTATGCTCTTATGTAAAAATCAGGAAGACATTTGGAAGTGGGCTCTGTTTTCCTTCTTTTTATTATCATTTGCCATAATCTTTAAGGAAAGTATTAATCCAACAATGAGCTCTCTAGCAATCATTTCTGGGATGAACGTTTCCCAAAAGGTAGTGTTACAATATCTGCTTTCCGGTTGTGCACTTATCAGGGACAAAAACATACTGTATTTTGCCTTGTACAGAAATTCTGTCTTTTGATTCACAGTAAAATCATACATATTACATCAAGCCAAATCATTCCAAAATGTATTATACTTACATAAATGACAAACTGAATGACTGAATATATAAAATGGAACAAACAGGCTTCTGCCATCTTGGCTACTTAACTGCTGATAACAGTAGTAGCATTAATCTCAAAGTGGTAAAACGTAAAATGATATTCTGGAGATGAGTAATCGATAGACTATCTCATCACCATCATGAACCTTGTTAGGGAGATTTGGGTGATCATATCAAAATATGCACCTAAGAGTGTCCATTCATTAGATGGCTGGGTTAGGAATATTAAGACATCAAAAAAATCGAATCATTATCATAGCCAAAAAAACAAAGGACTCTGTTTTCTTTAGTTTTACACTATCCAGTAACAGGAAGAATGTCTGACCAATCACGTGATTCCTCTGTCCTGTCTACATGTCTTGTGTTATCATTACTTTTTAGGGGGAGAGAATAGCAGTAATCGTTCGGTCCCAATGTCCATACTTCCCTGCCTTGTAAAGTCTACCATCTGTGTTAGACCCAGTTACAGCTACTATGACTTTATACTTGTCAATATTAGAATTTCTCTTTCTTTCCTTTTGTTCTGCACCATGTATTCGCATCCGGTTCCCTTTAGAAAAAATATGCTTGCTTCTCCTACTTTGTTAAGAAAAAAAAAAAAACAACCACAGAGGTGTCTTATTCATTATAAGTTACAAGTAGGACAAAGTGTGAGTGACAAACAGCAAGTAGATCATTATATTAAAAAAAAAACACAGAAAATCTACAAAGTACAGAGTCCCAACTTTTCTTGTCTCTAGTTATTTTTTTCAAACTTATGTCCACTGTAATTAACTCCTGACCTTAGGTTGACATCACATTATCCAGGGGTATGCACTAAATGTTCCAGATTCCAGGATAACTTGAAAATGTCACTGTTTTGATTCAGACGTGAGAAAATCATACTGTTAGCCCACTGGAAGAGTTTAAAAGGAAAGTCTTCACTTGGTATCGTGGCTACCACATCATCAGCATCCCTTCTATTTAATGTTCATCCACTTATTCAGTCATGAAAAAATCATTTAACACCAAATGTACCCTGAGTACAATGCTACAAATTTGAACAAAGTCCATTATATACCTTGCAGAATCAGAAATCATGCAGTAGGTACAGAAAACCAGTAAATTTATTATTGGGATAAGCTTCTACAGAGTTGTGCACAGGTGCTGTGGGAGTCAAGAGGAGGGGCATCTAAATCAGATCTGAACTGGGAACATTCTCCAGAGAGAGTGAAACGTCTTTGGAGTTCTAACCTGTCAGGGCATGAAGTCTTCCCTGATGTCAGTCTGCAGTATTCCAAAAAACTACTGCACCAGAAGATTCTCTCTTTGTGATAAAATCATTGCCCAATTTTATAATATGTTAAGCATACATTCTTCACTTTTTAACATCTCTGAGAGAAAGCCATATTATACAATTGAGATCATGGCATAGTTTAATGGACAGCACTTGTCCCCCTTCTCAGTGCGTACAACAAGGATGCTTCTGACAGTCCCAGGCATCTTACGGTTGATGATATACGGGAAGCTATTATTCTGCCAATCATCGCTTGGATAATATTTCTGTTGAGATAGCGTAACTAGCCCCAATTACCTTCTCTCCAATTATAAAGGGTTACATGCCCCACTTACTCTCCACAAAGACTTAAACACTATCATCACTGCTATCAGCTTGGAAAAAGTGGCTTGAATCAATTGTCAATGACTAGACTATCCACTTAGGACAAATGGCTGCAGCCTGCCCATACTTTTCACAAACGGTGAGATAAAACATTCCGAAACCTCTCTTCTAAAGAATCTATTTTTTTCCAGAAAATATATGAATACAATGCTTAAACTATTGGGTCAGTGAAAGGAACTAGCTTATAAAACATCCCACTAGTTTTATCCTCAACCATCATTTTACAGCCTGATTATGCAGAGCAGATCCAAACAGGCACGTTTATGAAAGATCAAATAGTGAAACCATTACCAAGGCTGATCTACTATAAAATCTTTTCAAGCCCTCTGCTTTTCAAGTAGATATGAGAATTTGTTACACATGGACCTAGTTGTATACGCCTGAAAAAAATATATGTGATTCAGATATATGAGTAGTTTAAAACACTTATGTTCTCAACTTTAATTTGTAATTATTTTCTTCTCAGTATATCGCTGATCTAGGCTTAAGTGTTAGCCTCCATTCTTCAATATCGCATGATTTGTCATTCTCTTTTCATAACTATTTTACATAATATTGTACACATACAACTTGAAGTAAGAATAACATTTCAAATGTGTTTAATATGTTGCATTTTAAAATATTTTAAGATGTTTTCAAAATTGACTTTTAGGGGTGGGGAGGGACAGACTGGGAGTTCAAAATTTGTAGATACTGACAGGCATACGCAGAATAGATAAACAAGATTATACTGTATAGCACAGGGAAATATATACAAGATCTTGTGTTAGCTCAGAGAAAAAAAAATGTGACAATGAATATATGTATGTTCATGTATAACTGAAAAATCATGCTCTACACTGGAATTTGACACAACATTGTAAAATGAGTATAATAATAAAAAATGTTTAAAAAATTGACTTTTTACATGCATTTCCTGAGTAATTTTTTACTCTAATAAAATTTTTAATAATAATAGTCTTTTTTTTTGTAGTAGAAAACATTGACCTTAAATGGCACAGTTGGTTTTAAAAACTAAAATCACACAGCAAATTAAAATGCAAAATGTGCTTGTCTGGAACGATTATTCACAGAGGAACAAGGACACACTGAAAGAGCTTTTACCTGATGAAGGCAAGATTTACATATTAATCACACAGAAAGTTTGCACAAGCTCAGAGGCTAAGCTGTGTTCAACGATGAGCAGGCTTCCATTTAGAAGGACTCTAACCCACCACAACCATTTGTGTTATTATTACAGACATTAATCTACTAGCAGCATAAATATGGAAGCTAGGTCCAATTTTACTTCAGCACAGAATACAGAACACTGGTTATGAGACCCATCTCACCTGATGTACTGTCTTTATCTGGAAAGTGAATTCGCTCATATGGATTAGTAAATCGGAGAATGATACTAGTGTCATGTGAAAATCAGTTGGTTTATAGATGCAATTTGGTAGTCCCCGGTCATTTGTAGAAATTAAAGGTGCCTATGTTTAAACTAAATACAATTAAAAGTTCAGTTTCTCAATCACAGTAGTCACATCTTAAGTCTTCATTAGCCATATGTGGCTACTGTACTGAACAGTGCACATATACAACCCTTCTCTCATCACAGAAAGTTCTACTGGATAGGGTGGAATTAACTGAAGAAATCTCAGCTAAAACTGCACTTGGAAAAGTCCTACGGGGGGGGGGGCGAGCTCTCACGCCCCCTCATGCATCCTCAATTACTCCAAACAGGAAAAGACTTAGGCCTACAACTCCCACACAAAGGTATTATGGACTTTATTATCCAGCAAGAAGAAAACTTTAATCCGCCCATGACAGCCCAACAAATCAGAGCCTGTAGTAACCCAACGCAACCAATGAGAAGCCTCCACACTTCCTCCAATGGACAATTAGGGTACCAGAGCCCCTCCCACATGCCCCTTTTCCCTGAAAAAGCAAGCCCTCCTTCCTGGTTCTCTAGATTTGCCTGTGGCCCACCATAGTTCTACTATCCCGAATTTCAATTCCTCTGGCTTTTTCTGAATGAACTCCCTTTGCTGATGAGATAACTGGCTGTTGTATTACTAAAGTGGACAATAGCACTGGTTTATATTTTTTATTTCTCAAGAAGTTTAGGACCTATGCCACCAAGTAGAAGCAGGTGAACATACAGTCCATTAGCAGACCTGCAAGCAGCAAGAACTCCGTGATGTATTACATCTCCTTCATCCTCTTAGCTCAGATAGTCAGTCCTGAAAATCCTTATTGCATGCTTCTTCCTGACAGTTGTGCATTTTATTCAGCTCCGTAACTTCACAGTGTTATCCCTTCTTCATGCCTCCTTCCACCCACCACTCTACCATTTTTTAAGGTTCATTTTTACACTTGGTCTGTTATTCCTTTATTTATTAGAAATTTTCTATTTTTTAACACTATTGAGATTTCTATTAAAATAATGTTATTTTTCTTCATGATCTAGTTACACAGACTTACAGCAATAAAAACCTAGGTCCATTTTCCCCAGAAGCCTTACAAATTTTAGTGCATAATTTAGCAGGACGTTTGGTTTTTCAGAAATGTGTATATCATATCATAGCCAAACAACAAGACAGACTCCAGGAACAAACTAGACTGAAATTCAGGATCTGGCATCCCTGCAAACTCCTCAACGTGTAAGGTTCATTTTCATCTGTACAATGGGGATAATTACACCTGGGGTCCTAGTGTAATGAGAAGGAGGATATTTGTAATATGCCTTGCAAACAGGAAGTGCAAACGTGTGGCGTTATTTACAGAAGCAATTACTTACTTTCAAATGTTTCACTGAGACGCTACATTCTGACTTCATAAAGTTTTTTTTGTGTGTATGTATATGTCTATAAATGGGAGAATATTCACATTTTCTCAAACAGGTAGCTGGCAGAGTTTCTTCAAGGGAGAGTGTACAGTGATAAGAAGGGAGACCTACATTTTGGTTTACACGTTTGTACCTTTTATGTGTGTATGTGAGCCACATGCATACATTAGTTATTCAAATGAATCATTTTTAAATTCTTTAAAGATCCTTTGTCTGGGCTCTTCTCTTTGACCATGGGGATGGATGAGGGTGTGTGGTTTGGACGACACAGAAATCACAAAAGTCAACCAAACATCCTCAGAACTAGAGAAAGAAGTACTGGTTGGCTTGTAGATTAAAGATAAACAAGCCACTGTCTAACTAAAAGAGAAAATCTACCTAAGTAGCAGGGAAAAAGTTATAGAGAAAAATGAAGATGGAAGTTGCAGAAGAGATAAATGAAGAAATATGATCCAGAATTTTCTATAAATAATTGAAAGTTTAATCTATCTGTATTTACTATATTATTTCCCTTAAATGAGTAGTGTTTTTAATGTAAGACTGTTTACATTATACAGAATCAATAAACAATAGAAAGGTATAAATATTCTCTTTATAAACTGAAAGGATCCATCTTAGCACTGATGACCACATTTTGATAAAATGCTATTTATTATTCCAATTGTAATGCCAGTTTTTGCATTTTATATGTCAAAAAAAATCATTAAGGACATGACATTTACTCAAGTAGCACAGGTTTTACTGGAACACCAATAATATTAAACTTTAAATCACATTTTGTTTGTATTTCGAACTGTTCGAATCATGAATCAGATAAATCACTGCTTTTTAAACTCTGTAAGGAAGGACCAGTCTTCCCTCCTCTCCACCCTCAATCTGTTGTGGACTGATAAAATAAAACTTAATTACTAGGAAATGAAATAAAACATGACATACAAAAAGACAAGTCAAAATGTTTATCAGACTCAATAGGTAAAAATTATTCTGTGGTTTTGCTATAAAGGTTCATAAATGTTAACTCTCAGTGTCTGTCTCCTGGCAGACACAGAACAAATCTGGGTGAAGTAACTGAGGTCCCACAGATCACCTTCGGAGTAGCACTGAGTTAATCTCAACATATTTTTTTCCAAGAAAGAGGGCTAACATACAGTTTGATGGAAATGTCTCAGATGATTCTTGCTGCAAATAATTCTTGTCTCATATATTTTTATATACACACACACACACACACACACACACACACTCCCTTATCTGTTACTGTAGGTATTACAGAAATGTTAATTAAATTACTTTGTTTATGGTATTTGAAAATTTTAGTAGAAACCTAAAAACATGAAATAAATTTTATTCATTTTTTAGAAATATTCAGGTAAGTAGGCTTTTTTGGTAAATTATGTGATTGTGTTCACATCAAATATGAAGATCTATGCAAATATAGTATCTCCTCTACTTACATAAATTTGATAAAGCACAAGCATGCATTCTATCTCAATCTAGTAAATGCTTCAAACAGAAATAAAGTTTGAGCATAAAAACATACACGAAATTCTACTGCCTATTTTATCTATATGAAATAATACAAATTTCTCATATGCAACTTATCAATTTTCATTATTCAAAGCTGATTTACATGATGATTATCTTACATTATCTTTCGCACCCAAGGTAACAACTGTACTATGGTCTAATCTAGCATATTTTGTACATAACAGTCCCAAAGTATTAAGTATAGGTTGTGACAATTGATAAAAACGAGCAAATTAAATTAGCTAAAGACAAAGCAATCTGAAGCAGTGTCAATAATTCAGAAATAAAATTAAGGGAATTTTAAGAAAAAAAATTTATTAAACTCTGTTGGACCTTTTCTTCATTCAACTTCCAATAATATCAGTGACAGATTCATACTTTTATTTATAAGGAAATCATTTTTATAGCAAGAAGGTATCTTGAGGGCATTCACAGACCAACTGATAGTTATGTTGTATATACATAACTCCATAGTGTACACGTTAATTTTGAGCATTCAAATACGTGCTCTGAGGATAGAATCCAAATATGAATATGCAATTATTATACTCCTTAAAGTGTAATAATGGGAAACATATGAAAATCATGTCATGGATTTATTTTGAAAATGACAACTATGGATTTATGAAAGTGTTTTTTTTAACTGAAGTATAGTCAGTATAGTGACAATGTGTCAATTTCTGGTGTAGAACACAATGTCCCAGTCATGCATATATATACCTATATTTGTTTTCATATTCTTTTTCATTAAAGGTTATTATAAGATATTAATAGTAGTTCCCTGTGCTATACAGGAGAAATTTGTTTTTTTCTATTTTTATTTTTGCAAATCTCAAACTCCCCTATTTATCCCTTCCCACCTCTTTTCCCCCAGGAACATAAGATTGCTTACTATGTCTGTGAATCTCTTTTGGTTTTGTAGATGAGTTTATTAGTGTCCTGTTTTGAAAGCTGATTTTTAATTTGCATATTGTGTCAGTGTTATAAGTGACTACTTTTATCTTGAACCAGAAATATACACACAAACACACACACACACAATTTCCTTGAGAAAAATGTAGCACACTTACCCCAAAAAAAATTTAAGAAAAATGGAGATCCCATAAGTGAAATCTGATGCATACTTTCAAAGTAATAGGCATTTTAAATATAAAGTAACTTTTCTACTATATGCAGAAATCTATTTCCACATAGTTACCAGTTATATCTCTATTCTGAGAATGACCCAGGAAGTAAGGAAAAGGGAAGACAGATAACTCTTGAGGCATGTCATGGAGAACAATGTCTAAAGGTTAAAAGAAATCTACTTTGTTTGGCCGACTGAAGTAATAAATGAAGAACCTTTTCTTATTACTTAATTACTACTGAAATGTCATTTCTGTTATGTACCGAACTCTTCCTTCTGAAACCCTTCATGATAAAAATTGCCAAAAAACCCCAGCTTGTTTCCAAGTATGAAAAGGCAATTGAAAAAAAAATGTTTAAGAGAATAATGAGCTTTTTCAAGTACATATTCATATACTCACAGAGTATACTTTTAGTGAGATACTGAAATGATGTCTTGTTTTTCAAAGGGAACGTTCCTATTTGGACGGTTTTCACACTTCCTTTACCTCCCTAAACGCTGCCTCTGCTCCACCTACAGCTCCACATATTGCTACCCAAACCTTGTTCCTTGAAGCCTGAAGCTACTTCATCAGAACATGGATGACACGATAACCTTTGTTTCCTCAGAGATCAAATGTGTATTCTCCTTCTAAGCCTCACATTCACTTGCTGGTGATTCTGTGGTACTCATTACACATCGCTATGATTAATTTTGTTATTAATAGATTTAGAAACCACCACCTGCCCCCAAAACACAGAGGAGCTGTGAGGATCGCATCCATTTATTTCCACACTGGAAGAAGTCTTCAAAAACTAAAACACAAAGAAACCAAAGATGGTAATACCATTATGGCAAGACAGGAGGCTACAATAGCATTCTTTCATGTTAAAAAAAATAAAAGGTGAAATAAGTAAAACTTCCAGTATATCTGTCAGGAAACAACGCTATGTCATTCAGAGAAAATATCATTTTTCCTCAAAATTTATATTCAGAATTATTCATCTCTGCGCTAGAAATACTTCTGCAAATTAAATATGCATTTTATACTCAACTATGTTTACGTCCACATGAGGTTTTCTGAAAGAATTCACAGTGCTTAAGAACACAGAATCTTAGGGTGATGGATACGTTAATTAGCTAGAATATGGTGATCATTTCACAGTGTGGCTGTATACCAAAATATCAAGTTATATATCTTAAATATACACGATTTTTATATGTCAATGATATCTCCATAAAACTGTGAAAAAAATAGGATCTGGAATAAAATCTGGCTTTGCTACACACTGTAACCTGGGTTTACCTTCCCTATACTTCAATTTCCTCTCTGCTATTAACGCATGCAATGTGCTTAGAATATTGCTTGGCAAATAGACAAGTACTAAAAAGTTTTTGAGGATATTATTATTATTATCATAAGTTAATTAATTTTAGTTGAAATACAGTCAGTTATAATGTATCAATCTCTGGTATACAGCACAATATCCCAGTCATGCATATACAGGCATATATTCGTTTAAATATTGCCATTATACATAAAAATAGACTTTTTAAAAAGTTTCTTCTGTATAGCACAGGGAACTATGTTCATTTTTATTAGTATTATACTGTTTTCATAGATTTCTTTCCCCCTATGGATGGTTCTCCAGCTACATAGATTCTCTCCTCTATATTCTAAATATATTTTCCTGGGTTCTGAGTGAGTGGAAACATTTATACACAGCCTTATCAAATCATAACACATCTCGATGTCAGCCAACAGAGCAGCTTCCTGAATTTCACGGAATTCATCACCACTCATCAGTATATCATTCTGGATCAAGGTACAGGCAGTTAGTGGATTAACCCAGCCGCCAACTTCAACCACAGGACACAGAGTTTCTTATTGCTTAGAGTGGGGAAACTATGCATTGCTCATCACTGACATTGTAATCTAATCACCAAATGATAAAAACATCATGGGAGGAAACAAAATCTAAGTGCTGGGTCTAATTACATTCCCATTCAGTAGCTTGATGGAGAAGATGGGCAAGTTGCTGCAGTCATTTATACAACCAAACACTCAATAGACCGTTTTAGGCCCCAGTCCAAGCTGTGACTGGAAAGCTAGTTGCTGTGCATTGCAAATCAAGAAGAGTTTTTAGAGAATTAACTAAGGGGCTCTGAGAACTCTAAATTCTTCTGATCTTTGGGTAACAGTGGAGGTTACGATGACAACACAGTACTGTTTACAAGAAAGAGGTCAGGTACAGAGTCACACAGACATATTTTCACATCTCTGCTCTGCCACTTGCTGACTGACATGGGTAAGTGACCCAAATTTGAAGTTCCATCATTTCTAAAATGGGGATAATAAGACATCTACCTTTCAGGGGTTGTGTCTACACAATGAAACGATGACTACTGAATACCTGGCACACGGTGGGTATGCAGGTGTTGGCGCTGATTTTTACTGGTCATCATGAAATTATGAAACACATGAAGGAAGAAACCAGCATTCAAACATCACACACAACTGCATCATCACTCACCAGAATCATATGAACAACACGGAGATTACACGAATCATTCTTATGTCAGTGCCTAGCACGCCTGAGGTACACCAAAATTGGTTACGCTGATGCAATTTATGGAAACAGAGTGACACGAATAATCTACACACATGTGTCTCTCATACAAGCATGATCCGTACAGAGTCTCATTTTAAAGAATTAAAGTTGTGAAAATAAAATGGAACAAAAAATGTTGAGCCAACTCTAAAATAAATTTTCAATGGCCCGTGATCTTACAATCTGGGTTCTGCCAATGAATAAAACAAAGTACAGTGCTATATCATGAGTATTTCTCCATTTTCTGCACTGGTGGAGGGAGTGACCCAGAGGAGCAGATTTGACACACACTTCATCTCTACTTGGATTCTTCAGTATGTACTTGTATTTATTTTGTTTACATCATAACACCAGCCTTCTTGTGTCTTCTGAAGGCTAATGAGACAGTGTTTTTATGGATGACCCATTAAATGAGAATAAAAGCAGTTCATGGTGGCACTAGCCCATAGACGTCTATAGTGTAGTGCAGTAATGTAAGAAGGTTGATGAAAAAAAATTCATTTGGGGAAATCTATAATGTATTGAATACTGGTTATCAAAATGTTAAATACAAGACTTAAAGGCTTGTCAGCTGTCAATAGAGAGGCTCTGTAAAAGTAATTTTAAATTTTTGAAAAATAATTAAGATACACACACACACACACACACACACACACACACACGACTAAGCTTGTAAAATTCTGAGGCTGTAGAACCAGACAGCATATAAAGAAGTGAGTTTCATTTTTAAAACATATCAGAATATCTGCCCTGATGTCTGTATTGTCAATCCAAAGCTGTCAGCTTCACAGACATACACTTATTCCAACAATGTTGCCATACTCCTCTTTAATAACTGCCTTTGTGAAGGTTTTGCCATATGAGAAAAGTAGCCCCGTTAATTCATAACCACACCACATAAGTTGTCAACCAAAAGTAAATGAGATGCAAATACAAAGAGGCAGCATATTATACATTAATGACAGCTGCCTGTTCAGAAACAGTCATTGTTCTGGAACCCATATAGGTGCATATACACACATACAAGTTGGACATGGAAAGGTAAAGGAATAGGACACCAGAATGCTAAATCTACTTTGTAATGTTTTCCATTTACCCAGTGTGATTATAGCACTGCTTGCCATTCCAATAGCGCCTTAAAATAAAATGAGGGAACCTCTAATATGCAGATTCCCAAGCTCCACCCTGAAGACTCAGGAATCTGAGTCTCAAGGCTGCAATCAGAGCACAGAGGGTTTTTTTTTTTTAACTCCCAGATGCTTCTAAATTGGATGTAAGGCCACTGAGTTAAAAGAAAGCAGCCATCATTTATTAAAAACACTGTCATGTCGGGGCTCAGTTTATGAAAGGCGATTCTCACCGCAGCCATTCCTGTTAGATGTTATCATCCCCATTTTCCAGGTGACAAAAGGAAGCTTTCAGAGATTAGGATGCAAAGCCAGTCTCTGAGTCCAGATTCGAAAGGTGTGCTTTTCACAATGCACCGGACTTAAATCAAAAAGCTTTCATGGGGTTTATAACTGGGGCCACAAAGGGGCCAGCGAAAGGAAACCCACAAAGAGCAAGGAGTTACATTGTGTTAGGTCAGCAGTCCTGTTCTTTTGAAAACTGCATGTGAATCTCTTGGATGTCAGCAAGTATCCAAAAGACAATACTTCCTGAAACTACAGCCTCCTTGTGATACCTGAGGTGGAGAGCTTCTTTTGAGGGGAGGGGGAGGGTATATTTGCAATATTTATCAGTTAAATCTTTTTTAACTTTTTTTTTTTAATTAAAGCAGAGTATTGCATAACTCCCAAAGGGATGGCAATTTCACGTAGCCAATACAACCTTCCAACTAAATGGATTCTTTCCTTCTTATTTCTCTCTTTACCGCAGGCCACTAGGTATAACAGAGCTCACATTTAGACAGGGCTGTTGAGGAAGCCACGTTAGAGAAAGAACTCTCTTCTATCACAAAAGGGCAGTTTCAGCCCCCTTTCTATTCCTGCTTTAAAACTTCCTTATTTTTAAATATGGTTGAATAACACTATTTAAGTGCTTTTTCTGTCAATCACCCCAATCATGAGACAGGGCACAGGAATTTAATGCCACTTTCTACAGAAGAGGAAACTGAGGCTCAGTCCAGGAAAGTGTGATGTGATCACAAAAGCCAGGGCAGGAATTACCTGCAGGTCTTCTGCCCACAGGTCCAAGGCCCTTCCCAAGATGCTCCCTTCTCTAGTAGCCGAGAACCCACCTTCTGGAAAGTTCACGCTGCTCCTGAAGGGATTAAGAACGATCACAGCTGTATCAGCAGTGCCAGTAAAACCTGACTAGTTGAACAAACTTACCAGGCACGGTTAAGCTCTTCCAGCTCTGAGAAGATGTCTAAAAAGGTGGATATACTCATCATATTTTGAGGGAGAAAAGAATAACTCATGATAACCTTTCTACTTTGTTAGTGTACTCTGATTTACTTATATAAAAAGATAGAAAATCCTGATTTTTTAAAAAAACTAATATTGTATAAAGACAAAAATAATTTCAAATCTTAAAAGGTTATGGCTCCTGTGGTAATGACAACTTTCTAATACTTTTCATACTGATTTCACAATTTAATGCTCTACAGAAAAGAACTTCATGTACTAATCAGTCTTCAGAGTTCCTTAGTTCCCCACCAGGGGGTATGTACCACCACATGCAAAGAAAGCTCAAACTGCTGACCGAAAAATGGTGGATCTGATCTATACCTGACAGTTGCTAGTAAGATTTTGTGGCTAAAATCTTCCTTCCCAATAATAATACTCTTAACAAATTAAGTATATTAATACGTTTTTTAAACTGCAAATTGTGAACCCTACTTTCATAGACCCTCTTTTTTTTTAATTGAAGTATAGTCATTTACAATGTGTCAATTTCTGGTGTGCAGCACATTGTCCCAGTCATGCACACACATACATATATTCGTTTTCATATTCTTTGTCATTAAAAGTTATTACAAGATATTGAACATAGTTCCTTCCCTGTGCTACAGAGAAGAAACTTTTTTTCATCTATTTTTTATATCTAGTGGCTAATATTGTAAATCTTAAATTCCCAGATGTATCCCTTTTTCTTAATAATTTCTCCCTCTGCTTCCACAGAGACATGATCTTTCCAGCTTCCTCGTTGGTCTGCCTGGCTTTCACACACTAACAAGGCATGAATACACCATACAAGAAGCTCTTTCCTGCCTAAGATTCCTTACTCTCAGAGCCACGCATTTTCATTTCAGCAGCAGTCACATATCACCTCCACAGACACAATCCCAACCTCATTCTCCTTATTCCTGACCTAAAGCACCAGTCAGTTTTTCTAGCAACTGATTCCTTAAACGCTTCCCTTGAAAACCTAAATTCATACTCTCCTCTAATCTGACTGTCCAAACGACCATTTCAACCCTTAATCAAATGCTCCTACTGAACTGTCCCTTCCAGTGTTTCTAGTATACGGCCTTGATGAAACAGTTACATTTCCTAATAAGAAAAGTGCCTCTTAAAATGAGTAGCTTTTGAGTGACTGAGTAAAGAGCACTTCCCCCAGCTACTCAAATGAGGTCTCCGAATTTTAGGTACCACAGGAAAGGCTGAAAGTTACCTCCAGATCACCCACACGCTCAAAAGTCATGGGTGGTTTTAGCCTGTCCCAGCCAGACTTGCCAACCCCTTGAATGCCAGAAGCATGATCTAATTTGCCTAGTATTTCCCACAGTGTTTAGAATACTTGATAATTACTAATGACTGAATCATGTCTCCCAAAAATTCACATGTTAAAGTCATAACTCCCAGTACCTGGGCATGCAACTGTATTTAGAGATGGGAGCCTTTTAGAGAGGTAACTAAGATGATGAAGTCATATGGGTTGGACCTAGCCAAATACTGTTGACTATAAGAAAAAGAAACTGAGACACCAAGAATGTGAGCATATAGAGGCAAAATCACCTGAGGACACAGCAAGAAGGCTGCAAGTCATGGCCAGAGGCTTCAAAACCACCAACCCTGCTGACACCTTCACCTTGGGCTTCTAGCCTCTGGAACTTTGAGAAAATAAATTTCCTTTGTTTAAGTCACTCATCTGTAGAATTTTGCCATGGCCATCCTAGCCAACTAACACAATACTCATCATTTATTTGCTGAATTAAAACTTCTAATTTGCTATTTATTTCTCCTTCTCAGACCACACTTTTTAAGGCAGATTCACAAAGATAAATGCCTTGAAATTACGGATTTCTCTTTGTTCTTTTCATTGTTAACTTAGTGTTTTAGAAACCTCTGCTATTTCTAGCCCCCACATCCCCACCAAAGATACATTGAATTTAGGTTAAATTCTTCCTTCAAGTAATGTGCTACAGTGGAAGTCAAAGAATATTGAAAACATAAAACCAGGTAATAGAGTGACAGTGGTTTCTCCATTTAATACCTTGCATGTGTGTTGGAGCGGGACTGTGCAATATTTTTAAGTTATGATATTTTTAGAATCCTCTCCAATTCAAACGTAAACAGATCAATGCTTAACTCCTGAACAGGAAAGGGCTTCCTGTAGTTGATTTCCAGCCATCCCCATCCTCACCTGATTTCTCTTACCTTGGAGACACTCGAGACAAGAGCAATAAGGGGATAGGGGCCCTTAAACTTCTAAATTGTTGTTACTTTAGCTGGCTTGAGCCAAGATAGCAGCTGTCCAATAACTGTATATTGAGAACATTATCTGAGGTCAATGGCTTTGAAGTCAAGTTAAAGGGTCAACACACATTTTGCTAGTCAGAAAAAATAATAATAATATCAAATGAAGGGCATTATGGGTTGAATGTTTGTGTCTCCCCTAAATTCACAAGTTGAAGTCCTAACCCCCACAAGGTGAGCGTATGAGGGCATGAGGCCTTTGGACAGTAATTATGTCACAAGAGTGGGGCCCTCAAGAATGACATCAGTGCCCTTACAGAAGGGACCCCAGAGAGCGCCCTCACCCCTTCCGCCACGTGAGGATGAAAGATGCAGTCAGCTGCCTATGAACCAGAAAGCCTCATCGGACGCTGAATCTGCGAGTCCGATCTTGGACCCCCAGCCTCCAAAACTGTGAGAAATAAATTTCTATTGTTTGTAAGTCCCATAGTCTACGGTATTACTACAGCAACCCAAACAGACTGAGGCAAGGTCTGTTTACCCAAGTCCAAGGTAACACAGCACATATTATGAGACGAGAGTAACCCAGTGGGTTACAATTTGAGCCTCCCATCAGACTGACCTGGGCTGAAGCTTTAGCTCTGCTACTTACTAGCCCTGTCACCCTGGGTAAGTAACTTAATCCTATTGATTCTCCAGTCCCAAGTCCACCATCTATAAAATACGAACAGAAATTATGAACCTCAGAGCCCTAGGGATGTTTTCTGGCCTAGTCCATAGTAAGAATTTAAATAACTAGTATGCATTATTTTTTAAACATAGTATAGTGAACACGCCTTTTGCTTACTAAAATTGTGTCTTCAGAGTAAATTATTTTGGGAAATGACTGTAGAAATACCCGCATGATCTTTCCTTATGAAGAAATGTGTGACAGTAGCTGAACATATGGCATGTGCAAAAAATATACATTTAAGAATTCACCAAATATTATAAAAAAGCAAAATGTCACAGTGGCACTTTGGGGAACATAATATGGTGCGACAACACTTTTGTGAAAGTATATAAACAGATAAACATAAAGCAAGGTAACTTGATTTAGGTCAAATTGATACTGATGGAGGGACTATATAAAAACATACAGGTAAAACCTGCAGGCAGTAGTAACACGCAGAGTTACAGTGAAAGTTTATATGCATTCAACATGAACTGAGTAAGTCAAAATATAATCTTTGTAAATAAGAAAAAATAGCTTATTCTATTATTTATTGTAAGGTAATCACATAATATTATTTATAGATTTTTAATTTATCAAAATTCTTCCAGATGTTTTAATCTGAACAGAAAAAATATATTTTTTGTGCTCGTCTTTCCTTGCCTTTTTTTTTTTTTTTTGAGCTGAGATCAGCCTATCAATAGATGATTCTGATATTTTCAGATCTTTTGGGTGAACTACTGAGAATCAGTCTCTACATGTTATTTTTCCTATTTTGTTCAAAATTGTTCAATTATAAGAATAATTCATTATGACTTGCCTGAAGTGATTACTTTTGAAATGTTAGGTAATTAACATATAATGCTACAAGTTTAAAAAACCCAAAACATTGTATAAGTGTATATTCACACATGTATATTAACTTAAATAATATAGTTAATTCTAGGAACCTTTACTGAGTCTATAAACAATGGGGCAGCTGCTCTCATAGAGTAGCTGGAGATTGTGAGCCCGTTGAGAATGGGAAAGTGTACTATCTATTCTGTGTAACAGTAACTAACACTGTGTCAACTGGTAAGTGTTTATGAATGAATGAATGTGAGTTAGTGAATGACTGAATTATAGGCTTTAAGAAGAATATAATCTAGAAAGGACTAAAAATTCTTAAGTACAATGTGCTATGTTTTATACCAGAGCTTCTTAAACAACCTGTGATAACGACCATTTTTTTAATTTCCAAGAAATCACAAAGCAATATTTTATAAAATAAAATAAAAATGAATGACTAGAAAAATAAAGAAAACAAAAAGACATACAATGAGACATAAAATTGCTAGGAAGGGGAGGGTATAGCCCAGTGGTAGAGTGAATGCCCAGCAGGCATGAGGTCATGGGTTCAATCCCTGGTACCTCCGGCAAAAGTAATAAATAAATAGATAAATCTAATTACCTCCCAGTCAAAAAAAAAAATCAAAAAACAAAAAAATAAATAAATAACATTGCTAGGAAGTCTCAACTTCCTGTCTCCAGCTAGCAACCGATCAGCCACAGATTATTTCTGAGTAGCACCATTTTTCACTATTGTCATCACCAGCGTGATGGGAGGAAACCCTAGTCAAGCCATGAGTCAATGAAAGAAAAGCATTTGAAAACTTCCATTAAAATTAGTTTAGAATAATCTGCTGGGAAATTTTTCTTCCTGTACTTTCCAGAATTCTATTGTAATTCACACAACAGACACCAAATGGTCCTGGTTCTTTTCAGCAAACTCAACTCCTCTTGGCAACTCTGCAGGAATTAAAAGGAGGATTTGTATGTATAGCTTCTCTTCTCCAGAAAAAGACTCAGGGCACCAGGCACTCTCCTTAGGCAGATAAAAAACTCAATTCACCGGAGAGATAAATGGCAAATGCCATAAACATCCTTCCCAGTTCCATTTGTTTTCTTCTGAAAATAACTAACATTCCTCTGTCCCGTTGTTGGAAATAATTAATTTACAATTGCAAAAAGTACTGATGTCTCTAATCCTTTCCCATGTAATACTGTTTTTATGTTAATTCATTTCAAGTGGCTTTCACCTATGAATGATATATTACTTAAAAAGTGTTATTATTTGTGCTTAATAAGCAAATACAGTACTCAAAAGTTAATACAGACCCATGTATATGGTGAAATATTAAGAAATCAGTGTAACATTTTATACTTAATTTTTTTAATGTTTGGCAGTTTTTTAAATCAAATGTTCAAAATGTCATTGCCTGTGCTAAAAAAAAAAGAAAGAAATTCTACATAATGCAATTATATAGCCTATTTCCTAGCGGTTACGTTCTAATGTTACCATGAAAGGTTTGTAAAAATTGCTCCTGAAAATACCTTTGATAAATCATATATTATTCAGCTATGAATTTGTGTTTTTATCTCATCTGTATGTAAGCCCAGTCCAGTCAGTTTTTCTACCTATGTTGGCTAAGAAGGCAAATTCCTTGGCTGGGCAATGGATGAAGGATTAGGCTTGTGTTTTCACCAAGAATATAACCCCAAAAATGTATGAATTAGTATCAATTAAAAGTGTACACAATGTTACAACACTGGAATAAAATGAATACAAAAAGATAGAAGTATGGAAATACACATTATTTAAAATGACAGCCAAAAAAAAAACCAAAAAGAACGAAGTGAATTATTCACAGTGGCGTACTTACTGCAAAGTATATTACTACAATGAAATACTATATAAGCATTAAATTTATGCTGAAAATAATAATGACAGTGTGTTTAACATATACTTAAGTGGAAAAAGTTTTGACAATATATATAATTAATATAATGTACTAGGCATATAAATACTTCTGTGATTACTATATATAAACTGCATAAATTACATAATGTATTGCATAATTACAAGTGTTTATTATAAACTATACCATTCTTTATTTAAATAAAACCTGAAAAGACACATATCAAATAATATGAATAAAGAGGAAAAGGCAAATTTTGAGTCTTCTCCCTAGTATGTGATTAAAATTTCAGTTATCAAAACTATTGTAACAACAGTACTTCCCTTTAAGACTTTCTGAGCATTTTTTTACTTTCATTTCATTCTTAAAAGATACACATTTAGAACATGCACATCAATTTAGTTATCTGGAGAAGAATCATCTAATAAAGTATAAAATTAAAAGTCTGAATTTTGAGCATGAGTAACATTCTGTATCAAACTTCTTGCTCTTATATTAAAGAAAGTTATAAGGCCAAATAATTTTTTTTCACCTGTAACAAATCCAAAGCATATCTTTTCTCCCGGGTATGTTGTAAATGTAATCTGAGATCATGGAATTTTAGTACTTGCTAGATATACTCAGCTGCTTCTCCTTTACCAAAGATCAAAAGGAATGAAGGAATCCTCCCCTCACTGAAGGTCAGCTAGATGGACCAATATGATGCTCACTAGATAAAGACACTAAATTCACAAAAGTACTTCTAACACGAAGGGAAAAAAGTATCACCAGTTCATTAATATTTTAAAATTAGTTAGTTTTGGAGTTATACACCTGAATCAAAACTGTGGACACATTCCGTCAAAAACTCAGAATCCAAAATTTGGCATTAACATGCTGCAAGTCTTTCCAATTCCTTTCATGGGCCTCAAAAACAGGAAATCTATCTCATAGTGAGATTTATTTAAATTTCATAACGTCAGGCATCTTTTAGAGACAATGAGACATGGTATCAAATAAATGGGCAAAAAAATAATGACAACTATTCCCCTAACTTGATTCTATACGGCCACTGGATACCTAATGCCATTTGTAAAGATGTTTATAAGCAATTAACCCCTTCCTTGCCCCTCACTCACATTCACACAATCATCCCCCCCACCTCACTCACACAAGGACACAACCTGTAAAGGAAAAATGGACATATTCTTACCTCTCAAATAAGCAAATAATGAGAGATAATAAATCAAAATCCAGTACTCATATTTCCCCATCAAATTCTTGGTGATTCCTCAGTATTAAGCAAAGATACTAAATCACTTTACATCTTGGAGACTACACAAATTGCTTAATATACTATAAATGTGGAGTATTTCAATTAATGTGTCATTCTACCTAGAGTCAACAAAAACTGGTTTGACTTTATTCACTGTATTACGAGTCATGTTCTGAGTGGAATTACACAGGGAAAGTAATCCTCTGATTTAATACAAAATGAGATGCCATTTTAACCCTGAACATTATTTTTACCTCTTATGGAATTTGTCACTGTTTGCCCCTTCTACACTGAAAGTTCCATTCTCATACATTATGGAACATTGTGTGACACACAAAATGGTGAAAAAGCAAATTTTCAAGAAATATTTATTGGATAAATATTAACATTCTTTGCCAACTGGCCATATTTGGGGATCATTTTTTAGCAAAAATGAACTTCAGTGAATTTCAGTTTAGATTCTTAATAAAATGTGAAAGCTAAAATGGAGACAATCAGAGAGTATTTTAAAATATAACCTGGCTAATCTCTGGTAAGGAGCGAGATGCCAAAAAGAATTTAACAACATGACATCATCCTGAGATCTTCCGACCCGTCTACGTATACATCACCCCACGTGGTGGCCCCTCACACATTTGGCTCTTCCACATTTTAGCTTTGGCTAGTTCTGTGCTGTAAGTGTAAAACCCAAACCAGATTTCAAGATCTTAGTTCAAAAAAAAAGTAGAATTATTTCTAACATAGTGATTACATGTTAAAATGATCATTTTTGGTAAGACTGAGTTACACAAAATATAGTAGGAAAATGAATTTCATCTGTTTCTTTTTACTTTCTTAGTGTCTTTTTTTAAAACGTGAAATTACACATGGCCTGCTTTCGTGGCTTGCATTATCTTTTCCATGGACTTTGCCGACCTGGAGAATATGTTACTCTTCCTCTATCTCCCCTCCTTCCTCTCCTCCCTTTCTTCTTTCTTCTGTACCTTTCTTTTCTAGAATTGCAATTGCAATGATGTGAAGAGAGAGAGGTCTGGAATAGGGAAGGAAGATCCAGCTATTCCACAACCAAAAGATTGCAAACATAGTGGGAAGGTATAGTTCAGTGGTCAAGTGTGTGCTTGGCATGCACGAGGTCCTGGGTCCAATCCTCATTATCTCCATTAAAGTAAATAAATAAATAAACCTAATTTACCCCCCCAAAAAAACCAAAAGTTTTAAAATATTTTTTAAAAGATTATAAACATGATGCAATGGGTTTAGAAATTAAATACAACAAAATATCCCCATTTTATTGGTTCACTCATCTGAATTATTAGTAAAACTATATTGCGGTCCATATGCAAAATCTAAAAACACAGATATTTCTGAACCCATTTTATAGTTTTTATAGTATGTAAGAGTTTCCAATAAGATATTTTTACTTGAGATTTTGAATCACTTCAATGTATGCCAAAGCAATATGCATTTTCCCAAACAGTGGACTCTATTTTAGGGCATAAAGTGTGTGTGAATACAAAGTCACCGACATGTTTATTTACTGCTGATCTCTTTCCTCCTCAAAAATCTATCATATCTGTTGTCTCCCAATTTTCTTTCCAGATGGCCATCTCTAAATCTTTCTCTTCCTTTTGTCCTCTTCATTGGCCCTTTTACTTTTCCTGCCACCCATATCCTCTAGATGATCCATAAGTCATTCCTGACTTTAAATACAATGTCAAGAGAGCACCGTCAAATCTCCCAACCTAAGGACCTCGCCAAGTCACTGGAGAAGAGAGGCATTGCATTCCAAAATTTTCAAGTGCCTTAATGACCTGAATATCATAAGAAATCAACTCTACTTTTCTTGATTCTGATAACTTTACGCTTTGTTGCTTTTCACACGTACCATTTCTTTCCCCAAGTAGATAGTCAGTTCCTGAGAGTAGGTCCAGTGTCTGGTCTTGTTTTCAAACTTTTTTTTTAATCTCCTAAAGCACAGTGACTTAGATATGGTAGATTCCCAACAAATACTGGCTGAGTGAATGAAAAAGTGTTCAAAATCTCACCAGTTCTGGCCAGAGCAGAAACTACAGAAAACCCTGAGAAGACAAGAGTGGGTATGTAACAGCACAGTTCTAACCGAAAGTATTTTGTGTGGTTTTAAATTTTCTCTGCTGTAGGGAGCAGTTGTGAATGTGTCTATTTTGTTAGACAAATTGTCGCTGACCTAGTGATGTACACAATGTATCTCCTTTTCCCCATCTTTTAAACAAGGTATGGTGGTGTACATTCAAGTTGTAGAATCAAAAAGTCTTGGGTTCAGATCTTTACTCAGCCATTTACAGCCCTGAGACATGTGACAAGTCACTTGTCTGATTCTCAATTTCCTCCTGATATTATTAGGCTAATAATAAATTCCTCCAGGGTGTTACAAAGATGAGGCACAATATGATAAGCATTTAGCCATCAGTCTGGTCCAGGAGGGAAGATCCATAAATGGAGGGAGGCAGTAGCAGCTGTAGCAACAGAATGGGCAGTAACAGTAGCTATGGTCTACCTACCTGCTAATTGGACTTCTGATTAAAAAAAGAAAAGTTCGTTTGCATTTGGAGCTGGACAACAGAAAAAAAAAAAGGTTGAACTAGACTCCAAAATGTAGACACAGATACTCTACAATGTTCTTTTAAATATGAATCACTTACTGCTCTGTTTAGAAAGTGAGGTGGGAAGCCCCATAAAAAAGACTGGCAGGACCCCTAAGCAGGACCACTACTCTTCTGCCAGCACCTTTCAGTTCCCTGGCCCAGAGGCTCTATCTCACTTTTTGCCTCTGAAACGGCTTACTTACCCCTAAAATTCCATTGGTTCCCTGAGCTCACTCCTGATTGGTTATTTCCTTCACTCTTGATTGGTCCATTTCCCTAACTTCTGATTGGTCCATTTGTAGTGCTTCATTTGCATGGAGCTCACTCCTGATTGGTCATTTCTCTCACTTCTGATTGGTCCATTTCCCTCACTCCTGATTGGTTATTTCTCTCCCTCCTGATTGGTCCATTACTACAAATCTTGCTCCTAATTAGTCAACTTTTGTTAGACATTATTTGCATATGATGTTGCAAAATGTAAACTGACAGCCTATAAAAGCCTGTGTAAACCTACAGATAGAGTCCAGAGCTTAGAGTGTTAACTACTCTGGGCCCGCTGGCGTAATAAACCTGAGTTTTCCAACTCTCCAAGTGCTGCTTGGTCTCTCACCCGGATCCAGGTTGCTGTTACAACTGAGCTGTAACATGTTTTTCTGCAACAAAAGTAGTATGAATTGCACTATCCCATATTTGCTTCCTTGGTTTTGATCAGTGACTTTCTTATAAAACTCAACTTCAGGTTCCAGGATCCATGGCAGAATTTACTTCTGTATTACCTAAAAATTCTTATCAAACCCAAACAAGATAAATGCACACACAATTTATCCACAGCTCTCTTCATAATGTTCCAGAGGAAACGATTAAAGTCACAGAAATCACAAAAAAAATAAAAAATAAAAAATCCTTTACAGCCTCAGTTGATTAGAAACCTCCAGGGATGTCACTGACATTTTCAGCACACGTTTCAAAGTTTTCATTTCCACCTTTTTCCCTCTCACCCCATGATGAATTTTATAAAGGTGTGAAAAATCACCCCTTTAACACCCAGCTTCTCCTCACAACACTTCCCAGCCTCAACAGCACCTGCCTTAGCGGCACACCTTTCCCAGCTCTAAAATGTGTTCATCCTTTGATTCTGCTCCACTTTCAAAATCGGGAAACAAAATATTCCCTTCTGACCAAAACCATCCATCCTTGCCCCTCCTCCCATCCTATTAGAAACAGTGAGCCTATTGCTAGTTTTCAATCCTGACCTTGAGGCTCTCAAATCTTCTCCATTGTTGGTTAATTCATCTCCAATAGCTGCCCCTGCCTCATCCCCCAGCCTGGATGGATTCACCGTCGGTCTGCTGTAATACATGCACCACATCTAGAAAGCCCAGCTCTTTGTTTTATATCATGTGTGCCTTGCCAATCTCCTAATCCAGGAAAACTCAGTTTGCCTGACCCAGATTACATGTTAAGTGTTGCCAGAGAAAGCGGTGCAACTGTTGTCGACCAACGTGACAACAAATTGTTTAACCTTGCCAAGTTCCTCCTTCTGGCTGTGGACTCTTTTAATAGACCTCCTGCATATTCTTTGCTACATTCCCTAAACGCCTATCCCCACACCTGTCAATCTCAACCTACAGCCCTGAGTTTCTCCAGGAAAACTAAAGTCATCATTAGACGGCAAACTCCCTGCAGGGAGGGTCCTTATTACCACTGGGTCCCCATCCTCCAGTGCAGAGTTGAATAAGGAAGGAATTTAGTTAACTAATGAATTCCATCTTCTTCCCCTTCTAAGATGTGACCAGTCTCTTCTTGGGCTACAAATGATCATACCAACCTTCTCAGAACATTCTGAAACTTGGTCCTGAAAATTACTTTCCTCCCCCAATAACTCTACCTTCTCTTGCTAAGGGGACTCCACCACCCAAAATTAAATACACATTGGTATCTTCTTTATTCTGGCTTAAAAATGCATGCCTCTTTCAATAACAGTACTCCCTTGAATAATACTTCATCCCCACAATGAACACTGAACTACATTTACTTATTATCTTCATCTCTTCAAAGACCTCATATGACCTTAAACATGGACAACTGGATTTCTGCTTCTGTTTAACCCTAAAAGGCACATTTTTTCTCAGTGATAATTAACAGACTTTTCAACACTGTTACTGAAAAAATTCAAACCAACAGATAATCTGAAAGAATAATACAATAAAATCACTCCCTGGATTCAAAAATTATTAACAAATGATTTGCTTTACACACACACACACACACACACACACATTTTGCCATGACTCATATGAAATAAGGTTGCAGACATTATGGCATTTATCCCTAAATAATTCAGCATGCATCACCTAATATCATTTATTACCTAGTCCACTTGCAAATTTTCCCAATTCTACCAAAATTTGATCTTTTGTACTTTTTTTTTAAAAAAACTAAGATTAAATAAAGCTTCAAATACAGTATTTGGTTGTCTTTAGTCTCTTTTAATATAGAAAAGACCCCTCCACAGTGGCAATGGCCACTTGGAAGAGAGCAGGGTACATGTCTCGTATTTTCACAAAGAATATGACACCCTGTGAATTTGATTATTTCCTCACGCTTTAGGTTAACAAGTTCCACTTTCTTTGTACTTTCCTGTAAATTAGAAGTTAAATTTAAACAGGATTTAGATTCAGTTTACACATTCTGGCAACAATACATCACCAATGTATCACACTGCGTCCATCAGGAAGCGCAGGTGTTTGATGACTCAGCTATTAAAGGCAAATGCCAGATACAACTAACAAGTAACACTTGAGCACCATGAGAATACTTTAGCCCCCCAGATACTTCTAACTAGTGGTTTTAGCACCTGTTGATGACTCTTGCTTGAATCATTTATTTCAGTGGGAATTACAGTCATTTTCTAAAGCCAGCATTTCTTACATTTACTCACTCACATATTTTGCAAAGAAGAGCTGTCCTTCATCAATTGGACAAGAAGAGTTCCTCCGAAAAGGGAGGCTAACCATTTCTTTCCATTTAATTACTATCAGAATCATTTTTCTTTTATTAATATTTTGTATTTAGAGTGTCACTATGGACTCATGGATTTTACTTTGTTCAATGTTTTAGAATCTGTCACAGTCATTCGTGTTGGAGGAGGTTACATCCACTGCTGCTTGACCCTCAAGCTGGACCAGGACCATCAGAGGCTTCCTACCCTCTCCCCTGAACTTGGAGTGTATATTCAGCCACCTCCAGGACTCAGCCGTGAGAGAGCAATGTGTTGTTGAGAACATCTAGACTGAACCCCATTAAGACCTCTATCTATCCCTCTCATTAAGGGATCCCCACTTCACTTTTACTAAAGACCTACACTAGTACCTGTTTTCACTAACTGAAAGAAATCTAAAGACGATTTGCATTTACACAGAGGCAAGAAGTGAATACAGCATTCATTATCTTGCAGCAAAATGTTACAGAGACAACACGCAAGAGAGCATCCGGGGTGGCTCAGCCAAGCTCCTTCCCCGGAACTACACGCATTTCAGCAGCCAGCCACCACAACTTCCACTGTGTCTGTGAGCATCTGTGCTTTATCTTGATCTATTTTGCGCATTTGCTAGCAAGACGTGTCCTAGGGTAATTGCTTCTTTTCTTTATGCCATTTCAGCTTACAAAAAGTTTCATAGGAACATTCCACTTTCAGAGAGCAAGGGAAAACCATACACACTTTTAAGATTCTGGTGGCTGGATGCGGAAATCTATTTGTCTTACAGCCACCTAGGACAAGCCTTGCACATAAGCTGCCTTGATTGTTAAAACTGCCACCTACCACGCTGGAGTAGTCTGTCTGTTTCTTCAGTCTCTCTTTGCCCCTTCGTACAGGGGCCAGTTTCAGATTTCATCTGAGGTTGTTCACAAACAACCACTGATGCTCCACAGTATCTGAATTTGGCAACTGGGAGGCCCTTCAAGCAAGCTCCTGTTTACAGTTACAGTTTACAAATAAGGTTTATACAACCTTATTTGTTTCAGGGCCTTTCCTCATTTCCTGGCACAATGAGAGAGCCCAGGCTCAGCTTGCACTTTTTCTGCCCTGGCTTAGAATCAGCAAATTCTCCAGAGTTTGGTCCCCTTGAGTGGGAAATGGTATTTAGAAACCATGATGTGTGCACTAAATGTGCTCATTGCTCCCAGAGAGACATGCTTGGAAGCCTTTTAAGTAGGAGCCAGAGCAAGTAAATATACTTGAAAAGATGTATAGTATATTATAATATATGATATCTTAGACCCTCTTTGCCCTTCTTTTTCTGACTTATCCTGGCTATTCTTGCTTTTTCACATTTTCTCTATGTAATTTAAAATCACTTTATCTAGTTCCAGAAAAGCTTCTTACTGGTCTTCCTATTTAGAGGATGTTATATGTGAGCATGCATGAACACGTGCGCGCCCACACACACAGAAGAATGTGACACATACAATCTTGGGAACTGACCCCTTTAAGATGCCGTCACACCAAATCCAGAATCATGGGGATGCTTCTTCATTTACTCAAGTCTAAGACAGTTCATTCATTCAGTTTCTTCTTAAAATTAATGGATTTTAATCACAGAGTCAAGGACTTTTTCACAGGCCTCACCTTTGCCCAAACGTATGCAGCATTAGCCTTGCTGAACACTCCTCTCTTTACACAGACACAATTTCCTAAGCTTCAGTGCCTACTTCTTCTTTTTCTGCCTTTAACCAGGTCTTTTTCCATCCACTCAGAAAAATGCAGGTGTTTCCCAAATGTCTGCCTCCTGAATTTTTAAGGTAGATAATTTTGTAATTTTTTTTCTAGCTCTCAGTGTGCTTTCCAGCTCTAGACCTGAACTGCAATTGCACATTGGTCATTTTATCCAGCTTAATGTTGGAACTTCAGAGAAGTGATATGTCCAAAACTGAACCATTCTTCTACCCCCAACCAAACCAGGCCCTCTTCTGGATATTCTTATTTCATTTTGTTTTGTTTTATATCCCGAGGTTCCAAGATATCAAGATTCTAAAACTCAAAAGCAGCTTTTACTAGTCCCTTCACCTTGGCCTCCAAATCCACTGATTTTATGGACCTATAGATTTACCATCATCTTTGAAAGCCATTTCTTCATGTTCATTCACACTGCCTCTACTACACAGTTTATGTTTCTCATTCTTTACTGAAAAATATTCATTTTTTTCAAGTTCCAAGGAAACTATTTAATAATAGAATACTTGTTCACACATCTGAAGAGGCAATTAAAAACAACATCCCAAAATAACATCTTACAGTCACATGCGTTTTATGTTATTAACAAACAGATAAAATGGGCTTGAAAAATGTCACATCCAAGTATGTGTCACAGTGGAATTCTGGGGTGGAGATGATGTTGATAGTGAGATGTTGGTAGACAGAAGAGACACCTATATTTATAGATTTGCTGTGTTATGAAAGAATTGGCTGTTCAGTTTTCCTCGTGCAAAGGATAACTTTCCACATCACACTGCAAAAGCTTCCAGAGCAGAGAGTGCATTGTGCGCTAAATAAATATTTGTTGAGTGTTTTTCCCACAGCCTCTGCAAAGCCACTGTAGACACAGAAACATCTATTTTGTCCTGACCACAGAACCCAGGAGGCCCCTGACAAACTCCCACGTATTGGGTCTCCTCAGAAAATCCAATGATCCTAGAGAGATGGCTGCTGGCATGGTCTCTTAAAGGCCCTCTCAGCACCAGTAAGAGTCTTGGTGTAAATGACACTATTTTCTGTTATTTCTGCCTACAGCACACAGTAGTGAAAACTTGCCAAAATACAGTCATTTTGAATAATGCACCAAGAATAAATATATAGCAGTTGCTTTATAATAGGTGAAAGGAAACAAAATTTCCTCTCCACAAATGGAGCATCCCTGAACAGAAAGAGGAACACGAGGTGTCAATTCACACATACCTGTTATTTGTCCCTTTACTACCTGTGGATCCCTGAGCAAATCAGGTATCTCTCCAAGTCTCAGTTTCCCCCAAAATATAAAATAATGATGGTATCACCTACTTGTGGAGGGGAAGGACAAATGGAAATGCATTCACCTGACGTAACAATAAATGTTAGTCCTACTTTTCTTTTCCTCTCCTCCTGATTTAATGAAAAAATAGCCTTTCTCTACTCCAGCCTGTTAAGTTTCCAAACCGACTCAAAAATATGTTGCTTCTGTTATAATTTAACATATGGCCACCAAAATGTGTATAAATATTTTCACTAAACACATGGATTATGTACAAATGCAATTAATTTCCACAGTGAAAGTTTAGATAAAATGTTCACCTATATTATTCTAAGCAAAAAATATGTAAGTCAAATGTAATTTCACAAAACATATTTATGCACATAAATAGTTATGCACATAAATAGTCTCTAGTTTTTCTTTAGTATGAAAGTACACAGTGATCCATTCCATTGCATCTTTCAGAAAAGCAGGACAGGGCTCCCCCAGTCCTCACTATAATTCTCCTCTCCATTTAGATTTATGCATGGCCCAAGAAATAAATCTCACAGTCCTGACCGGAGCTGAGGAGTCTCCAAGGACAGTCCAGGAGACATTTATCCTAAACACTAACTGAGGTTCTCCCTCTGCCCTCTCTGGGGCTGGGAATGGAGAGAAAATGGAAATCAACACCTCTGTATTTTCCAGAATGCAGTCTCAGACTAACTGCATTATACAGAAATTAAAAAAAAAACCCTTTAAATTAATGGGAGAATTAGAAACACACAAAATCAATTTTCTACAGTGTAAGTTTGCTATTTAACATAAGTCTAACAAAGCAAACAAACAGCAAAAGAAACTCCCCAATATTTTTTTGAAATCCTAAAAAGATACCGGAAAAGCAAACTTACTAAAAGTTGGCAACAGCTAGGTAATTTTCTAGAAACATGTCAAAATTTAAGACTAAAAAGAAGAATGATGACAGATATTTACATAACACTTACTAAATGCAGAATTAATTTTGGGTACATTCAGAAATGAACCTGTTACTTAAATTTTATTTAATAACTATTGATCTCAAAATCATGGTGTAGCAAAACTAATTGTCCTTGTCACTAATGTGAAAGTTGGCTGCCACCGTCAATGACTGAAATTTATTAAATTAAAAAATCATACTGAATTATGAAAATGGGATTTTTAAAGGCTTTTGTGCAAGTCACTAGACATACTAAGTAACAATAATAATGAAATAATAAGAAAATAATAATAACTTCAGACTAGTGAGGAATTTTTAAATTTGTTTTTAATTTCTTTCCGGAGCTTCATAAACAACTTGGAGAATAAACGTCATCATCACCTCAGGTTTTATACACAAAACAGAATTTTCTTCATGGCAATGTGATAGAACAAGTGAAGAAAATCGCTGTATTTTTTAAAGTCACAGCCAATTATCCCTTAAAAATAAATTTTTCAAAAGTCAGGGAGGAGAATAAATTAATTAAATTGTAATTAGAATATTTTCAATTTCCTTTTTATCATGCAAACAATTCTAAACATCCCCTTCACTTCTTTTTTTGCTTCCAATGCAGTTTTATTTGATTTGATGCGCTGTGTAATTAGCTGCTTACAGTATTGTAAACAGTAAGCAAAGCATGACCACACTTTTACTCAAGTCAGATGCTTTCAAGAGTGTAATAGACACAGAAGCTTTTCCACACCCTTCTTAGCAGCTGCTTTAAAAAATAACTATGTTATTTAAGAAATAATTCTCCATAAGGCATATGATTCTTCTAACTAGGAAAATGTAAATTCTGGTATATCAAATGTATGTGCATTATTTTTCTACTCCATTTTTTTCATATTCTAATGGAATCACTGGTTTGCACACATCCGGTAGCTCTTTTAACCACCAGCCTTTCATAAAAATTAGCAAAAATAAACCGACTATCATTTTTAAAAAGACAGTATGCCTTCTGTAGTTAAGAATATAAAAGAGTGCCTTTATAAATATGGGTCTGAAACTTTTCCATATACACACACACACACACACACACACACACATATACGTATGTAAAATACCACCACTGTTTGATGTATACTAAGAAAAAAAATCAGTCTTCTACTTGATTACTTACAATCATGTAAGGATAAATATTAAAAACAATAAAATGTTTATTTTTTTATGATTAAAATTTCTTAATTTCAAAATTCTTAGACAGACCACACTCAGGACAGAGCTTCAACTAGGGTATTCGCTCTCTGCACTGCTCAAGACTGGGTCAGAAACTGTAAATTTAATTCAGTAATCCAGGATTTTTCCAAATGTCCAAATGTTGGCATCCCATAGAAAAGTCGGCAAATTTAACAGGCTGTTCTAAATCTTTTTTATTGCAGTTCTGCTAATAAGATATTTAAGGTCAGTTAGTGATCCAATAACCAATTTAATTTAAATGCCTTATTTCCCTCACCTTCTACCGTCACCCCAAACCCTCTCTCCCAACAAAATATTCTTTATTTCCTCTCAGTAAGCAGTTAAAAGTAATTTGCATGATTAAGTTGATCAGAATCAGTGTGGACTGCTCGCTGAAATTAAGAACAATATTATTTTTCCAAGAGAAACCAGTAGGCGGTGCTAACTCTAGGATATCACATTCAAAGACTTTTAAACCAAAACACTCACAGTACAGGTGACCAGTTTAAAGTGGTAGAATTCCTAACATAATTCATGGAGGAGGAAATTTCAAAATTTCAATGTGATAGACATTTAACATAACACGTAATATATCAACAATCAACATTAAATGAAAACCTAACACGACTAAAGGTTCTTTCCACAATCTTTACAGAATTCAAAGCACAATTATATATCCGTTCCCACTTGAAATCCTATGAATATCTTCCTCCACCTCATTATGGTTTCGGTCTCATTAGGAAACATACAGTTCAGTCTGCACTCTGCACCAACCTGAAAACACAGCTACCCCCATCTTAGGGCAGCGGGTAATCCTCTTAATGAAAATTCTGGTTTGATCTCTCAAGTTTTTCCTTCTCATTCACTGTTTCTTTTAAAAAGACTAACTGACTTATAGTGCAACCTGAAAAGAAGTATTATACACTTGCATTGTCTTCCATTTTTAAATCAAAGGAGCATTTCTACTAATATACAGTATTCTGGTAAAAATGATGAAAAATATAGAATGTTGCAAGTGGCTTTTTAAGTGTTTTTGCTAGCTGTTTAAACCATGTGAAAGACTACATTTTAGTAGTGTACTCACCACAACAAAAAAAATCAAAATGTAAAGCTCAGTAACATAATATTTGTGTCAAATCTTAGACCTGTGCCCTTCAGGATATCAAATCTGATGGTCCACACACGACATAAACTTCCCTCCTTATATAAAAGTAACAGTACTTTCTTAACAGAGAAAAGCTACCCTGGGTACAAAAGTAACTCACACTGCTACTTCCAAAGACCTCTGAAATGATCGTGAATAAAAAATATAGAGCTTTCTAGATGTTACAACAAATTTTAATCTTCTACATAGATAAATGATCACTTGCATTCCTCTTTTAACATGAAGCGTAAAGAAATACAGGCATACAACTTCATTCCACAAACTGAACGTTCAGACTTAAAAGAAATATTTGCTTGAAAAACCTAGGCGTATGTTATTAACATGTTTGTCACGGCCTTTTGTATGTTGGACTTAGTTTTTACGTCTATATATAACCTAGAAGAAAACTTAATCTGAGAAGCAGAAGTTATTCCACTTGATTATACTTATTTTAACAGAATCCAAATTATACCAAGCTTCAGAATCCAATCAGTTAAATAGTAGTTAGCCTCCAGATTTTAAGATTTAAAACATAACACAAAATTTATTTGGACAGCAAGTTTTCCAGCAGATTGTCTCTATGTTTAGTAAAGAAAAGGCTTTTTATTACCAACTGTGGTACATCTCCAAAAAGCAGTACCAGGTTATACCGGAAACGTACCAGGACAATCATAAAATATCATAAACTCCATAGAATACATTCAACACTGAGTTCTGTAAAGCTATCAACACACCGAAATCAGTCACCACCATTCACCAACCCTTCTCCCTGGCCTGTGCCCCGTTCTCCGGGGAAAACCTTGGAAATCACAATCAAGTGGTTAGAAAGTGGGAAAACACTGTCCCTTTAAAACTCAACCTTATGGGTGTAGTCTCATTAATGCAAACTAACAGTTTCGTCCTCAACGTTAAAACCAACCGACCGTCATGGAAAGTAACTATTTCCCCCCACCTGGGAAGACGCCAGCTTTAAAACCAAAGCCACACAACAGGGAACGAAAAGATCTGAAGACAGCACCACTAAGAAAGCCACAACCCCTCGGAACGAGCGAAACAGACTGGGAAAGCCCAACTGCGTCGTTTACTCATGGCCAAGAGGAGGAGCGGGTTTGAGCGTGCGGGGGCTGGGGCCACCCTCGGGGATCTGGAAATGGCTCGAGCTCCCCGGCCCCGCGGCCGGGAGCCAGCCCCTTCGGAAGATGCTGCCCCTGCCGCTTCTCCCCGCGTCTCCCGGGCGCTCCGAGGGGCCGCCCCGGCCGGCCCGCGCCGCATGCTCGGCCCCTCGCCCCTCCGGCTCTGCAAGTGGCCCTCGGAGAACTTACAGGGCCCGCCGGCTGCCGAGTCCCCGGTCGGCGCCGCCCGGGGCGCAGACGCCGCCCGCTGCGGAGACGACCTGGGCGCAGCCGAGGGAGGGACCGTATTTTGCGCACATCCAAAAAGCAGCCCAAGGCCGGGGACCGACTTTGGTCTCCCCTAGCTCCCGGCACGGCTTTCCCCACCGCGGGCTCGGACACTGCCGGAGCCGCGCGCGCGCACAAACACACAACACACACACCCCCACACGCACAGACACACATACACAGATTTCTTTGCCAGGACCAGTGTTGCCATTGCAAACCCGGGAAACGCCTCCAAGGGGACCAAGTACCTGCTCTCTGCGAGCTGCTCAGCTGTTCACTTCATCCTCCGTTGACAAGGAAACCAAACCGCACTTCATTTTTTTTTTTCCAGAGAAACCTTCCACTGCCATCATTTGAAAATTGATTTACGGGGAGGGGAGGGGGAGGAAGAAGGGATGATATAGATATAGATATCAGGATATCTATCATAAAATTATCTCGGCTTTTTAAAAAAGTCAGCTGTGCAAAAGTCATAGTTAATTTAAAGGAGGGGAAAAAAAGTATTTGCTTAAAAATAATCCCAGTAACCAGCTGCAAGAAAAGTTTCATGTTATCAACGGGTTTCAAAAACAGGAGGGAAAAAAAACGAATTTGTTCTCACCGGCTTCCAAAAAGGGCACCAAAAAAATAGAAAATGAATGTCTTTGCTCAGTGGTTTGTACCAGTATTGCAAAACCACAAACTTGTAAACACTGCCGTAAAATCCCACCTATACAAAAATCTTATCAGAAAAAGAGTATGCCAAAAAAGAGTTAGAAACATGCTTTTTTTTTAATTTTTACAAAGGAAAAAAAATAAGCACCATACTTCACATCGCTTTTTCCATAAAACCAGTTGCATATTTTGCTGGACTTGGGAGTCGCTCCCAGCGGGCACGGTCGCCGCGGACTCCCAGACACAGCGCCTTGTCTACAGAACCATCGCATGCTAGAAAAACTTGGATTCAGGAAAAGGCTCAAAACCATGCCCCTCCAGCTTTCCCAAATATAAACAATAATCAAAGAAGTGGAAAAAAAAAGAAGAAAAAAAAAACAAAAAAAGAAAAACAAAAAAAAGGACAAAAAAAAAGAATAGGACAAGAATACCACTGAGAAGGTACTCACCGAGCGGGAGTAAAATGTTGGAATAAAAATGAGATTTAGTATAAAATACAGTATGGCGGTGGAAGAAGGAATGAAGCGCGTTTTTTTCTCAGTCTCTGCCTCAGGCACTGACACGTGACTCGGAGCCAGGCTGACTTGCAGGCAGCCGGGAAGGACCGAGGCTGCGAGGGGGGGAAGCCCCACGGAGCCCAACTCCGGCTGGCGAGGCGGCGGCGGCGGCGGCTCCCGGCGAGGCTGCCTCCGCGGTGAGCCCGGACGAGCAGGTGCCCCTCACGCTGAGGCTGAGCACACGCACACGCACACGCAAGACAGGCAGGGCGCCGGCGAGAGGGGGAGCCGAGCGGGGCTGGGCCGGAGGCGCGCAGCTGCCGCCAGTGCTGCTGCTGCTGCTGCTGCTGCTGCTGCTGCTGCTGCGCCCGCGGCCGCCGCCTCGGATGCGGGGCGCGTGTTCTGGGGCAGCTCGGGGGATGCTGACCAGACGCCTGGGGGGGGGAGGTGAACAACTTGCTGCTCACCTCAAACTTGTTGTCGCTTGCCACTTCCTGATTTTTGCAGCTGTTTTTCATTTCAGGGTAGTTACCTGGGGGAGAGACCTCCATCCCTTTCTCTTCCGAAGTTTCATTATTAAAGCCCAGCTGAACTCATTTCCTCCCCCGATCTCCCCTTTCTCATCCCTCCTAAACTGTCTGTGCATCTGCCTATCCCTCCCCCTTGATCTGAGCTTCCCTCTTGCAGTTCTCAAAGAACCTGGCTCAGCGCGCTACGGGGGGCGTTGTCACCGGCAAAGCCACCGTCAATCTTTATTGCCAGCAGAACGCACAGCATCTCTTTCGCCGTCATCCAACAGGAATGTTTGCAGTTTGAAAGCCAAAACAAACGCTCTCCTTTAGGCAACCCCGTCCAGGGTTTCCCTCGGCGGGTTGCGGAGCGATGGGTGGGGGCGTGGATGTCGTTAATTTATTCATTCGGGGACCAGGCATTGTTTGTTTTGTCTGCGAGTGTGCGCGTGCCTCGAAGCTCGTCTGGAAGGCTCCGCGGGTCCCTGCTCCATGGCAGAGGCTCCTGTCTGACTCTTGCCCAAGTTGTGGGCTGGGGCTGGAAGTCAAAGGAGAGGTGCAAGGGAAACAAGTGAGTCCATTGTGTAAGTGCTCCCTGGGAGGGAGTGAGCACTTGGCGGTCGAGAGGGGGAGACGTGCACCCGGAGTGAGGCGGCGGCGCAGCTCGTGGGAGCCCAGGTGGCTGAGCTGTGGATTCTGAAGGTGAGGGTGAGAGAGGGGTTTCTCCACCTAGCATCTGGTTTAGGATGCCTACTGCCTGAACAAAGATTCCATCAGCCAATCGCTGGATGCACTAGGATTCTTCTATCGCTGCCTGTTCAAGAATCAGTTTTCTGGGCGCTGGAGCACATCTGTTTTTCTTAATTTTTGTGCAATACTAATATCAAGACCATTTCCCAGTGCTGCTTTGAATCTGGGTTGTGTGGAATTAATTGGCATCTCTATGTTCGAGAATGAACAATTAACGCAGTTCTGCAGTTCACAGATTGCTGTCCCTGATCTTTATCTCAGTGTTTCCAATGTTGACATTTAAGATAAAATGCCTCCATCAAAGATGATCTAACCTGGACAATTCTGAAAATTAAGTACACATCCATTATAGAAAGCTTCAACAGCAAATATATTTCTCCTATTTCTCAAGCATTCTGGTCAAAACTCATTGATCAAATAAAGTATTAATCCACAATTCAAATAAAAGAGATTTAAAATAACCATTAAAATATTATTAAATATTTATTTTGGTGAGTTGCCAATTCTACACCCACTTATTATACATATTTTAGAGTGAAGATTGCTGATTAGCAATACTAACTGAGAAAGATGAATGCATCAAAGTGGAGCTGGTAATTTTGGAAGTCTTGTTGAGTCCTGTTCAGAAATGATAGGATTTTAAGCTGAATAATACAGATCAAATGTGCTTTTCACTTGCAAAACACATGGAGCTTCTTTAAAAAAAAAATAGATCTCTCCAAATGCAGTCTTTTTCTTCTCTGAGTCATAAATTAATTTTTCTACCATTATACCTTAGTTTGCTGAATTTTCCAAATTTTTCCTCCCATGTCAAAAAATTATCTGATTCTAATCATTTAATAAGAAAATTCTCTTTCAGTGGATATTTTTCAGCAATATTCAGATATGAGAAACTCCACTTTAAAAATGACTTTTGAGCTCTTCAGCTAGGCTGGGCAATGCCTGAGTTTTAAAGAGTCATTCAAGAAGAACTTTGAAAAACAAGCTGTTTAGAATTACACTGCAGTAATGGCCGTCAGCCAATCACAGTGATTGTCAGGCTTTTATTATTCAATAAAATGACTCCCCTTTATGTTAAATGCAGTTCTGCTGAAGCAAAAGCAAGACATCAATATCCTCCCAGCCTTTTCCCATTTGCTTATGTAAGGTGCTCAAAACATTCCATTTATTTGATTTCCAGTGTGCCACAGTCATCTTTTAAGTTGCATTGCCATATTAAAACCAAGAGTAAACAAATCTAGACTAAGGGAACTAGTGTTTAATGAGCATAGCATCTCATTTAGTCCTTGTTCCTGCTCTACGACTTTGTTATTATACTCATTTTACAGATTAGGAAAATAAAGGCAGAGGATTTACGTCATTTGTCAAGCACTCCACTGTTCGTATTAGAGGTGGGACTGGACCAAAATTTCATCAGATTTTACAGCTAGGATAAAATATTTCCAAAAAAATACACAACAGATACTAAATACTTTCAAATACTGCTACTGATGCCAGCTAAGAACTGCACAATATCTAAAATAAATGTGTGGGGATTGATTTGGCTCTGTTACTCCCCAGTTAGTAATACACATATTCTACCACTTTTTTGATTCCATAAAACACGTGGAGAAGGAAATTAACTTTCCAAAGTAGAGTTGAGGGGGTTAATTTTTTCTTTAGCAAAAATCTGTACAGTAACTGTAGTCATGTACTTCTGGTCATATCCTCAGGAGTTCACTACAGAAACTTTTTAAAGCAAAGTTGCTATTCTGAACTGGGCCCTTTGCTATCCATTCTGAAGTAAGCTATGGAAGATTCATAATTGAGAAGTACACTAAAAAGTATACTAAATTTAAAATAAACAGTGATGATTTAGGAAAAACCTATTTTGAAGCCTATGCTATATAATCTCAAAATTTTTATTAAAAAATATTGAACATACATGAATTATATGTGCCAACATGTATTTTACATATATACCCTTAGAAATTAAAACCTATTAAAATGTTATATGATTTCAATGTATACTTTTATATACCTCAAATAATTTTGTTCTGTTTTGCTTAATAAATTTTTTTTACAACTTAGTGATTTTAATTTTTGATTAATTTTACTTTTTTTTCATTATATGTCTAATCCCTGTCTGTGAATGTACTTCATTTATGCATCTCTTTCAAGTTCAGATGGTTTCCTTTATTTTTTCTGGTATTTCTATTGAAGGAACTTCAAATGCCAAAATTCATTAAATAATTTGTACAAATTATTAAAGAAGGTGATTAGAAGATATGAAAATAAATAGTAACAGTATAATATGGCATGAGTAAAATATGGAAAAAGAACCATCAAAATTTCTGTATAACTTAATTATAAATAAAATTATAAATAAAAATATTTTGTATTTCATTCTACACATAATATATTTTATGAAATCCAAAAAATTCAGATATATAGAATAAAATACACATCACCACTTCTTAGGATTTATGTTTCCAAAAATTATTATGAATACTTTCATTATTATGAATTCTTTCCATATGAAATTTTTTAAATATGTATATGGCTAAGAAAATTAATTTAAAACAATTTGATGGGTCTATTGATATTCTTACTTTGAATAAGTTTATTTTGCATTAATTAGATTGAGGGTAGTTCTGTGATAAAGTAACCTCCAGTAAAAGTGACAGAATGGGTACACAGAAAGGCTGATGAGTTTCCTGATAAATACACTTTAGGCACAGAAAGGCAGAAGAGCAGCACGTGACATGTTCAGTGTTCTGCACCATTTGTTATTACTCCTTGATTACTGATCTGACAATCATCCACTCTGAAGAAGATATAAAATATGTCAGTTTATAAATTTAGAACCTGTGACTTTATCCACAGTATCTCTTTTGATTTGAAGCATTAAAGATGAAAATGTGTTAATCCTAGAGCCAGAGCTAGGCTTCTGAAATGGTACTAAAGGTTAAAAATATTGTTAATTGTAAAAGATTTTATTATGTATTAATATTATGTAAGCATGTAAGAAGCCTGAAGGGAACAAAAAAGAAGGGGAATTTATGCAAAACAAGACAAAATGCAAGTTAGAAACATCATAAACGGAAAATATGTGCCATTAATAACTGTTTACTATGTTTTGGTTGCTTGACATATGTACTGTCATAAAAATCCTCATAATTAGAAACTGAGATTCTAAAAGACTGCTCAGGGACACAGGACTGAAAAAGGGAACATCAAAGAGCTTTCATATCTAGTGAGACAGCTAAAGACCATGTAATGGAGAAGTAACTTTAAAGACAGGGTGCTTTCACGACAGCTAAGAAATTGAGGAAACGACAGCGGGTGGAGGGGAGGAGGGAAGAAAATACGGAGGAGAAAGAGGGATGGGGAAGGGGGTGAATAGAAACAAAGGAAATGAGGACAGAGGAGACACTGAGGGAGGAAGGGAAATTGTGAGACCACGAGCACTGACTGGGGGACCTGGAAAATCTCCCCGCAAATACACGGGAACCAGTGAAAACCCTGGACAGATTCGGGTCACATAGATGAGTTCTAAAAGACAGGTGGCAAAAAGTACATTAGAAAAATATTGCAGACTTTACAATATATTTCTTGGGTGAAATGAAATGTTGCCTGAAAACTCCAGAAAACAATCTTGCTGAGGTGAGCAAAACTCTATACCAGAGGAAGTAACATTTTTAGAAAGAGAGAGAGAAAAAACCAGAAAGAGCTATCTTCATTTGTGCTTAAAAATCAAGAGATTTATTTACCCTCTGACCCAGACTGGCAACGGAAGACAGGATGGTTTCATTAGGAAGTTAATGTGTCCTAAGGAGAAGAATCTTGAAGATGTAGGAGAGAAAAATTGACATTTTGTGGTTTGTCCCCAAGATCTTGGATTCAGAGGAATGGAGTAACTCCTTTATGCACAGTGATAGAGTTGTAGAGTTACAGTTAGGATTCTCCTGTTGATTTTTTTTTTCTTGTTTAGTTGTTTTAATTTTAAAAGCCTGGGGCTTAGAGATGATCCGGATTTTCAGTATCAAATTAATTTAATTAAACTCTGAACTTTTTTTTTCTTTGAGGTAAGGGTTATTCATTTGTTGTTTGTTGAAAGATTATAGCCTTCAAGAGAAAAATGCATGAGATTAGTTGGTTATTATGAAGTCTTGGGCTCCTGTCAATAAGAAGCACTTTTAATTTCCACAAAATTTAGTAAGCTATTTGTTTCTATTAATGTAAATCTTATATTTGAAAACAAAAATTTTCTAGGAATGAGATTAGAAGTTTTCACAAGCCAGATAAGTAAGGAAAATAATTTTATGTTGACAAATTATGTGACTATAGATACTGCAAACCTCTTACTACAGAGCTGAACACTTAACATTTGCTCACGTACAATTTTTGTACTGAAAAATGTGAGAATAGACATCTCCTTAAAAAATGTTTACAGGAAATAATTAAATCTAATTTGTGAATCTGTGTTTTCCAGATTCTCTTCTTTGTCTCATTGAAACAATGAACAGGTTGTTTTCTATAACTTTTCTATTTTATATTCTTAATTCCCTCATATTCTCTAATCTCTTTTTCCTGTCTCAGAACTCTGACCTCGTATATCTTCCTATACATATTCAGAGTACGTATGTGGGGTGCGGACAGAGCACTTTAATACACTAATTCCTTGATTTTTACTTTTATTTAATTAATAGAAATCTTTTGTACTGGCTAATGTGTGAGTAGACATTTGGTAAAAAAAAATGATTTTAGGGAATAGCCAATCATATATGTCATATGTATAGATCTGTATTCTCCAGATTCCTTTTTCCCCTACGGACATCTCCTTCCTCCATGTAGAAGAGGGGGTCAAACATATTAAGACTTGAAAAGATCACAGCCTTGGCTGTTTGGCTTCAGGGTAGTAAATTATTTGTTATTTTATTCATCTAAGGCTCCAGAGGAAAGAAGAACAAGGATCAAACACAGGCTTTCCAAATAAAAGTATAATGAACTAGTAGTAGGCTACTCGGCAAAATATGAATATTGCAAACTACAAACTTAGAAATACACAAACATTCCAGTTCAGCGTCACATCTCAGAGAAGCAGCACACCGTTCCTTAGAAGTAGTCACATGTTCTTGCACGAATGTCAGTTTCAGATGCATTTGTGCTTACAAGTCACAGAAAATCAAAGTAGGACTTTTCTCTGTTGTCAAATAACTCTGAAAAGAGTTCATTAACGTTTGATACACCTCATTTTTTGCTTGTTTTCAAGAACTGGTAACAAATTAAAAAAAAACATACACAGCTGAAATTTAACATGTTTTAAGGCTTGAAAGAAGAAATCAAAAAACATCCTTCAGACATTTACTGGAGGCACAATCAATTTTAAAGGCTATTATCAAGATATTTTAGTAAACTAAATGAAAGTTTGCAAAGAGAAAGCAAAGATAGAAAATTAAAATTTAAATTCTTTAAGAATGCACTTCTTTTTG
This sequence comes from Vicugna pacos, assembly GCF_048564905.1. Classification (NCBI taxonomy): domain Eukaryota; kingdom Metazoa; phylum Chordata; class Mammalia; order Artiodactyla; family Camelidae; genus Vicugna; species Vicugna pacos. Next base: position 5,911,027 of record NC_133015.1, read on the forward strand.
CAGGGAGGAGAGATTTGGTACATAAAACTTGTCCAGAAGTAATGCATCTCATAATTTTCTTCCAGCAACCTGCTGGGAAGGACAATAAAATCTGTTGCTTAATGAGATGTTCCTGGAATTGAGTATAGTTACCAATAAAGCTAAAATCTCTTCTATTCAGGATATGGACATTTATTAGAATCCCGAAACATAATACATCATAATTATATGCTAATTTAAAAGTTATTTATAATGTATTTTTCTCATCATCAGCAACAAAATCCAGTGGCTATGATAATGAGTTGACAAATGTAACACTTTAAGTAGATAAATTATGCAGGTAAATAGACGGCCAAAACTTGCACACTTTGCTCACTCATATCTGTGACAATTCAGGGCCTGATAGGTGCATCTCACTCAGGTGGAGACCCAGGCTACCTCTCTAAAGTGGCGTGATGAAGGGTAGTTCCCGTAGACAGGTACAACATATTTTTGCTTTCAAAAAAACACTGGATAATTTGGCCATGGGTTCTATGAAGTCCCAAAATCCTGCCAAGAGGGAAAAAACACAAAAAAGAGCAACAGGGGCCTGAATATTTTTAAGGACAATAATTTCAATACACAACCCAAACAAAAAACAGCTCTGACTTTGAATAGAACTGCATTCTTAGGGATCCGCCAGGATGCTAAAGCAGGAGGTCAAAAGCATCCCCGGACATATCCAAATCCGTGTGCCTACTGAGTAAATTTGCTTATCATTTTTCTTTTAACAATGCAAGATGCCTGTTGGAAACAGCCATTCAAGAATATTATGAAACTTTGATTTCTGGTAGTAATTACCCAAGACCAGATCGCTTTCATAGATGCTGCTGCTTTGTGCCCATCTGAAATGCTAGGGAGAAAAATTTTCAGAGGCATGGGTATCTTTATTTATTCATTTATTTGCTGACCCATGAATTTCACTCAAGGAAGTGAGAATTATTCCAATATGCAATGCCCTCCACACTGTGCTCCATGATAGAAAGACAAAAGTAGGAAAGCAAGTTGTTATGCCCAGTGCATGCCTCTAGATGAAGGATCTCCAATCATTGCTCTGGCTTTTTACAAATTCTTCCTGTTTGATCTCCTTTCTCTTTCTGTCTGTGGTCCATCTTCCTTTACACATCCCTGCTCTCGTCTCTCTCAGCACGTAATCTTTATCTCCTACATATGGTTGCAGCCAAGCTAGACTTTGCAGGATAATTCAGAGTTTTAAAAGGTAGGCGGAAGTACGGAGAAGGCAGATGAGGGCAGGCAAGGGAAGCTGAAATAGAGAGTGAAAGGAGGAAGATGTCTGTGAAAGATCCAAGTGGAAACTTCCATTGCACATCTGGAAATACTCACCTGGAGCTCAGGAGAGTGTTCTAAACTGGAGCTAATAATGCAGATAAAATCAGTTAAAGTTATAAGGACCACATGTCATAGATATTATTAGTACCCTCATTTTAGGCGATGAGGAAGGATACACACAGAGAGGTGATGTGATTTGCCCATGGTTACATACCATTCTGCAGAGCCAGGATTCACACTCAGACAGTGTTACTTCAAGTTCTTAAGCATCCAAGGAGTGGCAACATTGAAGAATGCAAAGGAGCTGGAAGAATGCAAAGGAGCTGGCAGAATGCAATGGAAACCAGGCGTTTCAAGAAAGCAGGAGTGGTCAAGAGAGGCAAATGCTGCTGAGTGTTGGAAGGAGAGAAGGGATTTTGTACAGTAGCAAACGATACAAAGATAAGCAACTGAATGATTCTAAAAAATATCCCATTGATGAGACCTGGGTAATCTGAACATCTTAGCTGCAGAGGAGTTTGTTATTCATGCCTGAGAGAAAAACCTCACCCTAGTTGTTGGAGGAGGTCATCAAGAGGAGGTGACCACCAGGTGACCCACAAGCTGGACCCAGGCAGTGGGAGGCTCCTCACCTCCTTTTCCCCTTGCAATGTACATTCCTCGCTCTGTTTCCACATTAAAAGCCTTTTCAAGGAGAAAGCCTTGAGAGAACAATCTGTATTGTATATATACACACGTAACTAAACCCCATTAAGGCCTCAAAGTAAATATTTAAGATTCTGATGACCCACTGCAATCTACCAGTCTTGCAGCGCCAAAACAAGCCTCGCATGTAAATTCCCCTGCTTTCTTTGGGTTCTAGGTGCCCTCCTTGTCTGGGGTCAGGGGCCGGGAAAGCTTTACATTTCACCCAGGAAGCTCCTGAATTTGGCAACAAAGTGTGGTGACAATGTCACTAGAGGAATGTTAAAAGGTTAGTTGAGATTCCTTTGCTACTGTTACAGAGCAAGGCTCGCTGCTTGACTCACATACAAGCCAATACCATAGCTCCAGCTTTTGAGAAAAGAGCGAGCTTTGTTTTCAGGAGACAGGAAGCAAGGGTCTCAAATCTGTCTCTTCGATCCATGGTACAGGGTGAAATTTAATTGGTGATCTTGAATCAGAAACTGATTGGTAATTTCATCAGTAATCAAGCTACTTAGGCAGCAGGAAGCCAGATTTTCCATGTTGGAGGACTTCTTGGGAAAGCGCTCCACCGGCACTATTTCTAATTCTTTAAGTTCTGTCGACTGAAGGTTCTTGGTTCCGGGGCCATCCTGGAGACACAAATTCTGTTTTGGAATATGCCTAGTGCCTGCCGTCTCTGTGAAAAAGCCTTCAGATCTGATTCATCAACAACCTATTTAAGGAGGCAAAATCTGTTTAAGCTGGTCAATGTTTTACATGCTGTTTCACGATCAGATTCTGGAAGATTGAGAAGAAAAGAGAAAAGATATTTTGATGCCACTTATTTCCTGGAAGAACAGAGGTATCACAGTTTAAAAAGAAATCAGAGGGATAAGTTGGTGTTGAGACTTGTGTTGGAAACAGTTACTAAGCTAGTTTAGGGACGTACTGGGCTAGAAGTGACAGCAAGATATACAAATGGATTTACTCGGTAGGTAATAAAAACGATGTCCTTCTTATAACCTAATTTCCCAGTTGTCTCTTCAGAGTCTTGAGAGTAATTGGCATGGATTTTGAAAGCTGAAGTTCTTTGAATGGTTAAGCCTCCAAAGAAAAAAGCTGGAGAGATCAGAGAGTCTAAAGTTTCAGGAAAAGGGACCAAAGTAAAAGAAGGGAGCAAATAGGAAAGGCACTGTTAGAGAGTTTAAGCAGAGAGCATGAATGCCAATCTTTTTTTCCCCAAATGTGATTAACTATTGACAGTATAAAAATGTTATTACCATATTTCTTTGATTATAAGAGCATTTTCACATATTAACATATTTTAATTGGCTTAGACTTTACATTAGATGTACATTCTTAATACAGAGGGTTTTTTTCCCCATTCTTGAGAAGCTTTTACAAAGAAAATGTTGCATCTTTTATTTTAAAGTATCTTAGAATTTTAAAAAAATGTATTTTCCTGGTACTCACAGATATTCATTTATGATTTGTAAATATTTTATTACTGTAAGGAAGCGAGACTATTTGTCATCTTTCATGTTACCTCAGTTTATGCAAGGAGTGGGAAGACATAATATATTTAGGAATTTAAGACGTATTAAATAATCTAGTCAGGGCTCCAGTGGTGGTGTGTGGGTATGGATGTTGGGGGGTCCGAGAAATAAGCTTGTTTTTTTTTTAATGCCCCAATTTCCTGCTATGCAAACATCTAGGAGCATTAAAAAGATGCCACGCAGGTATCTGTTACATATATTGTTAATACGGCCCACATTTATAGTGCGGACAAGTAATGAGGAATAATAATTATAATGAAGCAGTTTTAAACAGGTTCAGGAGGAATTAGCCATAAGGAAGAGACTGCTGAGATGCTTATGAAAGCTGTGGAGTTGTCCCTTGTGATGTGCTTTGTCAGGCAGAACTAATTATCTGTGGATGATAAGAGAAAATATGGTGAAAAACAGCAGCCATTTCCCATAGCGGGAGTATCCATTTAAAACCCAACAACTCCCTGAACCATGAGATAATTGAAACAGTACCAAGGCTGGCATAAATAACAAGGCCTGTACTATCTTTCTTGGAAAGTGGTGGGGGCAGGCCGTGAAAATAACTTCAAATGCATTTTAGAAAAATTAAACTTTATTTCAATTGATCAGCATTATCCAATTAGAATAAGAAGGGAATTATTAAATGCACCCAAACTCTAACCAGAAAATTAACTTAGTGTGCTGAAGTTTGGAGATGGCATAATCTGGTATGTCATACTTTTCAGTTTTAGCATGAAAGCAAACTTTAAAGTGTTTTTTTTTTTTTGTATGCCTTTGCCTATATATTCAGCAAACAAAAAGAACTCTTAAGGGTCTTAATGAATGTTTGCACCAAATTAGAAGAGATATTATGTAAGAAAGCTTAGTATTCTAACCAAACTTTCAGAATCTCTATAAAAATGGAGGTGATTCTGATTCAGTTCACCTGGAATCAGTTAAGAGCAGCGAAGAGTGATTTACAGGCGCGACTGCTGTCAATTCCCTCCCAGACTGTCCTGCTTCAATATCTCAATTTTTCCAGGCCTGGGGCATTGTCTCAAGAAGTCCTCAAGGACCGGACATCTTCTCGGGTCTTTTCTGCTATGCTAAGACTGTGGCTTTTGTTTTTTTCCCATCCTGGTACCAAAATGGCTGCTCCTACTCTAGGCATCGTATCTGCCTTCTGGTCGAAAGGTACGAGAGAAGGTGAAAAGGCAAAAAGTTAAGGACAGCACGAAGCTGACTATGTTAACTAGCACATTAAGAAAATCAGGGTTTGTTAGCAAAGAAGAGGAGAACAAGTATTATTAAGGCAACTGTAGTGTTTGCAAATGTACAAATCTGTTACCAGATAAGAAGAGAAATAAGAGAACAGGGATTCTGTGTCTTTTAGAATTTTAAAATAGATTCATGGGTGTCTAGCACAGGAGCTGCAATGGTAGCACGAATATTTGTTTATTCAATAAAGAAATAGTCTGAAATTGCAGAAAATTTGTGGGAATTTTTTTTAATTCAGCAAAATTGCCAAAAGCATTTTTTCTTAGTCAAACATGAAATAAGAAAGGAGAATAAAAGTGGACTTTACCAATTTGTTTCCTCTGTATTTTATATTAACTTCACATTACCGAGAATAATCACAAGTTAATTATAAATGAAACTGTGGTGAGCTAGATTACTTGCCAAAATTAAAAAGAAGATAGAAAATTTCTAGTATGACTAATTATTAGAAAAAAGTAACATTTTTAATTGTAAAATTTAAAATAATTATGAGATACAAGTAAGGTTGTGTGTGTGTGTGTGTGTGTGTTTTAATTGAAGTATAGTCAGTTTACAATGTGTCAATTTCTGATATACAGCGTAATGTTTCAGTCATTTTTTTTGTGTGTTTTGTTTTAAATGCTCATTACTTTGTTTCTGCTGAATTCCAAAAGAGGGATATAAGTTATTGTGAACTGCATTTCTATTCATGTATTCCTTTCTTTTCCACTGCCTATCTCTGCATCTCTTCAAAGAGACAGCATATCCTTCGAGTTTATAATGATGCTGATAGTTTAAACACAAGCTACAGGTAGCAATATAACACCAACTTAAAATCAGTAGGTTTTGTAAATCACTTCTTTACATGGAATTTTTCTGAAAAAGGAGAATGTATATGCTAAGGAAAGATTGAACTGATAAGAATATTTGCAAACAGTAATAATATTGACATATTATGGAAGTGTAATCATTAGAGTATAAAATTATTGATGCTAACATTATAATTAGAACATGACTGCTCACATAATTTTATAAAACAAGTGGATCTACACTTTTCAAATATGGTGCTCATTTATCAAAAAATATTTCCACCTCCTGTCAGCAGACACTAATTGTCAACATATTTAAGGTAAACTATATGGCTATAAAAGGATAATTATAAACTTTCCTGCATTGTGAAGAAATAATAAAACTGTCTTATGGAAAAAAAAAATCTCTTTAGTCCAAAAAGTCACATTTGCAATCCAATCACTGAAAAAGAACACAGGTTTTATAATTCAGCTGTTGCACATTATGATGTCTATGTAGTAACGGTAAACAAAATGTCTGTGCTTTAGTAGGTTAATCTTTACAATTTATCATGCTGTTGATAATTTTTGCATTATGATGCTAAAAATTAGATATCAAAAAATTGGTAAAATCAAGGGCATACATAAGGCTGACACCATTTTTAAAATATCTTATACTCAAATTGGGGCCATAAGGATACTATTACAAAATAGTAAATCCAAAAAAGCACTTTTTGTTCTCCTCTAAATGAGAACCACTGTAAAATGGTAACTAGTTTTTGGCTTTTGGGTATTTGTCATACACGGCAGCTGAAACTAATTTCAGATACACACGTAATTTTAGGGTGAGGAAATCCCACACACTTAACAGGAACACCTTGGCAGAATGTAGAATATTCTCTGTATATGTACAGGAAAGTTCCCTAACTGATAAGAACTAAAAAGCAAAATTGACTGAGTATTTGCCCAGAAAGGGAATGAGGCAGAAAGGGGTTAGTTTCTGTGTGGTTAGGAGAGCCTCTAAAGTAGGGACAGAAAATTCCTGCCTGAAGGGAAGAAAAGTGACTAAAGTAAGATTTTTAATTTTGTTTTCTTTGATTAAAAAAAGAAGTGTTGGGGGATGGGTCTGGTGTGATTTTGAAAGGGAATGGGTAACACCATCTTTCAATGAACTGCAGTTTGGTGAATTTTATATTTAGAAGTTACCCGATGAAGGGGAATGTATCTCCCTTTTTAAGCAGCAGAATTCACTGAGAGGGAACTTTAAGGAACTTTCTGATTGACATTTGGGAATTTGGGAGGTGAAATGGACTGAAGTCTGGGCTAAGATGTCACAAATGCATCAGTGTAATAACTGAACCCAGTGGTCTAGCTTGGGAGTCAGCCCCTAAGACAGGTAACTCCTCTTGTCTTAAGAAGCTTTACTCCTTGTCTTATTATTATTATTATTATTATTATTATTAGAGAATAGTCAATTGCAATGTGTCAATTTCTCATGTACATCATAGTGCCCCAGTCATGCATATATACACATATATTCATTTTCATATTCTTTTTCATTAAAGTATATTACAAGATATTGAATATAGTTCCCCATCTTTTTAATCCAAAATATAGACCATTTTGAAGGCCCAAATTCAATTAAAATCACGTTCTAATGCTTCCCTCCTGTCATATTAGCAAATAGCAGTTTCTTCTCTGGCTGAATCCATTACACTTACAGTCTGGCTGGCTTCCACTGTATTGTTTTGAAACTCACAAATCACAATTGTAAGTAAATCTCTGTTGCTCTTTACTTTGGAGTACGCTTCATGGGCTTCCCTTTGTGAGATGCAGCTGAAAGACAAGCCAGTGCCTGCAAACTGAAGCACCTGCCCTCATGACTTCTAAGTTGGGCCTCATGTTTGAAAACAGTGTTTTCTCTGTCCAAGTTGTCTGATCATTACGGCAGGTCTGTTGCCGTAAGCATCCACCCACACGGTCCTCTTGTATTTCCCTTTTGGCTACTCTAGATATTACTGTGATCTCTTGGAGGCACCAAGGCACCCCTAACTGAGTTCTATGAATGCCACATGGCCTGCACTTTAAGTCCCAAACATACTCTTGAAATTCATTGAAAATCCCTTCAGACATATTGGATATCTACTGCATTGTTTTATTTACCTCCTAACCTTAACAATATGTGTCTGTGTGTGTGATTGAGTGTGTGTGTGAAAATGAGAGTCTTATCTTTCTAACTAGATTCTGAAGTCATTGAGAGCTAATGAGTACTATATAACCTAACTGTGTCTCACACAATATTGGTGGATAGAATGAAAAATAAACATAGTATACTAGTTGACAATGAGCTGAGTGATCAAGTCTGGAACAGAATGTGGGCTGTTGAAATTAATTTATGGCATTATTCTGTTTTCTTTAAACTTCTGGCGTGTATATACACACACTTTATTAGTTATCTAAGCACTTGCTACGGCATAAATCATACATACTAATGGAAAATACACTTGGGTTATACATGAATGTCCACCTTTAAACAGGATGGTGCAGGAAATGGCTACCAGCTTTGGAATTCTGTTTGTCTCGTGCCTTGCACAGAATTGGGACAAACGCCTTTTGAATAAACATTTCAGATGCGAGAGTGGTCCTTCAGGGACAGATGTAAGGGATCCCTCACGTTGAGTTGGCCTGATGTTGCTGGGAAAGCCGTTCAGAGCCCGAAAGACCCCAGCGGCAGCTCTGTTTTGATGGTTCAGAGAGTAGCAGTTCTAACCTCTTTGATTTTCTGTTGGAGAGGGGAGAGGGCTGTTCACATGCTCGCAGCCTTCCCTAGGGTTACCAGCTGGCTAGCTGTAAGCACATTATTTTACTCTTTCTCTCAAGAAAGCATATTGCCATAGAAATGAGTAAAACAGACACTGTTTTATGGGTGTTAGAAAATTCCATTTGTCAAACATGTAAATCATTCACATATTTCAGTTCTTTATTAGTGGTAGCAAATTGTCTGCAGCCTCAAAAACAAAATGAGTGTATTACATCAAAGCCTTGCTACCCAGCAATTGAGGGCAACTGCAGAAAGAAACAGCGTTGCTTTTTGATCACTAGGTTTCCCTTTAAGTGGTCTTACATTGATTCCATGATCATTCTTTTGTCCTGGTAACCATGATATTTCCCATCCCGGTGTGTACTTTTAGAATTCATTTTTCAGTCATTTCAGTAGACCGTGAGAGACCTCTCCTAAAGAATGTGTTGCTCCCAGCACCTGCCACGGTGCTAATAAAAACTTGGAGTATTGGTTTGATCCGGATGTTTTATTTGTGTCTGCTTTTAGTCTGTGTTAGATTTGTGCCAAGTGCTCCAACAATAATCGTGAAATAAACCCAGGACTCCCTTCTTTTTTTAACTGTCTGATTATGTAAAGAACTTATGATATATAGAGGAATAATAGTATCTGATGAGCCTTTATAACAAATCCTTGTGACCTCAGTTTAGAGGGTGGTTTTGAGGAGGTAAAATTGGAGACACTGAGACTTTCAGTGGCACAGGTGACAACTGGTAGGGACTGGAACTAAGGAAGCTGAAACAATAAATAGAGGGAGTTGACTGGATAATCTTTTGAGAAGCAAAATGCCAGGGCTTGATTGTTGAGTGGGAGGCAGAATAAGAGACACAGGAGAGACTAGAATGACCCTGGTGACTGGACGGCTGGTGGGTAGACAGCGGTGGTATTAATGGAGATTAGGAGAAGAATGATCGATTTGGCGAGGGGAAGATGGCAGTTTCAATTGTGGCATGTCTGGTATGAGGCACCTGTGGAATTCATTTATTTATGCTCATCAGGCAGTTGGAGTCTTTAGTTCAGGGAAAAGTTCAGAGTTTGGGAGTGAACAGCATCCAGAGTGTTGTGTGAGACAAGAAAAGGGATAAAAATCACTCAAATAGCATGTAGAATGGGAACTGCAGGGACTGTGGATAAAAAAGCACCAGCACCTGAGGGGCAGACACAGAATAACCTGAAACAATGGATGGGAACGGAATTCTCAGTCCCTGGTGAATGAAGGGAGTTGAGATGTTCGAAAAATGACTAAACCACCCAGATCTTGGTTTCTAATACCTTTCTCTAACAAAAGGAACCAGGACTCTTTGGAGAAAAAGCTGAATTTTGATCTAAGTCAGAGAATACATAAATGATCCTGGAGCACCTGGTAGTGCCAGAAAGGCAGGAAGTGCTAAAACACACACACACACAAAATCTCATAACATATTAATAAGGTTAAGTCAAAGGGACACAGAAGTCAACAAAAAACTCCCCAAGGTGGCCAAAGAGAAAAATTTGAGCAGCAAAGTAGTACTGGATTATAATCCAGAGTATAAAATAAATATCCACAAGTCCATACTGAATTGAATCACTGAATATATAAATAAAGGCTAATGGGCAAATCTCCCACGTGGATCAATTCCAAATAATTTATGTAGCTACTGTCCTCAAGAAAGGAGACTATAAATCCCTACTCATTAAATATAGCCTGTATGTGGCATCTTCCTTCTAAGAAGCAGAGTATTGAAAAGGAGCAAAAGGGTAGCTTTGCAGTGGAGAAACCTTGCAACCACTGACTCAGCCCAATGATCAAGGTGAACGTCAACAGTGATGTCATGTTGAAAGAACATATCCTTTTTATGATGTGGTGAGATTGACTTTGCCTATGGTCTTCTTCCCCAGGATTCTGAGCTACAGCCTAACCATGAGCAAAACCCCATTTGGGGTACGTTCTGTAATATATCTGATGAGTACTCCCCAAAACTGTTAAGGTCATCAAAAACAAGGGAAGTCATTAATATGGAAAGAATGAACAATGGTAGTACATTTAGTGTAATGTGAAGAGTACATAGCACCAAGCAAATGCTCAAAAATGTGAACTTCTCTTCCCTTCTCCTCTTATTCTCTTCCTCCCTCTTCTTCTTATTCAAATTTAACAAATGGAAACCTCTTGCATCCATAGTATGTGTACATTTGCTTATTTGAAGATTTAAGACTGAAGCCTTGCAAAACATTTCTCTTAACTTCATATCTGGGTAACCCTCTCCTAGCACATCCTTGTTTTCTTTTCACAGCTCAGCTATAGATTTAATCAGGAAAACCGGAAAATGAGACCTCATCTATAATAACAAAATCTGAGATGTTCCAGATTAGAACAATTTTTTAATAAATTCCAAGGAGCAGAGATAAATCAAAGCAGTTGAGAATGCTTACAGCCTTAGAACTGCCCCACCCGTGAGACCTGGTCTGTGGCAGAGATTAACTCATAACCCCATGAAGAGCGATCCTTCCTGGGTTTCCTGGACAAAGTGTCTTTTAGCTATAATCTCTCCCTTAAGATCACCCTTCCCTTTTAAGCAGTGATTATTCCAGGAGAACAAATAGAGGGAGCTGAGGTCAGCTATGTATCTTGTAAGATACTTGTCTAGAGCAAAGGTCTTAGTGTCTTGTGATGTGGAAACCCTGGAAAGCAGGCAAAATGTGACTTGGGCATCCCTTTACCTCCTGTCTTAGTGCTTTTGTATATCATTTGCTTTCTATGCCTGCTCATTTAGGCAACCAAAACCTTAAACTGAATCTCAGCATTCAGATCTGCTCTTCCTCAGCTGCCCCACAGACACCACCCCCTTTCACTACCAACAGCAGGTGTATCTTCTGTTGATCTCATTCCTTTATATTTTCTGTTTTAATATTGCTTTACTAGTTCTTCCACCAGACAACAGATTTAGTAGGAGGAGTCTGCAAAGAGCATTATAACTAAAAAGGATAAATCTAAAGGTGGGAATTTGTAGCCATTAGTCATTAGACAAAAGTGATCATTTCACTTATGTGTTGAAAATTTTCAACTCCAGATCAGAGCACAAAAGTGGCTTCTAGGTATATATACAAACGACACATCTCTGACACTTCTGTCCTCTAGCTCAAAGGAAAGGGAAAAGACAGGAAGATGTCCAGGGCAAGAAGTTGCCTTTTAATCAAGTGAGGATATCGTATATCTGCAGAGGATTGGCTCCAGGACTTGCCGTGGATATCAAAATCCATTTTGATCAAGTCCCATAGTTGGTGTTTCTCATCGTCAGGTTCAACAAATCACAGATCATGTAGAGTAGTGTATTATTTACATTGAAAAAATCCACTTATAAATGGACCTACACAGTTCAAACCCATGTTATTCAAGGGTCAACTGTATATTCATATATATATACACACACAGACATATATATCCCCCTCCTGTGTATGCAGATGTGTATATTTGGTTTTTTGAAGATGTAAGGCTGATGCCTTCCAAAACATTTCTCTTAACTTCATATCTATGTAATTAAGTAGATGTGTAAAATATGTAAAATAAATATAAAACTCCTGCTTTTAAGCAGATTTCTAGAATGAATTCAGGACGATTCTTTAAAATCAAAAGCAGTGGGATTCAAATCTTAACATTTTAAGAATCACACAGAGAAATGCAGAATTTTTTGTGAGATTTGCTGTAAGCAGTGTGGATCATTTGAACAATTGGTGGAGATAATTCCCTCCATTTGCAAGGTTTGCTCACATTTCACATATTCTAGTTACTAACCAGCAAAAGTAGACGCAGCAGCGTGTTGTGGCCATAACACTGCGATTGCAGGTAATTTAGCCAATAGAGAAGGAGCGTGAAGCATGAAATGCTCACCACATGGCATTAGAACTGAGCAAGTTCACAGTCAATGCCAGGGAGCTGGGCCATCCAGAAACATCACCTGTGTTAATCAAAAATGTATAGGGCAAGTGGCTATAGCAAAAAGACTGGAAAAAGAAAAGTACAGAGGCTTAGCTGAGATGGAAATTTACTTCCCTTTCACCTAGGTGTCAGGTGTGTCTAGGCTGGTAGACACATCTCCTTCCCAAGGTCATTGTGAGACGCAGGTTCTCCTTCTCAGTTTGGTTTGCCCACTCATCACCGCTGTCCTAGTCTTCCGGGTCTATGGTGCATCCCCGACACCTCTGTCCTCCAGCTCACGGGAGAGGAAAAAGACAGGAAGACGCCCAGGGCAAGCAGTTTCCTTTTAAGCAGGTGAGGCATGCTTAATGCTCACATGCAGTTGGTGAGAACCTCATCACATGACCACAGTGTTATAAATGCTGAACTTTGCTTTGTAAGATGGATAGCATGATTTGTTACCTTGAGCCTAAGGAATTGAATGCAGTGAAAATAACGATGTCTATTCCATATGTTTTTTGAGAAACAAACAAAAAAAATAAAATCATCTCTCCTTATCAAGGCAAGTAGTGATCTTTCACTAAATATCAGGCTTATTCCTTTCTCAGGATAAATTGGTTATATGTAGTGATCTAGGATTTGTTTGGCAAATTCATGACCTGCAGCATCTGCTGAAGATACAAAAACTCAGTCCTTGGCAAATTCATGATCTGCAATATCTGCTGAAGATACATAAACTCAGTCCCTGTGGGCCCCAAAAGAGCAATCCTGGTAAGGCAGTCAGTTTGATAAGCAAGGGGCTTCACTGAACAGTACAATCATTTCCTGCTCTTTAGAAAATGATTCCACCCTGGGTGGGACCTGGCTTTAATCTCTAATTGAAGAGGAATATATCATATTACTTCAGCTAATTATTTTGGATTTGACGTGGTTCTGGATTCCCATAGCTCAAGATTCCTCTTTGGTAACAAGTCTTAGAAAATGCTACATGTTCTCCTGATGCTTACCTGGCATTTTCCTGTAATATTACTTAAGTGCTCACAAATTTATCACTCATGGTATTTAAAAGTCGTATTTTGGTTTGTGATTTGGATTTCAGCCTTACTTCCTACATATTTCATAGCATTGCATTTGTCCCAATGTGACATAACTGCAATAAACTTGCCATGAGTGAAATAGATAAGTTTTCCACTGTGATTCTGGAAAAGGTGAAAAAGCCCTCATTTTCAACATTTGCTTCATTGTTGAGTGCTTTAGAAGATGCCCATGGTCATTGCTACTACATAAATACTTAGGAAGAACATGGTCAGCACTGAAAGAGATCAGATTCCAGAAGTGTGGTTATAACTGTCCAAAGATTTCAAAAGAAAACATGGCTGGAAGATGTGTTCTGTGTTGTTTAGTCTATAAAATTACTGTAATAAGTTTAACATGATCAGAAAATGAATTGTTTTCCACGCTTCTCTCTGCATCCTTTAGTTAAGACTTAACATTCGGGGGACCTGAAGCATAGAAATAACCTGTGAGAGAGTCATTGGAAGCCAATACAGCCAGACATCATGGTAAATGATCCAGAATCATGAGTAAAGATGTAACCAGCATTAAGTGAATGGTGTTAGGAAATTGTAGTGGCAAGAAGGCCCAAATTATTTCGATAGAAACAGATTCCAAAAGCCATGATGTTACAAGTTATAATAATGTTGCTCCTTTTTTTCTCATGGTGAGAAATATGAAATTAGATACTAATAAGACATTTGACAATTTAAAAAAAAGCGAGAAATTATTTCTAGATATAAATATGTACCTGAACACCAGGAATGAGCCTCACATGCACTGTCTGAAGGATCAACAAGTATGTAATTGTCTTTTCTCTACCCACTAATCTAAACGTTTATTGATACATAGTTATAACACATATAGACCCATGAGTTTTGGATTACTATCTTAATTAAATTATTTATATTGGAAAGGACTCACAGAAGTATTTCCCCAGGGTCCTGCACATCCCTTGGGAGACACTGCCCTCCAAAATATTGAGGGATGGAGAAAAAGGATCTTAAGAAGTTTGTTTTATTTTGTGTGTTTAAAAAAATTTTTTTAATTGAAGTGTAGTTGATTTACAACATTAATTTCAGGTGTACAACAAAGTGATTCAGTTATACATATACATATATATATATATATCTTTTCAGATTCTTTTCCATTATATATTATTACAAGAAATTGAATATAGTTCCCTGTGCTATACAGTAAGTCCTTGTTTATTTTATATATAGTAACATGTGTCTGTTTTTTGTGTGTTATGAAAGGATTTTTCTTTTGGTACCCCTTCAAGAAACTTCAGTCATGATTTAAATTGTTTTTCTTCATGTTAGACCAAAAAACTTTTTTTAACAGGCAACACCAATTTCACAAATAAGAACATTCAGACAGAAAAAGTGATAATCCAGGGAACACTAGTAATAAAGAGTGGAGCTCAGGTTTGAGTCAGGGGGAGTCTGAATCCAAACCTCATTCCCTCCACCTCCCAGCACACGTTGTTCTTCCTGTGATGAGGGGGTGTTTCTGGCCCTCCAGTGTGGTAATAGTAGCACCTAGAGTCACCACACTCCTTTTGCTTGACTGTGGTATCAAAACAATCTCACATTCACTAGATTGCTTGAATATTCTTCATGGATGGAGAGTCATTAGATCAGATCTCACCAGTCCTCTTAGAATCAGTGAGGGTTTGCTTGCTGCAGGTCTGACTGGCGGCACAAGTTCTGGTAGAGTCAGACCACTGCCTCGAAATGACATGAATAAGTTTCTCTGTGTGAATATTGAGGTCTAGAGGCAAGATACATTTCTCTCCTCTCAAGTTTCTAATTCCTCAGGCAAGCCTGACTATATAGGCATGTACTGACCTTTCTTTTTATCACCTTAATTTCAACATAGGCAGTATCTGCCAGAGTCTCTTGCCCAAATATGATTCAATAATTACAGACTCAATGAGTAAATGGATGAATGGATGAAACAGTCCAGTTACGTAACTATCTGAATGCTTCTGCATCAGTACTTCAACTTGAGATGAGATGAAACTTTAATAATTGTCATATTCTGAGCTTCTGTGTCAGATGTTATTGTATCAAGTAGTTAAATATACATTTTAAATTTAATATTCTGACAGAACTGTAAAGATTCAACAGAAAATAAGTGAGTAGCAGTGTATTGTGATGGCATATACAATTAGAAAAATGTTATTCACAAGAAAATATGTAGTTTAGATATGTGGAACAAAATCTTTTGAAGCAGAAATAATCAAACTCCTCTGATATGACTGTATCATACCTCAAAGATCATATAAATGTCTATGCTGAGGAGAAAATTAAACCCAAGAAAATCTTTTTTTTTTGTATTATTTAATTATTTTATTTTGGCAGGGGGGAGGCAATTAAGGTTATTTTTGAAGGAGATACTGGGGATTGAACCCAGGACCTTGTGCATGCTAAGCATGCCCTCTACCACTTGAGCTATATCTTCCCCACAAACCCAAGAAAATCTTGTACATATATTCTATATTGTTTATTTATAAAAGTATTTCAATTATGTATTATGTTCCTTTTTTTGACAAATGCTGAATAATTGATAAAGCAAAAATTTAAAACCATGCAACCCAATATTAATTCTGCTAGAAAAGGAATAGATTTTTTAAAATCGAATTAGACTTATTCCAGGGAAGCCAGCTTCTGGGGGTCATGGGATCCGCCTTTCATATGTTAATGAATCATTTTACTTTCCAAAGATGTTGAGGGTTATTCAGGGAGCAAGGAGAGAACCCTGGTTGATCCAGGCTGCAGACTGATCAATGAGAAAGCACAATGAGCTTGCAGCAATGAGCACATTGCTTCTATCAGTATTGATGATCTAATTTATAATAAAAAAGAGAGTGTCTTTGCTGTTATCAAAGGTTGTAGTCCTCCTAGAATAATAAGGGGAGAGGGCATAGAAGAAATCAGCTCTGTGTAAGAGCTTTATGCTTAGAAGTTAGTCAAATAAATCACATGCTCAATTCAGTCTATATTTCGTTGGGCCAAGGTTATTCCTAGCTACACTGATACAACTGACAGGCATCTGCCACACCCAACAGTTAATATCCACAAGAGCTCTAGAAACATTCTATCTTATTTCAGTGCATCCTATACAGAGACCAGAATAATGTTTAACACCGATTAGTCACTCAAATAAAATATTCAATGAATGAATTGATTAATTGATGGGTAAAGCATTTTGCAATTGGCAACATAATGGTGACTTTATTGATTTTTTTTGTACTTTTCAACTTTTAGAATATTAATTATCTAGGATGCTTATGTAGGTGCCTAACTGAAATGACAACAATGTCCTATCATTTAGCTTTTTAGTTACTTGAAATTATTTTTGCTATATTTCCTGTCTCTCTTTGTATATTTCTTCATATTTTATAAAGGTCAAATATACAATCAAGAAATGGATTCCTGGCTAATAACCAGAGAGTCTTCCTGCTACACCAAACATTGGGAATGAATTATTTACGTCACCTGATTTAATACCACCTGATAACAGATAGGTGTTTTCTGAGTTAACTAGTTTTTGGGAAATAGAATTAAAAGCAAAAACTTCTCCCAACCCAGAAAGTGTCTTCATAAAAGTAGTAGAACAAGACAACTGTCTTATTATTAAACAAGCATTAAATCAGAAAATAATGCACATCATAGAATACCGGTGGATCCAACCAGTGTTCCAGGTTCCTGTCCCATCCCAGGAAGAATTCAGAGACAAGACTTAGAGATCAAAAAAAGTAAAGTGAGGATTTATTAAAGGATGGATAGTACGCGCTCAAGGGGAGAGCGGGCAGGCTCAGGTGAGCAGCTGCCCTAAGTTTCTGTGGCAAGTTAGTTACATAGGGTGTAAAAATGAATGGGCAGAATAGTCATTGAGGAAGGAAGGGCTTGGGGTCATATTTCCTGATTATCATCCCAACTCCACCTTCCCAAAGGAAGGAGGGATTTTTGTCCTTATTTAGTCTGGATCAGAAGTTTTGTGGCATCAGTGCGTGATGGGTACTTATGACCTGCAAGGCTAATTTTATTGAAATGAGGGCATAATGAGCAACAGGTTACATTTGGACACTGGAAATTCCTGCCTCTTCTCACCTTTCTTTGTTGGTCTCCGGGTCAAAAGGTGTGATACCTTATCAGCCCAAAGATTCCTGCTTTTTTTCCCTCTGCCCAGGGACCCCTGGCACTTACATGATGTATGTTTTCCTGCCTTTGGCTTGTACCCCTCCTTTCTGCCCAATTTCTACCATTGGGTCTGTGTCCCCCTTTCTCTGCTCATATCCAGCTATCTGCCTGCTCTAGCAATAGGCAATCTGCTAAGAGACTATGACACAGAAAGCTCACTCTTTTATATACCCAAGCAGATACAACCTGTTCCGTACAAGTTCTAAAGATAAACAATACTAGTCCTCAGGTAAAGGGACTTGATGGCACTATTTGTTATGCATAGTTCACCCTAGGTGCACCTGTTAATTGGGATGACTATCCATATTAGGTAACTGGCTTTATCCAAAAGCACTAAAACTTCTCACATCTTTATGACAGGCGTTTCTCAAGTTGGAGCCAGGTGCCCACCAAAGTTAGCCTCCTACCCTCCAATTGAAATTGGGAGATAAGTGTGCTGTCTTCTTTGACGTTTGCATTTCAACGAGATGGTTAGGATGTCCTTAAGAAAGACCTTCTTGGTTCATAATGCTCACAAAAGGCCTATCTAGTTTCAATAGGAGTTATCTATATTTCGAAGATAAGAAAAAACTCTTACAAGTTTTTTGAAAGCAGATATTCTAAGAAAAAGGAGAGAAGGAGACTCTATTTTCAACAGGGAGGATCAAGCTTCTTATTTTTAATTTGTATTTGTCCTTACACGGTCATAAGATTTCTTTCAGAATTACATTGATGACAGTAAGTTCACACCTTAATGAATGCTGTCATTTCTCTCTGGGAATTTCCTTATTTCTGTTTGTATTTCCTACTTAACGTCATTGTGGTATTATTGACTTAGAATGCTTGGGAGCTTAGCTTTTAATAAGCTGTTGATTTCTGGGCAACTTGATTACTTTGTCTGAACCACAGTTTTAAAATTTAGCACATGCTATGTGTATATTTCTAGTTCTCTACAGATAATGAAGAAAGCTGGTACCAGTCATCATGTGATTTAGGAGAGTTTACTCAACTACTTTATATCTAAGTTTCTACATCTGGAAAATGGATTGATACAGTAGGGGAGGAAAAATGATTTTCCCTCCACCCTCTAGAATTTTGGCTGAGACCACCCCCTCCAGTAGAAATAGCTTAACAGGAGAAAAACTTAAGTTTTAATAACACATATGTCTCCTGTATACATGCAATAAGCTGAGGAAAACTGAATAATTCTCCCAAAATGGCCCAAGTGACCACCTTGAATACCATCTCCAACTAAAGACAAAAAAAAGATGTTGTGGGTAGAAGAGCCAGATACAGCAGGTTTTCAGGCAAAGCACAATGAACAAAGGTATGGTTGATATGCAGATTTCGGTCATTGCCTTCTCCACTGAAAAAGGTTTTTAGAGATTTATTGATCCTTCTCTTCCTGGTATAGAGAGGGAGACACACTTACAAATAGAGGGTTCCCTTATCAATGTAAATTTATCTTACAAAAGGATAACTTCTGTTGATTTTTAGACCTTCTCCTGTGTCTGCTGTTTCTTAAAAATAACTGGCTCAAGATAATCTGCATGTCAAAGAAGCATATTTTGGGGTGGCAAATTCTGCTTTCCTTCAATAGTGTTAGGTACTTCAAAGTTTAGCTGTATTTGCTAGATAATGAATATAAAGCAATTATTAGATACTAATTATGAGTGTCAAGTGAGATAATTAATCTATAAATGTTCAATAAATTGAGTCCAGTAAAATTCACCTGAGATTCTATAAACCAAAGCCTTTCTGTCTTTTTTGTTGTTGTTGTTGTTGTTTTCCCTCATCAGACTATTCCAGTACAGCAACTAGAATGGTCCTGTTGAATTAAATTAGAGGAAAGCAAACACATCATCACCTTGATCTACAAGTCCTTACAAGGTCTGCATCGTTTTTGCTCTCTGACTTCATTTCTTTCTACTATCTTCCTTGTTTTCTCTGCTCAGGCTATAAGAACTCAGGACTTCTTGCTGTTCTTGAAACAGGAGAGAGGTGTGACCCCACCCCAAAGCTTGTGCAATCAATGTTGCCTTTCTTGGAACAACTTTTGGCTTATTCACTGCACAATTAGTGTCTCATTTCCATATCTTTACTCATATATGACTTTCTCTTTCAGGCCTTCTGTAACCATCCAATTGAAAATAGCAGTTCCCTTTGAAACACTTCTTAGATCTCTTTCAGACTTTGTTTTCCTCCAAAACACTTATCACCACTTATTTTGTGCTATAATCTACTTATTCATGTTGTTTAATGTTTACCTCCCCTAATAGGATATAAACACCTTGCGGGGAGGGATTTGTGTCTGTTTTGCACAATACTGTGAACCAGCTTCCAAGAGAAGTCTAGGATTCAGAAGATGCTCAGTAAGAATGTGACAGTATAAATGGCCCAAGCCACAAAAGTAAGCCTCCATGATTATCAGAGTGTGAATAAAAGGAATACTGTGGGTCAGAATATGTGCAAGGGCATTGTGATGAGGGAGACTTGAGTTATACATTGGGATAATCTGTGCAATTTGAAACAATGGGAGAGAATTTGAAAGAACTTGGGAGGAATGTAAAGTTATCTTGTATCATCATTAATTAACTTAGTTGTTTACCACTTATTTTAGGTAATCAACTCCTTGTATTTAACCAGGAAACCAGGTATATTATTGGTCTTAGCTAGCTGGCTATATCATACTTATGATCTCACACTTTCTATCAATCAGAAATCCCATGATACGTAAGTAATAAGCTAATAGTGTTCTCCAAATCCCAAGAGATGATTCAGTCCAAGGAACTCTTCAAGAAAGACCCTATACATTTATGAATAACAGATAAATTCTCATTTTGAATTAAGCAGAGGGTATATGAGTGGAGAATCCTATGGACTTTCTCTACCATATCTATTAACATTAAATTAAATTTTTAGTAGACTAAAGGGTTTTCTTTGCATTTGTTAAATGAAATATGAGTCTGTTTTGAGTAACAGGAGGGTAGCTTTATTTTTGTGCTTCACCAATTTATACAAAAATTGCTTGAGTATTGTTCTGTACTATACTCTCTGAAATCAAGTTACCAATTTGTGACATCCTCATCCTACTTTCAGAAGTGTTTATGTCCAGAGAAAATTATGGCCCATAAAAATGATCTCTCTTAAACAATTATACGGTGCAGAATAGAAAAAAAAATAATGCTGTGCTTTTTACTTGACTTACTTTTATATCCTTGCTTACTTCTTAGGTATTGGATGCCTCAGATGAAATACTGTTATTGGTCTTAGTTTCATTGCTATGAGCTACACTCTGCATATCATTCAGTGACTTATGTTTTCTGCAGCATTGCCAAGTGATTCTTACATTTGATAAAATTTATTAAATATTATGTTCTTATTGGATTTAAACCAATTTGCATTTCTTTCAATTACTGAGACCACATTCTGAAAATTTTTATTGTTGTATACTGAAGGCTTTCTCTAAGTAAATCAGTGATAAGCCAAGAAATATTTATGAAGAATTTATATCATTAAGTAGTTGAGGGAGTTTAACAAATAATTTTGAATGTTAATTCTTACCAATCTTTCATATTAATATGCAACCTGAAAATTTAATCATTTTGTCAATTAATCAGCTAGATTGAGTGCCCATAAAATTGCTTATCCTTAATGTAAAAGGCATTAAATTCTCTTCTGTCATAGAACGAATCACAGACTTTTGCCCTGGCCTGTAAAGGCTGGAATTATAGCCAACTTACTCACCTATCACAGAATATTTGACCATGCCAAGTCTAAAGTAGCTGTTCAGCAAGTATTTGTTAAATAGTTAATAATCACATAACACAAATGCTATTTTGAAAGAAATTGCAGTATTTAAAACAAAATCCGATATACTATTATCCTCAAGAAACTTAGTCTGAAAATAGTTTCAAATTTTTTAACTTTTGATTTTCCCTGAGATACCCTAAAATATTTTTCTCTTTTCACTTCCATGGGTTCTGATACTAAGTTCAGTTCAGCAGAGGCAAATCAGTACTTAGAGTAGCCTGGATGCAAAGAAGGCAAAGGTGGATCAAAAGGCGTGAGGGTCCCTTCCGTGACTCATGTTACTCAGTCTTGATTATGCAAGTCCTAATAGGACCTGTTGAGCTGGTGTCTGTATATTTTAGAATTTTTATTCTAAAACGTGTTCCCATTGAGTTAATTAATATTTTCACCACTCTACCTAGGACTCCCTCTTTCCATGGTCACCAGTTTGTCATCTAGGTTTTCGAAGTTCCCACCCTGTGACTATCTAAGAATGTGTAGGGATTTAGACAGCTGACTCTAGTTTGAGAAATTCTAAAATTAAGTGTAAATAAACACAAAAGTCCTACAAATCACCATTCATTCAATAAGCATCCCTGCAAAGCAATGCCTGAGAGCCAGTTCATGTATTGTTAGAGAAAATTTGGATGCTTCAGTCCAAATATACCAGCTGCTTCATGTCAAGCACCAACAGCAGCAATGCCATTAGCATCATAATGAAGGGCGAGATGACACATCAGATATCAAAAGAATGGCTTATATTTTTTCTCTCACTAAATTAGAGAAATTGCCAAACATCTAAATTCGTATTGAAAACTTTGCTTTTTCTACCAGATGCTGGATATTGTCCCCACTCTACTGTTTCTTAATTTACAAAATATTCCCGGGTCATAAATATCTGGAAGTGTGTCTATGTTTTAAATATTATAATCACACTCTTAAAATAATTTGTCATTTTTGTCTGTTACAATTTTTATATATGCGTGATATAAATGACTTTGCGTATGACCTTCTGATGCTTGAAACTTTATCTTGTCCAAGCAATCAGAATAACAAATACAATTATTAAAACCAACCAATCTCATTTTGGCAGAAAGGAAACCATAAGCTGTGAAATCTAACTGCCTTGCTTTCAATTTTCTGTATATTCACTCCTCATGAGGACATAAGGATCATTTAGGATTTGATGCATTTTTTAAAATGTGTACCTTAATGGATGAAGGCTAAGTTTTAGATTCAAACAGATCTGGGCTTGAATCCCAAGTCAGTCAATTACTAGCTTTGTGAGTTGGGCAAGTTTTTTGATCTTTTTCCAGCTTTGCTATCTTTGTTTGTAAAGTGAAAATCACAATGCTCCCTTTCAGGAGGTTACAGGATTATGTGAGATAATGCCTTTAATGTGTCCAGCATAGGGCCCGGCACATAATAAGGGCTTATTGTTTTTCTTTTTCTTTTTCCAACAAAATTACCAGTGTGTTGAAAGAAAGAACTGGACTTATTTTTGTCACATCTCTTTCTTTCTTTTCTATCTTGGTTTCTCAGAAGTGCTGCCTACATGGTATTCAACAAATATATGCTTTCTTCATTTAATAGCTTCTAGACCTGGACTATAAACCTATTTATATTTCTTAAGCTTTGTCTGAGAATACTCATCACTTTACGTGTGCTCTAAATCCCACCTCTTTTGTTTCAACTGATAATCTCAGCTCACAAATATTGCCCCCTCTCATCTTTATTTTCAACCCACCTATCTACACCAGCGTTATTCTTTTAGCATGTATATTCTCAAACTACCCTTTCCAAGGAGGAAGAGAAAAAGAGAAGGACCTCCTTCACCCTACATTATAATCTAGCATTTCAGCATTTTTCTCCCTAGAACTATGCTCTTTGCAACAATAGTTGGCATTCTTATCTTGGTTTTGCCATTCATCAGTTTTTTCTTAACAATTAACAACCTCGTTTCTGGCTCACTCTTCAGTATTTTTACTCTTTCCGAAAGCACTAGTAGCCTCCTGTTTGCCAAATCCAGAGATATTTGTCTGTCCTTATCCTGCTTTTCCTCTTTTTCTTAAAAATTCACTTGTTTTAGTTTTTAGATTCCACATATAAGTGATGACATGCAGTCTTTGTCTTTCTCTGTCTGACTCATTTCACTAAGCATAATGCCTTGCAGGTCCATCCATACTGTTGCAAATGGCAAAATTTCCTTCTTTATGGCTGAGTAGTATTCTATTGTGTGTTACACCATATCTTCTTATCCATTCATTATTGATGGGCATTTCAGTTGCTTTCTTATCCTGGCTATTGTAAATAATGCTGCTGTGAACACTGGGATGCATGTATCTTTTCAAATTAGTGTTTCTCTTTGGGTATATACCCAGGAGTGTAATGGCTGGATCATGTGATAGTTCTATTTTTAGTATTTTGAGTAACCGCCACACTGTTTTCCACAGTGGCTGCACCAATTTACATTCCCACCAACAGTGTACAAGAGTTTCTTTTTCTCCACGTCTTTATGAACATTTGTTGTTTGTGTTCTTTTTGATGATGGCCATTCTGACAGGTGTGAGGTGATATCTCATTGTGGTATTGATTTGCATTTCCCTGATGATTAATGATGTTTAGCATCTTTCCATGTGCCGGTTGACCATCTGCATGTCCTTTTTGGAAAAATGTCTGTTCAGGTCTTCTGCCATTTATTTATTTATTTATTTATTTATTTATTTATTTATTTATTTATTTATATTTTTAGATGCTGAGTTGTATGAGCTCTTTGCATATTTTGGATATTAACCCCTTGTTGATCCTATCATTTGCAAATATTTTCTCCTATTCTATAGGTTTTCTTTTCATTTTGTTGATGGTTTCCTTTGCTGTGCTGAATCTTTTCAGTTTAAGTCCCATTTGTTTGTTTTTGCTTTTACTGCTTTTCCTCTTCACTTGACCCTCTGCTGATTTGACTTCTCCATGTCTAATAACTGGAGTCAGAAGTAAAAACCCAACTTCCCATTCATTAGTTAAGCCAGTCAATCACAGAGGAAAATCACACCTGAATTTGTCTGATTATTGCACTTTCATCTGTTATATGTATTAACTTCCATTGACAGAATGTAATTAAAAAAGTAAAACTATGATGCAAAGAGAGAATCAAGAAAATTAAATTTGTTTTAAATATCAATATGGTTAACATCTGGCAAGATGACGAGGTTAAAAGGATGTACATAAAAACGTGTTAGAAGCAAAGTCCAGACAAAGAGATGCAGCAGAGATTTTCAAATTATGAGTGAGTATTTTGAACAACTTGATGGCAGTAATTTAAAAACATAAAGTATATGGGAAAAATTTGGAAAAAAAGGGTAACTTATCAAAACTTATTCAAGAAGGAGCAGAAATTCAGCTAGAAGACCATAATTTCTTACCTAAAATTCTTGGAGGATTTTTGTTGATTTGTTTTGAAATTAAGATTTTTTTTTAAAAAGATTTTTAGAACATAATGCTTTACATATATTTTATTTGATATAACATTGCCAGCAGATAAACACATAGTGTTTTTGTTTGCAGGACTTCAGCTATAGAAGGTCGGACCAGACAATCACTAAAGAAATTGAATGAATATTTGAAAAATTACCCACAAAGAAAATTCAAGGGCCAGTTTAAACAGACACTTAAAGCAAAAAATAATTGCTATTTTGTGCATGTCTATGAGAGAATAAAAAAAAGAAAGGAAACTCTCTTTAACTTCTTTTTAAGTGGCATGAGTTTAACCTTGCCACAAAACAGAAAATAACTGTATGAAAGTGAAAATGAACCATTTCAGGGTAAACTGTTTTGTATATGTAATAGAACTATCTTAAAGATAATATTAGCAAACCAAAACTGCTAACCTAACAGGACCACCGAGTTGGTTGATTCTAGGAATGCAAGGTAAATTCAACATAGAAAATGTATTAATGTAATTTATTGCATTTACAAATTAAAGGTAAAAGTATGATCATTCCAACAGTTGCATAAAATAATCATTTAAATCTTTCATGAATTACTACAAAAAATACTTAGCAACATAAGACTAGAGGAAAACTTCTTTAATGTGAAACAGTCTAGAGAAGAAAATAACATTTAAGAGTAAATTGTTAAAAGCATTTCTGTCTTAAGTAAAGAAAAGGGCAAGATATCCACTGTCTTGATTTCTATTCAATACTGTTCTGAAGGGATTAGGGAGAATCAGAGGAAAGAGAAAGATTTACTGTTTTGAAAAAGAAACAAAGATGTGTGAATTCACAGATGTGTGATTTCCAACACAGAAGTCCCAAAAGAATCTGCTGACTGAATTAAATGAGAGATTAGGACAGTTGCTAGATATAAGATATAAGATGAATTCTATGGCATTTCTCTACACCAGAAAATAAGAGAGACTTTTATTTAAAAATATATATTATGTATGAGTACAGCCAAGCTATAAGGTATGAAAAATAAATCTCACAAGATATATAAAAGATCTTTCTCAGAAAATCATAACACTTTATTGAAAGACATTAATAATCTAAGTAAATTGCATTATATACAAGGATAAGAAGAGCCAGAAATGTAAAGTTATAAACTTTCCAGCAATATAATGTAAAAATTCAATGCATTTCCAATGAATATTCTCATGGAACTTGACCAGCTGATTCTTTGATAGATATGAACAATTACAGAGCAAAAATAGACAAGACAATTTTGAAGGCTAAGTTGTTACATTTTACCTAACGGATATGAAGGTTCGATAGAAATTTCCAAAAATGAGGGTAGTATGATATTATCACAGGGAAGAAAATAATAATGATGAAAATCATAACATATAGGACAACTTATTGACGTGAGAGATTGGAAAAGAAAAAAATAACTTTTAATAATTGAAGGTATAAAAGCTAGTTAAGGCATCTGAGCAATCAAAAGAGAGGAAAATAACACAGAAATAAATACTGTGTATTAACTGGTGCTAAGGGTTATGAGGAAAATTAACTCAGAAGGAGGAGTTAAAGGGTGACAGGAAGAAGGTACTAGTTAGATGGGGTGATCAGGGAGTTTCTCCAAGCAGTGAAATGAAATGAGAGAATAAGCTATGTAAACATCTCTGGAGTCATCAGGTGTGAAGGACCTGAGGGACGTGTTGTTGACAACCTCCAGGAACAACAGGAAAACAGTGGCAGAATGACAGGGAGAGTAAGTAACAGAATATGAGGTCAGAGGAGGGTATCCAGTAGGGGAGGGGTGCAGATCATATAAAACATTGACGGTTCTGGTAAGAATCGTGGATTTATTCTAAGTGAGAAGGAAATTTATTGGTGGGTTTGAAGGAGACCTGCCTTTAGGATCTGATATTTAAAATTTTTAAAAATTGTGGTAAAATAAATATAAAATATAAAAAATAAAATATTTTATATAAAATATTTTTTAAAAAATTAAAATATAAAAATATAAAATATAAAAAAATAAAAATATAAAATTTACCCTCCTATCCATTTTTAAGTCTATAGTTCAGTTCAGTTGTGTTGATATATTCACATTGTTGTACAACCAGTCTCCAGAACTTTCTCATCTTGCAAAACTGAAACTCTATTCCCGTTAAACAACAACTCTCCATTTCCCCCTCTCCTTAACTCCTGACAGCTATCAATCTACTTTCTGTTTCTGTGAGTTTGATTATTCTAGATACCTCATATAAATGCGAATCATACAGTATTTATCTTTTTGTGACTGACTTATTTCTCTTAGCATAATGTTCTCAAGTTTCGTCTATGTTGTAGCACGTTAAAATTCTCTTCCTTTTTAGAGCTGAATAATATTTCTTTGTCTGTATGTATCATACTCTGTTAATCCATTCATCCATCAGTGGACATTTGGACAATAAACTTCTACCTATTGGCCATTATGAATAATGCTGCTATGAACACGGGTGTACACATATCTCTTTGAGACCCTGTTTTCAGTTCTTTTAGATATATAACCAGAAATGGAATTGCTGGATCTGATTTATTGGGAAAGCATCATTTTGGTTGCTGTATGTAGAAAGACAAGGTGAAAGCTGGGAGACCAGTGGGAGGGCTATCCAAAAATTCAAGAGAGTAATGATGTTGTTTTACGCTAAAACTCTAATGGTGTAGATGGTGGTAAAATGGTCGGGTTTTGGTAAAGATGACCAATGTATTTCTGGATTAGGGGAGGGGTTTGAGAGAAAGAGAGGAGTCCTGATGACTCTAAACGGTTGACTTGAGCAATTATAGGAAAAGAGGCAGTAAAGGGGGATTTTAGGGAAGATAAACTTTAGAGTGTGGGGATGATAAAAAAAATATGGTTTGATATTAAAGTGAATGTATCAAATAGTCAATTGCATATTTTTCTATAATTGATGGTAAAGTTAAGGACTAAAGAGATAAACTTAGGTAATGCTATCAGTGTGTAGGTGGTGTTTTAAGATAGAACCCCAGTATTTGTGGAGGATTCCAGGACCCCTCGCAGACACCCAAATCCACAGATGCTTAAGTCCCTTAGATAAAATGGCATAGTATTTGCATATAACCTATGCACATCCTCTTATATACTTTAAAGGAACTCTTGGTCACTTATAATACCCAATACATTACAAATGCTATGTAAATAGTTGTCAGTGTGTGGCAAATTCAAGTTGTGATTTCTGGAACTTTCTGGAATTTTGGGGGTAATATTTTCCATCACAGTTGGTTGAATCTGCAGATACAGAATCTGGGGATGTGGAGAGCTAGCTGACTGTGTAGATGGGGAGAAGAGGTTCAAAGACTGAGCCCTGGAGCCAGCTGATACTTAGAGGTTGAGAAGAGGAGATTAATCTTGCATAAGAGTGAGAGGAAAGTGCAGTGACGGAGAATATAAGCAAGGGGAGTGGTGTGTCTTGGAAATCCAGAGAAGAAAATTATTTTATCAAGGAGGTAATGATCTAATCTTTTGAAAGCTGCTGGCGTCAAGGGTAGTCAGAAGAAGAAATAAAAATGGCCTTTCAGCACATGAAAATAAGATAATAATACTCAAAAGAAATTAAAGTTCAAAGTACACTGAGATAACCACTTATTATCTATCAGGCTGGTAAGCATACAAAATTTTGACAACATTCTCTGATGGGGAAGCTGTGAATAAACATCACTTATAGATTGCTGGTGGGAATGAAAATGGTTCAAACTCCAATGGAGAGAAATTGAGTCATAATTGGAAAAATAATGTATGCATTTATCCTTGACTAAGTCACATCTAGGAATCCATTCCAAAAATGCTCTGGGAAGAAAACATAAAATGCATGACCAGAAACAATTTTAATACCACTTAAGGGAAAAAACAAACCACCACCCAGGAGAGAGCTGCTTTATTTAAAAGAGAAAAAAAAAAACCCTTAAAAACCAAATTTAGTGTGTAGATCTTGTCTGGATCCTACTTAGAATAAAACAATTATACAAATACATTTCTTTGAGATGATTGAGGACAGTTGGTTATGGACTGTATATTATTTTATTTTATTGTTAATTTTGTTACTGTTTCTTCTGTTAGATGTGATAATGTATTGGGGGTTTAGGCAGGAAAATTTATTTTTTTTAGGATTGCGTATGGAAGTAGACAGTGATAAATTTGTGAATTTGCTTTAATATATTTCAGCTTCATGAGCTTTAGCAAATGAAAAAAGAAAAAAAAATCACAAAATCTTGACAGAGGTTGAATTTGAGTGACAAGTGAGGGGCATTGTTTGAATATCTAAGGGCTTAGCATTATGTATTCCACGTTCGTCCATGTTTGTGGCATATGGCAGGATTTCCCTCTTTTTAAAGACTGAATAGTATTCCCCTGTATGTATAAATCACATTTTCTTTATTCAGCCATCCAGCAGTGGACATTTAGGTGGTTTCCATATCTTGGCTATTGTGAAAAGACTGCAGTGAACGTGGGAGTGCAGATTAACTCTTTAAGTTCTTGATTTTTACCCTCTTTGGATATTGAGAAGTGGGACTGCTGGATCATACGGAAATTCTATCTTTTATTTTTCTGAATTTCAAAAACTCCATACTGTTTTTCATAGCAGCTGCACCATTTTACATTCCCACCAAAAAGTGTACAACTAACAGAAGGATAAATACTGCATGATTACACTTCTAAGAGGTATCTGAAAAAGTCAGACTCATAGGGAACAGAGAATAGAATGGTGGTCCCCAGAGACTGAGGAGAGACGGGGATGAACAGTTGCTGTTTAATAGTATAAAGTTTCAGTTATGGGGGAGGGTATACCTCAAATGGTAGAGCACATGCTTAGCATGATGAGGTCCTAGGTTCAATGCCCAGTACCTCCCCTAAAAATAAATAAACCTAATTGCCTCCCCCCACCACCAAAATAAAATAATTAAATAATACAATAATAAATAAATAAAGTATTTTTTAATAAGCTTCAGTTATGCAAGATTAATAAGTTCTAGAGATTGGATATACAACATTATCCTATAGTGAGCAATACTGTATTGTGCTCTTAAAAATTTAAGAGAGTAGATTTCATGTTAAGTGTTCTTACTACAAAACAAACCAAACAGTATGTTTAAAAAAGAATATATGAAGGCTACCTGAGGTTTCATTATATTAGTCTTTCTACTTTTGTATATTATGAAAAGTTAGTAGTAATTTAAAAATCTGTTGATTTTAATAAGAGTACAGTAAGAAGTAATAAGACCCTTGGCATTGGCATCGCAGTGACGACTTTCACAGGAGTTCTCTCAGTGGTTTGTGAAGATCCAAAAGCAATTAGGCCAAGAGGAATTATCAAGAGAGACAACAGATGAGTCTTTGGAAGAATGACGTAGAAGGGAGCAAAGAAATGGAAAATGATATGGAGTGACGTGAAATAAAAATCTGTTTTTAAAAGGTTTTAAATTGAGTTATTTCAATATTATTTGATAGAATTAGGTTATTCTCTCCCATAAGAAGGTGTAGTTAGAAGTTCTCTTGAAAAACATGTAATCAGAATGAATGGGGTTGGAGAAATTGAAAAAGACAAACTTTTGTGTTCATCTTGAGTGGGAACGGTTGTACCAGTGGGACCAAAATACCTGAAATCCCTTAGGTAAAAAATGCTTTTATCCCTGGACATATGGGTGTACCAGTGCCTCTACTGCTATTGTTTCTCTAGTTTTCCTAAGGTTACTAATTACTTTCTTTTTTAAGTAAAATTTTAAATAACTTTATTGTGATGTAATTTGTACAGTAAACTATGTATTGCAGATGTACAATTTAATGAATTTTGATCAATGTGTACACCTATGAAACCACCACCACAGTCAAGATACCTAACATTTCCAATTGCTTTCTGTTTGCCACATTCTTTCTTTATATGAGTACATCCAATTTTGTCAAGAATGTCTTGACTTCAGAGTACTGTTTTACAGGGAGACTTTGTACAACTCTTCTTTGGACCATTATGAGTTAATCTCAACTTTAACTCTCCAAGACTGATATCAGTTGCTTTAAAAACCATGGTGCAATAATTCCTTCTTAATTCTTAAAGAAGGCTTTATTTTGTCCCCTGTATACTGGCAACAAGTGAAATTTGGTAACAAACTTTATCAAGCAACTCCTCAAAATATAACTTAGCAGGAATTGAAAGTTACCAGACTAATCATCTTTATTAACTTGTGGACCATAACTATCTTTAAACTTGCATTGAATGTTTTTTGATGATGCTACTTTGTTAAGAAAATGTTACTGACTTGCATAGGTTTGATAATTTTAAGTTTCTTCTTTGGTTCGTTGTAAAGATGCAACTTAAATGTAGTTTACTCCCAGAAGTTCTAGAATTGAATAAAAATGTTTAAATATTAGAATGACAAACCAATAAAAGTGCAATGTATTTGCACAGATTGAACAATACAAAGAAGGATTTTTAAAAATCTGGGTCCGTGATATAACTACTTATTCCTGAATGTATTTTACTTGTTTGTTTTAATTTTCTCCATGCCCCCCAAAAAACCCCGATTGTTACTTCTTTTGCTTGTTCACACAATGCCTTTCATATTAAAAGGTACTTTCACAATTACTTTATTTTAAACATGAGGATACTATTTAGGTAAGACACAGTCTTTTAAAATGATCTCAGTCAAACCCAGTGTTCATTTTGAATGAGATCATCAGTTGCAATTAGGAAAGAAACCAAAAACATTTAACAAGTTCGAATACTTTTTTCTGAAGTGTTAATATCTGCATTGCAAATAGGTGCATGGTATTTTAATTTTGTTCTTTAAAGAACAGTTCTTTATAGAACTGTATTAGGACTTATCATGGTATAATGAGTGGTTTATATTTTAAGATTACATATTCACACTTATAAGACAAATATTTCAAAAAAAGTCTTATATATATATATGATCAAATCTTCAGGGACAATATCAGTCCTAACTTGAAATGGTGTTATTTATTCTCACAACTCAGATAGACGTGAAGATGACATAATCTCTAAAAATGTGTTAGATGGCTCAAAAAATTGCCCTTATTATGACAAAGCCTGTGGCATTAAAGCTGTATTTGCAAAGACTAACTAAAATTTTTAGTGAAAATAACAGTAGGAAAAAAAGAAATATTTTAATACAAATGTTTTAATATAAGTTTAATAATGGTGAACAATTACTCAAATTTAACATTTGATTTACTTCCTCACATAACCTTCTCATCTCGGTCTTCATTGTTCCAGGAATCTCCATTTTTATAGTTACTCAGGTCTAGGACCTTGGGTTGGTCTTTAATTTTCTCTTTCTTTGACACCCTACATCGTCATAAAACCCCACCTACCTGACATTCAAGACATATTTGGAATTCTTCCACTTCTCCTCACTACTTTCTCTCTCATGCTGGTCCACACCTCCATCACGTCTTGCCTAGGTTACTGCGGTAGCTCCCACCGCTCTCTCTGCTTTTGCTTTTCCTCTTCCCCCAATAATATAATGCAACATGGCAGCCTTAGTGACCCTGTTAAAACGGAAAGTCAGATCATGTTAATTCTCTACTCAAAATAACTCTGTGAACTGTTTCTTTCAGAGAAAAACCAAACTGTTTGAAATAGTCTATAAAGCCATTCATGATTTGGCCCATCTCCATACCAGCCCTCATCTCCTACCACTGTTACCCTCATTTGGTGAGCCACAGCCACAAAGACCTCCTAACTCTTTCTCAGTATAGCAAACAATCCCACCTATGGACTTTGCACTTGCTGTTCCTCTGTCTAGAATTTCTTTCCCAGAAGCCAAGCATTTTCTTTCCCTCATCAATTATATCTCTGCTGAAAAGTCTTGCTATCAGAACCACCTTCTCTGCAACCTCATAGGCAAAACTCACACTGTACGTTTCCTACCTCAGACCTGGAATCAGCCAATTATCCCAGGAGCCCTCGTTCCTTTTAGTGGGAGATGGTAGGAGAGGTCACAGTTTGAGCAAAGGAGTCTCATTCCTAATGGTTTGATCATTGTTTCTAAAAATTTCCAGTGACATAGCTAGAAAATATATATGTTTTCTATCTATCTACATCATCTATTTATAATCCATTTATCATCTACCTACATAAATAGAAACATGTATGTAGACAAAGACATAGATCTATAGATATTTTAAAAATCAATTATCTTTTGATTTGATATGGAATTCCTACTGATAGTCAGTAAAACTTAATCTATACTTTTTTTACATGCATGTCTCCTCTCCCCACATTGAATGTCTTGCATTGCAAGGATACTGGGGATGATAAAATTGGGATTGTTTATTTTATGCTCCATTATATACAAAGCATATTTAGATTAATAATACTAACATTAGCACCAATTTAGTTTAAAAAAGTCATTTTTGCAAGTGTTCTACTCATTCTTTACTATTTATTCAGAATTTTATTGTATTCGTCATCAAAACATGTAGCTGGTATAAGCCTCTATTAATTTTGATTTTATAGGTAAATCACTATATCTGTATCCTCACCATTAGTCATTATGTCAAAGTTTTTGCGGTCATTTTGGTTGTCTGAAGCAGATTCTTGTGTGATAGATTTAGTAGATTTTAAGTGAATACTCATGGGGAAAACATTCCTTGAGACCTTGCATGTGATGACAAATTTTCTGCAAACTTATACTTCAAAGTAATTTGAAGAGATCAATTGAGATGGAGGAGTAAGAGGACTTGAAACTCACTTGCCCCCACCAACATATCAAAAATACATCCACATGTGGAACAATTCTCTCTGAAAACTAACTGGAAACTGGCAGAAAGGCTTCTGTACAAATAAGGAGAGCATCATAATGGTTGCTGGTCATCAGAATGTCCCACTTTACTTCCTCTACAATGTTAAAATATCACCTTCTTTGCTTGGTGCTAACATTTTACAGTATTTTGTTCAATGGTGTTGTAGGAATCCTTACATTTATATACCACAACACAAACTCTACCTTACATTCATCATATTAGTCAACGTGAAAGTAAAAGTTAAATGGAAAGATTGAAATGAAATAGAAAAACATTTGTTGTTATCTGGGATTGTTGATATTATAAAGTTACAAAGGACACATTACTTTAGGGGAAAAAAAGGAAAGGTAATGTTTTTCTTAAGTAGAAAGTACTTATGTTTCTTAACCAAGCCTGTAACATGATTTCAATAATTTAGGTTGATTTCCTTAAAGACTGACTTTTCAAAATTATCTAATTTCTGTGCAAATTCTCCTCCAAGCATTTTGTGCTACTGAGAGACACAATTCATGATGTTTAATACTTCAAGACTTAAAACCATGCTAGCTAAAAATTCCTTATGAAATCTGATGTGAAAACATATGGATTATTCTTAGTTTAACCACAGCCACAATTCGCTGTTATCTTTCTGGTATTCAGCTTTTGGTACTTTATCATTTTTGATTAGAGCTTAATAATTTGTATTATTTGATTTATTATAATATACTCTATACTATACTCTTTACTATAATATAATGTCCTGCAGGATTTCTATCCTGATTGCTATGATACCATCCAACCAGTCAAGCATTTCAGAAACATGGAGTCATTCTTAAGCCCTTTTCCTTTCCTACCATATTCAATTGACCAAGCCGTTGTGTGGCTATTTCTTATTAAATGTTTCTTATTTTTCCCCAGAATTTTCTATCCCTATAGTCAATATCTATGGTTATGACATTGTACTTTATCTGGATTATTGAAAGGAATGACCATTATTCTCACAGCTTTGTGTGCGCCCCCTGTTTTCAGCCCAATCAAGCCTCCTCCCTCACTGTTGACACAATGAGCTTTCTAAAATGCAAATAGTAATGTCAAACCTCTGACTTAAAGCATTAGCAGAGCCTCTTCACTAATAACATGAGGTTACATTTGTTAACATGGCATAAAATACTCATCAATATTTGGCATTTACCTACAATTCCAGTCCCATCCACCATTTCTCTCTCTCCTCTCCTGTATTCAGATATAGGGAACCCATTTTTAGTTCCCTGAAAACACACTCAGTCTTTGTACATGTTGATTTGACTGGGCTTCTTTTCTTCCTCTGATTGACCTCAATTCCATTCATCCCTTAAGATCTATATTAATTTTTTCTCTTCTTTGAAGACTTACCCTGTCATCCTAGCCAATGTCAAATAGTTTATAGCATTTGTCATATCCACTTGCTTAATTTTTAAATTTCCATTTCTCCTGAGTTCTACCAGCTCATGGTTTAATTATTTCTGTTATCTTATCATATTATCCATGACTTCTTATATCTGTGCTTTGGTCTTGTATTTTATGCATGCAATTTTTGCATTATTGCGTGTTTATAATTACATGTATGAGCGTTTCATTTCATTTCATTTCATTTCATTTCATTTCATTTCATTTCATTTCATTTCATGTCATTCATGAACATTTCACTTTTCATTTATAGCATTTACAGTGTGAAGAAATTTTTCTGGCCAATGTTGTTTACTTGGCATCTGCCTTTCCT
This sequence comes from Vicugna pacos, assembly GCF_048564905.1. Classification (NCBI taxonomy): domain Eukaryota; kingdom Metazoa; phylum Chordata; class Mammalia; order Artiodactyla; family Camelidae; genus Vicugna; species Vicugna pacos. Next base: position 5,946,331 of record NC_133015.1, read on the forward strand.
GTTCCTTTTCTCCTTTTTCAGGGAACATCTTATACTCCCTTTGGTTTATTTGTGATTACTACTTACCTTTCTATGAGATGTAGTCTTTTTGGACCAAGATGTTGATATATCAAGAAGGGAGTAGAGCTTAAGTTTTGCCTGGTAGGAATTCGCTGTGACACAGGTGTGTGTGTGTGTGTGTGTGTGTGTGTGTGTGTGAGAGAGAGAGAGAGAGAGAGAGATCTTTTAGATTTTATGCCTCTTCATGCAACAGAGAACAGAACTTGGAAGCCACAGATGTGCTCACAGTCCAGTCTTCTTCACCATGCCTCATCTGCGAACCTTTTTCTGCAAATGTGACTGTTGGTTCAGGAAAGTTCTTACAGCAGCACCCTGCAATAATGTTCCGAGTTCCAAACAAAAAGTCATTTGTTTTTAGGTGTGAATCACTTTCCTCAGAGTAGAATTCTCTACCAGCAATGTCTGATGTCAGCGGCAATGAGCATTCTCTCTCACAGTCTTACAATATTTCTTTTCAATTTTGATTGCTATTGTAGTCTGGGCATATAGGTATCTCTTAATTTCATAGAAGATGATATTTGGGTTTTTCATCCTTCCTCTTCTAATCATTTTTAGGTTGTTTCTAAGAAGAGAAATGGGGGATGCCATCTTTCCTTTGCTATATCAAAATAAAAATGAATTCTCTGCACTGAAGTTATTACTTAAAGATGAATTTGGTTTTATAGACTGAGAGCATCTTGAGCATAGGAAAATTTATTACATATATATTACATGTATGTAATATATCTACATATACATCTAGATCCACATTGCATGGTCTTGATCTTGCTACATTGAAATTTGAATACATACTAACTGATGAATGAGCTTAGGTTAGAGAGGATGGTGGTGACACTACCAGTTGAAGTCGTCACAGCCAGAGGAAAAACATGGCAACATAGATACAAATGAAAATGTGTGGCTTCTGGGGATCAGTTTATTTTGTGGGCTTCACTCAACTGTACTTTTGTATGTTTTTTAATTTTCTTAACTTGAAGGATGACTGTTTTTTGAAGGTTAAAGTTTGTTGAAAGCTTTTAAGTCATTCAATCCTAGAACCAGAGTTCCCTTTTCCAGACAAACTGCCTTAAGTATGGACTTTCCAAAAGCATATTTGCAACATGTTTTCTACGTCACTTTTTGAGCTTTTAAAGGAAAGGGTATTTTTCCCCTGCTATACTAAGATACATAAAATTCCTCTGTGGTCCTGGGTTTTAGCAACCATTTAATGAACGGATAAGAAATTATGTTTTTATGCTCAAACTCTCTGTAACATGTGGATCTTTTCTGTGGGGTGTTTTGATTTTATTATGGGCAGTATAACATGTTGGTTAAGAGCGTGGGCTCTGAAATCAGACATTACTGGTCTTAAATTCAGCCTTTCCCATGTTCTGTTGATCTTATACATGGTTTTAACCTCTATGTCTTAGGTTCCTTATTTATAAAGTGAGACTAATAACACTTAGGGTTATCTATATTATTCTTATATGTAAATTTAAATACCAGGGTTAAAATATATTTTCCTAATTCATTGTTTACTGTTGGCACTTAAGTGATGTTTTATTCGGAAGTGATTTTTAAATTCAGGGTTTAGGGCACAGTAGATTTGTTTTGCTTGTTTTTTAACTTTATATAATTGAATCATATTGTAGATACATTTTATTGACTATGCTTAACATTATATTTGTGAAATTTATTTGAATACTTTGTATTTGCAAGGTGTTTGTTTTTGTTGCTGTATCATAATCATTAGATCAGTATATTTAATTTATTTACCTTTTCTACTGTTTATAGACTTGGAGTTGTTTAGTTTGGGGCCATTGCAAAGAATGCCCCTATGAACACTCTTTTTCAAACTTTTGGTAACTATATTAGCACATTTATGTTGAGTACATGCCCAGGAATGGATTAGTTAGTCATAGGAGTTGATTTTTATGTATGGTGTGAGGTAGGGATCAAGATTAATTGTTTTCCTTGTGGTTATACAGTTAATTTGACTTGGTTAGTAAAAAGAACATGCTTTACCCAGTATACCACAGGGTTGCCTTTGTCATAAATTAAATGGCCATATGTGTATGGGTCTGTTTACTGTTTTGTTTTTGTTATTTTTTATGCAACTGTGTTACTTCTGTTAGGTTTTCATGGGTCCTTAAGTCCTGGTAGGTGTTTATACAGTTTCTTAGACAAACAGTTAAGAATACTGTTAAAATTGTATTTTAAACCCACTAAATCATAAGTTTGAAGACATTTTGTAGGGAAAATGGAATAGCTAGATGATCGTTGTTAAACTGTATTTTTCCTTAAAGATCACAATCTCTTTATAAGTCTGGTTAGGCTCCTCTGAAGTATGACATACAAATGGGTATGTTTTTCAAAGTGACTCTGAAATGATTGGTGTCTTTTATAAAACTACTAAGGCATTTTATCAGGAATTGTAATCCCTTCCCAAAAGGCATAATAGATCCTATCAACTCACAAATTCTGTCAAAGGCCAGTTTTAGGATATTTTCTTCCTTATAGATGTTTTTTCAGCAAACACCTATAAATTCTAAATTCCAGACTCCTGAATAGAAATGTTCTTCTAGATTTTGAAATTGAATATAGAATATCCTCTTTTTTTTTTCAGCTTGTTCTAATTTTAGTCCTCAAACCAGTTATTTAAAAGAGGATTAGGCTTAAAAAAAATATTTTTCTCCTCCTGTTCCTAAAACTGGCTGCAAAGCCCATGATTCAAACCAGTTAGAATGATACTGAAGGGTTTTGGATTATCCATATATTGAAAATGTTCTATTTCAGCAAAACTTGAATTTAACAACCTGAATCTGAATTTTCCAAGAACAGAAATAATTCACACGAGGAAAATAAAATAATTATCAATAGGTAAATATTTTGTCTAATTCACTTTTATTTTATAGTCCTGTCATTAAAAATATTATAATGTGAAATTAAGTCAAAAAGAGTGGGAGAAATTATGATTCAGTGGATATACTTTATTACTCCTACAACTTATTACAAAGAACTCTGACTAGTGAGAATTTTTTAATTCATAAAAGGATTGTTTTGAGATCTTATTAGAAAATGTCTGTTCATATATTCATTTATTTTAAAAAAACCCATTTTATGGGGTTAGTGATTGGACCCTAGGTAGGTCTTTTCTATCTTATTGAAAAATAAAAGAACATAATATTAAGCAAAGACATTAACTTAGCTTCAAAACTTCTTTAAATTTTCTGATGATAAGGTAAAGTCATATTTAAATGTCTTTCAAAGTAACCAATATAGCACTGCATTTATTTCCATAATGCAGAATTCTTGATATGCCTACTATTAGCATGATTTTTACAATTGAACTGGTGCAAACAGAGAGTGAATCAGTCCTATAATCTCCAAACATGCTCCCTGGGCCTTGCATCTAAAGCCATCTGGACACTATGACAGCACTCTATTTATTACATACAAAAGCCTGGATCCTACCAATGCATAAACAGTAATTAAACCCACAAGCCAACCATGCATGCCAGATCCAGATCGGCGAGAACTATCCTTTGAGTATCTTAGCGTTTCCATGCCAATGAGCTTATTGAGAAATTGGCTGGTGATTAAAGATTAATGATTTATGGTTGCAAGCGAGGTTCATTTGCTGCTTACTGAAATACATTTGACAGCATCTTTATGATCTTTTCTAGAGTCCATAGTCTTAGAGGTAATTATTCTTAAGAAAATATCTCAATTAATTTCAAAGCTGAGTTTAAGGTGCCGTCATATAAAATCTTAAATATTTTACCATCTAATTATCATACAGCATGCCTCTTTTCCTGGCCCCTCTTTGATAAGCAAGTTTACCTTTTATGCTTTTAAGTAAAATTCTTACACTTTACACATTGGAGAGAAGAGCTATTTAGGCAGTTTTTTTTTTTAACTTTGCTTCTGTAATTCGTATCTTCTCTGGCTGGTCACAGCCTGTGCTTAAAGCAAGAGGACATGATGGATGAAAAAGAGAAATCATGGAGGCACTTATAGAAAGGACTAGTTTTACCTTTGCTAATCAGCATTTCACCTTTTAAAAGATGGTTAGATGTTTCAGAATTTGTTGATTCCTATGAGAAAGCAGGTGTTGGGGAGAATTATTCAGTTAAGTGTAAAAATAAATTAGTAGACACTGCTGAGTTTGGAGGGACTCATAACTTATGTTTCAAAATAGATTCTTTTTTTCCTCATTTTTTAACTGAAGTATAGTTGATTTACAATGTTGTATTAGTTTCTGGTGTACAGCATGGTGATTCAGTTACACATACACATATATACATATTCTTTTTCATATTCTTTTTCATTACAGGTTACTACAAGTCATTGAATATTGTTCCCTGTGCTATACAGTAGGACCTTGCTTAGCTCTTCTGTACATAGTAGTTTGTATCTGCCAATTCCAAACTCCCAGTTTGTCCCTCCGTCCCTCCTTCCCTCTCTGGTAACCATAAGTTTGTTTTCTATGTCTGTGAGTCTCTTTATGTTTTGTAAATAAGTTTATTTGTGTCTTTTTTTTAGATTCCTCATATAAGTGATATCATATTATTTGTCTTTCTTTGACTGGCTTACTTCACTTGGTATGATCCTCTCTAGGTCCACCTGTGTTGCTGCCAATGACATTATTTCGCAGAATAGATTCTTGAGTGCTACACCCTGAGAGCTTTTGGAATCTGTTAATTCACTCACACCAACATAACATATAATTTTCTTTATAAATGTAGTAAAGTATAACTGAAAATATGACGGATCCCTTCAAAACCTTAATGATTCTATAAATACAGAACTAAAGTAATTTATAAAGCTGTTAAAATTAATTCTGCCATTAAAATAAACTCCACAGTACATTACATTATTACTGTAGTAACCTAACTCTGAACTTCTCTCGAGTCAGCAAAGTGAATCAGTGGTGATGAATGATGATTACAGCTGAGCAGTGCATGGATTAAATGCTCGCCTGGTCAGGAAGGCATTTTCTTCCAATACACACAGTCTTGTCCTCATTGACTATTTTTTTTTTTTTCTGGCCTCTGGATCTTCCCTTCTGTGAAGATTTTTGGCCTTAGCAGGTACATATTTGGCAAAAGCTGCATCTCCAGTGAAATCCTTCTTAAAATTCTCAATATCAAGTTTTATTCATGGTAAAATTTTGTTCAGAACCTTTACGGAAATGTTTGTATGGGTTCCTGGATTTAACTTGAGTTGCATACTCTTTAAGAGGTAGGTGTTTGCTGTAAATATCCTCCAAACACAGATGAGTAGTTTTGAAAGTCTCTCAGGTTTTACCTCTATACAGATACACCATGTCAGCAAGGCCCTTGCTCAGAAGTGGCAAGAAGTGCCCCGGTTACTCTACTGAGCATGAGATGAGTGTAAAAATAGATTAGATGAGATCCACAACCAAGTTAGAGGTTCCGCCATCTTATCTAACCAAGACCTCTGTTTTCTCAACAGTATTCATAGCCCTTTAAAACTCCAGTATTTTGTCTATTGTTTCCCCTCCAACTTTATAAGGTGAATTTTTTCCAGGCCCTATTTCTCACAGTAAAAAAGAATTAGTGCTTTCACTCGAGACACCAGAGGAGAGTCTGCCCATAAATAAAATGTGCAGAGAAATGCAGTTGCATTGACTAAATGACTCACTCCCAGCCCAAACTCACATTGCCACCATTCAAATTTCTACATGGCAAAATTTTCAATAATTTTGTGACCTAGACTTTAACAGTTACTGTCCAGTTGTTGAAAGTAAAAATGCTAAATCTCTGAATCACAGGGCCTATGATGCAGTCTGAAATAGAAGTTTACAGCTATTCCAGGAAAAAAAAAAATATATATATATATAAGAAGGCAGTGAGAAATACTAAGAAGCATGGATGTTTTCCATAATGAAAGTATGTAAGCTGCCAGATCTAACTGATTCTGACTCTTTTATATTAAGAATCAATAAAATAAAAAATAAAAAGTGAACAATTATTATTTGTAGTCTAGGTGGAGAGCTACCAAAATAAACCCTGCTATAAACTGTAAAATGAACTTTGCCAGTCCAGGATCCAACTGATGATTTGGGTAAATAGGATCCAAGAAACAAAAGAGGTGAAAACAGTTCAGTAAGCAATAAAATCATAATCAATAATCTACCTAGAGGGAATGTTGGTAAAATATAATAACAGCATTAAAAATATTCATGTACTTTGACCCCAACATTTACTGTGTAGGAATTTTCCCTAAGAAATCAGGAAAGTTATCAAATATTTGACTCAAAGGATGAATACATAAGGAATCTTTAACTATTAAGGAAAATTGGAGCCAACAAATGGCCAATGATAGGGAGCCATTCAAATGATGTGGGAAAAAATTAATAATATGAGGGAGATAACATAATTATGACTAGAAAAGTAGCTTACAAAAAAAGTAGCTTGCAATTATTTTTGTTGAATATAGGTGACAAGGACGAAACATTAAAGCTTAAGTATTGGTAATAACCCCAACTGTCTATTAAAGCTGAGTCCCTAGAAAGTCTTGAAATTTTTTAAACTGTATTTTGTAAAAATGTTGCAAAGGGATGCACTTAGGACATGCTGAGTGAGTGAGAGAATGAGGCTCCTTAAGAAGGTGCATATACCTACTGTGAGCTTGTGTGTGGGGGTGAGGGGGTGCTGAGCATCCCAAATGCTGAGATAAAAAGAGCCACAGGGCCGAAGGCAGTTCTAAGTCTTGAAGAGAAAAGGAGAAGAAAATTCAGTGGAATGAAGCCTTATTGATAAGAAAAGATGACCAAAGAGGCCTGCAGGTAAGGTCTCAAGTCCCAGCCAAGGTTATTTGGAGTTGGACTTTTCTCTGTACTTGTAGCAAAATATTGAACCTGGTCATGAGGCAACCCAGGTTTATATTAAACGAATCCACTACCGATATGCATTGTGAATGCTGGCTGACTTGGGGGGTGGGGGGGGCTACTTGTAGTTTATCTTTATGATATGTATTAAGTTAAAATAAATATACATCCCAAGAGCTTCTTAAAACTTTTAATTATTTTTGTCTTTAAAATATAGCTCCCCAAATCTTGATCACCATCTGATGTTTCATGGACATTCCAACAAGTTCAGTTTCCTCTCTCTCTCTTAGCTTTTCATTTGTGAATAAAATAAGTTCATTACTCTTACTACTTTGTGCACTTGGAAAACAGAACAGAAGCCTAAGAGCACATACTAAGTAAATCATGTTTTTCTTTTCTTTCTAACACTTTATTTTTATTTTAAAAATCTGACCCAAAAGCTCAGCTCCTTTTTGAGGAAGTTCAAATATTTTATAAGTGTTCTGTTCCGACCCTGAAACTTAACTTAACAAATGAGATCATTAAGAACCACAGATATAAATCTGCAGTGTGCTTTGGACTGACTTACTGGACTGGTGTCCCAACTCTTGGCCCAAGGTTTGCTTTTACTAAACAGCTTCTCCTAAAACTCTTCGAACAGGTGACTTTACTCAGAATGCTAAATAGAAAGAAGACCAGTTTGGGAGTATCCCCGATTTTATTTTTCTTGTGTGTGACTTTATTTTCTTAATTTTTAAAATTTAATTAATTAATTAATTAATAAAAGTATAGTCAATTTACAACGTGTCAATTTCTGGTGTACAGCACAATAGTTCAGTCATACATATACATCCATATATTCGTTTTCATATTCTTTTTTATTATAGTTACTACAAGGTATTGAATATAGTTCCCTGTGCTATACAGAATAAACTTGTTTATTTATTTTATATGCAGTAGTTAGTATCTGCAAATCTTGAACTACCAATTTATCCCTTCCCATCATCTCCCTCCCTGGTAATCATAAATTTATTTTCTATATGAGTCTGTTTCTGTTTTATAAAGTTCATTTGTCTTTTGTTTTTTAGATTCCACATGTAAGTGATATCATACGGTATTTTTCTTTCTGCTTCTGGCTTATTTCACTTAGAATCTCCAGGTCCATCCATGTTACTGGTCCATCCAAATTACATTATTTTATTATTTTTAATGGCTGAGTAGTATTCCATTGTATAAATATACCACACTGAACAGATATCTTTTGGAAGTACCTATTTACCTAGGTTTAATGAAGTGACACTAAATTAGAGAAGCCATCATGCTCCCCTGGGCCCTAGATGTCACTGGTGATTCATCAAAGAACATTGCAGAGGAAGGGATCCAGTTTGGATTCCTGTTCCCATATCTCAGCTTCAAGTAAAGAGGGTTCCCCATTAACTGTTTTATATATTTCTCTTCCTAGCAATGTATTATTTACACAAAGGATTCAGTAACTTGAAATTAAAACCACGACACTAAAAAACTAAACACACTGTCCCAGTGCTAATGTTAGGGCTACTAAACTAAATCACAGTATGTGGAGGTTTTTGTCACTTGAATTACTCTTGAATGTGGGACTCTTTCAGGCATGAATTTTTAAAAAATTTTTGGTACCTCCTGTTTTGTATTTTGCCATTGTTCTATAATAAGCATGAAGTACCGTCAGAAAATAAAACTTTAAAAAGTCCCTCAACTAGGGTAGCACAAAACCCTTTTCTCACAGTAAAGAAAATCTTGCAAAGGGGAAGAAAGGGTTTTCTCTTCTCAATTGCTCAGTTTTTCTTCTATTCTGTGTTACACTGACGTAACACTGGATCCCTGCTACCGTGGCTCTGTTTTTGTTTTTTCTTTTTTTCCCTGTAGTCACACTGATTAATCCTTTTTTTTGTGAATGGCATATTATTTATTTACATGCTAAAAAATATACTCAAGATAACAGTACTTTTTATACCTCCTCCATCACTACAGCACTGGTCCAGACCCCTGCCGTCTCTCACCTGCACTGTGGCAATAACATCCTAACGGGTTTCCCTTCTCCTTTTAGCCCACAGTCTATTCTTATCAGAGCAACTAAAATGAGCCTCTAAAAAAGAAATTGGATTATGTCAGCCAATGCTCAGAAATCTCCAGTAGTTTCCCATCTCAGTAATAGTAAAGTCTAAAGCCTACACCACCCTTCTCTCCTGCTTCCATATATATTTTTGGTCTTCTAGCTCATCTCTGTTATGCTGGAAAGGCTCCCACTGCAGGACTTTGGAACACACTGCTTCCTTCCTGGAAGTGCTCTTCCCTTAGAATTTTCAATGACTTGTGCTCTCACTGCCTTCAAATATTCATTCAAATATCATTTTCACAGCAAGGCCTGGCCTGATCACTCTATTTAAAATTACAATGTCCATTCCTACATTTCTTATCTCACTTTCTTGCTTTATTCATCCATATAATAATTATCAGTTTCTAGCACAGTGCGCCATTTTTTTTTTTTTTTGGTATTGGTTTTATCCCACCGCAGTACAGTTTACAAAAACACAAGCATTTTTGAGGACTGTTTGTCTTCCTATCTTATGCCCATGTCAAAGTAAAATTGACTCTCATATAGTAGTGAGTAAACAATGTATTAAAGATTTATTTAACTCATTAATGAGAGGAACAATAGGATGATAAAACGGGTAAAACACATTTTGAGAAACTGAACATGTTAGATGCTGAAGAAGGAATAATACTGATAGCCTAAAAACAAAACTTGTTAATATATTATAGATAAATACAATAATAAAGCTGTTTTTTCTCAGAAAACAACATTTCCATCAGAAAAAAAAATCACTTGCATTTCCACTAGACAAAAATCTACAAGTACGAAATAATTTCACAGCATCTGAGCTCTGGTCAGTAGTAAATAGTAAATCAAGAAGGGAAAGTTTGCTTGATAATAATCCTGGGCATGCCTGTTAAACAGTATGCTCCAATATGACCATGAAAAGGCAGGTGATTTTTCCTAAAACTCAAATACCTGGAAGAGTGACTGTCATGTAGTAACTACTCAATAAATCAATACATGTTGATTGCATACATTGCATAAATATATGTTGATTGCAGTGAGTAGAATAAAATTAAAGAAAAAATCTTCTACACTGGAAGCTAACCTGTGTCTTTGAGGTGTTTTAATAATAGTTTCTTTTTTCAGTCTTACCTCCACTTTCCTTTGACTCTGTTACTCTTGTTCTCTCACACAACTCAGCTGATGGCTTGTGAGTAATGAGGAAAGTTATCTTGGCAGGAGGAAATTCTATGCAAAATATATGCAGCATGGTTTATACAAGTGTAAGGCTGAGAACATCTCTCCAATTATTTATGACAATTTGACCTAAGATTTGGACAATAAACTGATATTTACACCCATGAAAGAAAAGTGCTCTCAGTGTATGGCAGGAGATGTAAATTGGTACAACCTGTTTGAAAAGCATTTGGAATAGAAAGGTTTATAAGTACATATTGTTGATGACAAGGCAATTACAGCTTTGTGCATTTAGGTCTTGGGCAATTTAAATTTTCTTTATATTTGTGTCATTTTTCATTATTTTCTAACACAGAATAGATATTAATTAATGGCACTCAATACAATAAAAAAAGGCTTATTATAAATATTGGGATAAAAAATTACAAGTGTACTCAGTTATTAAGATTATTGCTATACTACCAAATTACTACCAGATATTAGGTACTATGCATTTATAAATGCACTGTTTCCTTTAAATATTAGGATGTATATTTGAACTATTTACATTAATTTTCTGTGCACATAGCTGCACACACACACACACACACACACACACAGGTGTGCACTCACACCCATACCTCATCAACCCCTGGGAAGGCAAAAATGTTTGAACTGAAAATCTGCATGGAACAGTATGAAAATCTACATGGAATTGCTCTGTTTTCTTCTCAAAATATGAAGCAGCTAAATTTACGGATTTTGTATCCCATGGAAGAATTACTTTGTAATTAAGGACAACTAATGCACTTTAAAATGTTTTGACTACCTCTCTCATCCTTGAGTTTTGGCTGCACTTACGGACTCCTTTTAAAGAACAGAGTATGAAAAGAGGAAATTAAATTTGCAGTGGAGAAATGTGGCAAGCATTACCTTGGCCAGGTGATCAGGGTGAACAAGGTCAGTGATAAGTCATGCTGGTGACCTGTACTCCTGTCATGCTGTGAGAACACTTAACTTCTATAATATTCCCCCTAAAAAACCTTTAACCCTAGCCTTTCCATGAGAAAGACATCAGACAAACCCAAGTTGACAGATGTTGTATAAAATACCTTCCTGGTGAACAAAGAACTGTCAAGGTTGTGAAAAACAAGAAAAACCTGAAGAACTGTCAGAGGAGACCAGAGGAGAGTAAAGAGGCATGACTACTAAATGTAACACGGCACCCTGGATGGGATCCTGGGACAGAAAGACATCAGTGGAGAAACTAGTGAAATTTACATTGTGTCAACAGTAATACCGCAGCCTTATTTTCTTAGTTTGTTTCAAACATACTCTGGTAGTGTGAGATGTTACAATATGGGAAACTGGGTGAGGGGTGTAAGGGAAATAGTTTTCCAACTTGTCTGAGAATCTAAAGCTAATCTGAACTTTATTTTAAAGTTTATTTAAAAATGTGTTCTGACATCCCTGCATAAGTCTATCAACTCACTATAATACAAAAGCAGAGGAAGTTGAGAAGGAGGAATAAACAATAGAGGAATCAATCCCTGGAGGGAAATTTTTCAGAAAATGCTAAATGCTTTTTCCCACGATCAAGTGGTAAATCAGGGTAAGGTTGCTCTGCATCTTCAGAGCCTGCCGCCAGATTTCAGCTCTTTTAGCATCTGCTTATCAGTGATTCTTCCTGGAGGAAGAGACTTGCCTCCTGTAACTATATGTTAAACAGAAAAGTTTTAAAAAGCCTTGCTTCCCCCAAAACAAGAACATTTCATTGCCAGGCAGTGGGGTACTGATTGGAGATGACTCCTCTCTCCAGAAGCTTTGTACTCACTGTTATTATCTGGATATTTCAAGGATTATTTCAGCAAATTAGGCATGAATGCTCAAGATAATTGCTTCAATTATCCACTCTACTTTTGTTTCTATACGTATATTGTGCTTGGATTTGTTTTACTGTGGTATCCTAAGTACCAGAGTCACTATGCAAAACTTAAGAAACACTGAGAATCTTTATATGTTCTTTTTTTGTAATTAATTGAAGTAGAGTCAGTTACAATGTGTCAATTTCTGATGTACAGCATAATGTCTCAGTCATGCATATATACACATATACGCATTTTCATATTCTTTTTAATTATAGGTTGTTACAAGCTATTGAATATAGTTCCCTGTGCTGTACGGTAGGACATTGCTGTTTATTGTGTATATAGTAATTTGTACTATAGCTTCTTAACCATTTCTGAATCACAGGAAACAAACAACCATCAGTTTAATCAGTGCAGTGTGTGTGTGTGTGTGTGTGTGTGCATGCGCACGTGTGTGCACACACACGCGCATGTGAGGTGTATGGGAGAATATTAAAATTTTACTCCATGGAGATAATGGCTTAATTAATTTAATTTTGCCCTTAAATTTTTATTGTATTAGCCAGTTTACTAGAATTAAGTGTATTGATAAAAGATGATTTATTATCTTATGAGGATCATGTATATAAATACAGCTATTCCTGGATATTGTGAAGGGACTAGTCCAAATTATAGGTTTCTCTATCATTGTAATCATGTTTTCACTTCAGATATGATTTTCTGTCCCCACTGGGGGGTTGTATTTCATGTACACAGGAAGAAAAGCATCTTTGCCCTATTAATGAATATCATAGGATGCTAAAGTGGCATTATTTTTGTCTTAGCTTTGGTTGAAGCTCAAAGGGTCAACCCAAATCCACAGGTGGTAGGTGCTCCTACTTTCCAAATAAGGGGGTGGGACTGCAAAGAAGATGTGTGAAGACTGGCTTTGTAGACACTCACCCACGTGAGGTATTAAAGGACTGACACTGCAGTGATCTGAAGAGTGGGGAGGGGATTCCTCTAGATAAGTTGCTGGAGTGCTGTGATATGATCGCTCCTGGGGGGATGAGTAGAGTTTGCTCTCTAGTCACCCCAAGCCTTGGGGAGAGGAGCCTCAAGAAGGACAGTTAACCTGAGTTAACCTGTATCCCTTGGAGTTCGAGAAGGCACAGTAGACAAATGTCCGAATTATGCTCAAAACCAAACAGAACTCCAGGTAAGAGTGGCCAGAGGAGCCAGGGCAGCAGAGAACAGGTTCTGTCGGGATTAACTTGTTTGCACTGATGGTTCGTCCAAGGTCAGATACAGAATAGTGCCCTGGACCCTGATGCGGGATTTTAAGCAGAAGGCCAAGGAGGAGGTCACCCTTTCCCATGGTGGCTGTGGTCAGTACGACCCAGAAAGGACAGCTGCTGAGAGATGGGGAGTCTGCTTTAAACTTCTGATCAGTCATAGGAACTGGAGACCAGATTAGATTGATACTGGTCAAGTGTGACTTTTTCTTTCCCTTACCTTTATCCATCCCTTCCCACCTCCACTTCAGCCTTGGGGAAGTCAGAGGCAGCCTGAAGGGCAGTGGGTGGGGACCTGGCTACCAAGAAAGAGAATGAAGCAGGTCCAAGCAGGCAGACAGCTTTAGTTCTCAATGGCATTGGAGACCTTCCTCCCCTCCTGCTCGTCCATCCTCCCCTCCCTTCCTTTTCCTTAACTAACTTTCCTTTCCTTTGCTAAAACAAAGAGTAGAGATACGGGATATTGAACCTAAACTGGAGATTTACCTTTCAGTGAAAGTTGGAATTTATTTATTTTTGTTATAGAGGACTGAGCAAACCAGCCACTCAATCTGGAGGACCTTGTATGATCTAAAATAATAAACTTGCACCAGAGCTCATCCAGAGGCAGGGGAAGAACTTAACCCACAGGAAGCGTTTGAATGGGCAAAGGGAGAAGAACTAAGTTTTCTAAACCCTCCTGTCAATCCTCTAACATACTAATTACAACTGTCTGCAGCATGTTTTACGGGCTTATATTAGTTGGAACTGGTTTCCTTCCTTTTCCATCCAGTTCTCCGTAGAAATGCAAGGCTTCATTTTGATTCTGTGCTACAACTGCCTGTACACATTTTTATATCGTGTATTATGTACACAGTGCTATTTCCAGTGAATAAATGCATCTTTGAAGACTGGTAAACCTTCTTCTGCTCCTCTTGTGCTTTATGCCTGCCACAGGTGTATTATACAATTGTGCATTCAAAATCGGAGGATTTTTTTTTCCCTGTTAAGTAGTGATTATGAAAATGTGTCCTTTTTTGCTTTCTTGCAACACAGCATTGTTACTTTTTTCGTTGACTGCTGCCAGCATAAATCTCTGCCCTTTAGCCAGGGTAAGCTTCTGGGATCTGGATTCTTTCTTTGGATTATTTTCCTTTCTTTTCTGTCATTGTTCACAGATTCATCTCAAGAATTTGGTATATTTTAATATCTATGGAATTAAACAATATTGTGTATACTAAGGCCTGCTGGTTATTCACAGACTCGGTTCCATTTTTATTACTCTTTTTTCTACCTCAGAAGAGTGATTTTTAGATTGTGCCCCAAGGGTCTCACAGGAGGGGCTGCTACTGAGGGTTGCCACATCTTCATTTCCACAATGGCAGGTCTTTTTTTTTAACCTGTTTTCTATCTTAGGTCACCAGGTATGATTCCCTTGAAGGAAAACTTCTATGACTAAATAGATTTAGAAAATCATTTCTTTAGAAAAGCTGTCTGAATCACTTTTCCTTTTGCCTTTCAAAATTTGCTAATTGTTAAATCTTTTTATAGTTTCCCATAACTTCAAGATGTTTGAATCAAAACTTTTGCTATTCTCTGATCTTTCTTCATAGGGTTTTTAATGGCTGACTCAGCCCTTTCATTTAGTGGAAGAACAAATCTTTTTTCTTCCTGTTAAAGATAATGTACCAATGATTCCTTCAACTACTTGAGTGGTGTTTAAAAGAAATAACTAAATTGAGTGTTCCATTCATTTTAAAAATGTTATTTTTCAACATTTAATTTTTTTCTCATTATAAGAGTAATACATGCTCACTATGGGAAAAGTGAAAAATGTAAAAAAAATTCACAATTCTATAACTTTGAAAAAAAACACTATTAAAATTATCTAGTGCTTTATTTGGATACCAATATATAATTCAAGAAGTTTTTATTATGCTGCCTTTAAAGTGTTGAATCCTGTTTATCTTTTTTTCCAAAAACTAGCAATAAAAATGTCATTGAGCTTTTTGTTGAGAAAAGTTTCCATTTTTTACATTTTTCTTGTATTGACCCACAGGAGAAAATTATGTTATTTTGTAAGCATTATTATTTTTTAAATGCAAGAATTCTCACAGTGTTGGTAAAAAGGACTATCTTTTTGACTTGTTTTTGTTAGTTAATGATTTTAGCAAATGCAATTAAAATCTCTGTAGCATTTTTACTGTTTGAAGAGTCTGTCATATAGTCATAAAATTTTCCACTGGTGGGAGTTATTTAGACCATGGAAATTAGTCAACACGACAGTCAGGTCTTTTTCTTTCTTTCTTTCCTTATCAGAGATCTCGTTTGTTACCACACCACTGTGCTGGCCTCTCATCTTTTATATACTTATTTATTTTTTGGCCTGATTGCATTAGCTGGAACTACCAGTATGCAGGTAAGACGCAATAATTTGAAGGTAGGTCCTATCCTTGTTGCTGATCTTAGAGGAAAAGCTTTGAGTTTCTCACCAGTAAGGGTGATGTTTAGCTGTAGGTTTCTTTGTAGGTAGTCATTGTCAGATTGAGAAAGTTCCCCTCCTTAGTTCTCTTGCTCTCTCACTGGTAGACCCTTTCTACCAGTGCCTTGGAGGTAGTCTTCCCCAGCGGTAGCAGAATTCTTCTTATGAGTGTGGGATCCTAGATCTGAGCCCATATTTCTCCTCCATCCACACCCCACCATGCATCACCTGTGGTGGCACAACTCCTCACAGTATGTCGCTTATTTACCAGAGCGGGTGGAGGGACAACCAAGTTTCCTGCTCCTCCCCTAGTGGGGCATTCCATCACACTTGAACAGACATGAATCAAATCATACCTTTCTGAATTTCACTTGTGATAAATTTAGTGAAATAATGATTGCTGGATGATTTGCTTAAAATAATTTGAGGCAAATTTCTAGTGCCTGGGCTCTTACATCACTTAAATTATCCTCAATTTCTAAAATGGTGTGCTCATTAAAGTACTTGTTTCCTCAAAAAGCTTATGGAGTGTAATTTTTATAAACAATTAGTGCAATGAAGAGGAACAAAATCAGCTAACAATGCCATGTTTTCAAACACTAGTCTAATCAAAAATCTCAAACAATTTTATTGACAAAAATTCTGGAGGTATTAGAGCTTGCTTCATAAACTGAAGTTAAATTTATAGTGCTAATGAATAAATGAAAGTCCCAATTGATAAGCAATTATCATAAGGGGAAAAGCCACTGCAATGGGTGCCAGTTGGCAAGTGATACCCCTGGTTGGCAGTCTCTGTCAATGCTACAGACCAAATCAGCATCCTTACTGAACCATCATCTCACCCACAGAGGTGTTCTGTGTACAACATGGTTGACAAACTTTTTATAAGAGCACTGGAAAACTCTTTTGCTATGCCTATTCTGTATCTATTCTGTGAAAACACAATAAAGAATAAAGAGAATTCTACTTCATTAAAATATATTTTGTATCTAAAAACACTTGTGCACCTACTTTTCCAACTTTTATTAGCATGTTCAATATCTTTCTAAAACATGAACATTATTACAGAAATAGGTTTGGCTCTTTTAAAAAATATATGATTTACTTACCCATGAATCCTAGGCTAAACTCATGCCAAAATTTTGGGAGCCAATGTTTATTTTATGGAAGTTAATTTGAGTTGCTAAACTCTAGAGGACAGTCACCCTATAAAACAGTAACAGGGAAGCCTCCAGCAGGAGAGAGAGTTTAACAAATTAAATCTGACTTAATTACTTTGAATGTAAGAGAGACTTAATGAATTATTGTTAAGATTTAAAAAAAAAAATCAGACACAGCTCTGCCATCCTGATTATCATCAAGTATTTGAAGAATGAAGGCTAAAGAAAACTTGACTTTTATTCAAGAGCTTAAAAAGTAAATCAGGTAGGATATGACCATGGCTACTTGGAAGCTTGTAAAAGAAGTTGCTCTAAAAGTACAGATATCCCAAATGTACAAACATCTTTATAATTTAACTTCAGACAACTTCTCTTTTAAAATCTACTGGCACAGTTTTTTTTTTTCAGTAGTGTATATTGTCACAGATAATACATGCGGGTTAAACTGAAATGATGGGTAGAGGTTACCATAAACTAACTCAAATTTAATGTAGTTCTTTGAACATTTACCCTATGCAGAATGTTAGCTCTTTTGCAATGTTACAGGATGAATAACCTGTACCTATCAAAGTCATTGGAACCTAGTAGGAAGGTAGGAGAAGCCACAAAACTATGATATAAAGTAGAATTTACTGATTCACAAGAAAAGTGATTAGTTTAGTTTGGGAGATTAGGACACATTTCAAAGAAGAAGAATCTTTTTGTTAAAGAATGGCTAAGATTCTGAGTGCAAACAGGAGTGGAGATTGGGTTGCCAGGAAAAATATAGGCCTTTCAGATAAAAGGTGCATTTCAGAGAAACAATGAATATTATTTTAGCACAAGTATGACCTATGTACTATATGGGACAGACCTATTATTTTAAGAAATTGTTTATCTCAGATTCAAATTTTCCTGGTGTTCTGTATTTGTATTTGCTAAATGTGGCAATCCTAGCGACGGAGGATTCCAGACAGAGTAAGCTGTATTGTAAATACAAGAGGTTGGTGAAGAGCAGGGATTGTTTGGGGAAGGCACATAATTCAATGTGACAGAGAAGCAATGCTGACAGACAGCATCCTCAGAAGAGCTAAGTTCAAGTCCTGGTCCCAATGCCTGATATAGATATTGGACTGAGTGATGCTGGACAAGTTGAGAAACATCTCGGTTTTGTTTCGGTTTGGTTCTTCATTAATGCAAATATTAATTACTACCTTCCTCTTCTCACATGTTGTAAACATCATGGGATGAGATGACTGACCATATCTGGTGAGTTTTGGAAGCTGTATAAATTTTAGTTATTATCAGGGCCACAGTATGTGGGCAGGAGTAGAATTTGATTTCTAAACGTAAAACAGGAAACCTTAGTTAGATAACATTTACACTTGACATAAGCAGAAGTGGTATTTAAAATATCTGGCAATTGGTAAGACACAGGCACTGACCAATTTGAATAGCTACAATAAAGAATCAGATTATTTTCTTCTTTTCCACACTGGCCTGTCTTTTTTTTTAAAAAAAAACTGAAGTATAGTTGATTTACAATGTTGTATAAGTTTTTGGTGTACAGCATAGTGATTCAGTTATACATATATAAATATTTTCATATTCTTTTTCATTATAGGTTATTACAAGATATTGAATATAGTTCCCTGTGCTATTCAGTTTAAACTTGTTATTTATCTATTTTGTATATAGTAGTTTGTATCTGTTAACCCCAAACTCCTAATTTATCCCTCCCCTCTCTCTTTCCTCCAGGAACCATCAGTTTGTTTTCTATGTCTGTGAGTCTGTTTCACTTTTGTAAATAAGTTCATTTGAGTCATATTTTAGATTCCACATATAAGTGATATCCTATGGTATTTGTCTTTCTCTACCTGACTTACTTCACTTAGTATGATAATCTCAGGTCCTTCCATGTTGCTGAAAATGACATTATTTCAGTCTTTTTTATGGCTGAGTAGTATTCCATTGTATACATATACCATATCTCCTTTAACCAATCATCTGTTGATGGACATTTAGGTTGCTTCCATGTCTTGGTTATTGTAAATAGCCACACTGGCCTGTCTTGTGATACACCTGGTTTTCTGCATTTTGTGCAAGTGCTGGAGATCCATTGTGGGAAAAGAGCAGAAGCGAAAAAGGATAGTTACAACTTACCATCATGACTAACAGAACTCTAATTTTATTGCCCCCAAAACCTTTTACTGGTAACTTTATTTTTATTGAGTTATAGTCAGTGTACCATGTTGTGTCAATTTCTGGTGTACAGCTGTTTTTCAGTCATACATGAATATACATATATTCATTTTCATATTCTTTTTCACCATGAACTACTACAAGATCTTGACTATATTTCCCTGTGATATACAGTATAAACTTGTTTATCTATTCTATACATACCTGCCAGTATCTGTAAATCTTGATTATGGTTGCCAGAGGAGAGTGGGGTCAGGGACAGACTGGGAGTTTGAGATTTACTGGTAACTTTTAAGCAACATTTATTTATAACATATTATTCCTGAACAAAAATATCACATATTTATCGTAGAAAATTTAGAAATACAGAGAAGCAAAGGATATACTTGATCAGGAAACAGAAGCACAGCTTGATAAAACAGCAATCATTTAAAACTTCTGGGGAGAATTGACATTCTAGCAAAAATAACAATACATATACACATAATATCAAGTCTCCTACCAATAAGTGGAATAAAGAAATTTAACCAATTAATTGTAAAATGGGCAGAGGATATAAAAAGAAAATTCAAGGTAGAAGTAAAAATGGTCAATAAACGTATTAAAAGTTGTTGAACCTCACATATAAAAGTTGTTGAACATATAAATGAAACTGTAAAAAACAACAGTTTATGTAAAATTCAGGAAATATATAAAGAAATAATAATATCTTTGTTGTTACATACAAGGAAAAATGGGCAATTCCTTACTTTGCTGTTACAGTAACTTAATACCTCATTTTTAAAGGATAATTTGAAATAGCTACAAAATTTTGAAAGTAGAAGTCCAAATGGTTGATAATATGGGATTGCATTTCACAGAAGAAAAAAACCTTGTATAGATATTTATATTTATATATATTATATTTATATATAATATATATAAATATATATTATATTTATAAGGGTATTCTCTGCAACATGATTGGTGATAGTGAAAAAATTGGAAATAGCCTAAATGTCCATTAAAGATAAAAAAATTTAATTATAGCACATCCAGATAATATCATGACGTGAAGAGAATAAGGAGTGATATAGATCTATATGCATTAACTGAACAGATGACTTTTACATAAAAACAAATTGTTATCAATACATATATATCAAGATATATACTGTGTTATGATGTATACATAATATAAAATGACATAAATATTATATGACATAGATTGGGTTATTATTTAAAAAAAACAAAAGCTTGTGTGTATGTGTGTTGTGCATCTTCGTGAGGTGCCTACATTTATATATGTGAAGTAAAATGCCTTCTGGAGTGAGAAGATGAGGAAATGAGGCCCTAAAGTCGTGAGGATAAAGACAAAGGAATGGTTTCCGGAAACAATTAGTACAGAATATTAAGTTTGTGACATCTTTTTGGTTGGGTGTGTGGCTAGGGATGGAAGGAGGAAGCGGCACTATCAGGGAAGACCGAAGACGCGTGTATGGACTTTCATAGAAATAAGGATATCTGAGGTTGCAAGAGAAGCTGTTGAGTGTTGGAAGATAAACAGGTTCATATTCATGTGTGCTTCGCTCTAGAAGGAACGACTGACACTGGAGTTTTGGACTGGAGAGCTGCCTTTATAGAAACCGTAGGTCTGGGAGCTAAGAAGTTTGCAATAGAGGATAAAAGAATATTGAATACGAGAGAACCAGGAAAGTATGGGATCGTAGCTTTGAAAACACTGATTTATTTATTTATTTATTTTTAACTTAAAAATTATTTTTATTTTTTTAATTGAAGTGTAGTCAGTTTACAATGTTGTGTTCATCTCTGGTGTATGGGCATGATTCAGATCTATCTATATATATATTCCTTTTCATATTCTTTTTTATTATAGGCTATTACAAGATATTGAATATGGTTCCCTGTGCTACACAGTAGGACCTTGTTGTCTATCTGTTTTATACACAGTAGTTAGTATCGCAAATCCCAAACTCCCAACTTATCCCTCCCATGCCCCTTCCCTGTGACCTACCAGTAACCATAAGTTTGGAAAACACTGACTTAGTAGATCTGAATATCATATTCTTCATTATTTGACTGCAATTGGTACATTCTCTCATAGTTTATATATGTACACATCGACTAGTTCATGAGTCCTTCAATGATGGACATAAAATTTATATATCATACCTATCTTGCATGGCTTAGTCAAGGTTTAAAATGTCTATAATTAATAAACTAAAAAGAAGAAAACACCATCTTGTGGCAACTTCTTCAAATTACCATCAAGACTTTAAAGACATACTCCAACCACTCAAATGGCACAGCCAAGCAGCCATATTCCACAGTCAGTTTCAGTGTTGTATATCATGGCAAGCCGTGCAAGAATAATTGGTGATCCGAACTAAGGAGCTACTTGCAATAGGTATGGAGAGGAAAACACAGGCATTTAAGAAGTAGTTATTGAGCATATTAAAATAATTCCAGGTTACATTCCAAGTCTCCATCACGGGTGCCTGATAGGGTCCCTAATTAAAATAGGACATATAAAAATGGGTAAGTTTCTGGGACATCGTTAGCTAGAGCTGCTTGTTGAAAAAACCAAAGAGAGACCTCCAGTAAACTGTTGGATGCTGAACATGAGAAGGAAGCATAATAAAGTAAATTCCAGTTTTCAGAGTCATCAACTTCAGCGACCAGGGGAGTTGATGGAATCAGAGGAGAGTGTGTAAAATAATAGAATGAAACATGATATATTGGTAATAAAAAAAAAAGCGGTGGTCTAATATCGGAGACCGAGGTGGAATATTCGGGGCAAAGTGCTCAAATACTATATGTGATATCTAATACAATTTATTTTGTACTTTTCCTGCTCTTTGAGGTTAAAAAGCTCTTATACGTTATTTTATCCTGTGATAATCAGCACTGTTCTGAGTCTAGCCCTGTTTGTGCCTCACCTGTTGCTGAACAATTGTCTGTTTATACTCAGTAGCAGTGATTTGCTAGGACTTCCAGCAGAAACTGTTATTTCATGAGTGCGGTATTGCTTATTTTAACAGGAAACATTACCCTTAAATTTCTGTTCTGTCAACTGTTTTTATTTTGTACACATTACAAATAAAGAACGAATTCTGGAAATTTGTAATGTAACGTAAAAGATATTTGCCTGTGGTATCTTTATGTGATAATAACAAACACGACCACAGCAAGGGAGTGTTCTAGCGTACTTACTCAAAAATTCTTGCTGTTCAACAAAGATATTATCTGTAAAAAGTGCTTTTTTGTAAGCAAAAGTAGTAGCTTCACTAGCCCATCAGAGGAGATAATATGTGTGGAAATGGCTATCATAGTACCCCCTGAATAGAAGGGATTAAATTATATTCAACACTGGCATATAACTGTAATTTCACAAAAGTACAAATCACACAAGATTTTATAAATGCCCCACAGACATGCAAAAAAGAAAATCAATTTTTTTTCCGCAGTGCTTACAGCCCAGTAATGAAAATGGGGGCCAGGCCTGTTCTGTCGCTGTTCCATAAAATTTAATAGTTTTCCTCATGAAGAGTAAATTTATGACTAGAGCATATGATTTAATGTTTTCCGCTTTCAACTGGACATGTCATTTTCAATCAACCTGAGTGTATAAAAACTTCATATATCTTGCACTGTTATTTTGAAAGTAACCAAAATTAGCTTTGTTAGCCAAAACTTCAGGTTGTTGCCAAGGACTCCTTCCACAGGAGACAGCTTTAAACACAATTCTTGTCCACGGGGCAGATTCTAAGTTCTTTTCTACTCATTTTGATCAAAGCTACCACTTCTCAACCATTTTAAAATTAGGAATGGCTTTCTATGTGTCTAAATTTTCCATGTTATTAATTTATCAAATGAATTAAAAATACCTGTCCCCACCCTCCCCCCCAAAAAAGTAACCAGCCCATTGCACACACACATGTGGAGAATCTCTATCACTAGTCATTACACAGTTTATCTGGGGCTTCATAAATTAGAAAGCTGAATTTACTGTTAGTGTTGTACAGTATTCTCGACTTCCAAAGAGTCTAATGATATCGATAATTATGCTAATAGTCTACCTGTGACTGAGCTGGGACCTGTGTATGCTTTGCCTACAAATCTACAATATCTTGAAAGGTAGCTCATATTAAGCTCATTTTAAAGGGGAACTAAGACTCAGAGATGGGAAGTGACTTATACCAAAATCAAACAGTTAGTATTGGTGGAGAGCAGATAGGAAACCAGGACGTTCTCTTCTCAAACCCAAAAACAGTAGAGGGGCGGAGGGTTTTTCCCCCTGTGTGCTTCTTAGTACACGTGGATATTGAATTAGTGGACCAAACAGCTAATGGCTAAAGCACTTGAAAATTCTGAATGAAGCCACCATCAACCATCCCCTGATGACATGCAAACTAATGCTTTGCAGGTCCCTCTCTTAGAGAAAAAAAGTGAAATATGGACTAGTGAATATTCCGAACTGCAGAGTTTCTACATTTTTACTTTTCTGGTCATATATCAGGAGTTTAGGGGAAACTGCATACTTTGTGCAAGTATTCCTATTAGCATGACTGCCACTGTGCTTTGAAGTAAATTCGAGTAAAAAAGTGGGAAATTTAAAGACTACAAAATGAAGTTTTTCTCCCACCAGCTGCTTGTGGCCAAATAGGAAGATTGCAATTAGGAACTATTACACTCTAGCTGGCCGCACAAGAATACAAGCTGATCAAGAAAATCAAGGACTACAATGAGTCGAACATCTGCATAATTTTAGCTACTATGCAAACAATCGGACTGCAGTGTCTTTGTGAATACAGAAAAGACACAGAATCCCGCTAAAAAGAGATGAGAGGTGGGGTTTATCAAAAGTGGGGACCCTGTCTCAAGGATTTGTGACACTGTCCTCACTCACTGGTGTTGAATGTTGAACATCTATTTCAACTGAGTTAAAACCTCCACTCTTTAATAAATCTTGAATACTGTGTGCCCTTTTCATTAATTTTTTTCCAAATATGTGAGATAACACAAGAAGATAAAGTAAAATGTGAAACTCCCGAAGTTTAATTAAAATGCTTCAAAAGGAAAACTTTATTAGTTCAACTTCCCTCTTCTTGTAAAGATTCCTAGCACATCAAATAAAAAAAAAAAATTTCAGCCAAGAGTGAAAGAACTCATTACTCCCAGACTCATGATTATTAGATACTTGAGAGAGAGCATTTTGCCAAATCACATAGTTTGCATCATAAAAATTCACACTTAACCCTATGTGTAAATATATTTGCAAAATAATTAGTTGTTTTTCCTGTAAGCACTGGGGATAAATGGGCCATTGTAAATCTAAAAAGAAATGCAGAAACAGGCATGAGACTGTATTTCTGCCATAATGGATCAAGCATATAAAAGGCCCCAATTTTCTGCCCCTCGCTGTATTCATGCTCTTTCCCATGTGACTTGCAGGGTCTCTCACTATGTTCCTCACCGTCACACCACTACCACCCCAGCCATGAATCTAGATTAGCCTTGTTGCCATCTTGGATTAGCTCAGCTCAGTAGGATGTTATCAGATGCGATGTTAGCAGGCGTGATGCAAAAAGAGACTCAGAAATGGATTTGTACATTTCCACTTGCCGTTTATTCCTTTGCCAGAAAACGTGGCTGCACTAGCTTGGTGGGGGATGAAAGATATGTGGAACAGAGACAAATTGTCTGAGTTTTCAGATGAGGACTTCCTTTATAAGCTTCTAGTTACTGAATGAGACCAGTTAAGGTCATCAGAGCTGCCTACTTGACCCACTGCTGACTACAGAAGCATGAGTGAGAGTAGCTGAGATCAGCAGAGCCCAGACTGAATCAGCTGAATTCTGTAAACTCAGGAGCCAAACACATGTTTATTATTTTATGCCACAGATGTATTTCAGTCCTGTTACTCAACATTGTTATGGCAATAGATAAATAAGACACCTACCTAATGCATTAAGAAGCAAAATGCAACCCATCAGAGGTATTTACAAATGGAGTTGTATTCCGTCTTATGTGAGGAGGAGACAGCACTTAGACCAGATCAGAACTCACTGAGCTTCTGCTTGAATGGTCTGCCCTCTTTGTCTTTTCCCACCAACTCTCTTTGAAATCGTGGATGATTTTTCTGTGGTGGGAAAAAATAAAGAAACAAGGAATAGTGTTGTTACCGACCCTTCCTTTGGTTCTTTCCCTACCTGGTTATTGTTCACATAAAAAAGGCAAAATTGCTTTTCATAGCAGCAAGCAGAAGCTTTCTTCAGTGGCCAATAAATGGAGAAGGAGGATCAGCCCATGCTCTGAAAGCTTCTCCTCCCCGATTACAAGCAAGAAAAAACTGTTTATAGAAAAAGGTGAAGGAGGTTATAGGGGGCGGGGGTCTTTGGTCATCCTGGTTCATGGAAATGGGTTGCAATTTCCCAGAGTGCAGTTCATGCCTCTTTTCTGCCCTTGTGTGGTTCTTTGGTGCCTGGGTTGGAAGTGAGTCAAACCATGATGATGCCTGTGGGCGGAGATCTTATTATTACAATGAGATCTTAATGAGCTGTAGAGAGACCTTTGTCCCAGTTTTGAAGTTCAGCCAGCTTATACTGTTTTAAGCCCTCTTGTTCCACAGCTAGAAGATACAGTTTTTGATTTTCTGCAAGTTTGCCTGGAGGGAAGGTTTTTGTTAGAGATGAGGGACTTCCTTGATCTCTTGCCTAAGACCTGTGCACCTGCGCTTCGTGGAGACAGTTTAGGTACGAATTAAGGGCCCTTGGGCTGCTCCTCTGGGTGACAGCTTTATCAGCACCTCTGCTCTATCCTGAAATGATTTATCTCTGCATTAGTCCTTCTGGTGTGTGAGTGTGTGTGTTTGTGCATGTATGTAGTCTGCTGCCAGAAACACTCAGACTTGCTTCAAGTAAAACAGATGTGGAAGAGTGTTAAAAAAAAAAAAAAAAGGAAACAAAATTGCACCAGACAAGTTAAAGAGGCAAGGAGGACTTTATTCAAGACTATGAGGGAGAGAGGCTGAACTTAAATCTGCTGGCACAGGTGGTAGGAGAGTTTTTAACGGCTGGGATGAGCTAGTGGGAAAGTGCTGGAGGGCTTTAGCGGGGAGTCTGGTCAGTGTGATGAGACAATCTATGTTTGTTAATTTGCATTGATCTTGATCGAAGTCAGACTCCTACCTTCTCATGGAGACTGAGAGATAAGGCTGCTATCTTTCTTGGTGATTATATTTGAAAGGGATGACTCCCGGGTCCTTGAGAAAGACATTCTTAGGTTGTAAAACTGGCAGAGGCTGCAAGGAAATATGTATCTCAAAGGGACAGAGAAAGAATTTACATTTGCAAGTTTTCTAAAGTGAAGTCTAAGAGGTCCAAAGCCTATAGTCAGGAAGAAACTTGTCTAAAGGTTAGTGAGGCTGAGGGAAAGGTTAAGACTGCCTCGGTCAGAAATCACATAGAAATAATATTGGGAGGGGCACTGGAAACTCATTATCTGGCTACGTTCTTTCTTCTTCAATTTGGTGTCTTTAGTTTCTCTGTTCCTTCTTCTCTCTGCAAAATTAACTGCATCCTTCTTTGCACAGAACAGCTTTTTCTGGTTATTCAACATTTCTAATACATAGCAGCAAAACCAGTTAACATAAGATTTTTATGCATCAAAGAATGACTCCACATGCACTGTTGATTCTTGTTTGTGTCAGTTACGTTTTATAAAGCCACTGCAAACAGTGAATTAGTAAATACTGAGTCACTGCTCCTTAGAGGAATATGGGGATAGATTTCTGCCAGCCTCTAGTCACATTTTTGCCAACCAATCAATACATAACCTTGTTTTATGTGCATTTCTGCTAAAAGATGCCTTTTTTTAATGTATATTGATGTCTTAGCCACTATTTATGTTGCAAAAACTAATAAGTATCTCTCAAAACATAAAGTAAGAAAAGGGAATTCTGATGTAATCTGAAATAAAACAAGTTAATAGTGGAAATACTGTTGAACAACCTAGAAATTTAGGTAGAAGATTACTTTACTTCAGATTGATCTATGTAATAAAATAAACACTTTAATTTTTCCCGTAGTAAGTCAGTCAGAATATAGAGACCATCAGTTGTGAGATTCAATTAATAGTTAATTTACTATATGCCTGATGAGAGGTACCAATACAACACATACCTTAGACTAAATCTGTGTTAAGCAAAAATTCTGTGTATTTATTGTAAATGGTTCTAAATTGGTCCTGCTCTGGTTTGATATGATAATCAAACTGACCCATAAAAGGAATGGAATTTGTCAAAGTCTGAGACAGACCTTATTCCTCATTGCTTGATTATACATACCTCTTATCCTAAGTTTAGTCATAACGTTTGCCACTGTCAGAACTATTGCTGACCTAAAAATATATGGAAATCAGGGCACACTTTAAATGAAGCACATTTATTTTTGTTCTAAAATATCAGGGTCACATGACATAACCCAAAGTGCTTCTCGACTCCCAGATGGATTACCTTGAACAGTACTTTCATGCATGTCACGTTTGCAGTGTATGGGGGGCAAAATTTCTATAACTCATATAGAAGTATCCCCCAAATCATGTTTCTGATAGCAAAGAGGTAATAAAATTTCAAACAGAAACAAAATCCTGAAGTTTACTGATTCTTGGAGACTTAATACATACATTTTAAATTAAAAAAATTCAAAGCCAGAGATAAGAACGGATGATTCAAAAATATAATACATAGGGGAGGGTACAGCTCAGTGGCAGAGCTCATGCTTAGCATGTATGAGGTCCTGGGTTCAATCCCCAGTACCTCCATTAAAAAAATATATATATAAATATATATATAATCTATATATATACACATATATATAGATATATAAAATATTTTACCCCCAAAGTAAGGAAATTAGCTTATTTGCAAATATAAAACCAATCCTTTAAATGAACTTTCCTCTAAACTGTAAGTGTGCTTTAAAAAATACAGTTGAAGAAGTATTTTCAATGAGTCAGGGGTCTAAAAGTGATCCTTTAATTACGTCAAGCAGGAAGATTCACAAGATACTTTGTACTTTCCAGTCTATAGGTGGGACAGACAAATGGACTGATTTGGGCAAATAACAATGCCAGAACCTCTAAATACACACTTAAAGTGATTTTGCACTTTCAAATGGAAGGGTCAGGAACTGAAGATTAGGAAGCTATCAGGGATTGTTTCAACTTGGTCCCAAGAACAGTTCCAAATTCTTCACAAAGTATATAAATTGACTGTAGGTGTCAAGGCAGAATGAACGCATCCATTATGATTCTGGTTTGAAAAAGTATTTAATTGTATTTGAATTATAACAGCAGGAAAGATTACACGCATACAAACGTACACATGTATATGCATATTTATCTGTAAGGAAACAAAATAATTTCAATAAAAACAATATAAAATACATAGAAATATGATATTTGACCTTGCAAATATCTATGTATTTCTGTGGATCAATAAAAAAATTGGGGGATTTGGACAATGTTATTTCACGTGTACTCATTGTTCTTCACCTGACTCACAATTTAACTAGAAACCCTTCTATGTGTTATTTATATGTCAGAAATTATATACCATGCAAGCCAAATATGTCCTGCCACCTGTTTTGGTACAGAGAGCTAAAACTGATTTTTATATTTTTAGTTATGATTTTTATGATATTTTGAGATCTTAATTTACAAAAGCTAAGGTTATTTTGATAGGTGAAAATGATATAAAATTCAAATTTCAGTGTCCATGAATAAAGTTGTATTAAAATACACCCACATTCATTCATCTACATATTGTAAGAGTGCTTTTGTGCTGAAATGACAGAAATATTGGGACATTTTATGGCTCACCAAATGGACAGTACTTACTGGCTGGTCCTTACAGAGAAAGTATGTTGATGCATGTTATACATTATAATGTGTGCAAATTATGGCTTTTATGTTAATTCAAGTGATTAGAAATGATCCTTTCAAAAGTGATTATTATTATTATTCAAAAAAATTACTAATTATCTGAGAAATTCAAATCAAAACCATAATGAGGTATCACCTCACACCAGTCAGAATGGCCATCATTCAAAAGTCCATGAACAATAAATGCTGGAGAGGCTGTGGAAAAAAGGGAACCCTCCTACACTGCTGGTGGGAATGTAGTTTGGTGCAGCCATTATGGAAAACAGTATGGAGATTTCTCAAAAAACTAAAAACAGACTTACCATATGATCCAGCGATCCCACTTCTGGGTATATATCCAGAGGGGAACTCTAATTCAAACAGATACATGCACCCCAATATTCATAGCAACACTATATACAATAGCCAAGACATAGAAGCAACCTAAATGTCCATCAACAGATGACTGAATAAAGAAGAGGTGGTATATTTATACAATGGAATACTACTTAGCCATAAAAAGGACTAAAATAATCGCACTTGCAGCAATGTAGATGGACCTAGAGATCATCACTGTAAGTAAAGTAAGCCAGAAAGGGAAAGAAAAATACCATATGATATCACTCATGTGGAATCTAAAAAATAAAAGACACTATGAATGTATCTATAAAACAGAAACAGACTTGTAGACATAGTATAAAATCTTATGGTTACCACGGAAAGGGGATGGGAGGAGAAAAATTTGGGAGTTTGAGATTTATAAATGTTAGACACTATATATCAAAATAGATTTTAATAAGTTTCTTCTGTATAGCATAGGGAACTATGTTCAATATCTTATAATAACCTTTAATGAAAAAGAATATGAAAATATATGTATGTATATGCGTGACTGGGACATTGTGCTGTACACCAGATACTGACACATTGTAACTGACTGTACTTCAATTACAAAAAAAGCACAATGATATATCATCAAAAAAATAATAATAATGGGGGGTGGGGTGAAAGCAGATGGATAGAAAGTAGGAGGAGGTCAGTATCAATTTAAATCCCTTTTCCTCTTAAAAAAAGTGTGAGAGTTTTCTAGAATAATTCATCTGAAAGAAAGGAGGGAGAAAGAGAAGGGAAAATGCCATGTGAGAATAGAACAGTTGACTTGTAGCATCTTCAAGTAATACAATTTAAGGTTCCTGTGAGTATGTCACTTGATAGCAAGGAATTTTAATGAATTACTTCTGAAAGTAAGTAATGCCAGACCCCTAAGAATGTGTAATGTATTTCACAATATGGATGATTGGTCAATTAACCTGGTGGAGAAGAAATTTCATACATGCAGCCTTAAAAATTTCATGCATCAGATTTCAAGCCTTAAAAGTAACTACATAGCTGTATGTACTAACTTCAAAGATGGTTTTCTCCTCCTGGGAAAATCCTAGAGGCAGCATGCCTATTTAGTAAGACAAACCACTAAGCCTGGAAAAGGAAAATAATGTGAATAATCAATTTGTCCAGAACATGTAAATAAAAGTGTTATTTTACTTATCTCATACACCCAGAGCTTCTTTATTAATAATTTCTCAGAGCTAAAAAAAAAAAAAAGGAAGAAAATGTTCAGCCATAGCTGCAGGTTTTTCTACCGTCGGTATAAAATCCCAGCTTTCACAGGTGTTAATGAAAGAGATGTAAGTGTATGGAAAAGAGAATGGGCCCTGAATTATTTATAAAGGTGAATAATAAAGAAGTGTGAGAACTGGGCGCCTTGGAAGATGGTGATGAAATATGGATCATTTGCGTTATCACATCTGATCAGCACTTTGATTAATAGGCCTCTGTAATCAACATATTAAACCAGTTCCCTTACCAGAATGCATGTATAAATGTGTCGTCAGAATGACTAATTTGTTTTACTCCATAAAAACAGCTTTTCTTACATGGTATTTAAAATTTAGAAACAATCATACCTGGCAAATGAAGACAGATACATATATGTACGGAGAGAGTGTATCATAAGGCAGGAAGAAAAATACATGTTGCTAAAATTGCCAATCTTTATTTTATCTACAATCTTATGAGTACTTAAACAAACATTCTCAACTCATCCTTATTTAACAAGGTAATGTGACAGAGAGAAAGAAGCCACAGGTTAGGGATCCTCAGGCAACTGCAGATCAGTGCATATGGTGCGTCATTACCAGGCTGATTTTAATGGGGTTTTAGAGCCTTAAATTTCACATCACAGTTGGTGCCGATACGCATTTTACTGTTATTGCCTTCCCTTTGCCAAATAAAGATAATTGATGATTTTGGTGTATTTTGAAATTTCAAAGCGGTGTCTATATTTAACGTTGATTTTCTGTTTTTGCATTTTCTTCATTTATTCCCAAGGTCAGTTTGCATGGGTTCATTGTTAAACATTTTAATGGAACACCTAGGGATGTATTTATTTATTTGGAATACAAATTGTTCCTTTTATTGTGGCAAAATATACATCACATGAAATGTACTCTTTTAACCATTTTTGTGGTTAAAAAATATGGTTTAACCATGTCCAATTCAGTGACATTAAGTACATTCACAATGTTGTGTATCCATCACCACTATTTCCAGCCTTTCCAAACAGAAATTCTGTGTAGGGATTCATTCCTAAGATCGTGTTAGTGTTTTCCATGTTTAGTCTCAGGTTGGACTGTCCAACCTGATGCCTTTTTTTGAAATTAGCCATATAATATGTGAGTCTTTCATGCAACCAAATGTACTATAAAATTTTTTAAATTTTATCATAATCTTAATTGCAGATATCATGTTAGTTTAAGTGAAGTTAATTTAAGGAATAAAAGTATTAAAAGAACTCACTTGTCGATTCCCAAGTTCTTCCAGTTTGTACAAATCATAATAATTTCTGCCTTTTAAAAACTTTTATGAGATGTATATTTAGTATGATCTATTTAATACAAAATTAAATACTACTGTATATATTTTTGAATTACTTGCATGTATATCCAAGATGCTTCCACAGTAACACTCTAGCTTACCCAGGAACCAGGAGTTTATATTGTAACACTTTTAGTTTTCTCACAGCAAATGACACAATTCCTGTCCCATAAAGTTTTCCCAAGGTATTTCTACTAGAAATACTATAGATGGGGAAGGATCCAAGGGAGGTGTAAAACTCTGCTCTGATCTTTCTACTTGAAATAGCGAGACCACTGGGATATAAGTGGATCTGGTTCTAGAACATCTCCTCAGTAAGAGAAATGAAGGGAGGAGAAGGGCCAGTCATCATTAGAGGAAGGGTATGAATGAGAGAAATATCTTTCCCTTCAGATAATTTTCTCCATGCAACTTTGAAATAAGTATAATGAAGTCAGTCAATGAATGTGCTGTGGTGCGCGGTAGACTGTGTGTTTTGTGTGTAAGTGGGGAAAGAGGGAGTGACACAAAGGAACCAGAGTGACCTGAGATGAAATGGGGCTACTGTTGTCAACCAGAAACCTGTGGCTTCAGTGCTGTGTATTTCCTCGTTTTTGACAGCATACTTGAAGGATTAAGAATCAACTTGCCAAAAATCAGCTCTTGAAAGATGCATGTTTATTGAGAAGGAATTTGACACAATTAAGTAATAAAATCAATGAATAAGTAGATTGATCTTGAACATGCTACAAAATGGATAATTGCACATTTGGAAGCTAATCAAAACTTGTGTATTATTTGAAACATTTCAACATCAACAACATCGGTATTAATAATACTCCACGAACTCTTGAGCGGGACAATTATAGGTACTATGGTGACATAAGCATACATTCCTCATAGAAGTGAACATATTGGTGGTCTATCCTGCAGCCATTCTCTCGTCTTCCTTTTCTGAAGACACTTGCCTTTTAAAAGTATCCCCCACTCCTTCCTTGCATCCCAACTCCACTTTTCCACCATGAACCCCACCCAGCTTTAGGGAAAGCTAGTACTCTTCTGGTCCCGGGGGTTCACTTATACATACGTGAACTACTTCAGGCCAATAAAATGAGAAGTAGATTGTGGGTCTTTGGGGAAAATGTTCACACTCTAGAAAGGAAGACGGAACAATGGTTTCTCTTCTTCTTTTGGGTTTGGCTGAGTTATGAAGTGTGAATGTGACCCTGGCAATAGTAGAGAACTTTTTGCTGTAGTTGTGAGAATGAAGCTCTGTGGTGAATGATGGAGCAGAGGAATTGAAACAAACTGGGGTTCTCACTGCATCAAATGACCTGTAGACCACTCCCTGTTTCTGGATTTCCTACAACGTACAAAATACATCTTCGTATTAATTAAGCCAGTCTGAGTGGGGCGTTTCAGTTACTCTGCAGCTGAAACACAACTTTACAGATGCCCCAGGTACTTGAGTAGCCCTTGGGAACGTGTTAGAGATACACATAAAATGATAAAATCATTGTAATAACTGTCGTCGAGGGCTTTCCATTTGCCAGGCTGTTCCACATTTTTCAAGTATGTTACTTCAGTAATCCTCCCACCAATGCACAAAAGCTAAGAGATGGGTGTGATTGTTTTAGCCACATTTTATGAGCAGAGAAAGTAGCATGTATACTCTAAGGTAGTGACAGAAACAGGATTTGAATACAGGCAATTTGACTTCAGGGCTTGAATAATGGTGGTTCTCTAGAAGACTGCATATTCTAAGAAAAGACCCCAAAGCTGATTGAGTTCTATAAATTATTTCAGGTATAGAATTTGCAGACCAAAAAAAGAGTAAAGAACTCATGTGGGTAGAATTTGAGTTGAGCCACAGAGAGAAGGGAGGGCAGGACAACCAGGTTATAATAAGAAAGGTATTTCAAGCCCAGGTGAAGGGATGAACAAAAACAAAGGTGGAAGTGAGCTCATCATTCTTGGTTTTTTTCTTGAGGAATGTGTTGTAGTGGCCAGATTTTTGAGAGGACTAGAGATAAAGAAGGCTGGAGGAAAGGTAGGTAATATGATAGAGACTCATGCCTTCCCTCCCCTTAATATGTCTTCACAATGATCCCTGCAACCTACGAATATGTTACCTCCTCGGCAAAAGGGGCTCTACAGATGTGGTTAAGGTGAGAAATGCTGAAGTTGGGGATTTATCCTGGATCATCTGAGTGGGTTCAATCTAATCACATGAGCCCTTGAAATCAGAGAAATTTCTCCTGCTGGAAGTGAGGAGAGGTGAGGCAGAATAGGGCTCAGAGATTTGAAGAGTGAGAAAGACTCAGCCCGCCATCACTTGCTTTGAGGATGCAGAAGGTATGAGCCGAGAAATGCAGGTGGCCTCCCTAAACTAAAAGGGACCCTCCAGCTGACAGTCAGCAGAGAAACAGGGGCCTGAATTCTGCCAGTAACCTGAATGAGTTTAGGGAAGGATCCATCTCCAGAGCCTCTAGAAAGGAATGCAGACCTTCCCACACCTTAAATGTGGCCTCGTATAAGCAGAGCAGAGAACTGGCTGAGCCACGTTATTCCAGGACTCTGAACTATGCCTCTAGGAGATAATAAATGAATGTCGTGCTGTTCGTGGTCACTAAATTTGTGGTCATATTTTACAGGCAGCAATGGAAAACTGTTAGAGATCCCAAGTAGGTGTAGGAGATTTGAGACAAAGCAAATGTAGCAGAAAGATAAACTACTGTCTGCTGTGCGGTGTTTTACAGAAAACTAATTCTTTGAGGTAAAACACCGGATTAAGAAAAGTTAAAGTACTTAATCACTTAACTTCTTCCTGTTTTTAATTTGGAAATGAAGTATGAAGGTGAACATCCAAGACAAAGAATATGTGGTGCTTCTCAAACTTACTTAGGTTTAATATGCCTAGGATTTATTATAAATGGCTGATATAATTCATCCCAGTTTCAAATCCATTCAATTAAATATTCATTTAAAATTAAACTCTATTTTGCCTTTTCATTCATTTATTTGATTTTAAATTCATTTTTCAGGTTATCTGATTTTTTTTTCAGATCTGAATTTTTCTTTGTACTTTTCTTTTTTTTCTCTTTCTTTTTATTTCATTTATTATTTTGTATAGTGCTTTTGCTATTAGCATTTTCTAAAGGCAGTAAAAAAGTTTCTTGCCATTTACAAACATGTAAAACTCTGCAATTATCACAGGGCAATATTCTGCAGTCTTTAAGTAGATATGTATCGAGTATTTCAGGCTCACAAAATTGCATGGCAATGACACAGGACTAGGATGTAAGATTTAATAAAATTGCCCAAGAGTTCCTGGTGAAAAATAATTAGAGCTTCAATCACACTGAAATAAGAGTGAGTGTTTCCTTCCGGCTGGGCTTTAAGCATATTTATACACATGTGTGCTAGGGAAATTTTTAATGAATTATTGGGTAAGACCAAGGAAGAGTCTCAACAGAGAATCACCTGAGTAATGGATAAAGTGATGTCATGCATGAAGGGACAGAGGAAGCAATAAAAATTTCTTAGGGCGGCATACCAAATATCAATAGCAATATAATTTTTATCTGTCAATGTAAGAAATAATTTCAAGTATTAGAAGACTTAATAAGACAGCAGATTAATATTACCAATCAGACATTTTTATGCATTTAGGCTAAATAATCCTGAATCATACATATTTCTAATATACAAGTTTCTAATTAAAATAATAAAAAATGAGCTTTTAGCAAAATTTCCATGAAACACATATGCTAAAAGTGCAATCTGTTCTAAATCAGGCATTTCTCTAATTTTATGTCCTGTATTATCACATTCATATTATCAACTAATTCATACATTGAAAATTAAGAACCTTTTTTGCTTCTTCTTTCTTCACTTTTTAGTTTATTTTTTCATAAGCTCTTTTATGTATACTTACTATAAAATTTTTGCTGCTGATACAAATAGGACATATTAGACAATAAAACAAAGCATTGATGCTGAATACAATTCAGATCATATGACAGTTGTGATACGTCTTAATTTTGTTCTTACATTTTCAAAATTGTTGCCTGTAGGTTTTATCATCAGTATTTCTGTAGTGAATGGACTGATAGATAAAACCTTTATAAACATGACATCTCTTAAATATGAAACACAATTGTATAATTAACACAGTAAGTCAAATTATTTTGCTTACATCATAGATATAAAATTCAGCTCAAAGCTGATAATTTAATACTAACTTAGATAAAATATAAATTTGGACATAATTTTTACTCAATTTTTTGCCAAGAATAATTTGAAGATTGCAAACTCATTAGTCCTCTAGATCTGAGGATTGATAGTTACTTATATACTCCGCAGTAATCACAGAAGGATTTATATCATTAATATTCAGATGTTTTCTCAAAAGAGCCTATATTGATACACATTTATTTAATATGGTTTGGTTGTCATACGTACCAGAACTCATTTGGTAAAATTTAAATAATATACATTTGCAAAGAGACATGTTATTATACTGTTATTTTGTTAGTTCATATTTAAGTTTTTCCAGTTATTGTGATTGCTCCCTTAAACTAGCCCTTATTTTCTTTTTTAATAAAATGTATCATTTATAACTATATCTGTTCTCCTTCTGTCTGTCCCCATTACTATCTTTTTTTATGAACCTAAAATCCCCCCATACCTGTATGTGCTGCCCTCCACCAGGGGACTTTGAAAATGCATTCGTTTGTAGCCAGGTCTCAACTCTAAGTGTAAGCAGTGCTTCCTACTGGCATCTTCTCCCCATAGGCCCCATTATGAGGAGAATCAAGGCTATAATTTGATGGGATTTGGTGGACAATGAGACACAGAGAGGGTGCAACATATGTTGAAGCTCTTCAACTTGCTTATATACAATGGGTTATAGATCATGGATATTTACACTGTCCTATAAATTTGGTAAAAATAGAGCCCTGATTAGTAAAGCCCCTTTTAACATCAAATTAGAAGCCAAACAATTTCACTTGCTATTTCTTTTCTGGATATTCTGAGGTACAAAGTAGGGAGAGGTAGAAGCGTTCATGTGATGAGGGATGTTGAATCCATGAAGAAAATAACTGGCCCAGAAACAGTTGTCAGCATTTAGGGATGGAAGTCATTAGACTCCAATTGAGCAGCAACCACTCTGGGATGATTCAGAGACCAAAGCCAGCCTTGAAAATTCAAAATAATGCAAAGAGCAACTCATTGTAAAAAAATAAAATAAAATAAAAAAATAAAGTAGAATGAATAGAAAAACAATCTCAAAAGTTTCTACTTACATTTTTAATTATCATCACATTTATCATATCATTTCTATAGATTATATTTTAAATACTCATATGTTTAAAAACAGCCTTTCTGCTGAGAAAAAGCAAGATGGTCTCTATTAAACTGGATCATTGGTTTTCTCTGCAGTCTCTAAAATGACGTATAATTACAGTGTTTTATAGTTTTGAGGTTAAAATTTGTGAGCTGTGGAGATACACTTGAGCTGCAGTCAGAATTCTGGATGGAACAGGTTTCTGGGCAGCTCTTCTCCATTTGCTCCCTAGGTCCATTGTCTGCCCTGTTCTGCGGTGAGCTGTGCCCTGATTATCTCCTTGGGTTGTAATATCTGAATATCTTCTCCCATGTTTTGTAGCAAGTTTCAGGTAATAAGAGGCATATCCAAGAAAAAGTATGTTGAATTCTTTGTGTTTTCATCTCTTTAGTCTCTTTGGAATTCCAACCCAACGTGCCTTCTGTTTTCCTCTGGAATCATGACTGACACAGGTGAGGACATTGTTGGGA
The DNA here is from genome assembly GCF_048564905.1 of Vicugna pacos. Lineage (NCBI taxonomy): Eukaryota > Metazoa > Chordata > Mammalia > Artiodactyla > Camelidae > Vicugna > Vicugna pacos. The sequence continues at coordinate 5,984,059 of NC_133015.1, forward strand.
ATGTTTGATAGGAATGTTTCAAGTGAGGAAAAAATTACAAACTATTACAGCAACAAAGCCAAGGACAAAGTTCTTATGACGGATGTGGAGTTATACTTATATTACTATATTTTTAAGGTTTACTATTTAAGATAGAAAATTTGTTCCAAAGTAATCAACAACAACAAAAATATAGAAAAAAAAGAGAAAAGAATACAAAAAGATAGGGGAGGCTAGAAAAACTAGAATGGCCAAATAATTTTAAGTAAGAAGAATAAAGTTGGATGATTCATAACTGTTCAATTTTGAGAATTGTTGCCATGTTAGAGTAATCAAGACTGGTATTGGTGAAAGGATTGACACATTGATCAATGAAACAGGAAGAGAATCTGGAAATAGACCCATATATAGTCAACTGAGTTTCTACAAAACTCCAAAGGCAATTCAATGAAGAAAGAATAGTGTTTTCAACAAGTTGTGTTAGGCTAACCAGACATCCATATGTAAAGTAATAAACCTCAACCCATGCCCTGTACCATATAAAATAACTAACAAAAAATTATTTATAGACCTAAATATAAATTCTAAAACTGTAAAACTTCTAGGAAAGAAATAAATTTATAACCTTGAGTTACGGAAGGATGACTTAGATACAATACCAAAAGCACAATTTGTTTTTTTAAAAAAGGAAAAGGTTAAGATTCATAGAAATGAATAACTTTTGTTCTGCAAAAGACTCTGTTAAGAAAATGAAAAGACAAAGCCATCAGACTGGGAAATGGTGTTTGCAAGACGAATCTGATAAGGAAGTTGTATCCAGAGTATATAAAGAGCTCTCAAAAGCAAATAATAAGCCAAACCAATTTAACAACTGGGCAAAAGATTTGAGCAGACACTTCAGAAAAGAAAATGTACAGATGGCAAATAAGCAACTCAGCATCATTTGTCATCATGGAAATGCAAATTAATCACAATCAGATGCCGTATACCTCTAAAATAATGGCTAAAATCACAGAAACTGCCAATAACAAATGCTGACTAGGATGTGGAAAAACATTTGTACAATGTGCGTGAGAATCCAAAATGTTACATCTTCTTTGCATAACAGTCTGCCAGTTTCCTGTAACGTTAAATATACACACACACCATGTGACTCAGTAATCCTACTTTTGAGTATTTATTTTAGAAAAATAAAGACTTTTGTTCACACAAAAACCCATACATGAATATTTATGGTGACTTCGCTCATAAGAGCCCCAAACTGAAAACCACTCAAACATCCTCTTCAGTTGTGAATGGATTAAAAAAATCAAAAGAAAACAAAACCAAACCTATGGTACATCTGCACAATGGAATATTGCTCCACAATAAAAAGGAATTAACTACTGATACAGGTGAAAATACAAAAGATTCAGTGAGAATGAATCGTAGTAAGTGAAAGGAGCCAAACAGATGACATACTTTCATCTAGTATTTATTTACTATTCTTGGAAATACAAACTATTGGGACAGAAAACTGATTGTTGGTGTCCAGGGGCAGAGGACAGGGGAAGGTTATGGCTAAAAGGATTTTGAGAGAAATTTTTGCAGTAATAACACAATTCCATATAATGATTGTAGTGGCGATTCCATAATTAGGTGTACTTATAAAAAGTCATAGAACTTTACATTAAAAAAGAATATATTTTATTGTAGTAAATTCTATACTAATTAGCCTTACTTTAAAGTAATAATATATTTTTAAGCAGATAGTGAGAAAATCAGTCTGATAAGAACCAAGTCTTTATATTCAGGGTGGCATTTCTGATGTGGTCTGACCGGAGTATAATGCAGCACATATTCAGTGTTACATTCGGGGAAGATATGCTTATTGATGAAGGACAATATTGCACTAGCTTTCTGGGCAACCAACCCAAATATGTCTGCTGATATTGCTCTTCTAATAGCTCAAACACAATTATATTACTTGCTTTTAAATATGATTTAGCTGGTTTTAAGAACTTAATTGTGTATGTCGATATTTATTTTTATTCACATCTTCTTGGTTTGAGACCATTATCAAACTGTGGTAAACATGTTTACAATTATTAATATGCTATTAAATATATTTATTTTCTTCCACTTTGGGTAATCTACATATTAGGCAAACATAGCATCAGAATTCTCTTCCTAGACCCTAATTCATATTTTCCCCATTGCCTTGAAGATTTCTTTCAATAGTTGGCTTGTTTGAATCAAGATCCAAAATCTGCCTGTCTCATTTAATTTTTTATGTGCATATGTGTATAATTCCTTTTCATTATAAAAAATGTTTCACCACTTATCATTAAAGCTTTTTTTTTGGCCCATTGAGCTTTTGCAGAAGAAGCCAGTTTACTTAGACTGTAGAATATTCTACCTATGGGGTCTGATGGTTCCCAGTATTATCATTATCTTGTTCCTCTATCACAGCTGGTAGCTCCAAAAACAGAGCGAGACCCAGAGGTTTGGGGACTGAGTTTGGCTTTTTAAGACTGATTTGCTCTCTTGCAGAGAACTGAACTTCAGTTTTCTGCCAGGGTGGGTAGGTCCATCACCCACCTGAGTGATGTGGGTGTGGGAATGCACAGGGTGACCTAACCCCTTCTCAAAAGAACTTTGGCCAGCCCTCCTATGTCATTGTAGCTTTCATTTCTGCCTCTAGGAGCCACCTGCTTCTGGGCTTATTAGAAGTTCTGCAGAATAAATTTATCCTCCACTTCTGCTTTATCACTAACTCTAAATACAGGGTCTTGTCTGTTTGTTTGCTTCTTTTGTTTTTACTAAATTATTTCCCACCTATTTTTCTGCCTTCAGATTCTAAACTTATGTTCTGCTGTCTCTTTTACTGTTATATTTGACCTGGTGGGTTTATGTCCTTAAAAGAATACCTTTTAAAAAAGCTAAGTTTTGGAAAAGAACATACATAAATGTGTATTTTTGATCCATGATATTTAGCTGTTTTTAGAGTGGGTATTGTTCTCTCTTTACATATGCGATAGTACAAAAATATTTTTGTTGCTCTAGAAACAGTGATCCAATCTGTTAAAATGTAAAGGAAAAACACTGCATGAGAAAATGTACCCCCTGGAAAAGAAGGTGGTCAGATTGCCGAGAACTCTCACCTATCATCTTATACCGTGAAGAATTCACTTGGCCCTCACGTCTCAGATTCACAGTATTTATCTTATGATCACCATGCATGTGGATCTGTCTCTTATCTATTCATTTAATGCAATGAATAGCTTTTAGCCCTTACCATGTATCAGAGCATGAACTCAAATTACACATCACAAAAAAAGGATATGTAAAACCAGACTGCCAGTTGCTAATTTCCAAAAGGAAATAGAGCTATCGTGTGGACATGAATATTTACAGAAACACGGCCAGCACAATAATCCTTTAAGCAGGTCTACATTGGAAGCCAAATTATATGTAGAAGTTTGCTGAAGCAGGACAGAAAAGTCTTATGATCCAGATATTTACTGGCATCTGAATGTGAGAGGACTAGATTTGCCAGAGGACCTGATGTGATTGAGTCACTGGCAGGAGAGCCATCTCCTTTGGACAGGGCTGCAGTGGTCCCTGCCAAAACATGAGTCTCCAATGCTTGTTTTGTATGTACACCCACTGCTAACTCATCCCTTTGAAAGAAAAACTTCATTTCAGATGGACCCTGGATCCTCTCTTCATTTTAATGTGACCTTGCTTATTTCACCAGTGATGTGTTATACCTTTTTTCTGCTTAAAATCCTAGATTCCAGTTTTATTTCCAGCTTGTTAATGTAGCCCCTAGAATGCCCTTTATACTTACCAGTACTTATTGTGAGTTATTAGATGGCTCATTTCTCTACAGTATAATCTGATTGTATTATCTATAAAGCAATTTAAATTTTACCCTCCCAACAAAGGTAAATAGGACATTATTTTAAAATATTTTGTGCAATTCATTGCTCATGCCAAGTAGCCATGATATAAACATACAGACATATGTGATTTAAGTTTATTTTTCATTTTGAATAATGAAAAAGGTGAACTACACATGTATGTTATAATTCACTGTAATATATTTAAGCATCAAATGAATCAAATTTTAATAAATATCACAGCTTTTATTAACACTGTAATCTCAAGAAATGGGAAAAGAAATATTATCAAGGGAAATCGTCATGTCAATTAGCTTTTTGCTTTTAAAAATGTAAGAAAAAATAAATTAATGATGCGTACTGTAGATGCAGAAGGATGAAAGGGAATCTTTGGCCTTGAGGCAATATTGTTGAAACAAAAACGCTACTCGCTCAAAGTAGGACAAACAGACCTGATGATTGTAAGTTTCTACTTCTTCCAAGGTTCTCATTTAATACCTGTTACCATGTAGAAACAAAACACACATTAAAAAATTAATCCACACATTTTCTAATATCATTAGCTTTATTAGCCAAATTTATCTTGTATTTTATCATGAAATTCATGTCCAGATCATCAAGAGAGTCTACTCCAGGTACAGTTTCCTGTCTCATCTCTGACTGATATGGCCACATCAAGCCTGTTTTAACTTGGGGCCAACCCCTGTTAGCTCTGAAATCACGAGTAACAGAAGCCAGTCGGTTACTGCTGCTGCTTCAATTTTGATTCATCACCTGAAGAGCCTAGAATTTGAAGGGGAACTACTGACCACTCCTTGCTGTAATCAGAAGGGCTTTCCTGGGGACAAAAACTTAGGAATACAGTGAAAACAATGTTGTTTGAACATTTAAAAGATAGAGGATTCTAGTAAGTGTGAAATGAATGCTGCAAATTATACCCAAAACAAAGAGGTATAGTTTAAGTATCCGAAAGGACAAAACAATGTCAAAGGATGGCAGGTGAGAGATAAAAGTGTACTATGGGAAGGCATTCGAGTTAAAGACTAGGATGTTAGCTATTTAATTGCAAGAAAACATATTTAGGATTCATGGGGAATCATTAGAAAATAATATAAAAAAAACCTCATCATCTGGCATAGTTTGGAAATCAGTGTCCAAAATTTCAAAAAGAGATATATCCTTAAATGAGTTCAAGATATATATGAACTTTGATCGAACATGGTTTGATCTAACATGGTTAATTTTAGTATTCTTTATGTTTTGTGAGGGAGAATAATGACAAGGAGGTCAAAAGAAAGAGTTGTCTCTTTTATTAAAACACTGAGACATGAATTTCTGAGAGGCTTGCAGGAGAAATTCATATTATTCTGAAAATTCCATTATATTTTGTTTCATAGATACCATTATTCAAATGGATTATTCAATTTAACGCCAATGTGGCAGATATTTAATAATTAAAAAAAAATTAAGCCTCTAGCAAATTTTGATAGTATATGTGTGCTATTTTTTTCTGGGTTGCCAGTTTCCCCCCACAATTAGTAAGACTTAATAGATTCTTTACAATAAACGACAAGGCCCACGTGCTATGTAGTGAGAAGGATGATACCACATTCTACAATAAACTTTCAGTGATTAACTTACTTTTGTGTTGTTTTAAATAAGATGCCGATGTTTCAGAGGTTATATGAAGTGGGGGAACTTTAACAACAGGAGACTAATTATTTGTAATACTTTAGGATTAATATTTTCTAGAATAAAAGAAAAAATGAGAATGTTATTTCTAGACTCAGGCTTTGAACGTGTGTGCTGACTTTTTAAAAAATACTCTAAGATTTTCTTCCTTTCCTCCTGTTGGTTTTAGCCTTGTTCATCCACATTGTCTCATGTGATGTGTCTCATTAGCACTCAGTAATTAATTCATTGATTCAACAAATATGTATTTACACATCTATTTGGGCTTAATGGATACAGCTATGAATAAAAAAAATCTCTATCATCAAGGAGTTTACTCAGGATAGTTTGCATTAGAGGTAGGTATCAAAGAGGGTGTGTGTGTATGCGGTGTTGGTATGGGAGGTAGGGAATGGGGAAAAATGTATTGCACTATGACTCTTGAGACAGAAGGGAAGGGGTCAGGGCACAGCCATCAAAAGAATAACACAGCAATTAGCACCAAGATTGTGGAAGATTCATCTCCCAGTAGACCTTGAGGTCCAAGATGGCAGGAGATTTGACTTCCAGTAGACCAGGAGCTTCATTATATGCTCATTGTAACATATTAGCATGGTAAATGGGACTCCCACAGGCGCCATGACAGTTCTGAGGCTGACCATAAAAGGTCAAAAAGTGGGCCCAGTTCCTGAGAATCCCCACCTCTGCCCCAAAGTGGTTGGAATAATCTTCCCACTGTCAGCATATGACGTTACTGAGCCCATAAAACCTAGCAGCCCCGCACCTCGTGGTCACTTTCTCTTGCCTTCTGAGATGGCCCACACTCTGTCTATGGAGTGAGTATCTCTCTGAATAAATCTGCCTTTACTCAACTGTGGCTCGCTCTTGAATTCTTTCCTGCACAAAGCCAAGTACCCTCACTTGGTGGAGCACATCCCAGGGACCTGACAGAGACCTGGGACACGGCAGTCCTCTCACACCCCATTTTTCCTGTATCACTGACTTCAGTAAAAGGAGACATTTAAAATGAACTAGCATACTCCAGCCATGATTATGTTACATAAATTATGTCTGACATTATCTAAACCGTTATAATTCAGTACATACTTACCTTTTAGGTAGAGATGAACAAACGAGTAAAGACCTTTTTTCATTCCAAGAACAAATTCAGTGATTTTTAGCAATTTTAGAAAAAAGGCTTGGAAATGTTCCTTAACACTTTTCTTTCAGTGACATTTCCCAGATCATTCTTCATATTTGCAATCCTTTGAGGGGAAAAATAGGTTCTCAACGACTGTTGTGAAATGAACTGCCTTTTGTCCCACTCACTCTTTGTTTTCTGGTGGAGAATGAGTTTCTATTGAATTCTTGCCACACGATCAAAGATCTGGACAGGAAATGGTGGAGAGCCATCACCTCAGGGAGGAACTGGAAGGTCACGGAATCTTTTTGCACAGCTCCAGGGAGATGATTAAAATAGTTCATTGACTTCTTAAGCCTGAAAGAAAGTTAAATAAAAACTAGGATAGAAATCAGAAAAGAGGAATACAAGAGAAGTAGTTGAAGGGATTGACTTAAGGAGAAAAATGAGAAAAATGGAAATAACTGAATATGTATGGTTTGTTGAAACCACTCAGGAGGCTACAGCAGCCAACTACAAACACGTGTATCCTTAGAGGATGACTCTTAGGGCCAGTCTGCAGGCATTATGACGTGGGGTAGGAGTGGACTTACAAGAAAAGAAAATTAAGTTCAGTGTTAGCTTTTTTTTTTTTTTTCACATGAGGTATATCAGTTTGAGGAAAAGAAAAATACTCCTCGGGGGAAAGTCTTAAGTTATTACAAAAGAAGGAGGAACAAAAGAGAATGTGCTACTGGCTGTTTCCCATAAAGGCAGAAGACGTGTATCAGTCCTAAGAGAACTTATATCTCCTTCAGTTTGATTATCAGTAAATTCAAGTGAGTCATTCGGGGACAGTGTTTTAGTGCCTAAAAGATAAAGGTAATATGCAAATATTTGGAGACTACCAGGGTTTTAAAAAATTCATGACAAGAATGATCTGAGATAAGCAAAGTCCTCATTTAAAGCAGAAATCGAAGTATAGTTAGTACAATCAAACCTTGATTGTGTGTTGTAATGTATTTGAATATAGAAAGTGTCACATCGATCATAGATGATTTTCAAACCTCATTTTAACAATGATGTTTAAGGTCCATCAAACTGTCCCTATGCTATTAGGCAGGAGTCAATTAACTGATGGATATTTTATCTCTTTTTTATTTCCCCCTGCACCCATTGGGGTAGTTTTGGATAAGCAGTAAAATTGCCAAAATGGAAGATATGCTAAGAAATGAGAAGAAGGAACAACGGGTCAAATGCGCCACTGAGCAGACAATTGCACTTAATAACTTGGAGGCAGCTGTGGTTCATTAACACTCATAAGGGGTATTTTCTTAGAAAAGAGAAGCTAGTCATACTTTCAAAATAAAGAAGTCCATTGCTCTTTATAAGTCAAACTGTATAATACTGCACTGTATTGTAAGTGTGGTAATGTGTTAACACCTGGAAAAATTGATTTACCCCAAAGAACAAGTGAGGACAGCAAATTTACTTTTAGAGAATTTTTATTTGCTAGTAGCTAGTATTGTAAACTTTTAATTTCAGAAAGTGAAATGTAAATTGAACTTTTTTTTTCCTAAAAATCTTCAGCTGCCTCTTGGATGTAATTTTATGGTTGTAGAGACTGAAAATCATCTCTTTCCGGGAGAAACGTTATTGTCCTATGCTGCTCCAGAATGGTGACTCTCAAAGTGCACTTGTGGCATCAGGGAAGCACAGAGCGAGAAATGGAGAGATGGAGTCTCTCCATTTCTCTCATCCTTTCTCTCCTTTCTCTCATCCGCAGCATGGCTTTGCCTAAACTACCACAGGTGATGAGGCAGACAGCCTCTTAGAGATGTGTGCGATGCCATTTCTCATAAACTAGACCTATTTCCTCTTGTTCTGCTTTTTGTTGAAGTGAAAAGCAGCCCCTAATTATTCCCCATGTCGTAATTATTCATATCCTTGGGGTCAGCCTGGTGATCTAAAACCATTTCCTTAAGACAGTGGCGGCAGGTTGAATCTTTGAGTTTGGGAAGAATTTCCTATTGTACTGAAATGCTTTCCTTTCAGTTCACTATGAAGCTTGAAATGACATTTTTTGGTTTGGTTCTGTGTAGTCATTTTGACTAGGGTTATCCAGTGCCTTTATCTCTTGGGAATGTTTACAGAATACCAGGGCTGCCCAGGACATCTATAACCTGCTAAAGGAGATGTTCTTACAACTGAGATTGTATGACCCCAGAGGAGTAGTTTGAACATCAGAGAGTTCTAGATCTAATTTCTCTCACTTGGGTTTTATCTGAGTATGTTTGAATGAATAAGCCAATGGCCGCTCATTACGGTCCACTCGAATTTCAGCTGTCTGCTTGAAAGATTATTTTTTAAAAGACCATAACTGTGGATTTTTTTTTTTTTTTGGTTTTTGTTTTAATGGAAGAAGCAAATAAATTGATTGGTTTCTGCTTACCATTGGGCAACTGCTTCTAACGGGGTAAACAGTCTAACTCCTTTTACTGACCTTAATTTACAAAAATTATGAGTACAGATAATTTACAGGAAGACCTGACTTTGAGATAGTCTAGTCAGCATTTCCTTCTCCATTCCATATTATTTACATGAAAACACTGAGGAGGCAGAGTTTTTATAAAAAGCAATACCTCACAAAAATTTTTGCAAGTTCAGTTGTTCTGATTAAAGTCATATCATCCTCAGAGCTAAGCTGTCAGGTCTTTTCTCCTTTGCTCCAGCTTTAAATATCCTGTACGATATCATTGCTCTAATAAATAACAGAGCTAGCATTCTGACTGAAGCTGCCTGGCTTCAGAGTCTTTTTTTCCCCACTCTACTCTGCAGGTTCACATTTTTAATTTACTCTTTTTCTGAAGGTGGAGGGAAAATTAATTGCATGGTGAGAGTTGAGGGAGAGGGCATGTCCTGTCTTTTTTTAGTCCCGCACAGGGGAATTTGACCAAGTTTCTTCCAGAACACTGAGCTATAACTCAAAGCTGGGGAAGGCACACATTGATCTGTAGAAATTCTTATGTGAGATGAGATGTCAGGTCAAATCAAAGTACTCAGAGTTGCCGCCTAAGAAAAATAAAAGTTTTACATCAGAACACTTGAAGTTAATTAGGTTATGCCTATCTAAAGAGAAATATGGGTAGATACCAATTACTGGACAATAAAAAGAAGAGATTGGGGTCAATACCACATGCTCCCCTAGAAAAGCAAACACAAAACCAAATGTTTATTGTGTCAATGCAGAGAGTCATCGAGGCCACATAAAACACCAAGGCCAGCAGGTAAAAAAACTGTGTGCTACCAAGTCCCAGGTCTTTAGATGCCCACTTGTTTTTTTTTTTTAATTTAATGATTCTTATTTTTATTTTATTTTTAGATGTCCACTTTTTAATGGTGGAAACTTTTCAATAAGTGTATTAGGGATGCTTTGTTACAAGTTAACAGGGTCATAAGCAATCTACAAGGCTGCTAAATGTGTCTTTGAAAATTCACCGAGATTTTTCAGACAACGTACAATGGTAGGCTTCCACATGGACTCTGCCATTGATTAGTGAGCTGGTTGTGCGGGACATCAACCTAGTGATTAGCATGTCCTCTAATTAGTTCAGCCTCCTTCTGCCTCTTCTCTTCCTTTGAGCATTCCTTGGCAATACAGGAGGCTAACAGTTTGTAAATGTAGCATCCTGTATAATTGTGTTATCATCAAGCGTGTTTGATTCAATTATAGCTTGAAAAGGAATGATGACTTTCTTAACTCTTTCCCTATTACTCTAATTATGTTTGTATATATCAGGCTTTAGATGATAATCCATTTTTTACCTCATTAATTATGGGTAAATATATTTTTTTTATTGTGTGAGAAATAGGTTTAGGGTGACTTCTGGTAAAATGATACCGCCTTAGCAGTTTCTTTCTTAACCTGAACCAACTATCTAACATACTTAAAGATAGAAAGGGAAGAAAAACTTTTAACATCAGTGCCTATGAAGTTTGTTTTGTAAGAGTCAATAGATTGGCAAATCTGAAATGCTTTTTCCACTAACTACAAAACTACTGGTGCTGAAGTGAATTCTAAAGCTGAGGCTCTCCTCTGTTTTGCCATTTGTATTGCAGTAAATCCAAATATACTGTCCTGAAAATAAGGAGAGTTAAGAAATGTCTGTTCTGTGCTCTGTTGGCACTATTTTAAAAATTCTTCCAGCAAGTCGGGTCTAAATAGTCAAACATCTATTGTTAACATCGCTTGAAGAAGAGACCAAAGTATTTGTTTCCTTGACCCAAATTATATTAGCGTCTCATTTTATGGTTTATATGGATAACTGAAAAAAAAAAAAAAAGAACCTGAGTGGGGAAACTGACAGTGAGTCACTGCATTCTCCTTCAAAGAGTGAAACTCTCGAGTGCAGGGTTTGGATGGCTATGTGTGTTGTGGCAAAGGAAGGATGCTAGTCCCAGTGCATAATTAGTGTTGGTGTCTTTTCTGTTGTCCACTGATTTACCCATGGAGCAGGTGGATCCTCTCCTTGTGTTCAGCCAAGCTCTACTGAAGGCCGTGCCCACCCACACTGCAACATGGCTGCAAGCCATTTAACAGCCTACCCTCTGTGTGCCGACTTCACAAGAACATTTTTACTCTCATCTAAGTGGATCTGAAGTGGGATAAATCGAGTCACATTAGCATTGATAAGTGAATCCCTATTTGGACAAATCTCCTCTCATTTGAGGAAGAGAAGACAAAAATGATAAGGCCTAACATCAGAGGATTATAATGAAATTAGTTGCGTATTGTGAAGATTCAAAAGAAGGGCAAACTTCATAAAATAGGTTATAGCATAGGAGCCAGAGTTTTAAAAAAAATATTTTGTGCTTTCAGGGATTAGAAGCACATTGCCTCTGTGAAACAGGAGCAAAAATCAGAAGCTATTATGGAAAATACAGTTGACCCTTGAACAAGGTGGGGGTTAGAGGAGCCGGCCCCTGCACAGTAGAAAATCCATCTATAACCTTATAGTTCACCCTTGTATTCACAGGTTCAACCAACTTTGGATTGTCTGTTACTGTAGTATGTATTTATTGAAAAAAATCCTTGTATAAATGGACCTGTGCTGTTCAAACCCATGTTGTTCAAGGACCAACTGTATAAGCTAAAAAAAATTGCAAAGGGTGAATTTCCAAGTCAGTGGCTATGATGAATATAGAGGTGAAATAATTAAAAGAAAAGATTGAAAGAAAACAAGATTAATAAAATAGTCAAAATCAGTATTAGGTTCACTGAGTGTTACTGATTTTTTGGAAAAGAGATCACTAGTTTCTCTTGTCAACTAGTCAGCTCTCTAGCTGAGTTGACAAACTTGAGAACACCTTCCAGATTTAGAGGAAAAGCACATAGAAATAAAAATAATGGGAGTGGCCCTATAAGGACACTAGTCCCACTGTTACAGCCCCAGCCTCACAATCTCATCTAAACATAATTATCTCCCAAAGGCCCTAACTCCAAATATTGCACTGGGGGTTAGGGCTTCAATATATGAATTTTGAAGGGACACAAGTATTCGATCCATCACTTATCCTACACTGATAATCAGTGTCTCGAGTTAGAAACATGAAATCTGCACCCCAATGGTCATAGCAGCACTATATGTGCAATAGCCAAGACATGGAAACAACCTAAATGGCCATCCACAGATAAAGAAATTGTGGTCTATTTACACAATGGAATACTCCTCAGCCATAAAAAAGAATAAAATAATGCCATATGCAGCAACATGGATGGACCTAGAAATCATCATTCTAAGGGAAGTAAGCCAGAAAGAGAAAGAAGAATGCAATATGATATCACTCATATGTGGAATCCAAAAAAAAGGAAAAAGTGGACACTAATGAACTCATCTATAAAACATACACAGACTCAAAGACATAGTAAACAGTCTTACGGTTACTGGGGAAAAGGAGCGGGAAGGAATAAATTTGGGAGTTTGAGATTTACAAATGTTAGCCACTGTGTATAAAAATAGATTTAAAAAACAAATTTCTTCTGTACAGTGCAAAGAACTATATTCAATATGTTGTAATAACCCTAATGAAAAAGAATATGAAAATGAATATATGTATGTGTATGCATGACTGGGACAGTGTGCTGTACACCAGAAACTGACACCTTGTAACTGACTTTACTTCAATAAAACACACACACACAAAATTGGACCTCAGGAAACAAGAAAAAGCATGCGGCAATAATTTCAACTTAATATGGGCATTAGTATATTTCAGTCACTAGATACGGGAAAGAAAAACGTATAGAGTGCAGACAAGGGAGTACAAGCAACTGATGTTGTATGAACTTAATTTTAATCTCTGGGTAGTTAAGATGATTGGATCCATGCCACAGATCTAAATAATAAAAATGAAAATTCTTTTAATATGCATAGCTGGTTTATAGACACAATGACTCAGTATGCCAAACCTTAGTCTCGTAAACAAGATCTATTCTCAGATGTAACTATAACTTTCACACACTTCTTGTTATTTGAACTATAATTCTATTTCCCAGGAAACTGGGCCCCGGAGTTATCAAGTATTCTAATGTTATCAAAATAAGTTTCTAAATGACCGTTTTACTCTTGTAATTATTTTAGCTAATTCATTTTTAAAGGAATTGCTAACATTTCTTTCCAATAGATTTTTCAACTTAGAGCTAGATTTTTTAAAATACACTTTGTTGGCTATTCAAGATTATGCGTTTCAGTTTTACATTACTACCCTTTTAAGTGTGTATGTACACTGTAAAATGTGAATTGAAAAACACCAAAAGGGCTCAGATACATCTGGTTCAGCACAATGAGAATTCTCTCTGACTGTTTACATTGGCAGTTCCCCACCTCCTTCAAAGTAATATTGGAATCTCATTTTTTTTCCGGATGATAAATCATTGCAATATCTGAATGTTTATATAGCATGTGTTATTTCATTCTTGAGGTGCAAAGGGAAAAATGACAATATTTTTATTGCATCAGTATGGAGCATGGAACTAGTTGTCATGAAGGCTGATTGAAGAAATGCTCCTATTTCAAATCCATTTAAAGTGACTTTGCAAAGGCTGAGCTATAAACATGAAATGACCAGAACACAATAAAGCCAATGTGAGTATTTGAGCCATCTCAGTAATTGATTCCAATGGCAGCTACTGATGCAATTGTGCAATCATCAACATTTATCATTAGGACAGCCCACATGATTGGATTGGCAAGTCCCATCAGGTTGTAGAGTGTGTGGGTGCATGTGTGTGTGTCTGTTTGCCTGTATGAACACACACGTTATACAGCTTATTTCTATAACCAGATATGGAGGTCAGTGAGATGGTCTGAATTTTGCCAAGCAGTGAGCCCGTGTTGAATTATTATACCAATGGCAGAACTTGAGAAAGGGTCAGGTTTTTCAAGTGTAAATGAATCAATCAAATTGTCTATCTCTAGGGAGACACCCTAAATTTGACATATTTTTTTTTTCAGTTTTGATATCCATTCATTAAAATGCAGACTTACTAAATTAAAACAAAATGGGATAAAACTATCTTGTACTATGGCAACAGCTAAAAACATGTTTATATATCCTAAATATTCGCATTTTTTAAATAAAAAGGGGAAAATCCAATACTTTGTTCTTTTAGTGTTTCAAGCATGTCAAATGCAGTGAAGCTTATTGAAAAAATACCAAAATTATTAATAGTACTGGAATAGCTTATATTCTGAAAGATGTGGAAGTTAAAATGTCGCAGACTACATGATCGTGATGACATATCTTTATTCACGGTAACATGTTCCCATGGAAGGTGGTGGAGCGTACAGATGCTGTGCTAGATAGGAAAATACTGAACACAATTCTTACTGGATTTCATGCATTTGAGGACTTATTTGATGCGTTTTTATTTTCCAAATTGTGTTCCACAGAGCATACTGCTATGAGAAATTCTGTTAAAAAAAAAAAAGTAACCTATGGTCAAATAATGTTGAAAAACATTCCATTCTTTCTCCTCATCTTGGAAGGTCATAAGGAACAGTAACATATTAAAGGCTCTGAGAAGTACAGTAATGAAAACTTGTTAGTTCAATGACTGATTTTCAAACTTATTTAATTATTGCAACTTTTTAAACATAATATTACATAAACTTAAATAAGAACACACTGGAAATATAAAGGATAATATTATTGTTTCTGGAATGTGAAAAGTATTATATATTGATACTTAGCATATAAAATTATGACTGGCAGGGCTATCAAAAGTAAGAAATTGTACCTTAGGTGCTGGAATCTTTTTCTCAGCATCTGTCAGTCTACCAGAATATTTTTTTGAAGCTTCCTGGGAAGCACAACTCAATTTATTTTGCAATATCTGCCTTTTGCCTTCCGTGGACAGCTTAGATTCTTAGTGCCGTGGTTTCTAATATTGAGTTAGAATAGATCTCTCCACAGCTGCTCCCTGGTCCTCACTGTACTCTCCATTCAGAGATGTCAGGGATCCAGGAGGGAGATCGTCAAAGACAATGGGTCGATTGTGGTTCTTGGCTTTTCTGAGTTAGGGGACTGAGTTAGGAAAAGTCAATCTAAGATGAAGCAGTGAATGATACGAGAAGCTTGTTTGGACTGTCCCTGTAGGAAAGGGGAAATCAGACGTGCTTCCCAGCGGAAAAAGAAAGATGGCCTCCTCCAGACGACAGCTGGCCGGGGATGAGCAGATAGGGTTTCTTTAGCAAGGCTGCAGGCTCTGTATCTTAAAACTTTAATCACTTGGCAACTTTAGTAAAATGTGGATTCTGACTCACTAGTTTGAGGTTGGGTCTAAGCTTCTGAATTTCCAAAAAGATCTTCTAGGTGACACCAGTGTGGTGGGTCCGCTGACCTCACTTTGAGCCACAAAGCTCTAGAAGCCCGAGTGCTTCCTGGCTAAGGAGTGTGTGAGAATCTAGAATCAATTAGTTAATACAGAGTTTAGCAAACTTTCTTTAGCAAAAGAATCACCTGGAGGTTCTTCTCATAAATATGGATTCCCAAGTCTAATTTCTGTGTACTAAGTAGTAGGCTGTAGGGAAAAGGGCCAGAGCTTAATTTTTTATTTTTAATAATTACTCCAGACGGCTGCTATGACTTGCAAGTTTACACAACATGGGGTTAGTGCAGTGATTTCCCGAGTTGAGCTTCAGCCCACAACAGAGCAGACTGCATCAGGCTCTGCTCTCTTGAGTTCATATTGAAAAAGAGCTTGGATGTCCTCCCTGAATGTTAGAATTCGAACCACCCCCAGCCCCTGACGCACACGAGGCTTGTGAATCCCTGATTGTCCTCGCCACCTTTTGGTGCGAGTTAACCGGTATTCATTCCCCAGACTTTGTAGAAAGTATTTAACATCTAGCCTGCCTGTATTCACCCAAGTGAGCGTGCTGGAGGCAGTGCCTCCCTGAGGTCCTTGTGGTTATAACACTGGTAATTAATAAAAGGACAGAAAAAGGGTTCCCTGGAGGGGAGTTGGGCCTTTACCAATCTCCATCAATCCGAGAGGCTTGTGTGTAAGAGTGGTTTAATGAGAATGACAAGGTTTTTTATGTTGGCAATTGTAGCCAGCTTGCTGAGTTTAGAGCAGGAGTTTATTCTCCACAGGGAACTGGTGGGGTTGGAGGATGGTTATATGGTAGGAAATGAAACTTCTTAGTATAATCGAAACAAACAAACAAACAAACACGTTTTTCTGTGTTGGATGGACTTGGTGTTAGCTATATTTACTTATCATAATAATAATAGCAATACTGATACTAACTAATAGTAACTCAGTGCTTACTATGAGCTAGGCTCTGATCTGGGTATACATCTCTTTAAGTTTCTAAGCAAGGACCTCCTTCTGTTTCCTATTTTGGTTTCCAAACCATTATTTGACCTCCCTCATGTAACCCCCCCCCACCAGAAAACAAACAAAAAATCCCTTATTTTCTACAAAAACTATCCCGAGGGACTTTGTCTTCCATGTCAACAGTGTACCACCACCGCCGCCGCCACCACCACCACCACCACCACCACCACCACCACCACCGTAGAAGCAGGTTTGGAATCTCCTCAGGTTTGCTTGATCTTTGCCTTTGTTTCACCTTATCTACCTGCTCCACACCCAGGACTCAGTGCTGTTTCATTTTAGTTACTTCTAAACACCTTTCCCAATAACTCATTGTTATGCCTAAACTTCTGTACTTCTATGCCCTTGCTGCGTCTGTCCTTTGAGCTCATATCTATGGTTTCATAATTCCTTTATTTTCTTCAAGTCCATCTGGACACTTGCAGCTTCCTTCCTTCACAAACCTGCATCCTTGTTTTCCACCTGCACTATGTCTCAGCAGATTCTTCTGTTCCATCTCAACAGGCCTGGCCATTCCAAGAAAATTCTACAGTCTCCTCCTCTTCACTGCTTGGGCATCTGAGTACTAACACAGAAACCTGTGTGACCAGGGTGGGTGGTAGATGATTGAGAGGGTCTAATCTCCTTCAGGCTGGCAGTGCACCCATCAGTCCTTCCACTCTGTAGTGGTCTGCTCCCTGGGACATTATTCACAGGAATGATTCCAAAACTATATTGCTATCCTTAAAGTTCTAACTGAGGGCTCTTAAGTCTGCCTGTGTTTTTGATTCGACTAAAGAGATTTATTTTCTCCTCTTCAGGCTCACACCAGAGCTTAAGAACCTGAAGTATGGGTCCCAAACATTGTACTTAAAATTTTTTTCCAAGTTGATTGTAATATGCAGCCATGGCTGAAATCACTGCTCTAATGCAACCCCCAATGTCTCCTGTTTTCAGCAGAAAGATTTCATCTCCTAATCTTCTCAAAGATGTTGAGGCTCACACTTGAATGCATTCTGTTTCTTTCTTTCACCTCCTGTAAATTTGCATGCGTCAGCACTCATTCTAATCCCATACCATCTCAGAGATGAGATTGTGGGTCCTGTCCCTGGCCAATTCCTTGACCTTTGTCCTTGAAATCATTTATTCTTATTCTCTGTGTTGCTTCTGTGTCTCTGTCTTTGCACCTATCTCCGCTCTCTTTGCCTCCATCTCTCTGTTTCTGGCTTTCTTTGTGCACAGGGAGTCCGTGTGTGTGCCTCTCTCTCTCTGATGTCTCCCTGTGTCTTTCTCTATGGCTTTGTGCTCATATGGGCAGTGTGCTGTGTGTGTGCTCTCTGTTTCCTTGTGCCTCTCAATTTCTCTTTCTTTTTCTTTGTTTTTCTGTCTCTTTCTCTCTGAGTTTTTTCCTCTCTGTGTCCCTGTCTCTGTGTGTATCTGCCCATCTTTCTCCATCTTCTTCTCTGTCTCTGTGTCTCTCTCTGTCTCTTCTTTTTCCCCTTTCATCTCTCTTTCCCTCTCCAACTCCAATATTATCACTGTTCCCTGTTTCTGTCCCTATCTCCTTGTCTACATCTCTGTTCAATCTTTATCTCTCTATTAGCTCCTTTTCTGAAGCCTATAGATATACTCATATTTCTCCCATGGGGGAAAAAAATTATTACCTATTCTTAATCTCACTCCACTTTTTTATCTGAAATTCTAGAAAGAATAAACTAACATGAGAATTTCCATTTCTCACTCCATCTATTTTCAATCAACTTCAAACTGCTTTTTACCCCTCTCTGCCACTAGAACTGTTCTCTTTCTATTCACCAGTGACCTCTAATTACTAAATCTAATAGATACACTGACTCATGAGATCAAGTGGTACTTTAACTCTCTGGGAAATTTGACCCTGTTAACCGATCTTTTCTTTTTAATATTCTTTATTCTTTTGGCTTCCATGACGTAACTTTCGAATGATTCTTCTACACTTACTAGAATTGGTGTCTCATTTTTTCAGCCTGTTCTCTCTAGTCTTATTCTTACATATTTGTATTTTCCAGATGGCAACACACAAGAATTCCTGCTTTGCTAATTTCTCTTCATATTCTTAACCTGGGGCAGAATCACTGTTTAATGTTTTAACTGCATTCTTTATATTTATGACTGACAAATTAATTTTTTTTTAGCTCTCTCCTCAAGCTCAGAGATTCTTTCCTCTGCCCGATCTATCAATCAGCCAATCAAAGGGACTCCTTATTTCTTTGTTATGTATTTGCTGTCTGGTTTTTAAAAATTTTTATTTTTTTGTCCATTCTGTGACTTTCCATCTCTCTGTTTACATTGTCAATATATTCTTACCTGCTGTTTATTTTATCGGTCAGAGTCCTTAGCATTCATGGTTGTTTTAAATTCCTGGTCTAAATACTCCAACATCCCTGCCATGTCTGGTTCTAATGCTTTCTTTGGCTCTTGGAATTGTGGCTTTTGCCTTTTCCAATGCCAGTGTAATTTCTTTCTTGAGACCCAAACATGATGTACTGGGTAAAAGGAACTGTTACAAACAGAACTTTAATAATGTGGTGGTGAGGTATGAGGGAAGGAAAAGCTTTCTGTGATTCTGTGATTAGGTCTCAGTCACTTAGTGAGCCTATGCCTCTGGACTGTGAGCTCCATAAGTGTTTCTCCGTGTTTTTCTCCTCCTTTATGTGATGCAGGTTGGCTATGGTGGGCTAGAGTTAGCTATTTCCTTTCCCATATGTCAGTTAGGCTTTGATAATAGTTAGTCTCTGGTTGATGATTTTCTCCTGAGAGCAGACCTTGTTTAGAAGAACAGAGTGCCCTACAGTATTTCAAATTGGTACTGTTCCCCTTACCCCCTCAGAAAACATAAGGGGGTTTCTCTTTGACATTTCTCTGGGAATCTATTGGAACTCCTAGAAATAAATCTCATGCTAGTGTGGAGGGCCCCCCATGAATGAGCCCCTGGAATTTTACCTCCCAGACTTGTCCATCCTGAGCCTCCAGCAGCTGGTCAATTACAGTTCTGGTTTTCCTACCCCTGCACTGGAGTCTGTTGCACGTTTAGCTCCTGAGTCTCCACTCTGGTCAGTGTCTGTGTTTACTTGTCTGTTTCTCCAGTCTTGGGGTCAGTAGTTTGTCCTAGAAAGAGTTTTTTATTTTTCATTCTATTCATCTTTTTACTTGTTGTTTGTTTGTTTTACTTTTTTTATTAAAGTATAATTGATTTGCAATGTTGTGTCAATTTCTGGTGTACAGCATAGTGATTCATTTATACACATGCGTATATATATATATATATTCCTTTTTTTTACTTGTTACTGAAGATGGAGTGGTGATTTCCACAGTCTTTACATGTGGAACTAGAAACAAGATGTCCTTTCTTATCTTAAAAATATTGAACAGGACAGGATCTAGAACAGAGTTCCAAGGATATTCGTCCAGAGACCACCCTCCTGCTCTGAAAAAGGGTATTAATGGTATTAATCACTCTTCTTGCTACTAGATTGCTTAACTACTTGATAATAAACGTAATTACCTTGTCCATATTCCTCTGTTTAATTTTTTAAACAAATGTATCATGAGAAATTATAAAATGCTATATTGAATGCCAATTATATGCTCAACCCTTTTTATTCCTTATCTCCATCTAGTAATTCCCTTTAAAATAAAGGAAATTATTTTGGTCAAGCATAACAGTTCATTTATTCAGTTCACTAAATTATTTTTGAATATCTGATATTTGCTTTCCACTGTGACGGATACTGGCAATAATAAAATTTGGTGCTTGCCTTCGAGTAGTTTATATAATACTTGATTTTATACAAAGCAATGGTTTCTGGGGAAAGCATTCTAAACTTAAATCAGCCAACTTCTTTTTCTTATTACAAATTTTGTCAAATCAGAGACTATGATTATTTCAATTAAATTTATGTAATTTAAAAAATCTATGTGATAATAATAACTAGGCTCCAATACTATTGCATTGCATATATGCAAGCACCAAAAAAAAAAAAAAAAAAAAGAGGACTGTGACTGGTGGAGAATGAGCAAGCAAATCGATGTTCGGAAAGTAAAAGGCCGAGTAGAGGCTCTTTTAGACTTATTTTTGCTGATTACTGAGCAGATACCATTGAGTACCATTTTTTCATGTAAGAATTTGATTATAAGCTGTTGAAATAACAAAAAGGAAATTAGCAGTGTGGTATAATATATTCAGGTATTCACATCAAGTTAACAGATCTGTATTTTTTGGTAAAGATGTTGGTCAAATTCCAATTTTTTTAAGTCTCTCATCATCCATGGATCCTCAAAGTTCGTAAAGAATTAGTTGCAATAATGCTAAACAGTTATCTGTAATTTTAACATCTATTTAAAATTCCAATTCATAGTTTTATAATCTTTGAGATTATTCTGCCATTATGTTAAAATGGGAAAAATACAATCTTTTAATTAAGTATATTTGATATCTTTATAAAAGCTTACATTTACCCTTCTGTGCATTTGATTATTCTTGGTCAGCAGCCAGGAGGTTTGAATTTGACATAGGGCATGGAGAAAAAAAAACAAAAACAACTGGAGAAACTGAGAAACAAAATTTATGATTCTAAAAACAAAACCTTAACAATAATTACACATATGTAATTTTACAGAGAATGTATAGAAGGAAACACAACTACAGTCAGTGAAGCATCATAGAACACAGGATGTGATTAAAAGTTTATTTGGTATTATTTCAATAACTTACATACATTATATAAGGTATATTAGAATTTCATCTTCCAATTTTACTTTAAAATTAGATTCTCATTTTGCAAATAATAACCAGTATATATAAAAATAGATAAAAAACAGATTTCTTGTATTTATCACAGAGAGCTATATTCAATGTCTTATAATAACCTTTAATGAAAAAGAATATGAAAATGAATATATGTATATGTATATATATGACTGGGACATTATGCTGTACACTAGAAATGGACACATTATAACTGACTAGACTTTCATTTAAAAAATTAGATTACCATAACATCCTGACCATCAAATAATTTATTATCAATTTTCTTTACTTTAGAAACTCATAGCAGATATTTTTGGCAAGTCAACAAAAAAATCTCAATTCAAGAATATTGGTGCTATTTAGCTAACTTAAGTACACCCAATTATCTTGCATTGTTTGGGTTCTAATTAGTTTCCTATTTAGTAGATCTTTCAAGCCATAAAAACTTTTTTCTGTGTGTAATTACATTTAAGATACATTTTTGTAATAAATGTAAGTACATCTTTCTCCTTAGTGTTTCCTTGTTACAAATGTTATCAAATCGTTGCCCTTTAAGCAACCGCGGAAAAATTGGCAACTGTCCAACCTAATTTTGAACAATTTAATTGTTTTCTAATAAAGCATGAGGGCCATAGTCTCAAGGTATGAGGCAAAATGGGTTCTACATCTGAAATACGCTCCAGTAAGACATCCGAACCTGGAGTTAGGGCAAACGAGTAGTTAGTACACAAAAAAATGTGCCACAAGCAGCAGAAACCAAAGTGGGAAAAAATAGCCTCTTTTTGGAAAGATGAGCTCATTTTCAATTTGCCTTTTCTCCCTTAAGATACCTCAGATATAATACATTTTAGAATGTTCTCTGGATTGCTATCTGATTGCTCCCTCCCCTTTAATTTGTAAATTGATTTAATCTGGGCTCTCCAGAGACAGAACGATTTTCTGAACCATCCGTGCGATTACCTATCAAAGTTTGAAATTGTTTGTAAAATGACATTGCTTAGAAAAGGCAATTCTTTTCAAAATTAAATGAGATCAAGATAACAATCATAACAATCATGTAATAGCATAAGGTAAGGTTCATTTTTTGGAACTTCTATGGCAAAATAACATCAGGTAGGGAAGGGACAGAACTCACCATTTCTGTCTAAAAATAGAAACACTTCCTAGAAGAATAGTTTTTTTTTATAGTCATTGTTGAGTAATGAAAAACACAAAATATGAGAATATTAATTACTTAAAAATTTTTTTTTTTGCTGGGGGAGGTAATTAGGTTTATTAATTTTTTTGGAAGAGGTACTGGGGATTGAACCCAGGACCCTGTGTATGCTAAGCATGTGCTCTACCACTTGAGCTATATCTTCCCCCATAATTACTTTTAATGCTTTAAAAAAATCACACAAAATTAAAGGCTAGTAATAGTTACTATCAGTGTTATGTTAGTGTCACTGTCACATCTAGATGTACATAATTTCTTTAGTTCCACCAGGAAACTTCATTTAATATTAGTGATCAGATACTCTAATTGGTGTTTTTCAAAATCAGAGCTTTATTTCTTAGGCAGTTATAAAACACTTGATCTTTAGGTAATCATCACAACACTTTTAAGCACACCAGACACTAACATTTAAAAATTTACATAGAACGTGGAATATTTTCATATCATAAATGGTTCTATTATTAACTTTTATATTTTACAGTCTCATTAAAGTGATTATTTGCATTATTTAATTATATTTAGTTTGTTTAAAAAAATTCATTGTCACTTTTCTGAAATAATGGGATAGAATGTTTTTATTCAATCTTTCTTTTTGCAAGATGCTTATAACTTTCTATATCCTAAACTTTGTCTTTTCTTTTAGATTAGTTTGTGATTGATCTCAGTGAACAAAGCAGGCAAAGTGTTCTCAGTAGGCACTGAAGTCTTTTTGTCACATTAAGCTCTGAATAGTTTAAGGTAATGCAGAAGGAATTATGGTCTCTTGTACTCCTGATCAGAATTGTGAGTCCAATGTTGTACAAAGCATTTGACAGATTTTTGAATTTGACTTCAGGACTGAACTGCTCTCTACTTAATTATGGTTTATTCCTCTTTTCTGCAATACCTGGAGGTCTGAAATTTTGGGGTCCCTAGTGAAAAACACATGCCTGTCACAATGTAAAGTCTCAAAAATGATTCTTAGTGATCAGAAAACTAAAGTAATTTAAAAGAAAACATAAAGCTTTACAAAGCAAGGCCTTTATCACAAATGCTTCCAAACTCGTGAGACAAGCCACTGACATTTAATCTTTCACCAATGATCTCGCCTACACACACCTGGGTTAGAAGATAAACAAATCCGTGTGGAAACATTTGCTCTCTGCTGGGAAGATGGACTCACTTTATTCCACTGAAGTCAGGAATATGGCCCTCAAATTTGTTGCTAGTAGTTTTTGTTTAGTAAAGATGTTGGCTGAGAAACTACTGTGCACTTGTATCTGTAACTTGGATATATATCCATGGGCAGAGGTTGCCATTAAATATTCACAGACTGGACACCAATGAGATTATCTTCTGTTTACTTATCACTTAAGAATAGTCAGATTATAGGTACCAGCTGACTAAAGGTAAGACTTTGGTGTTTCCTTTGTCTTAAATTATCTCATCATTTTTCGTATAATAATGAAATAATTATTCTATTTGTGATAAAATATATATAACATAAAATTTACCAGTTAAATAATTTTTGAGTGTACCAGAGGCATTAAGTATGTTCACACTGTTGTGCAACTATTGTCTATCCATCTCCAGAACTTTGCAAAAAAGTAAAATATGGCCTCACGGGAAAGATTACATTTATTTTGTGTCTATAAGTCCCTTTGTTAAGCCCTCTGAAAAATCTGAGATGGTTCCCAGTAGACCCTCTTAGCTAGACATAAGTACTTCTGAGAATCTTAATAACGTATTCCACAATATTCTCACACATGCAAATTAGAAATGAATCTACCTTGAGAAAAATGGTAGATACTGCTTTGGGGCCATGAAGTGGATCCTAATGAAATTTATAGAAAAATCTACAAATTTTAAGAGCCTTGTACTAGCAAAAACACCACCTGCCGAGACTAAAAGGTACAAAGATACTTCAAAATGCAAAGAGCTCCCAACTTTTAAGGACAAGAGAGCTACTCAGCTGAAAATACTGGCTATTGCTTCCAGAAAGGCTGGGATAACTCTGAGGCAAAGCCAAGATCTTTGAAAAACTATGGATTAGGTACCAGAACTCCACTCCACTCAGACTATTCCTTGTGTCTCAAATAGAGGAAACTGGTAAAATCTGTCCAGCTGGATTCAGAATTGCCCTGGGCCAGTGACAAATAACTGCTTTCTGCTCTTCTTTTATTTTTTATTTTTTAACAATTTTTATTATTGAACATTTAGGGTATTTTAATTCTTCATTTTTTATTGAAGTAAAGTCAGTTTACAATGTTGTGTCAATTTCTGGTGTACAGCATAATAGTTCAATCATACATATTACATACATACATTCATTTTCATATTCCTTTTCATTATACATTATTACAAGATGTAGAATATAGTTTCCTGTGCTGTACAGTAGAATCTTGTTCTTTATCTATTTTATGTATTGTAGTCAATATCTCAGTATCTGAAAATCTTGTGTTCTTTTCTTTTTTTTTTAACAACTTTATTTTGGTATAATTTCTGTACAGTAAACTACACATATTTCAGATGTACGATTTGATGAAATGTGATAGATTTATACACTTATGAAACCACCACCACACTCTGGATACCTAACATTTCCATCAAGTAAGCCAGAAACAGAAAGAAAACTACAATATGATATCGCTTATATGTGGAATCTAAAAAGAGGCACAAATGAATTTATTTACAAAACAGAAACAGACTCACAGACATAGAGAACAGACTTATGGTTACCAAGGGGGAAAGGTGGTAGGAAGGGATAAATTGGGAGTTCAAAATTTGCACCTCTTGGGGAGTGATGGAAATGTTAGGTATCTTGATCGTCTTCTTTTAAAATGCAAGTGTCTATTGCAATTATTTTATCTGTGCTTTATCAGTATGTGTAGAAAGCAGATAATCTGTCATTTTATTTCTCATGTCTCTGAATCAAGAGCAACTGAACCCATGCAGCTACATCCAAGAACCCTCAGGCACGTATGGACATAATTTAGATAATGACATTTTGGATTTTGAGACAATACCTTAAGGAAATGGGACTTCTGGAGGAGGGAGGGATGTATTTTGCATGTGGGAGGCCTGTGAATTGCTGTGGCCAGAGGGTAGACAACGGTAGATTGTTTCCAAAGATGTGCACGTCAGTCCCTCTCATCCTGCATGTCTGTTTGTTCTGTGAATTTTCCACTCCTCCATTAATAAATGGAATGTATTTCCGTTCCTTTTGAACATATACAGGCCCTGTCACTTGCTTCAACCAATGGAAGGCAGTGGAAGTGACATTGTGTAATTTCTGGGTCTATAACTTAAGAAAATGCAGCTTCCACTTTAACCCCTCATTTTCACCCTTTCATTTTCATCCAGCTACCATGGAAAGAAGCTTAGACTAGCCTAGTTAATGATGGTTATGGGAGAGCAGAGGGGATGAGGGGAGAAGGGAGGGGAAGGATGGGGACGGAGGAGAGAGACTGAAATTGAGCTTATGTTTGGGAAAAACTTTGCACCCCAATCCATCTCCCAGATGAATTAGACACGTGAGTGACTTCTGTGGACATTAAGTGAAGTAGAAAACAGAACTATCAGGTCAATACAGCCAAATTTTGGAGTGGTTTTGGTTATATAGCAGCAGATCACAGGAAAGGACTTGTCTTAATCTTGGGAAGAGATGGTAAGTTTGGAGGGGTTTATGTACCTTTTAACTTATGGCTTATATTTTTTGGAATGGAAATATTTTTATTGCCAGGTGCAAGTAGAAAATTTATGGGCAGTATTATAGAAAGGAGCTAAAAGCACCCTTTTATTAGGTGTTATTAATATTCCTTCCTTTCCTTTTTCTTTTTAAAGAAACAAATTACCCATCCTATTTTTGAGTACCAGGCTGATTGTTTTGGTAGTTTCTTTAGAATAACATCCATATTTTTTTCCTTATTAGAATATTGATAATTGTCCCATTTATATTGGTTAGTTTGGTTTTTTATTTTTATTTTTATTTTTATTTTTTGACTCCAAACTAAGCATCAAGGCAACTTCTTTGGAGTTAGGCCTGAATATTGCTTTTTTTTTTTTTCCACATAGCAAACAGACAAACATGGTCTTTTTAAAACTGGAGTATTTATTTTGTTTATACTGAATATAATTATTGATGAATTTCTATTTAAATTTACCATCTGTTTAGTATTCTTTTGTTTGTCAGAAATTATTTTTTTGCCTTTTTATCTTCTTTTCAGTTCATCAAGGTTTATCATGTCTTTGACAAATCCAGTCTGACAATTTTTATTTTTTAATTGGTGTATTTAGTATATTTCCTCCTCAATTTATGTTTAAATATATCATCTGATTATGTGTACTGTATTTTTCTCATGTGCTTTATGTTTTCTTTTTTCTCCTTGTTTGCATTATTTGACTTAATTAAGCATTTTTAATATTTATCCTCTTATGTGTCATGTTTTTAAAATATCATTTGAGTGGTTACATGAGAAATTACTGTATATATTATTGATTTATTGAAATCTGATTTAATTTAATTCTTTTAATACCCCTTGGACAATGCAAAGACTTTAAAACACTTTAACTCCATTTTTCACCTCCTGACTTTTCTGTTATGGTTGTCATTTATTTTAATTATTCATAAGTTTTAAATGCACACAAGACAATAATGTTGCTGCATGCAGGCAATATTCATTTAGATATATTTTTACATTCAATCATTTTATTTTTATGTATTTCTGAATTTTCAAGTTTCCATGAGATGATTTTCTCTCTGCCTTAAGTATTAACTATTTTCTTTAATATGAGTCCAATAGCGATACATTTTCCTAAGTTTTACATATCTGAAAAGATATATAATGAAAATATACCTTAATTTTCAAAGCACATTTTCTCTGTGAATAGCATTCTATGTTAGTGCCTTTTTTCAGTTTTTAAAAAATTTCAGTTGTAGTATCTTCTGTTTCCCTCATTTCTATAGAAAAGTCAACTCTCAGTTCTGTTGTACTTAGTTTAACGGGTCCATTTTTTTCCTTCTTGCGTGCTTTCAAGATTTTTTTGGGTCCCCTACATCTCCAGGAGACCTTCCAAAACCAGCAGGCAGGCCTGGCCTGGGTTCCTGTGAAGTCATTGCCTCTGCCCTTGGACCTGGCACACATGAGATGCTGTGTATGCCTCCCAAAAGAGTGAAGTCTGTTTCCCCCCGTCCCATGGGGCTCCTAGAGCTAAGCCCCACTGGCTTTCAAAAGCAGATGTCCTGAGTCTCCTCCTCCTCCAGTGCCAGGAGCTCGGGCTGGGGAGCCTGCTATGGGGCTCAGAGCTCTCACTCCTGTGGGAGGGCCTCTGCTACTTAATTATTCTTCAGCTTGTGGGTCGCTCAGCCAGGGGGTATGGGGCCTGGAAAAAAAAAAGATTATTTTTTTGTCTTTGGTTATTTTTTTCATTTCTATTTATTTTGCATAAGCTTTGTTTACTTTTTGACTCTGTGTTTAATATATTTGATCACTGGAAAGTTACTTGGTTTGTTTTTTCCCCTTCCAATATTGCTTATGTTTTCTTCTCTTTGTCCTTTCCTCCTGAGACGCTATGTACAGGTTATGTTAGCTACTTTTAATTTACTCCCTATGTCTCTTAAGCACTTGGTGTATTTTCCATCCTTTCCCCCTCCCACCTCTTTCTGTGCCTGCAACTGGATCTAAAGAACTATCTTCCACCTCATTAATCTGTTTTCTTTTATGGAGGGAAGGCGTTCTGTCTCATCTGCCATTAAACTCATTTATTGAATTCTTTGTCTTAGGTTTTGCATTTTCAGATCTGAAATTTCTATTTGCATTTCCTTTAATATATTCATTTTTCTCTGCTGAAATTCTGTCTCTTTCCAATTTTCTTCAAACTATATTTTACTGTTATTATAAAGGGTATATCTGATATCCGATATCTGGATCCCTTGCAGGTTTATGATCAGTTTCTGTTATCAGTTTGCTTTCACTTCGCTCTTAATTCTCTTTTGCATCCTTTATTAGTTTCAACTGAAAAACTCCTTACAAGGCCCTCCTCTTTGGGAGCCTGAGCTCCACCTTTTGTCTTCTAGACATGTGGGGTTGCCAAAAGTCTGCCGGTTTCTTAGCCTTAGCTAAAGCAAAGGCAAATATCCATGTTAAACTCAAGAAGTAGGTGATTCAGTGACAGATTTTACTGTCTGTAAGGGGTGATCTATTTCTGGTTTCTCTTTACTCTTTTGAGGACCCACCTTAAATCCAGGGCTCATTACTAGAATGCCTCTACCTTGATGGATCCTGAACTCCAACTTTTGTTTCTCCAGTTCTGTGAGATAGCTGCAAATGATGTCAGCCTGGACTGCCAAATGCCTACTCTGCCATTTGTAGACTGGCAAATGCCTCAGGGGAAAAAATGCATCAAATACTGGTCTCACAAATCTTACTTCCCTTCTCTTCAGGATCTTGACGTTCTTGGACATGGCTAAATTGGCTCTCCTGATGCTTTTAATCATATGTAATTAACTCTGACTTTTCTTTATTTTGGGGGGTGAGGTTGATCAAATAAAAGCTAATCTACCTTAATTAAATGTCCATATATTCAGCACTAATAATATTATGAAGTTAATATCTTAATTTCTCCTAGAAGTTTTGCTTTTCCCATTTTTGTTTTGAAATTAAACCTGGAGTTTATGTTTTACTGGTGTGAGATGAGGATATATTTTAACCTCTTTCCCTTTGGACTTCCAATTAAACAAGCATCATTTATTGAAGAGTTCATCGGTTTTCCCACTGATGCATAATGCTTCTGCTGTCATACACAGTTTCATAAAATGTGGATTTGCATCTGTTTTCTTTTCTCAGTTTCATTGGTATAATTATCTCTCATGTATTGTTTGAAATACTCTGTCTTTTGTCTTGAAATATAATAGAGACAATTTTTATTCTTAGAAATGTCTTAAACATTATTATCTCTATGTTATGTAAATTTTAGGCAGATTCTTTTCAAATTTTGTGAAAAGCATTGCTTGAATTTTATGGGATTGAATTAATATCATAATTTTAAGAGTCCCTAAGGTATTGAATATTTTTGTCTGTAAACATTGTAGAAAATTTATCATTTATTTAATTCAGTAAATGCAAACAGTTTTGTCCATGAGTTTCATGCTTAATTTTGGTTGGTCTTATTATTAGATAAGTTTTTTTCTCAGTTATAAATAAGGTGGGTTTTTTCAGTAGACACTTTTTTTAGAACTTTATAGATTTATGGAGAAATTGAGATTTAATTAAGTATAACATGCGTAATTTCCAATATTTTTAACATATTAGTACAGTCAATTTTTCAGCATTAATGAACCAATACTGATACATTTTTGTTAGCTAAAGTCCATATTCTATTCAGATTCCCTCTATCTTACCTAACAGAATTTTTTGTTCCAGAATTCCACCTGGGGCACCATATTACATTTACTTGTCATGTCTCCTTAGGCTCCTCTTGGCTGCGACAGTTTCTCAGAATTTCTTTGTTTTTTATGACCTTGACAGTTTCACATAATGAACAAGCATTTTGTACAATGTCCCTCAATTTGAGTTTGTTTGATATTTTCCTTATGGTTAGGCTGGAATTACAGTTTTTTAGTAAGAAAACCATAGAAGTGAAGTGTTCTCTTAATGTCACAGTCAGTACATGTTATCAAGATAATTTCCACCTTGGTCACCTGGCCAAGATAGTATTTGCCAGGTTTCTCTGCAGTGAATTTATTTAGTTTTTTCCTTTTTCCATACTCTACTCTTTTGAACTAAATCACTAAGCACCATCAACCCTCCATTGTATACATATGACACATTTTATTAATCCATTCTTCAGTCTATGGATGTTTGGTCTGTCACCACTTTTTGACTGTTATGAACACTGCTGCTGTGTACTTTGGTATGCAAATTTGTTTTTATTTCTTTTGGGTATATATATACCCAGGAGTGCAAATGTTTGTTCATATGTGTTCGAACTTTAGAGGAACAGCCAGATACTTCTTTCCAGAGTGGTTGTATCCTTTTCTATTCCTATGAGAAATCTATGAGTTTCCTAATTTCTCTATATCCTTTCCAACATTTGTTACTATCTTTTTTGTTTATAGCAATCCCAATGGATAGGAAGCAGTATCTTAGCATAGTTTTCATTTCCAAGTGCCTAATAATTAATGCTGTTGAGCATCTTTTATGTGCTTGTTAGTCCTTTGTCTGTCTTTGGAGAAATGTTTACTCAGATCCTTTATCCAGTTTTAATTTGGGTTATCTGTCTTTTTATTATTGAGTTGGAAGAATTATTTATATATAATAAACTCATATAATAAATATGAGTGTTTTTTATTAGAGCTATAATTTGCAAATATATTCTCCTACTTTTCTGGGTTGTCTTTTCACTTTTTTTTTTTGATGCTATCCTTCAAAGCAAAAAGTTTTAGATTTTGATGAAGCCTAATTTTTCTACTTTTTGTTTTGTCTCTTATGCTTTTGGTGTTATGTAAGAAGGCTTTGTCCAACCTACGCACTTGAAAAGTACCTACTATATTTTCTTCTAAGACTTTTATAATTTTAGCTTTTATACTTAGGTTTATGATTCATTTTGAGTTTACTTTGTGTATGGCAGGAGGAGGGGGCCCACGCTTATTATTTTGCATGTGAATATTCAGTTGTCTTAGCACCATTTGTTGAAAAGACCATTTGTCTTAAGACACTTGTTAAAATTCAACTGACCATTAATATAAGAGTTTATTTCTGAGCCCCAAGTTCTATTTCATTTATCAACTATCTATCTATCTATCTATCTATCTATCTATCTATCTATCTATCTATCTACCTACCTACCTGTGTATGTATCTATCATCCATCTCCTTATCCCGGTACTGCACATACTTGATTACTGTAACTTTATTATAAGTTTTCATATTAGGAAGTGTGAGTTCTTCAGCTTTATTCTTTTTCAATATTGCTTTGTCTTTTAAAATTTTTTTTGCATTTCTGTATGAGTTTTGTTATCAGCTTGTCAGTTTCTGCAATAAAGCTTGCTGAGATTTTGATAGAGATGGGGATATTGCTATTTTAACAAGATTAAATTTTGTGATCCATGAACATAAATTTGCTTTCCATTTATCTACATCTTCCATAATTTCTTCCAGCAATGTCTTAATGTTTTCAGGTTATAACCTTTGCATTTGTATTAAATTTATTCCTAAGTATTTTATTTTCTGATACCATAATAAGTGGAATTTTTCCTTGATTTCATTTTTGATTGTTCATTGATATAGAAATACAGTTGAACAAGATACAGTAAACCTCCTAGAGGAAAACATAGGCAAAACATTATCTGACATACATTTCAAAAATTTTCTCCTAGTAGAAATAAAAGCAAGAATAAACAAATGGGACCTAGTGAAACTTACAAGCTTCTGCACAGCAAAGGAAACCAGAAGTAAAACAAGAAGACAACCTACGGAATGGGAGAAAATTTTTGCAAATGAAACTGACAAAGGCTTGATCTCCAGAATATATAAGCAGCTCATATGAGTCAATAAGAAAAAAATAAACAACCCAATCCAAAAATGGGCAGAACCTAAACAAGCAGTTCTTCCTTACAAATGATCAAAAGGCACATGAAAAAATGCTCAATATCACTAATTATCAGAGAAATGCAAATCAAAACTACAATGAGATATCACCTCACACCAGTCAGAATGGCCGTCATTCAAAAATCCACAAATGACAAATGCTGGAGAGACTGTGGAGAAACGGGAACCCTCCTACACTGCTGGTGGGAATGCAGTTTGGTGCAGCCACTATGGAAAACAGTGTGGAGATTCCTCAAAAGACTAGGAATAGACTTAGCATATGACCCAGGAATCCCACTCCTGGGCTTGTATCCAGAAGGAACCCTACTTCAGGATGACACCTGCACCCCAGTGTTCATAGCAGCATTATTTACAGTAGCCAAAACATGGAAACAGCCTAAATGTCCATCAACAGGTGACTGGATAAAGAAGAGGTGGTATATTTATACAATGGAATACTACTCAGCCATAAAACCCGACAACATAATGCCATTTGCAGCAACATGAATGCTCCTGGAGAATGTCATTCTAAGCGAAGTAAGCCAGAAAGAGAAAGAAAAATACCATATGAGATTGCTCATATGTGGAATCTAAAAAAGAAAGAAAGAAAGAAACAAACAAACAAAAACAAAGCATAAATACAGGACAGAAATAGACTCATAGACAGAGAATACAGACTTGTGGTTGCCGGGGGGGTGGAAGGTGGGAAGGGATAGACTGGGATTTCAAAATTGTAGAATAGATAAACAAGATTATACTGTATAGCACAGGGAAATATACACAAAACGTTATGGTAGCTCACAGAGAAAAAAATGTGACAATGAGTGTGTATATGTCCATGTATGACTGAAAAATTGTGCTGAACACTGGAATTTGACACAACATTGTAAAATGATTATAAATCAATAAAAAATGTTTAAAAAAGATAAATAAATAAACCTAATTACCTCCCCCTAAAAAAAATACAATTGATTTTTGTATATTGATCTTGTGTCTTGCATCCCTGATAAACTTGTTTATAGTTCTACAAATTTTAAATGTGTCTTGAAGAAATTTTATGTATAAGATCTTGTCACCTGTAATGTAGTTTTATTACCTCCATTCTAGAAAGGCATTATTACTCCCACTATAAAGAAGAGAAGAACAAGCATGACAGGACTCATATAGGTACTAACAAGTGGCACAACTGTATTTAGATGCATCTATTTGAGATCAAAGTCATTCTTCTTTATAGATCCCTAGCATAATATCAGCATGAAGGAATTCTGTAGGTACCTCATATAAATGGAATCACACAATATTTGTCTTCTTGTGACTGGCTTATTTCACTTAGTGTAATATTTTTAAAATTCACCTACGTTACAACATGTATCAGAATCTTTCTTTTCAATGCTGAATAATATTCCCTTGTATGTCTATATCACATTTAATTTACTCCTTCATTCATCATTGGACACTTGAGTTGCTTCCACCTTTTGGCTATTGTGAATAGTATTGCCATGAACATGGGTGTACAAATGTCTCTTTGAGACTCTGCTTTCACTTGTTTTGGGTACATAACCCGAAGTGGAATTGTTGGGTCATATGGTAATTATATTTTAATTTATGAAGGAATCCCCATACAATTTTTGATAGTGGCTGCACCATTTTACATTCCCGTCAACAATGGATGAGTGTTCCAATTTCTCTACATCCTGGCCAACACTTACTATTTTCTGTTTTTTTTTAATAGAGTTTTAGTTTTGCAAGGTGAAAAGTGTTCTGGACATTGTTTGTATAACAATGTGAATGCACTTAACACTAACTAACTGTAAACTTAAGAATGGTTAAGATGGTAATTTTTATGTTATTTTGCTGTAATTAAAAAAATAAGAAAAAGTGTAAAATACAATACTTTAACAAAAGTGAATGTGAAACAAATGTTAAGAATTACTAAACTTAGAGAAAAAGTCATAAAAATAATTGCCTTTACAGATATGATAATATGTAATATTTTCTAGGTAAGAGACCCCTACCAGTATTATATACTTGCATTTCTACTTTTCACAAAATCATTTTTCTTCTTGATTTCTTATGGTGCTAATTTTGTATGGGTGTTAAAGCCACTCACCACCAAACATATTTCATTTATATAACAATTTTTGATAGACTGATTTTTAGTGTTAAGACAATTAGCTCATTAACACTATAACCATAAAGAGCATTGGTGTGCAGAAGTTGTAATAAAAATGTCTCTAGATTTGTACATTCACTCCTAAAAATATGGGTATAAGTTTTTCAGTGTTCATATAACTCAAGGTGAACAGAACCCCACTTCAAGGTTATTTTATTCTGATGTTTGATTTAGAAATAATCACTTTCTGTGTGTGTCGGCTACACATTAGCACAGAATAGACGCATAATCTTTAAAAAGTTAAGAATATACAGTCGCATTCTAGGAAAGAGAACAATGTGTGCTTAACTTGAAACTTGCATTAGGTTTTCTTCAGATTAAAATGTAAAGGCAGTGAATCTTAGATTAAACATGGTCCTTTAATTATCATATTTTACTACTATTATTATTATCAGACCTTCTATATCCAAAGCCATTGCATATGGAATGTTTTTGAAACAATTTTGTAGGTTGAAAACATGGACACGAAAATGGGATAGAAACTTGGAAAGTTGATATACTTACTTCAACTCATATAATTTGTAAGAGATTGAATCCTGCTTTTGAACTAGTTACCCAATAAGGCTGTTCGTGCCTCCTGTAACTTAGTGCATTACCCAGGAGAGACTCGGCCATTCAAATGCATTATTTTCTTTAGTTCCAAAGCAAGAGTAGTTTGTGGAAGTAGATCTATATAATATGAAAGATAAAACTGAGAACCACTAAATGTTGAAAAATATACCTCCACTTTTGACACAAAGTATTTAACTACATCAAAGCAAGCAAATTACATTCTGGACAAATATACCTTACAATATATGAAGAGAAACTTGACAGTAGTGATTTTTGTCATCTTTCAACTCAAAGCACAGGAAAACTACATTACATGCTCGACAAATATTTGCTGAACTAATGAATGACAAATGGATATAGACCATTGAATGATAGCCACCAACACCTAAGACAACATTATTGCTGAAAGGAAAATTAGTGAAGTTAACCACCACATGGGTCCTAGTCCCAGTGGCTGGCCATATCTTGGCCAATTCTTTTTTAATTAGTGACTAAGTGTCAAATGCAACAGCATAATTTTTTTATGAGAATGTAGCATCCAGTAGTGAGCAAAAATGGTGTTAGTCTCCATACTGTGAAATTATATTAAAGAACAGTAAGACTTTTCATTGTACTAATTGACAAAAATACTTGATATTATGACCAAAGCCAAAGTACTATAGAAACATTCGCATAGTCTGAAGTGGGTCTTTAGGGAACAGGGTAGGCTCAGACACAGGGAGGGGAGTTAGCATCACACTCTAGCGACAGATTGTATATCCAGAGTGGATATACACCAAATTAAAGCACACCTTTCTTTGACTTTGTAGAATGGCCCTGTTACTCTTTTACAATTTTACAAAGCATGCTAAATCAATGACTTGGCTTTCCTCATCGACACAGAAGTCCTCGTGCCATAGTTATTGAGATTTCAAAAGAGTTTTCCTTCTGAAATCGGGAGTACTGTTTGCGGAATGTGCATTTCCTTTGGACAGAGGTTGTTTCTTTAAAGATTCTGCTTATGTAATTAGGAGTGTCTTTTAGTGGAATGCACAAGTGGTCTAATTTTTCCACATCCTTGTCAGCATTTGTTATTTCAATAACAGTAGCCATCCTAATGGGGTTGTTTAGAAGTATCTTTTTTGAGATAAAAAAATGCATTTTGATTCAGATGATTGTTTTTGTACTAATATACTTTTAGTATTTATAAATTAAATTTGCTAATGTTAAACTAGCATTGTATTCCTACACAATGAATTCAAAATGTCCTGTTGCAACATTACCATCCATGTTACAACTCATGAAATATAATGTCTAAATCAATTCACTCATGTTTTCTTTTAAGATTTTTGCATTTATTTTGAAAGTAACATTGGTAAATAGTAGTCTTTTTGTACTTGGTCAGTTTTTGTATCTTCTGAATTTAATCTATTGACATGTTATCATTTCTTAGTACTAAGAACTAGTTTATGTAGCATGAGAATTAACTTCTTTGAAGAATTTGAAAAATAATCACTTTAAAATCATCTAATCCTGCTGATTTTCACAGAGAAAAGTTAAATTTCTTTATTTTTTATGCTTGTTGGTCTTGCCTTCTTCTGAATAAATTAGATTAATTGCTATTCATAGAAAGATATTTACTTAGTAGAGAATGTAAACTATATTAGAATAGACATTTCAATCCTTTATGTCATTTTAAATCTTCTCCATATCAGAGAATATATTGCCTTCCTCATTTCTGATTTATATATTGTGACTTTTCTTTTTTCCTTTGAAAAAATTATCCTGTGTATCTCTCTCTCTGTCTTTCTCTCTTTCTCTCCGTGTGTATGTGTGTGTATGTGTGATTGTATTTAAGAACCAGAGTTTGAAATAATTTTAGCCCTTTCTCTTGCTTTACTGTTTTCTAACTGATTTGTATTAATAGCTTTTTATTTACTCGTACATAGTCTTCCTGTAGTAAAGGCACAATTTCTTTTCGTTATTCCCTATTAGCAATGATAATGTCATAGCAGGAAATTTTCTTTTGAATTATCTTTGTTTATATACCATAAACTACTACATACATGCCACTGAGTTAATGACTAACTGCATTTTTCTATTTTTTTTTTAACATTAGAAATGCTTATTACATTGATTGAAAGAAAGATACTGGATTTTGAAGTAACTTTCATTAATTTCAAGTTTTATTGCACTGTATTTTAAACATATGGCTTTATTTGTTGTGATTTGCAAACTATAATTAACAATGCTAATAGTGCATAGATGCATATTTCTTTTAATTAATGTGTATAGATGCAGATTTGTTTTAGTTGATTTACCTTGGAGTGTGAAGAACTATTTCTAACTGCCCATAAAAATAATATGTTTTTCAGTTGTATGTTTCTACTTGAATTTTAGCTATGCATACATTTCTAGCTGCCTGATACTCTGGCATATTGATAAATGGTTTTGACTCTCCATTTTTTTCATTCAAATGAATCTTCTTTAGTCATTCTGTGCTTGTGTTTTTGTAATTTTGGTTTGATTTCTTTGCAAATGACTACAAGCAGCACCTTATACAGTCAATTCCATTTTTATTGATTTGATTTTTCTGCTGTATTTTTCTGATATTCTATCTTACTGCTGCCATTGAATACTGATTGCTTGAAAAGTCCCACCTTTCATAGTGGTAGACCAGCTGGTTCGGACCAAACTTCCTGCTGAAATTTAAGAAAATTATGTTAAAAAATAAATCTGACTAAAGACAAAAAAGATCTAAGGAAGTGAGTCACTATAAGCCCAGAGAGAAAGGAACAATTGGGAAAGCAGTAATTTTTTTCTTTGTAGTAATTTGCTAAGTCCAAAAGATATGGCTGACAGGCTCAGAGGCGGAGTAGTGGTTTTGACTGACACATGGACTGGCAGTGGGAAGACTTTTAATTTAGGGTCAACCAAGGAGGATGAACCCTGGTAAGACAACAAGGTTTTCTGTGGCAGCATAAAGAACCAAGCAAGTGAGAGTGAACCAGAAATAGATTATCTCTTTTAAGGACTGAAACTCAGCTTTTTCTTATCTCTACCCTTGACTGAATTAAAAGGTTCTGGGATTGCTGGAGCCTGAAGAACTTAAATGTTCTCTAGAATTTGGCATTATCACCTATATTTGAACAGCAGATACACTATGACTCAATAATTCCAAATTAAATTGATGCAAGCATAGAGGAAGAAACAAGTATAGGAACATCTAATATTTTCTGGAACCCACTTTCCTCTTTTACATATATATGTATAAATATATTTACATTAATGCTGGACAATGTGTCTTCTAGTTCTAAAAATCCTAGATGGCATGAACAAGCCTCATAGACATACTGCCTCATCTAACCATCAATTGAAAGACCCCTTCCTACCTGTCCTTATTTACTTGAATTTCTCTACATCTGGAGAGGCTTATTCTATCTTTGGACAAGTCTGTCTTTATGACCATCATTCTGTTGTTTGACATTTAACTGCAAGCATTCAAGATCCAAATTGCTTAGGTTCAAATCCCAAATCACATACCTCCTAGTTGTGTGACCTTGAGTAAACTGCATCCCCTCACTGTGCTTGTTCCTTCATCTGCAAAATGGGGGTATTAGTCATATCTACCTCATAAGGTTGTTATCAGATTTAAAGAAATTATATATGTCGTGTGTTTAGAAGTACCTACCAAAGACTTTCTGTGTTAGCTAATGTTAACAATATCGATAATAAATAATACTAAATATTAACCCTCTTAGTATCTCAGATTATACATTTGATGAAAAGTGACTAAATCGCCCTTTGTAGCCCTCTCAGGATTCCTCCTAAGGCAGAGTCCCCTTTGCAATAACCACCTTATGAATCTGTTGCTTCTCCTTTTTCTGATTGTAATGTTAACAGTCAAACCTATGAATATCTCTTCCAGCCATATTTTCTTCCTTAGCTTCTCATTTAGCATTTAATGGAAATGGAGGGGAAACATCCAGAAATTACATTTCATGTAACTGAAAACAGTAGATGTATTCTAAATTATAACAGAGTGAAATCTTTTGATTAATTCATGGAATGGGATGAAATCTTCCTTAAAAAATTTTTTTTCAGACTGTAGTCCACAAATCTCAGCATGCGCTTGAGTTGGCCTCACAGAGTGCCAGTCTAGCCTCTCTTAATAGTTGCTTTTCACTGGTATTCCTACAAATCATCCATCTAGTTATGGCGGTCTGCTTACCTGGTGTGATGCAGACAGTCTGTGTTTGCATATCTTGCAAACAAATAAGTATCAGCCAAGCTCACACACTTTTGAGAATGAAAAGTTCTCAGAAGTGTGTGGGAACTTTCATTCTCAAAATTGTGTGAGCTTGGCTGATAATTATTTGTTTGCTCTCGTGAAAGGCATATCTCCAGGTCATTAGCTTCCCACTCAATCAGAATCTACCAGGAAGGACTTACAGTGTTTTATTATATTTCTCCTTTCCAGCTGTATTTTAAAACATTTATTCACATTTTTTTCTCCCCAGAATATTTGAGCCAATGTCATTTTCCTATCTCACTACAATGCGGTCTGACTGCTTTGCAAAGATTTCTTCCTCATTATCTGCTAGGAAACAAAATCAGAATTGCAAATCTAGTTTCACAGATATGCACATATTTTTAAACACACCCACAAATATTGGCAATATTTTGCCCTGGTTTAGATACTGTTCAATTCTTGCAATAGTCTTAAAATAGTCTTGTAAATATTTTCCCTTGGAAACTAATGATCTGGATTTGATGTTGTCATTTAAGAATTTTGATATTTTCACCAAAGATGTATACCCAGGAATTTTAAGAGTTAGAACATTTCCTATTTCATATAATTGGTTAGTTTGCTAAATAATAGTTTTGAAAAATTAATTTATAATTATGATCTAAATTGCATTTTAGAATGAATTGAATTAATCTACTAGGATCAATTTCTTTTTTGTGACATTGTCATAGAAAATATTAGAAATAACACTTTTCTATCTGACAGCAGAAATCAGTAATTATTAAAATAGAAGGCATCTTGGTGGTAGAATAAAATAGATCATAAGTTTTGTTCATAGAGGATATAAATTTTACAGAAATTTATTTCAGTATTTAAAAATAGGGAATAATGTTATAAAAGAAGATTAATGATATGCCACTGGAAGAGAAATAAAATTTTAACAATGCTGAAAAATTAAGGAAAAAACTAGTACTAAAGCCAAAAAATAGGATATAACATTTGATTTTATAGCTAATAATTCTGTTGGACACTTGTAGAATTGGTTTCAGGGGAAAGATTAATTTTTCTTCCCACCTTGTAGTTTGCAATGACTTCATCACTTAGCCATGTGATGATCATTCTTTCATAAGATGCATTCAAAAATAGAAGCTTTTACAAAAATATCAGAATCAGTCATGGAAAGTCTAGCCCAAAACACAGCTGTCTCAGCTTTCATAGCGATATGGAGTGTCTGGGTTCCACTTCCTAAACAATCATTTATATGCATTTAAGATTTAGGCACCAACTGAAGCTAGTGTAACAAAGAGTGGGAAAATTGATCTCTTAACATGTTGAAATAAAGAAAGTATATCAATGACTATATTAGGTTAGTGATATTTATAGATACACAGCTAAACAAATACAGCATTCTCCACCTAGTTACTCATTCCAACTAGACAAGACGCAAAACGACAGAAGGAGGCAGAATCTATATTTGAACCTAAAATATACAGCCCAGGAGAACATCCTGTCAAATGTAAGATGACAGATAATTTCTCTTCCACCAAGTGCATGTTGTAATGAGTTTAAATCAGAGTTTAAATCAGACTGAAATAAGACCATATCCCAAAATAGTTATAAAATCTGTAGCAAGAAATGGGAGTAGCAATAAGCCATGAGACCTGCTATGTGAAGGAGAACTGGACGTACACTGTTATACTAATGAACTGCTAAATCTCTCCCTTATTTTTAAAGTATTCATTTTTATAGGAATATATCCTGTAGATTCATAGTTTGCTGAACCAGAAAGAGAATAATTTAAAAAAGAAGTATCCAAGAATAATCCAAAATATTGCTTGCATGCACGAGTTAGTTATATACCCTTTGTTATTTCTTCTTATTTTAAACTGCTGAGGGGAAGGTGTAACTTAAGTGGTCGAGTGCTTGCTTAGCATGCATGAGATTCTGGGCTCAATCCCCAGGACCTCCATTAAAAACAATTAAATAGATTAAGCCTAATTATCTTCCCCCTACAACAAAACTAAATAGTAATAATAATAATAATAACAACAACAACAATAACAATAATAACTGAAAAAGAAACTACTAAAATCTTTCATGTATCTACCAAGAAAGTCCTCTCTCAACTTAGAAGGGCCTTTTCAGTCACCATCCATCAGGGATGCTTTTTAAATATACTATTTCCATATATTTAGTAGAATCTTTTTTTAATGTTTATTTTTTAGAACAAAAGTTATATATATATATATATGTATATTTAAGGTGTACAATGTGTTCTCGTGACGCACGCATACATAGTGAAATGATTACTACAGTCAAGCATCTGAGATCTACTCTCTTGGCAAATTTCTAATATATGGTACAGTAATTAGTAGCTATAGTCACCATGTTGTATACTGAATTTCTAGAACTCACCTAGAAGTTTAGTGGCAATTGACATTTGTACCCATCAACATCAGGTACTTATTGTTAGAAAATCTCTTGAAAGGACCATTACATATGTCTCCATAAGGACAAAAAAATATACTTTTTTGGTAAGTAATGAGCTCTCACTATTGGATGAGCCGCAATAAGGTAA
Organism: Vicugna pacos; assembly: GCF_048564905.1. Taxonomy (NCBI): domain Eukaryota; kingdom Metazoa; phylum Chordata; class Mammalia; order Artiodactyla; family Camelidae; genus Vicugna; species Vicugna pacos. The sequence goes on from NC_133015.1 coordinate 6,025,697, forward strand.
ACATGAGATCGTAGCTTTATAAATAATTCCAAAGGTTTTTGTTTGGTATTAATCTGATTCTTTCCCACTAGGCACCTAGTCGAGCCCTTACCCAGAAAGGACAGGAGGACTGTCTCTCTCCTGCTTCCATTTGGATCCTGTTCTTCCTTATCATGGTGGTTCTGTCTCATCCTTGTCCTTCCCCATATCCCATGTTGACTTGTGTCCCTTCATCTTGGAATGGTCCTCTCCTGACTTCAGATTTGATAGATTACCTAGGGGAGTTCTCAGTGTCTCCAGCTGTAATTGCTCAATATTGAGAAATGTGGATTTCGAGCAGTCATCAGTGTATTTGTTTAGTAATGGTTTATTATTTCTGTTTGCTTTTGACAAACAGATCCATGAAAATGCTAGGTTAGGAAGATGCAGGCTGTCAATTGCCATGTGCATTTTAATTACGTGGGCTGCAGCTGTTTGGGAATGTATTCATCTCTAGGCTTCACCCATTGTGTAAGGGCTAAATTATTTGTCACTTGTTGCAGAGGAGACAATTTCTGACCTGAATGCTATTTAAAGGATCTTCACTCATTATGAAGAATAAAACAAACAAGGACAATAAAATCTAATCCATTCTATGCTTACTTCCTGTGTCAATTATAAAGATTTTTTAATGCAGCAACATGTGGCTTTAACATTTCTCTGCCACCTCTTCTTGCATAAAAAGAGTCCCTCTGTGTTTATTTAATATGTTTACCATTACACATCCCTGGAAGCAAACTGGGTCATTAAAGATCAGAACAGAGTGAATCAACTGCCAGTTTTTTTTTAATACGTGTAATAATTACAATCACCATTAATTGGATACCTGATATATGAAAAAATTTATTCATGTATTATGTCTGATCTTAATATTCTTGCAAGATTTCTATAATTCTTGTTTACTATATGAGGGAACTGAAGATCAGAGTGGTTAAGTGACTTTAACTGCCTAGTTCATTTAATAAATGTCTACTGATTCCCTACCATGGGTTACCTAGTTTGTGTCAGGCATGTTGCTAGTGCTGTGTAGACAGCAGTGGGATGAACAGGCATCCCTGTTGTCCATGTGGCACTTAATGGGTGGCATGGTGTTTGGCAGCAGCAGGAAGACTGCGTTTCACTCCAGTTCTGCTACTTTCTAATTACGTGCCACTTCCTGGTTGTGTGCAATTTACTAAGTGGCCACATTTCTTAAGTTTGACAACCACTGATGTATTTCCTCTGTAATATAAAGATTACAGTAATATGTGCATTATAGAGTTTTTAAGACACTTTATTGAGTTAATTAGTGGTAACTGTTTAACAAGATGACAGGCATATTATAGTGCTTAATAAAAAAGAAAACTACATTCATGCATTTTATAAAAATCCTATACAGTGTCAGACACCGTGGGACCTATCTTATTGCTTGTTACTGCATGGATTTTATTCCTAAAGTCAAATTATATCCCAAGATGGATGCTAAGTTTCAACACTTCCATCTGCATCTCATCCAGCAGAAAGAAAATAAGAAGCCCGTGGTCTCTAGTTATAAAGACACGTCCTTGAAAGTCAGAAAACACTGTTGCTCAAATCCCACGAGTCAGAAGTTAGTCCTGCACCAATTACTGAACTGAAGTTGAAGCTGGGGAATAAAATCCTGAATCCACCAAAAGTTGTACAGTATCTGAGACTTGACCCTATTTGCAAGCTAATCACTTAGGTTGCCATAGTTTCATAGATGCAGGCAGAAGACATGAGACTCTGAGGGAAAAGGCAGACAATGCTGTCAATCACAGCAGAGCAGGCAGCGTGAGCTATATGTGTGTGTCGGTTTCCCTTGCTCCCCAGCACCCACGCGGGGCTCACAGATGTGGGTCCACATGGATGCCACGTGCACAGTAGGTCTGTGTCAGAGCTGAGGAACACTGTGCTTAGGAAACCCCAGTTTTATAAGGGACTTCTAGAAAACCTGCCCAAACTTTGCCCCTTGGGAAGACATTATCTTTATTATCTGGCTGGGAAACAAATACAGCCATTGCCTTGAAGGAAGTCTATCTCCATCTTCCAAGGCTATTTGTTACCCAAACATCTTAGAAATGATAGCCTGGGAAAAAAAGATGTGCAGAAACATAAGAGACCCATGAAGACTTTTCTTCTAACGTATTCTGGGCAATTGTGTGCTCACCTACAAGTCAGGAAGGTCGGCTTCATGCTAAGAAGAATTGGAAAACAACTGGAGAAAGCTGATGGCAAGTGCCAAATCCCATAGTAAGGATTTGCGTTGAGGTTTATTGTGTCCCTACTATGTTTCCAAGAAGCTGATCTTTTTATCGCATCTATTCCTAGTCTTCTCACGGATTCCTACTTCTGCATCACCTAGTCTTCACTCCATTTTCTTAATTTGATATCTCAGTCTAAGGAGCATGTACTGGACGTTGCCACTTTCTGCGGCAGTAGAACTTGGTTAACACCACTAGCACAGGGACACGATTATAAATTCGCTTACTTGTGGCCTCTGATTCTGGCTTATTCATGTCTCTGCCTGACTCCTCTGTCATTTGGCCACTGGCCATTTTTATAGTCAAGATCTACATATCTCTTTTCTAATGTTTTTTTTCCTCCAAGCTTCGTTGGACGTACCACCTCCTGCTGAAATCCATTCTTATCTCTGCCTGCTTCTGGCCAAATTTGGGCAAACTCAGCCCTTTTACATGCACAGCTGATTCAGCTGCCTGCATGGCATCATAGTAAGGAGGTTGTCTGCTCCATTTGGGCAATGCTTGATTCTCCTATGTGTACTTATGCGGATTTCTATATTTCCTATTTAATACTTAATTTGTCATAGAAGTCTTTCTTCCCATCTAGATTAAGTGTTCTACTTCTGACTCCCTTGCCTCCTCCTAGGTCATATTTTATTGCTTTAGCGTTTACTTCTGTTAAACTCACTGCTTCTGACTATGGTTTCTTCTCCTCTTCACTGCCTCTGCACTCCCACAGTTTCTTTCTTGCTCTCCTGGCCATCAGCCTTTTGAAGTTTTGAAAAAAAATAACTAACAAGGAATAATAGTATAAAAGCCTCTGACCTCACCCTCTCATTTCTTTTCTCAAGTTCTACACTTTCAAAAAAACAAGAAGAAGCCACGTGTGACTATTATATGACTATTTATTCCATACAAATTTTTACAAATTTGAAGCCAGACTTAATAACATTTTAGAGAATTTGAAGTCAGATTCAATAACATTTTAGAGAATTGGAAGTCAAACTCAGTAACATTTTAGAGAATAAAAGACACTCTTGTTAATATTTTTCACAGACCTGGAAAATGAAAAATACTGAAGAAAAAAATGTGGCTAGCTGTGGGCTTGATGAGTTGTGCTATTGGGAGTCAGTTCAGCAGACCTGGAAATGAACATGTGACACGTGGCCTGGGAGGGAAGTGGGGCTCCTCCCTCCATTCTCTGTACCATCAGCCTCCAACATCCCTCTGCATGAGCCCCGGAGTGAGGCTGGAAGCTGTCTTGTTTCATAAGAGGAAACAGAATGGAAGAAGAAATGAAAAATGGAAGGCTTACGTTACTGCGGGAGGAAAAGACATGTCTTAGTTTATTTATCCTTAAGTTTCCAAAGTAATTTTGATATAACTTCCATGTCTAAGCAAAATAAAACAGGCACGTTCATCGTTAAAGGGTTAAATTAAAAATAACGGAGCAGTGCTAGGATTTTCATGTGACTCATTGAAGGAAGATCAATGTGTTTTCAAAACAAGGCATACTGCCAAGAAGTTTATTATTCATAAACAAACCGTAGGGGCAGAACAACCTGTGGCCAGCCAGCTGGAAGAGTGTGTCCCTGGGTTCAAGCAACAGGACTCAAGGATTGCTCTGTTTTTATTGATTGGCTGTCATTTGTGAAAAGGAGGAAGTAAGTCACCAAGCATGACTCACTGAGAGAATATCTGTTAATAGTTTGTAGTTTTGTGGTTGTGTGATCCAACCCATTGGATCAGGAGAAAATACTGGTGTTAGATAATTTGGTGTTAGATGATTACATCTATAATAAATGTTTGGATAAGGGATATGCACGTTTTCAAAACTGATCCTAGATACCTTGCATTTTAAATAGGAAATTTTTTTTTCTTTAAGACTAGCATTTTTTTTTCACTCCAGTTTATCTGATACTCTGTAATCTTCATCAGCTCCCTACACCATCTGTCCCACGTGAACACATGTTCCCCTGGGCGGGACAACCGGGCACTGGACAGTAGACTCAATCTTACGGCTCTGAGTATTTGAATCACGTTCCACCACACTAATTTTCTTGTTGTTGTTGTTGAATTTAGCTTAGAACAAGCTCCAGTTAGTTTCCCTTTAGGTTAAAGTAAAAACTTGCCTTTGTAAGGCTTTGTCTGGTTGTTAGTCTTTGCATTTTTAAAGGTATAATTATATTTTAAAAGAAAGCATGTATATTAATATGTCTTATAAAAATCAAAGTAACTCAAATCTTTTTCTTAGTAACTGAAGTGTGTTTCAAAACAAAAATACTGAGTATTGTTGAAACAGCAGTATTAACTTAATTACATTAAAATAAAAGATATGCCTTTGATATAGTTTTACCTAATAGTTACAAAGCAATTATGATAAATTTGGATATTGAAAATTTGAGGGAGCATCCAAATTAATAATAATTCCTAAGATATTTCTCTGAGATCTTAGTATTTTTTGCTATAATGTCTATGCATTTAGGACCCAGGCATACATACCCTATTTTGGATAACTTATGACATGTTGGTTAATTTCTGAACAGTGCAGGGTCATTTATACATTTAATGTATATTGCTCTAAATACTAAGCTTCAATATGGTTAAAATTGAACCTAATCTTAATCTATAATTTATCTGTGTTACCACATTACTCCATTAATTAGCTACTTATTTCATTTCTAGTGGCTGGTCAGGAGCAAATATATAAATTCTTAGCTAGAGGGTGGAAGTCAGATTGCTTATTTTATTCACTTATTTACTCTTATTAAACAAGCCCCTTCTTTGAAATCCTTTGAGGGTACACACACAAATAAATTCACTCTAAATGACATTTAATCTACAGAATTAATTCCATGCCATTCCCCTCTAGTAGAAGACTGTTCCAAAGACAAAAAGCCAAAATTACTCTTTCATTGGGATACAAGGGTTGTTCATGTGGATGGTACACTGACTCAGGAAGCCTGAAGCAGTGGAGATACTTCTTTAGTCTGCACTAGTGGTTCCCTTTAATCATTCCTAGCTAATCCATGAGTGGTGAACTTCTGTAATTCTTTGATAGATCAAATCTCCTCTAGCTAAACCCAGATGGGCCAGTCAGGCACAGCTAAGCCAGACTCCTGCTTAAAAGGTTTAGACACACTTAATGGCTCCAGTGACTCTTCTAGGGAAATGTGCTGATTTATGTCTGCTTCCTCCTCATCATAGTGTTACACCTCTGAACTCCTCCATGTGACAGATGCTAAATTTTTTCCCAGGGGGAAATATTTGTATAGTCATAAGCATTGTGTGATTACTCTTGTCCATTTGAGTGCGCTGTATCGGCACAAACAATGTATGATGCTAGTATTTTTTAGAGTGAATCTTTCTTCCTCCCTCCCTCCCCCATCTCTCTTCTTTTCTTCCTCCCTTCCTTTTTCTTTGTCACATAAACAAAACAAACAAAGAACCATTCATTCATTCATTCATTCACTCAAGAATACTTATTAAGCATTTACCACGTTCCATTCCAGGCACTAGAGACAAACCAATGAATACAATACAGCACTTCCTGCGTACAGTGCAGCAGAGAAGAAAAACAAATTCCAAAATTATATTAGTTTCTACCATCTGCCAAGTGACTAGATAATAAATTAGGCTGTTTGTTAGTATTAATGTACTAGCTGGATATAAGAAAGACATCCATTTTATTGCTCTTGTGTTGATAGTAGACTCATAATTCAACAGGGGCACTGAGGCAAAAGTGTTAAGTTTTAACATCCAAGCTTATGTAAAGATAGCATGACTTCTGCATAATAATCGAGCTTCACAACCATGGCAGAATGGCAGTAAGTGGAGGCCATTTTGATTTCACTAGTGCCATGTTCCGCTCCACAGCACAGTCTTCCACTGCAACCTCATACCATCTTCCCATCGTGTGTAAAAGACACCAGAAGCTTTGCTTTCCAAAGCCCTGTTCAGACTTTTGCTCAGCTTGATAGCCAGCTGGTACTAAAATAATCCTCATTAGCACCTCTAAAAGCCTTTCTACCACTGAACAATAACTGCTAAGTCTAGTTTGAAGGTGTGACTTAAAAAACTGAGCACTATTTACATTTTAATTTTAACGAGATGTATCTATTAACCATAATAAGGTTAAAACACCACATCTACCTGCTGTGGTAAGGTAGAGCAAGTATCTGAAGAGTCTATTACCAAGCCCAAACTCGTTCTGCTCGCTGCACGACAGGCCAATAAACCGGGAGACAAGGTGTTGGGGCAGGAACAATGACTTTATTCAGAAAGCCAGCAGACCGAGAAAACGGCAGACTAATGTCCTGGAGACCCATCGTCCCCAAGTCAGAATTCAGGCTCCTTTAATGCTTCAGAGGGGAAGGGATGTAGTTGGTTGCTGAAAATTTCTTAGTGTGGGAATCCTTTGTTCTTGCAGCTGTCCACATAGGTGAGATCATGGTGTCCCTGTAAGCCTCCAACAAAACAAATGTCATTTTCTATTCTGCAACTTTTTACCTCTATATGAATAGAAAAGTGTTAATACCCCTAAAGGTCAGAGCCGTGAGAATGGGCTCCCTGTCTGTCTCAGGCTACAGGCAACGTGCTTTTACAACAGGTGCAGAAGCAGCAGGACTGAGCCCCGGAAACAGAGCACAGGGTTAAAACCAAAGGAACAGACTTAATATGGAGTCAGACTTGTTCTTTCCTATTGCGGATAGAGTTGCTTATTCTTGCTGAAGTGTTTTCTTCTCCCTTTAATGGGAGAGGAAGTTTTCTCCTTCAATTAGGTAGATACATTTTCCTAACTTTCAATTTCACGTTGCCTACATAGATAAAGCCATGCTTCTAAAACTCTGTCAGTCTTTGGAGGGCAAAATCATACCTTCGTTTTATTTAACTTTTAGTATGACAGTCATTTCCACAAGGAGAATATTTAATAAAAATATATTATTCTGAATCCAAAACCTATGAAGTCAAGTGTAGCAAAAGGTAAAAAGTCAGCTCTTCCTGACTCGTTACTAACTTGTGGGCTGTCACTCGCTTCTGTTGCTACTTTAGGATTTCAGCCCTCACTAAACTGGCAAGGCAAACACAAACAAAAAAATTACAGCATCTGGGCATTCAACCAAAGCTCACATGCTGTCATTAAAACAGAACTACCTTGTGACAAAGATTTGCTTAAATTATTTTTTTTCTCTCAGTCCAGGTGCTTAAATTTGTCAAGCTGTCTTTTTAGTTGGTTGATTATTTCAGCTCTTTCAAATTTATTTATAACAATATGTACAGCCGTTAACAGTGTGAGGTGACATGTTTAGTATTGTTTTTTACCCCGAGATAGAAACACAGTCAGTCTATTTATTGAGTGAGGTGATCTCACTTTCCTATCGAATCGACCACGTTATTAGAACTAATGTAAAAGTCTCATAATGATTGTCATTTATTGATCTTTAAGCTTAACCATGTAACCAGTTTTCTTAAGGAAGAGAAAAATAATCAGTGAAACTATACATCGGCCAATTTTGTATGACCTGCATTTCTTTTCCAATTAAAACATAGTGCCTCTTACATTTCTTCAGCTGAGAAAGGAGTAAAGAATAATGTCCATTTAAAAATAACACTGAGAAACTATGACAATTAGTAAGGTGGTTTTTACCCCAAAATCCTTACCTAGTATCAGAAACCAATAAAATGATGACATAATCTAGTTTATACTGGGATAAATATTAACAAACAAATATTTTGGGTCTTCTCAGTGCAAAATATAAATTAACTTCAGAGAGCGAGAGAGGAAAAGACAGAGAGAGTTCTTAATGAATTATAAGTGTTAGCCAGGCACTACCTCTCTGAAGTTTTCAGTCATTCGCTTTTGTCAAGCTTAACTTCCTAGGTCACTGTCTCCTTACTTGGAAGAAATAATCTGTTGTATTGTAAAATTACCACAGAAGTATTCCCTTGCTTAAAAATTTTAATAAAATCTTACTTGCAATTTGACTGTTTTAGAAGAAGTTTCGTTTTAAGATGAAATTCCTTAGACTGATTTATATGCCATTTGCATCATTAGAAAGTAAGTGTCCTGCCTCGACTGTAGGCTGACACTACCGACTTGGAGAATCATTGTCTCTTTTTAACGTTTGATACGTTTCCTTTCTGTCTCTGCAGGAATGACTGATTGACGACACTGTATTCTAATTAAGTGAAATTCCCAAAGGTAAGTCCTCTGCCTGTATGATACTTGCTGCCTTAGTGCCTTATCCATTTTTAATAATCCTTTAAGCTGTATCTGTTTATTTTCTCTCTTTTCACTTCTTTATCCTGCTCTCCCACTTTGTAAATCTTACTTAAGGAAACAGCTACCCTTTTGGTTACAAGGAATCTTGCAGTAATCCTTCAGTAGTGCTGCTGTGCGCTCAGCCTCCTGTCTCCTTCTCATACATTACCGATGCATTCTTTAGGACCTAACCAGGTTTTTCTTAATTTGTCTATTTGACTGCATATGAAGAAACACTGCTGCTTAGCTGCACTATTAAATTATATTTTCATCACCATGCATCTTTTCATACTCTTAAATGCAAATGAGATTTATATTATTTTTATTCACACAAAATTCCCATTATACTTTCCATTTGATACATAATTGTCTCATTCTTGGGGTTCTTTTTCTAACCACACAACATTTATGTCATATACAATTTATCCAACAAGCTGCTCATTTGAGATTCACAAAGAATTAAAATGAATCAGTAAAATTTAAAATGTTAGTTCTTTACAATTAACAAATAGGTCATAGAGCAGAAAAACTATAATCTATTTATTCTGTGACTCATCCTAGAAATTCAAAAACAACTTACTCTTCTGGGGCCCAAAAATACAACAATTTTCTTTTTTTTAAATATTTTCCCCAGTTTTATTCATATATAATTGACATGTAACATTGTAATAGTTTAAGGTGTACGACATAAATTATTCAATATATGTGTCTGTAGCAGAATGATTGCCATAATGTTTAGTTAATTTCATCACTTCACATAATTACAAGTTTCAAAACATGCAACAATTTTCTACATAAAAACACAGAACTGTTGTTTTATATCTATCCTTTGTTGGCTACAATATGTGATTCTTAATTTGAACTGGAGACACCTTCCTACTGTGCTCCTCTTATGATTTTCTTATTTAAAAAACTGAAAAAGCACAGGTAATGGGAGAAAAACTCTTTTGCCATTTTTGGTTCTGTGGACATTACCCTATTACCCATAACAGCATGAGAGCCAATAAAATGTCACGAAGGATATAAGGTGAATGCACCTGTGAACTATACATCTAACATAGTGTCATCTGTGACCTTGTACAGCAAATCCTGCAAAGCCAGATGTGTCCCTAGAGTTTTGTAGGGATACAATATTTGTAGGGATTTGCAATTAGTTTGATGAGGGAATTTTCTATCTCTTGTTGTTACTTCAGGAAAACTGTGATTCTCACTTTCAAGAACCTTGAGAAATAGGCAGTCATTTGACCTGGAATGACCACTGCTATAGGTTGATGACAATACTGTCAGAAGTCAGGAAGAGAAAGAGGAGGAGAATTAGAAAAATATACACATTTCCAACTATTTAATCATTTTAACAGAATCTGCGATGGACCACATCACATTTGTATCTCTTGAACCACTAGCTTCCTGATGCTGGTAGATTCTGGCTGAGCCAGAGTCTTTCTACAAGACTTCTGGAGAAGGTAGGTGCTCCTAGCTCTGTGGCTTACTTACCACCTGAGTGCTTTTGTTTTGTTGCTTAATATCTCTCCAAGTTCAAGTGTTCCTCTACTAAATGGTAACATTGAAAGCACCTACCTTATGGAATTTCTGTGAGGGTTGAATAAGATAATACATGCATAGTTCATAGTACATAAAAGGCATTGCAAGTATTCCTACTGTTACTTAAGATATGGACCCAAATTAGAAAGACATAGTCTTTTGGGATATTTCAGTTTAAGGAGAGAAAATTGCTAGCAACAATGATATGGCTGTTGGCCCAGAATTTATACCACTGTATCTTGGATTTTGTGTATGTATGTGTGTGTGTGTGTGTGTTTATTTACTATGCATGTATGTGCTGCATCCTTAATGATACAACAATATGTTATTCATATTTCAAAGCAAATAAAATACCAGTAGTTCAGTAAAATCCTAGAAGTATAAATAAATATTTACTAATATTCAATTTCATTTTGGGCTTAATAAGTTAAATATATTTTACAAAAATGTGTATATACATGTGTATATCTATTCATATATGTATTCACATATACGCATGTGTTGACAGACAGCCTTACAAACTTACTTTTATTCTTTAATTTACTAATTATGTGCACTTTTATGAATTTAATTTCTTTCTAATATATATACCTTAAAATGAAATATAGTTAAATATAGTAAAAGAAGTAATCAAGGATCAAAAGAGAAGAGACAATACAGTATGGGTAGCAGATTAAAAATAAATGGATTTCACAACAAACTAGTAAATATAACAAAAAAAGAAGCAGACTCACAGACGTAGAGAAGACACTAGTTGTTGGCTACACCTGGTGGGGAAGGAGGATGGGGCAATACAGGGTGGGAGATGGGAGGTACAACTATTGAGTGTAAGACAGGCCAGAAGAATGTATTGTACAACATGGGGACTATAGCCAGTAGTTTGTAATAACTAAATGGTGCATAACCTTTACAAATTGTGTAAATTTTTTAAAAAAGATTAAATAAAATGAAAAATAAAACTTACCTATTACAAAAAAAAAGAAAGAAAGAAAGAGTAAATGTGTTGCAGAAAAACATGTTATGGCTCAGCTGTGACAGCAGACTGGATCCAGGAGAGAGACCAAGCAGCACTTGGAGAGTGGGAGAACTCAGGTTTATTACGGCAGCAGGACCCAAAGGAGTTAACACTCCAAGCCCTAGACCCCATCTGTAGATTTACACAGGCTTTTATAGGCTGCCAGTTTACACTTTGCAACATCATATGCAAATAAGGTACAACAAAAGTTGACTAATTAGGAACAAGCTTTGTAGCAATGGACCAATCAGGAGGGAGAGAAATAACCAATCAGGAGTGAGGGAAATGGACCAATCAGGAGTGAAGGAAATAACCAGTCAGGAGTGAGCTCAGGGAGCCAATAGAATTTTAGGGGTAAGTTCCACTAGAAGTAAGCCGTTTCAGAGGCAGAAAGTGAGATAGAGCCTCTGGACCAGGGAACCAGGTGGTGCTGGCAGGAGAGTAGTGGCCCTGCCTGGGGGTCCTGCCACTCTTTTTGTATGGGGTTTTCCACCTCAAATGTATTTCAGCGCAACTTACAAAACATAAAGGGAAGTAGAGCAAAGTGCACCTAGGATTTAGCACCACAGTAGAATTAAGTGTGTAGTGGGTTCAAAAGTCTCACTAAGAGAATCCTAGGGGTGTTTCAGAGCATTTTCTTCCTGTCTTCCTCCCACCTGCCTTCTCCTTGTAAGACTAAGTCAGTACCAGAGATGATTAACTGCTCTACAAATAGGAAGGGTGTTGCTCAAAGAAGAAATGTCAACAAAAGTTAGAAAATATTTTGAGATAAAATAATGAAATGAGGATACAATGTACTGAAACATAAGGAAGACAAAGAGAACAGCACTTAGAAGTACATTTATGGCTGAAGGATTTATGTTAAAAAAGAAGGAAGATTTTCCATCAGTATCCTAATCTTAAGACCTAACCTTCAGACTCTGGAAATGAAGTCAAACTAACTCAAAGAAAGCAGAAGGAAGGAAATAATCGAGATTAGAGTAGAAATTAATAAAGTGGAAAATAGGGGAACAACAGAGGCATTTTAAAAAGTTGGTTCTTTGAAAGGATTTTAAAAATTGACAAAACTCAAAACTATGACTATCAAGAATGAAAGGGGAGACATTAGTGCTGACCATTAAGAAATAAAATGATTCATAAAGTAATACTATGAAAAACTGGGTGCCAACTAATTTGATAACTCAAATGAAAGGGTCAAATTCCTAGAAAACTAAATGCTACTAAAACTTACCCAAGAAGAAATAGAGTATCTAAGTAGACCTATAAAAGTGATTGAGTTAGAAATTAGAAAACTTCCATAAAGAAAAGGCCAGGTCAAATGGCTTAACTGGTAAACTTTACCACACATTTAAATAAGAATGCATGCCAATTCTTTATATATACCTCAAAAATTAGAAGAGGAAGGAACATTTCCTAACCCATTGTATGAAGCCATTGTTACTCTGATACCAAACCATTTCAATAGACAAAGGATTTGGGTAGACACATCCCCTTAGAAGGTTCACACATGGCCAGTAAGCATACAAACATACTCAATGTTATTAATCATCAAGAAATGCAAATCACAACAGTGAGATGCCACTTATTACCCACTATGATGACTCTAATAAAAACAAAAACACCCAGAAAAAGAGAAAACAAAACAAAACCCAAAACAAAACCAGATAAGTGTTGGCAAGAATGTCACATGTGGTAATGTAAAAAATGTAGCTGCTTTGAAAAACAGCCTGACAATTTCTTGAAAAGTTAAATAGAGAGTTACCATTTGATCCAGGAATTCCAGCAAACTCAAGAGAAATGAGAACATAAATACACACAAAAGCTGGTGCGTGAATGTTCCCAGCAATATTGTTTATTATAGCCCCAAAGTGGAAACAGCTCAAACGTCCCTCTGTTAATGTGTGGTTAAATAGAATGTTGTATGTTTATACAATGGAGTATTGTTCATCAATGAAAAGGGATGAAGTACAGCTGAATGCTTCAACGTGGATGAATCTTGAAAAAATTACACTAAAAAGCCAGTCACAGAGGACCACATATTGTTATGATTCCACTGATATAAAATGTCCAGAATAGACAAATCCACAGAGATAGTTTGCCAAGGGCTGGTAGCAGACGGTGGGGGATGGGGAGAGACTGCTAAGAGATATAAAATTTCTTTCTGGGGAGACAAAAGTGTTTTAAAATTAGATTGTGATGATGGTGGCACAACTCTGAATATACCAAAAAAAACCCAAAACAATGAATTGTAATCATTAGATGGTATGTGAGTTAACTCTCAGTAATGTGTTAAAACATATAGAATACCTTTACAGAAAATTTTCTAATGTTCACTGTGCAAAAATCATTGCATATAATATGAAAATATCAAATTCTAATTCGCTGCTAAGTTTTCCCTCAAACAAAATGTAAGGACCACAGTATCTTGTATAGAAGGAAATAAGCATTGCCGGATACCTCACAAAGAGATTCTTCATGCTTTATTTTTCTATTACTTTTTTGTTCTCCAGTGACTAAAATAATTTTAGAATCTCTGTATTTTCACTTTGAGACTTGGTATAAGGCTAGTTGCCCATTTCCTGAAATTGAGGATTTATCATTGGTCCTACTGTGTTCTGAAAAGAAAAAACTACTTATTTTCTATTTGATGGATTCCTGAGGAGGAAACAAGGACAGAGGTGCCCCACCACTGAATGGTGGTTATTCTAACCAGACCTGACAGTTTAATATGCGTTTTCATCTTAAGAAGTTTCATTATGGGACCTAAAAATGCTTCACAGATAGCTGTTACCTTGAGACGTTAACCATGGTACTGCGCTTCAACAGCGACACCCTGTGGCAGGAAAAGTGGCATCGGGTAGACTCACCAGACTTAAACGCGCCCCCTGCTGCTTAAGTATAGTAACTGCTCTATCCTAAATCGTTCTTTCTCATCTTCACCTAATATAAAGACAGAAAATGACTTACTTTCTCCTTGAAGAAGGATAATACGAAATTGAGTTTGCCTTGCAATGATTGTAGACTATATTCAAAGGAACTAAACCACCATTTCTTGTTCTCAGGAGGTATGCTGAACAAGAAAAGAAGGCCAATATATATTGACTTTTAATTTTCTTTTTTGAAATGGAATTCTTCCTTTGCGCTTGTACTAGTGCTTCCTTATCCAATGAAATCTAATAAATAACACGGGTATATTTGGGCAGTTTCTATTATCAATTTGATGTGGCGTTGTCATCATACCTTCCTTTACTTACAAGAATGCTTTTCTGTAATTCTTTAAATATAATAGCTGCGTTGAAGTCCTCTGTCTGTTAAGTCTGACATAAGGGCCCCCTCAAAGCAATTTCTATTGCCTGCTTTGTTTCCTATGTATGGGTCACAGTGCCTTTGTATGTCTCATATATATATTTTTTTTTCTCTGATGAAAAGTAGGTATTTCAGGTAGTATGTCTTCCCCCATGTCTTGTGTTTTTGTCTGTATGTTTAGTGATTTGGGTGTATTTCTACACTATGTGCAACCTCTCTGACTCTTTACGAGGTATAATCTTGGGTGTGCGTGAAGTCACCGAAGCATCCTCTTCCCCCATGAGTGATGATTTTAGCCTTTAACTGTGATCTCCTTGACTGCACCTTTACCTGGTATAACTGCTAAGGGACAAGGGCAATCGGGGTCCAGCATTTTGATGCCTGTAAAGTAGAGCTTCCACCCTACATATGGGGCTTGGATAGAAGAGGGACACCATGGACCTCTTGGATGTGTTTGCGCAGAGTAGGTCTTCTGCCACACTGGCTTGGTGGGCATGCGAAATCTTGGTGCCCTGCCATCCCCAGAGAGAAACCGCAGCTGTCACCTGGAGTTGGTGGCAAGGGAAGCCCGAGTTCTTGGCCACACCACATGGAGCAGGTCTTCTATCACCTTTATCTGGGAAAGGGGGAGGGGCAGGTCCTGCCTCAAATGCCACAGTCTCTCACTGTTTCTAATCATGATTTAATAGACTTTTTGGGGGGCCCATATTCCTCCATTTGCCGTATACTCTTAGGATACTTTCCAGCATTTTTAAGTGGTTGTTTTTGTAAAAATAATTACGATTTTTTTCACTGGGTTCAGAGTCCACAGAATTTCACATGCTGCAGTTCTCCTCTGTGGTCATCCTTCCTCCTTCCAGGCTGATCCAGTTTCTCTTTTTTGTCTTCATGCTCTTTTCACCAGTGACATCTTCTAATCATTTTTTACCTCAGTCTGTTATACATAAAAGACAAAGAAAAAAAATCAAAATTGATGAACCTTCCTCTAGTTTTGTCCTGTTTCACTCTTTACAAAAAACTTTTAGATGGAGAGACCATTTTCTTGGTCTCAATTTTCTCAGCTTTCGTTTAGATCTTAATACATTGCAATACATTCTCCTCTCCCAATGCTTCATCGAAACCACCCTTATGAAGGGAAGTACTGTTCTCCAGTTGCCGAATTTTGTGACCCCTTCTTCCTCATGTTTGTGTATAAAACTTATCTATTTTCTTTTTAATATTTTTGTTTACTATCTAAGTAACTATTTGAGTAATCATGGGAAATGGAGTCTACCTTTTTAAACTATTTTAAAATACTGTATTTGATATCAGATATAATGAACCACATTTGACCAACTGTATGTTTGTGTACCATCTTCCAGAATAGCCTTTATTTTCCACACTAAGGTCTAAACTTATATTTTCAGCTCTTCAGCCATAGTATCAATTTTAAAGGGTCTCCAAAATGTGGGTATTTTTCTCTGGAAAAGTACATCCTAAATAAAACCATTTCAGGTGCAAATGATCTATATTATGAAAGTGAATGCACCCTTTAGAGTGAATAATGAACACCACAGAAAACAATGTTTTTGAGTAAAAAATATTTAATTTAAACAAGATGCAAGCATTGCTGTCAAATTGCATGTGTGTGTACAATATTTTTTCATAAGTAATTTATTTTTTCTATAGATAAATTTTTGATCTCATTAGAATTCATTCCCAGCTTTTGCTTTATAGAAGGGCTCCAATAATGAAAAAAATATCTGTTCCATTATTATCAAAATTGTATTACTTCATAATCTAGAGAATAATAAGTTCAGTTTTAAATCTCAAGAGATCATAAGTCTAATCAGGTACTAACATTGACTTCTCTGTGACTTGGACTTTGCAGATAATTTAAAGTCTCATATTCTTTTTCTGCGATGTTATAAAATACATGGAGTATTGATGTATTATTTGCAACATTAATTATATTTTGATAAAGACTAAAATGCTATTGAAATGACATGCTTCTTTTAAGAAAAATGGAGAAGTACAATGCAAATTTTATAGGAATCTTGCAAGAGAGAAAATTCTTAAAATTTTAATATTTTGAATATTGAAGTTTTAACAGCCAATAAAATTTTAAAGTCATGTACATGCTGAAAATAAACTGCTGAGACAATTGTTCTTCTTTTTGGAGTCTGTTTAGGCTAGAAATTAAGAGAAGGGGGTTCTGAAATTAGATTATCTGCATTCAAATAACAGCCCTCTCAACTCTTGGCTGTTTGACTGTGGCCGGTTCACCTAATAACTTTCTTCTTGAGACTTTTTGTTTTTGGAATAGGAAGGCAAGCACTTGCCTTACGGAGCTATTTTAAAAATTAAGCAAAATCAATACTTTAAAAATGAATATCTTCAGGGCAATTTGAAACTTAACAAAACTTAATATACCCACACCACAGCACACACATGTACATGGGTCTGAATATATACTTGTAAAAACTTGATGCAACTGCCTTTCAACTTCTCTGAAAAGCTTTGGGAATCTTCGACGATGAACTGAGTGAGACTTTATGAAACTCTTTAATAGACAGTGTCCCCAGAAAACCTGAGCCTGGAAAAAACAGCCAGCAGACGATTTAAATGAGTATATGATCTAAAGCAAACTGTCTTTTCTTTCCTTTTAATGTTTTAATTTTCTTTTTTTTCTGTTTCTGAAGATCAAGCGTTCGGGAATCCTGCCATCCCATTTTCTGATCCACCCATTTATATGCACGATGCATTTCAGTTTTAATCTTAAACCTGCGGTTCTTCTTCCATACTTGTCTTCCCTTGAATTATTTTGCCTGCTTCTTTCCAGAAAGAGATGGCTGTTTCATCTTTGCCTCCACCCGGTCTGACTTTCATGTGCGCCTACATTCACTTTCTTTAGCACATTCTCTTTTAACTTGATTGCTGTTAAGCTTTGAGTGCACTCTTCTCTCAAAGGCTGATGAACAGCTGGAGGCCTTGAAGAAGAGGGAAAATTATTTAATGACATCTTTAACAAATGTAGACATTTACACAAGGTTAGAAAAATAACACTTTATTTTTTTTCCTTGTGGAGGAAATATCCCTGTAGCCGTTATGCAAACCGTTAACTTTCTAACTGATCACTTGTATGTATTTTCAATCACAGAAATTCACCTTTAAGACCTTTTATATGCAGAGCCTTGAGATAAGGACAAACATCACGCACATACTGCAGGAAGTATCGGCCTTGACTTCAGTGAACGTTTAATTAAAATATAGACCCCCTTGTGTTCACTTTGTTGGATGAATATCATTAAACGAGAATTAGTAGAGTTCAGCAATACAGAACTTAATAGTATGGAAAGACTGTACAATCTATCAGACGAAGCTAGCAAGTGCATACTTACTTCCTGAGTAACAGAAACCTTTGTGGAGGTGGCATCTCGTCTTTTCTGAAATGGTTGCCTTTTAAATTATCTCAACAGTAAATTTTGTGTGATGAGATGACCGGTTTTGCACTTTTGCGTGTACTTTGTGTGGCCTACAATATGTCCAAATTGTTCACAAAACTCTTCCTCTAAATGAGAGGTTTTTCTTAAGATCCAGGAAGAGACTCAAACTGACTTTCTCAAGAAGACATTAGCAATAACAGTAGATGATTGAGGGAGAAAATCTAGAGGTTTTCCTCTAAAACAAAGAGCCAAACACATATAAATTTACCAAAAAGACAGTATACAATAATTTTAATAACACTTGTTTGATAGGCTTTCTCACAAGATTACAAATTTCTTGAGGATAGGTATTATTTCTGCCCATTAAATATGATTAATTCTCAACAATTGTTGGATTAATGAATAAAGGAACATGAAATGGCACATATATGTAACGAGAGTGCACGTTATGAAGGAATCAATAAACTATACCCCTGACTTTGGGAGCTGCTAAAAAATCTTCAAAATCTACAGTCAAAAATATTCAAAAACAAGGACTAGAGAATGGATCTGAGCTCCATTTACTGCAGGAACTATGGTATGACATACTTAAAGCCTTCATTTTGGTGATGACTGAAACATATACTTACATACGTGATAACTGCTCAGAGACTGAGAATTGCAGAATCTACTTTTGACACTCAAAAGTGACAGTCTGCACATTTCAGATTGCGTGCAACGTCACCCCTTCAGCATTTAAATGCAAAAGAGAAGTTTGAAAGGATGTAGGATTCAAAGTCTGACACTCTTGTTGCTCAGATGAACTCCTTGGCTGTGTTTAATGAGTGTCATTTATCTGGTCACTGCCCTCTGTAGTTTGCTTTTGGATAAATTTACAGACACACCTGGGAGATATTTCGGGTTCCACTCCAGACCTCCTTCAGAAAGCAAATAGCAAAATAAAGAAAGTCACAGGATTTTTTTGATTTCCCCATGCATATAAAAGTTACATTTACACTAAAAACAAAAAATAAAGTGCCACGGTAGAAACTGCATTCTGCATTTAGCAACCAAAATTTCAGCATATTGCTTAATGTGTACTATTGGACTTCAGATCTTATTGCAAGATTTTCTAAAAATGTACCAAAAAAAGAAAAACTCTTTTTCTGGTTTTACTTAAAGAATGTGCACTTACTATCTTCAGTAACTATCTCATTAATGGATCTGGCTCTTTTTCCCTAATTACACATTTATAATAGCAAATAATACCAACAGTAGGTGATTATTACTGGACACTAGGCACCTGCATCACCTAATTAGATCTTTATGTTAATCCTGCCCCGTAGATTCCTGTTATTGAATCTGTGCCCATAGATGACCCAAGTGCCGACTGCCCGCTGTCTTCTCAGTGTTGCTTTTCAGTGAATACTCAGGTTCACCACCTTGACTTAAATTAGAGCTCTCATGCCCCGGTTCCTGAACAGGATGGAAGTAAGATTCTGCTGGTGACAGACCACATGTGCTTCCAAATTCCTGCTTCCTGTGGAATGTTCTCTCGCATAATATGACTATTCTTGGACCTCTGTCTCACTGATTGTTCTCTACTCTGCATCCTCACAGGGTGGCTGTGCGGGGCAGGGTTTACTGAAGGTACCGGGGAGGCTGGAGAGGGGTTTCTTCCCAACTACAAACAGTTGGGAGTTGACTGACTGACATGCCTGTTCTTCAAAGTCCTTCTGTCCTTCCTGCCCCAGCAAGGCTCCCCGACCGCTGTTCTCTTCAGTTTCCCTGCTCCCGGCGGGGTTCTGGTCCTTTTCTCCATCTTCCTCTGACTTTTACTTCTCTTCCTCCTTTTCAAGACTTTCCTCCCGTCCGCTATCCTGTGAAGGAAACATCAGATAACCTCTTCCTTTATTATGCAGACAAGTTGTGCTTGATTCTTCTCCGCTGCTCTTTACCCCGGGGTTGATCCTATGAAGATGCTTCCTTTAGCAAAGTAAGCTTCTTATGTGGAAAGAGATGCTGCCATTATTTTGCCGTAATATGTTTTCCTTCCATTTGAACATGATCAAACTACTGCTTGAGACCAAACAGCCAGTCAGTGGCAAAGGTGTGATCTGAACCCAGCCAGTTCCCTGCACTCAGTGGATGTGTGTGGAAATGCCCATTCTTAGCACGTAGCAGTGACAGATCCCTTAACACCTTGGGAGCTAATCTTTTTGCTCATTTTCTAAGACTATAAAATGTTGCCTTAACTTGATGAAACTCTAGACAGGCTTCTTCCTGACTATAAACCCCTGACCTCCCTTTTCTTAGAACATTGATTTTAGAAAAATTTCAGTTATAAATCCTCTGCCCCTTTGAAGTGTGCCTGTTCTTGGGAACATTCTTTGCCAGTTTTATATCCTAGGAATTTTCTTTCGCAGGGACCTGGGAGCCATCCTACTGAAACGTAACCGTTGAAGGAGACAGCGCCCCTATCTCCCGGTCTCTGTGGAAGGATGAAAGATAGGACCCTGATTCTGATGGTGACATTTAGCAAACACAGTTGGCCTAGTCACATTGACCAACCTCCCACCTAACCTTCCCCAGTACCTTTCTAGTAGCTCACCCCAATGCTTCAAAGTCCTCCTGCCTTTCGTTTCAGTACAGTTGAGTTCAGTTTCTCCCTCCTATCTCAGTAATCTTGAATGAAGTATTCCTTGTCTGTTTAATTCTCTGCAGTGCAATTTTTCTTTGACATGTCTTATGCCCAAATATCTCTGCACTGCTGAATAATGGAAGGTGCATGCCTGATGCTACCAAACACTTCCAAATGCTTTCTTGTTCCTTGAAAATTGTACTACAGTTGTAAAAACAAATCCTATTGATTAACCAGGTCAAAATTACTCTCTCTTTCCTGATGTAAAAAGGACACGCTGTGAGAATTATTTTTAATGGGGTAGAAATTTTTTTTTCTTTGGCTAAAGTGCCACATAACAAGATGTTATTATGAAGACAGAGGCAAGAACACACACAGCTGCCTTTTTAAAAGGAGAATTCACATGCACGACCCTTAGGTTACGTCGCACACTGCTGACATGGCTATCAAATTATTTGCATTAAGTTCTCCAGTAATTCACACTGCATTTACCAAGTATTCAATTTTCATTTTTTTCTAAAATAGAATCTGTGCCTTAATACATTGTAAATTAACTTTTTTGCATTCTTTTTTCCTCTTATAAATATATATATAAAGAGAGAAGTATAGTCAGTTTACAATGTTGTGTCAATTTCTCATGTACAGTATAATAGTTCAGTCATACATACACATACATATATTCATTTTCATATTCTTTTTCATCATAGGTTACTACAAATATTGAATATAGTTTCCTGTGCTATACAGTATAAACTTGTTGCTTATCTATTTTATATATAGTAGTTAGTATCTGGAAATCCTGAACTCCCAGTTTATCCCTTCCTACCCCCACCCCCCCGTAACCATAAGTTTGTTCTCTATGTTTGTGAGTCTGCTTCTGTTTTGAAAATAAGTTCATTTGTCTTTTTTTTTAGATTCCACTTATAAGTGATATCATATGGTATTTTTCTTTCTCTGTCTGCCTTACTTCACTTAGCCAGAATATGTTATAAATTAACTTTTATGAGGAATTCTATATGCGGGATTCTCTCAGATAAGGGTGCTGAATGCTTTCTTTATAACCTAAAACATTTTATAACAATCCTTCGTATCTAGATGGTTTTGAAATGGCTGCTGACAGCAACAACCAAAACAAAACAAAACAAAACAAAATACTCTCCTGTTTCTTTGAATTAGAATCTATTTCTGGAGGTCTGCTTTCTGTATGAAAGAAAGCTATCAATCCATCAGTTTATCCATATGTATTTTTCCTTTCAACACCAGTGTCAGGCAATAGAATCCAAAGCTTTCTGCTAATGGTTTCTTTAGCAAAATCTTTATCCACCTGCAGTGCTAATCTCTAGCTTTAAATTCAGGATGAGAGCTAACCTTTGTTTGGTATTTATTTCCTTCAGTCTCTTTTCTGTCCTTCTGTTTTTATTTTAACAATGTAATGGGAAAATAGAACTAATCCTATTATGACAGCATGCTCTGATATCTACTTGGTTTCTTTCAGCCTCTTTTAAATCATGTTTCAGAGTAGTCGTATTTAATTTCTGAAAATGATTCAGTGCCCTGACTACTGAGAGCCCAAAATACCAGAATGTAATATCCCGTCTAGCTCTATCCGTGTGCGTGCAAGTGTGTATGTGTGCCTGTGTATAGCTCGTTACCCATAGGATAACATACACATATGAAGATAAGTGTACTTATTTACATGTAATGTTTTCTTCATGGATTAATTTGTGGGGATCATTATTAAATTATCTTTAGAAATATTTTCCAAATATAAATCTGAATTACTTGATAAAATACAGCTGTTTATTTTCAGCATTTGAAACATTAGAAGTTTAAAGTATACTTTGAAGTCATTTAATTTTGATGGATGGAATTTGACGTGTTGATACTGTATTATTTTGATATTATGATCACTCTGTGTTAGGCACTGTATGGAGGAATGAAGTTTCAAAAACATGGAAGACATGTTTCTATTCCTGGGTCTGATGGTAGCAGTTTTCCACCTAGTGTACACTAAATTGCTTGGGGAGCCTTCAAGTCTTGTGGGCGCCATCCCAGGAGATGGTGATTGGCTTAATTTTTAAAAGATCTCCAGTTGATTTTAATATGTATTCACTACGAGAGCCCTTGTCTTCTAGTCTAAAAGGAGAGGCTGGGCTACCCACAAACAGGTGTTCCCCACCATGTGGTAGGAACCTTGGATAGACATGCACAGGAAGTGTGGGAGGTGGGGAAAGATCAGAGAAGGCTACTGGAGATGTTTTATGGGATGTCTGCCCCGGGTGGGGTTGGGGTGGGGAATGGCACCGTAATTTGAGTTTTGAACATAGAATTTTTCAAGCAGTGGAGAGAAAAGTGGGCGGGAGTGGGGAACATCAAGGGAAGAAAATCCAGAGCGAGGAAGCTGTTTACAGAAGGAGTCATGTAACGGCCTGTGTGTGAGAACTACTTGCCCGTTAGCGTTTTAGAACTTGCAGGTGTACTTCTGGGAGTGGCAGACAAGGGACTGCAGTGGAAGAGATCAGGAAGCGTCATTAAACCTTGCACTATTTTACAGTGTGTATCCAAATCCCTTTCTAACCAAGAGAAAAATAGAGTAAAGGAAGAAAGACAAGGAGGCTCTGCCCAAGCGCTCAGTTTTGAGAGCTGCACATAGAAAGATCAGCTACATGCGCCTGATCGATTCTGGTGGTCACCACGGAAAGGAGAGATGCTACAGATTGATTATAGTCATGTATGAAAATACTGTTTTTTGATATATTATGGAAGATAAATAATACCTAAAACATGAGTAAAATGAAATAAATTTTTGCTAATTTGATCTTATTCCAGGAGAAGGTTAAAAGAAGTATTAACTCCCCCAGCAAATAAAACATGTTTATTAAGGGCATGCAATGTTCTAGGCACTCTAGATCAATTTTGGTCTGCAAGGTTGAGTCATATATTTTTGCCGAAGTATCCTTTCACCATACCAATAAGGAATAATAAAGTCCAATAAAGTCAATTAATTCATCATTGGTTTTAAGGTTACCCTTCAAAAAAATTAGTAATTGAAAATGTACATTTCTGGATCAGAGAGAAAGAGCACACATTTTAAACTTTTTTTTCTTCTAAGATGCCATTAAGATGATATTAATGGAATAAAAAGGGTTTAAATTCACATTACTGAAGAAAGAGGGGTGATGGCCAAGAAAAAAAGTTCAACATTCTTAAGATACACTAAAAGAGGGCTGAGGAATAGTTCCTGGTGAAGTCAAAGCTGCAAACTAAGATCAGTAAGAAGCTGGTTGTAGCCAAGGCAATGGCAGAAAGGCTTTGTGGATCTTGGATTGGAGAAGAGGGTTGATGTTGGACAAGCTAATACAGAATGAGGACGGAAAGATGAGGGGATGTGGATGAACTACAAATCAATAGGTGAAATTGTTGACTAATCACCTCCCTCCATTCCAGACATTAACATCACTAACTCATCACTGAAAAAACTGAATGAATTCTCTGATGAAGGACTAAGGTAATTAGTATGGGCGTGAGAGCCTCAGAGAATTCCTATTTAGGGTCCCAAAGCATGAGGTCCCTAAACTCTTGAAAGTAATCATTGAAAAGCCACGCCCACGACTTGAAAGCCACACTCAGCTCTTTATGGTTTCATTCTTCACACTGAAGAGTACCAGATCTTAAACCCAAATTTGTAATGTGTAAGAACCCAATGTACTCAAGCATACAAGATGACTTTGGTGTAGCAGTGCTACTTTTGGGATCAAAAGAAAAATTTTGAAAATCTAAAATTTAAATTTGTAGCATTAGGGAGATTCAGGAAGAAATTGTATCTCCACAAAAAGAAAAATACAAAACAAGAACAAGACGCAATAACAAAGGAATCATTAGAACACAAGAAAGAATTATTTTAAATACTTAGTGTGAGTGTAAAATTCAAATCAAGTGGAATAGTTGAAAGATAAGGAAAAGGAAATATTCAGGAAATATGTAAGACAAAGGAAGTCAGGATATATTATTTAAAAGTTACAACTATAGATAATTAAAGCAGGAGGTCAAACATCCAGCTAAATGGTATTTGAGAAAAAGAATAGAAACATAAGGAGTAATTATTGAAGAAATAATTCAGGGAATTTTCCAGAATGAAGAACACAATACTATAGATTAAAAAGACCTATTTAGACAAAAATACCTGTTAACCATATTGGGAAAGTTAGGAGAACCAAGGCTAAAGAGAAGATCCCGAAATTCCACAGTGAAAAAGCAAAACAAGTCAGAAACAACACAGGTAACTTACAAAGAAAGGGAATTAGACCTACTGACTTCACAATTTCAGCAGCAGCAGTGGACTTGGAGGACAGTGAAGAATGCCTTGCAAGTGTTTCACTTTTCTACCGACAATTTGGCTGCCTAGGGAAATCATCAATCAAGTGTGAAGACCGACTGAAAATTTTTTTAGACATTTAAGAAATCACAAGGCTTAGTTATCGTGCATCTTATTTAGCCTGTTATTTTAAGAGGTACTTCAGCAAAATGAGGGAATAAACAAAAATCAAAAAGTGAATTTTAAGCCAGTAAAACAATCAAGGAAAGTCCAGAATGAAACTGGTGGACAGGTTTACATGTCAAGACTGGGGCAAAAACAAAAATTGCTCTGGGTGGATGATCCCCATAGGCTTAGGTCATGGTAGAGTCGGAAAATACAGAGCACATGAGAAAAGCAATTAAAGTTCTTCTTTCAAGTAATTAGTAACTGCAAGAAAAACATATAAAGCATTCTAGTAATGGAATTGTTACAGCAGAATTCTCAACATTACAATAGTCAATATTCTAATACTAACAATAACATAAAAATGTATTCATTTCACATTTCAAAATCAACATAAAGTCAAAGAGCACGGAGCCAAGTTTAACTGATTTAATGGGACTAATCTTGACAATAAGAAAGTAAAAGTGCACATGACGAAGCTGGATAGCAAAAAGAGAAAAAAGAAAGACATTTGGGAGGTTAATGTTATCCATATCGTGATATTTTAATGTTTAGCATCAATAATACTGTTCATATTCTGTGGAGAAAGAACGATAATATGAAACATTATTTAGATAGTGGGATATTTAGATAAGTTTGGTGATGTAATTAAGACTAGGGGTAAAAGATAAAGCGGGTTTGGTTGAATTCAGCATAATCAAAGAAGCCAAACTCATTTACTAAGTTGAGAAAAGAAAAAAAAAAGCAACAGAAATATGTTATTTAAAAATATGGGAGTAATCACCAGGAGAAACAGTTATAAGAGGTGAATGTGTGGAGGGATAAGGCAAGACAATGTTAGATTTGATTTTAAACAAACGTGTTTGGTTTCACATAATCAAATTCATATATTACTTTAATAAATAGATATAAGTTAAAAGTACAAATTTCGATGTGTACTCTGCAGTCATGAAATTTATGAAAGTAGCTACGCTCCACTCTCCAGCAATTATTTTCCGATGGTAACCAGTTGGCAGCCACCATAGGGAATAACTGACAGTCTGAACCATTTTGCAATCCCTAAAATCTAATGAGCGTCATACTCAGTTTATTTGATCCTCTCATCATCCTGGCTACACCTTCCTCATCATATTTATAGCTGTTACTGATTTTCTAAACACATCATAAGTCAGCTGCCTTTTTTTTCTGTCTCTACCCCTGCCTTCTATGAGATGTTAGAATGTATTGACACTGTTGATGACTTCCTCTTGAAAATTGTGTATTCCTTTCTATTCTTGACAATGTTTCCTCCTCATTCCTCTTACACCTTTTCAGTGTCTTTAATTTGTTAAGTCTTTATAGTAAAGCTCCAGCTCTCTCTTTTCATGCACTCTGCTGAGTATTCATTTCTATAAACATGATCTGTATTTAAAGTCCAACTTCTTACCCAATGTTTTTTTATATATGTAATCATACTGTACACCTGTCTTCGAATAACTCACTAGCACCTTCAACTCAAACTCTCATGAACTCGAAACAATTCTTCCTTCACCTGTCCCATTCCATCAACTTACTGTTCCTCCTAAAATAGACCTCTTATCTACCTATTTTACCACCATTTAGGAAAAAAACAAACAATACTCTGTGGGTGATTATTGTGTGTACCTTGTTCACTGGTTATTTTAATGACCAAACCGTGTTGATTCGTCCTTTGTAATAACTTCAGGATAAGTCTCCTTGACTCTTTACTCTAACCTGCATACATTTTTAGATGCCATCCCTTTATAAAAACATTCAGTGGCTCCTTATCTTTCATCCTTCCCCCTCACAAATGATCTGTCCTGGCTAAAGGAGGTCTTGAGTCTTCCTGAAAATGTGATGACCATTTTATCTTCACAGTTTTGTTTTCAAAAACACTGTGATCTCTTTACACCCCTTAATTGGATTCTACCCAAACTTCAAACAGAGCTTGATCTCACTCTGTCCGTAAAATCTTCACTCACTCTGCCTATACTTGGAGTTCACTCAGCCCTTTGAAACCTATAGAATTTTCTACTCATACTAACCACTTGCCATTAAATCCATTCTATATGTTAGGCTGTAACTTTTTTTCCCTTGGAAATGATTTGTCTTAACCACAAGGTGCTAAGGATTTGCACAAGATTAAAATGTATCTTATGCTGCTTCAAATTCCCAGCATTTAACAGTGTGTCCTACACATATTAGATTCTCACAGTATATATTTTTTGATGAGAAAAATAAAATAGAGAATATATTTTCCCCAATTTTTTCAGATTTCTCAAATTTTTCTCAGATTATACATTTAGAGAACTGTAGTAAAATACTTAACTTTTTATAGAAAAAAATTTTATCACAAATTCTATCATTATATCCTAGAATAAAAAATGTTAACAGGTATGCATTATTGATTATTAGAAGCTTAATAGGTGTTGGCTGATTAAGATGTCTTAAAATATTCCTTTAAGAATCATGACTGTTATCATGTGTCAAAGGATTATATTTTTATTTATTTATTTATTTATTTATTTATTTATTTATTTATTTAACTTTTTTTTATTGAGTTATAGTCATTTTACAATGTTGTGTCAAATTCCAGTGTAGAGCACAATTTTTCAGTTATGCAAGAACATACATATATTCATTGTCACATTTAAAGGATTATATTTTTAGGTTAGCAAAACAACACATATTATTAAAGAATGTAGCTTTCTAAGTTTCTACTGAAAATGGCTTATGTCTTATGAGATTCATGGATCAGGTATTTAGCCAAATTTTGCTCAGTATAAATGATGCTAACTTGGGAATAAGTGGGTAAAGTTCAAATGAGATTTTAAAAAGTTGAAGCAGAAATAATGAAAAAGATTAGGAAAACATATGGAGAGAAATAGTCATCTGAATTTTTCTTACATCAAGATTGTCCGTATATCCATGATCAGCTGGTCATCAAAGATAAGAGATTAAACTGGAAAGACAAGTGATATATGCATCTTAATATTCTTATCTGTGTTATTCCTGAAGCTGAGCCCTCAATTTCCACCTGGCGGGGATAATTCCCTCCCAGGATACTGAGTTTTGAATTACTACCTGCGTTTATAATTCAGCCTCATTTAAAATATACCACAATTAATAAATGACCTCAGAATGTTAATATCTTATAACAACAAATATTTATTTTTCACTTGTGTTACATACCAGTTACATGCTATTTGTCATGTTGCTGCCTGTGTCTTCATTCTAGGTCCTCAGCTGATGGAGCAATCTCTAAGTGGGTTGTGCTTTTATGGTGGCAGAAGGAAAGGAAAGCATGGTAGTAATGATGGATCTTGAAGTTTCTATTTAGAAATGACATTGTACTCATTTCAGTGACAAGAAAATTCATGATCTGTTCTCCACTGGGAAAAGATGATAAATGACTTGATATATTCTTCTACAATAATATATTCTTCCATAATTTATTCCTGGCATTGTATATATAGGTTTATTTTCTTTCTGCTTGTAAAACACTCATTTCTTTCCCAAGAGAAATAACTTAAAAGTGCCATCCATTGTAGCACCAGGCTTAAAGTCCAGAGTCTCTACATTGGTTTTGGATGTAAAAATCTCCTGATCTAGAGATTTATGAACTAAAATGATAAGTCATATCACATACACACTCAATTTATAATGTTGGAAAGGGAGAAGATAACTGCGATAAATATTCATATTAAGAAGGGAAGAATGAGCAATGCCTTGCAGGCACCTGTTTGTTACATATCTGCTGAGGTCCAGCTGTGGGCCAGCTCCATGTGTTTTCACTCTGGGATTCAGGCAGTTGATTACAATCTATCTGGGCCATTGTTGAGCTCTAAGGATAAAGAGTAAAGAGTAAGTTGGATCCACAATGACTCTTAAAACTCTTTCTAGGAACACATTCATAACTACCACTCATGTTTTATTGCCTAAGGAAAGTCACATAGTCAGAACTGACTTCTAGAGCTTGGAAATAGGTAGAACACATTTTGAAAAGTAATACATCTACCACATTAAATTAGCCTAAGGCTAATACAGGTTCAAGAGATTTGTGTGTATGCGTCTGTGTTAAAGGCACAGACAGCAGAAAGAGCAAGAATACAGTTTCTCAGTATACTACTTGATATAGACTAGTTTCCTTTAAGTGGGGAGAAACTTTTAAAACATATTTCTAATTGTCTATAGTGTATTCTTTGTGAATTTCCTGGCTTCTTTGATATGTATGATGATTACGAAGATAATATCTTTGCCCAAGATGATATGCCTCCATTATTTATAATTGCTTTATATTATCAAATTCAAAATCAGCTTTTTGAAGTCCAGATTCATCTCTCATTTCCTTTCTTCCTTTACTGAGAGACTTGCATACATAATATGTAATAAAGTGGACAGGACTGCAGAATGGCTTGTCAAAATGAGTTACCCTTATTCTTCAAGCAAAGCCAAGTTGGTTTTTTAATGCATATTTCACTTCTAATGTTGGTGATCATGTCAAGAACAGGCCCATGTAGAATGGACCTATTTTAAGTGAATTTTTAAAAAAGTTGTTAAGTTCATATGCAGTTAAAGAGAATTGTTCTGAATTCTTCTGACCATGGTTTTCTGTCACACTAATCAACAATGTATCTGAAAAGCAATACGGGGAGATTAATTGATATTTATTGAGTATCCAAGAGTTCAGAAATCATAATGAACTACTATATTCACCAGTAACTGAAACGGCAAGGATCAGTCTGTGACAGTCCTGCTATCTTATCTGTAGTTTCACCTTTGGTCTCTAATAATAGTATCTACTCCAGGTGAAACTAACATGATTTGGCCTTAGTATACAATATATTTCAAATGTGTAAACTAGTTTGGGTAACAAATGCTCTTAGAGGGCAAATGGATTTATAAAATATATTAGATATGATTTCTACAAATCCTAGGTAGACTTGGCCTTGGGCACTCATTCTGAATATTATGATAACTAAAAATATAACAGTAACCCATATTAGCTAAAGATATTTGTCTAATAATGGTAACATGTTTTGAGAAGCATCTGATTTATCTAAAAGATATCAGTAACCCTTTACCTTGACATAGAGGTGCTATTTTGGACCAAAGAGAAGTATAAAAACATTAAAAATACAGAGAATGAAACTCAATAGAGAAATTGGAATAGAATGTGTCATGAAAGGTTCGTGTTATGGATTATGTATTATGTAAAATTGTTGAGTTATTAAGTCTTGCATCACAGAGGAAGATACATTTTTTTATCATCACTTCCTGATCGCATTTATTAGGACTGTTTTCTCTGCAAGTAACAAAGACCTCAATAATTAAACAAGAAACAAATTAATTTAACTGTCTTTATGAATAGATTTGCTTTATTTATAATAGCCACATAAAGAATATTGCAGCCAAAACTTAGAACTTTCATTTGTTTTAATCACACATTGAGCTTTTCATTAAAATTGACCACATTCAGAATCATTAACCTAGCTCAAAAAATTTCAGATTTCCTGAACATGAAGTATTATTTATTTAGAAATCAGCAATGAATGAACCACAAAAAAGGCTTCTATTCTTGGAAATAACAAAAATGAGCAGTTTTAAATAGTTCATGATTTAAAAATATAACTGATATTTAAACATGTTAAAGTAGATAATTGTTAAAATACAACATATCAAATATGGGTGATGCCCCTAAAGTGGTAGTTAGAGGGAAAATGTATAATATTGAATATTCATATTAAAAATAAAGTTGAAAGCTAATGAGCTAAGTTTTTAAGGGTTAAGAAAAAGAACAATAGACAAAATAAAAGAAAATAAAATGAATGAAATAATAAACATAAACATTAATGAGATTGGAAACAGACATGCTGTAGAATAGGTAAATTAAACCAAAAGGTAGGTTCTTTGAAGCAACTCATGAATGATATACTGCCAGTTCAAATTAATCAAAGAAAATAATGAGCAAGAGAATAAAGTCACAAATTACATAAGAGGTGAAAAGGGAAAAACTGTACATATAACTATACATATAAAAGGGAGAAACCAAAGCATATAAATGACTGTGAATAATTTTATACCACTAACCTTGAAATTTTAGATGTCATGGATACTTCTCGGGAAAATTTCAAAAGCCATTTCAAGAAGAAATGGAAATAATGAAAAGTTAATTAGCAATTAAATAAACTGAATATGAAATTCAAAATATTCCTTCAAAAACACTAAGTTCAGATAGCTTTGTAGGTGAGCTATTCTAAAATTATATCACAGATATTTCCTACTTTTCCAGTCTCTTCCAGGGAATAGAAAGGAGGTAACTCTTCTCTCTACATGGATTTAACAAGATTTTAGGTACTAAAATCAGATCTCAGGATAGAAATTGAAATTACAAATCCATTTCAATGATAAACATACTTGCAAAATTCCTGAACAATGTGTTAGCAAATGGAACAAAACCAGAATATACAATAACCAAGATTTACTTATCCCAAAAATACATGGTTTGTTTAATGTTTGAAAATAGTTTAATCCAGTATACATGTTAAAAGAGTAAAGCATTAGAGTTAAGCAAACACATTAACATATACACATTAATAAAAATAAATAGCATCCATTTATAATACATTTAGGAAGAGAAAATCATTTACCAAATATAAAGAAAGACATTAAGCAAAAAGCATCCTTCACAGTGATATGTATCTCCTTTAAATCATGAAGATCATGACATTTACTTACACCACATTATTCAACATTGTACTATAAGTTTTAGCCACTGCAGTTAGACAAATAAAAAGAAATAGTGACTATAAGAATTGCACCAGATGAAAGAAACTGTCATTATTTGTAGGAGACATGATTGCTTACACAGAAATCTCCCCCGTCTCAAAATCTAAAGGTTTAATTATAATCAGAAATAAAATTTAATGACTGATGAATAAATAATACAGACATATGATATAAAATAGATTTTATATACCAGCTTGAAATAGCTAGAAAATAAATCACCAGGTGAAAATGAATGAGCCTTTCATGATAATAAAACAATAAAACTTTATTGAATGAACAGAAATATATTCCAGGATAAAGAAGTGCAGTATCTTTAAAAAGTAGAATTTACTCATTGGATCTTTATATTTTATAAACATGTTTTATATATTTCAAAGTAAAGGAAAAAATGGGGATTTGTATGCCAGTTCCCACTGTTCCTATCTGGGACTGATTGGTCAGGGGGTAAATATTGATAATGCTGAAATAAATAATTGCAAATATATCTTCCTTTGCAAGAATTAGCAATAAAGCCAATATACCAACAGAATAGCATAGCTACAACCAAATAATTTATTTACAAATAATTTATTTACAGAAAAGTAATAAATATTAGTCCCATGGAAAGTAAGAATAAAATTCATGAAGGTAAAATTATAATACATATTAATAAAAATAAAAGTACTTATTACTATTGATAAAACACTCTGGTAAAACTTATGCCCTATATTAAGCATATTTCTACGTTTTTGTCTAAAGGTGAGTTTTTTGTCTTATAATAGATATTTTATCCAGTTTCTAAAAGAGACACAATAAAAAAATTTGTATAACAAATAAGACCATTTATAGAATGATTGAATTCATGAAACTGATTCAATAGAATTTAAAACCCATTGCTGTTTTAAAATGAAAAAAGAGCCATTAAAGAACTAAGCACTAAGCATTATGAATTTAACATGAAGATTATTTGTAGTAAGCTCTCAGCTAACAGCTCTAGTAAGATTGGAGAGTCTAGAGATTAAGCTTGATCTCTGATGACAGACTGTCAATCACCCCATCCCTAAATTCTGTCATATACCAGCTGCGTAAGCCTTAGCAAGTTATTGTGTTGCAGTTTCTTCATCAGAAGTATATTCATGCAATTAGTACGTCCTCTCACAGTCTTTTGATTATGTAAGTTAATAAAAATAAATGCTTTTAAATTATTCCTTCACACATGCTAAGTTCTCGATAAATGCTAATCTTTAGTATTTAGTTAGAGTTGAACAACTAGAATTATTAAAGTTAAAATGGGAAAGGAAAAATGTTACTATAACTACTACAATTATCATGTTGCTCACATTCCAAGATAATATAAAATTTAATTAATATCTTTAATTTAATAATAGTTCTATTTTTTTAACCATGATTACATTACATGTATATAACAAATACAAGATTCGTCTACATTTTGGAAGTATGAAAATGAAAAAATATATCTTGGAATGTAAACAATAAGGTATTTAATATTGCCTTGAAAATTTAGCAAACGATCTGTAGATTGAGAGAAAAGAGGGCTACATAATTTTTATTCCAGATTATATCATTTTATATCTTGATAACCCAAGAAGACTAAAAAAAATGTGAATTTTGAGGGATCAGTAAAGATGAAAATATATATTTGTAGAAATATAAACATCTTTTATAATTAAATTTATGCAGCTGATAAAAATCTTTAAATTGCATTTATTCAATTAATGCATACTTTGCCATGATTATTTATCAATACATATTTTATAATATACATACATATGGTTTAGCATTCATGAAGAATTAGTCTTGATCCTATATGACACATCAAAATTACCACATCTCTTTTGACTCTATAAAAGTTATATTGTTTGATCTTTATGTATTTGGTGTTGTCTTCCTCTTAACAGCAATAAATATTGCCATACTAATTATGTTTAAAATTGTTACATAAAATTATATTATGACTATAAAGAAATATACCAGAATAAAAATAGAAGTTAACTTTTTACCACAACAATGTACTGTTTTACAATTAAAATAGATTTTGAAAATGAAAAAGTAAAATATTTGAAATTTAATATGGTCAAAACAAAAAATGATTGTATATCAATGACTAGAAAAATAGCCAAATTTTTAGAAAGTGTTTCTGAGTTACAAATATGGCTCTTTGACCAACTCCCACTTTTCTAACTAGTACTTTTAGATTTGAGTTTAATTCCCTTTTGTTTGGTGCAGTAGTCACTGGAAATTTAAAGTAAAAAAAATTTCAGGATATCGATACAGGATGTTTCTTACCGATTTAAATGAAACCAAAAGTAGGTTAAGATAAATTCCATATTCTCCTTCTGAAGTCATATAATTCAATGCAAACACAGCAAGAATGAAGGTGAGATGATGTTGGCAGGAAAAATAAATAAATCCCTAAATGAAAATATACGATTTTAAGAACTATTTCATAAGTAAATGAGCTTAAGAAATTCATCCTAGTAACCAATAATTTTTACACAAAGCATTTGTATGACTTTTCTGGTCTTTTGATTTAACACCACTTTGGGCGCAGATTCTACACAGTTCTGATTTATCTTGGCAGTAACATCAATGTGAAAAAATATATTAATTTATTTTAATAGCTGTATTAATGGAAATCTAATTAGTCTGTACTATTTTGATGAGTTATTTAGAAAGAAGGTCAAGAATATAAATATAATAGTTGTATTATAAATTTATTTTAAACAAAATATCCTAAAATATTTATATAGTGTAAAATATTTTGAAAATATTTTCTAGGACACTTATATTTGTTATCTATTAAGTAGATGAGTTTTTCCCCTAAATTTTGTAGTGTCTTGGCATTTTAGGGAAAGTGTGATAAGTATCCTTTAACGGGCAGTGATTACCAAGTTATAATAGGTACGGGGTTCAATATGGCAGATGACTTAATCAGAGGGAAAGATTGTTAGTGTAGGATTCAGAATTGTTAAAATTTATATGCCCTTATCTCACTCATTGTTTATTCAGTCCTTCTCTAAAACAATTATGTGTTCATTTCACAACTCTTCTCTCTTCATCCTCTTTTTTTTCTGGTTATCATAACAAATTCCTTTATCTATGAGATACTTTCATTTACACTAAGATTTCATTTACACTAAGGTGTAACTGATAAAATATATCCTATTTAAAAATGTGCCTTTTAATCAAATAACTTAAGAGTTGGAGATACAGAAAAAATAAATACTTTGAATATTAAAATTTCTATGCTCCTAATTTTCAAAGCTGTTTCAATTCCATTTTGACTATTCTAGTGAATTATCAGAAGATTGACTCCTAGAAATTCTGACTATCAGAAAGTGACTTGACTTTTCCATTTTTGCAAAGCTGCTCGCCCCTGCCAACCAAAATATAAATAAATGAAACATCATTCTATGTGTGATTTGGCACAGTGAACATCCAATGTATTAAAAACAAATAATGTTTTAATATAAAGGTACTTTGTATAATTTTAGGTTAAATTGTGGAGATTCCACACACAATCTATTTACAGCATAGTGAGCAAATATCAACATGGAGTTGTCATTGAATTAATTTATATTTTGATTTAATTTGACATGTTAAGAACCAAGTCTCAACACATGTTACCTTGTAATACATTAAGCAATGTCAACGGATACAAATGTAATTTTTTAAAATTAGGAAAAACCTTGACTACATACGAGAACTTACATGCTGGCACAATTATCCCATTTTAGGTTCAGTGAAAAATTAAAGTTGACAAAGTAGAAATGAAATTAACATACTTTGAGATGGAAACATGTTCACTCTAATGGATTAATTTCTACATTCACCTGTCATCTTTCTGTTTCAGCAATAATAAGGTGGAAAAAACTTAATGAAGTTGGATGAACCTGTAAACTTCAATACAAAGTGAGTTCACTGATGTGATTATGGCTTCATCATTTCCTCTATTAGAAGGCCTGATTTTTCAAAAATATGAGCATTTTTGCTGAGGATTCTTTCTACATGAGAATCTCACCTAGAGTCTTAGGTTAGCAATGGCATAAAATACATTACATTCATCTAATCTTCTTTTTAATCCAAAGAAATGTTTCCTCTGCATACAGAGCTAAAATAATATAAACCTCTTGAGTTCTATTTATGTCTCAAGCTGAATCACTTATAAGGAAAATATTTAAATTAAACAGGAGATATTTTTCTCTATCTTAAATTTTCACATTTAGAAAATTAATGAGACAAAATCAATAATTTAGGAGAGTTTTTTGAGCCATTCAATTTTCTAAGAATGTTTTTCAGTATTAGGGACACCCTAAAGTAGTCCAGAAAAGGAAAAGCCACATATCCAAATATTTTAAATTATTTTAATTTTTGAGTCAATCTATGACTAAAATTGAGACTTTGTCCTTATTCTTCCTATGGTTTCCAAATTATTACCATAATTCTTAAGATGATAGTTTGAGATACTTTAATAATGTTTTATTAGCTTATTTTCTTTCTAGAAACTTTAACTAGTGGAAATAACTAAATGTGGGATATACCATCCTATAATTTCTTATTCATTGATACTTAAGCTATTTGTCCACTTACTCGATAAATCTAGAATTTTATATTATGCCTATCCTAAGCACAGTTATTCAAGCCTAAACTGAGACATTTGATTTCTAGTTCCTCTTTTATGTTTTATTATTTTTTTAAATTGAAGTATAGTCAGTTACAATGTGTCAGTTTCTGCTGTACAGCACAATGACCCAGCCATGCATATACCAAGGCTGTAATTAATACTGGTGATGGTTAGCTCTGTGCCAAAATCCATCCTCTTGCTCTTCTATCTTATGCATTTTATCCATGTGGAGTATAGCAGTGGGCACATGGATAGACCGTTTCCCAGCCTCTAGTGGATATGGACCAAGTTCTCTCTAGTCTAATGTGAGTAAAACTAACGTGAGTCATTTCTAGGCCAGAGATTTTCAGATAAATCGTGTGTCTTCTTCATACTTTTTCTTTCTTCTGTCTTC
This sequence comes from Vicugna pacos, assembly GCF_048564905.1. NCBI lineage: Eukaryota > Metazoa > Chordata > Mammalia > Artiodactyla > Camelidae > Vicugna > Vicugna pacos. Next base: position 6,062,412 of record NC_133015.1, read on the forward strand.
TGGATACAAATGACAATGGGGCCTTCACGGATGTATAAAATGGAAATGTAAAATGGTCTAGGTTCTTGAATTAATACACGGAGATAAGCTGCCTTTTATATGAACAAGAAGTCATTCTCTATTGTCATCAACCTCTTATGTAGGTTATAAGAATACAGGCATACCTCAGAGACATTTGGGGTTTGGTTCCAGACCACTGCAGTGAAGCAAATATTGAAATAAATTGAGGTACAGGAATATTTTGGCTTTCCAGTGCATATAAATGTTATGTTTACCCTGTATTGTAGTCTATTAAGTGTGCAGTAGCATTATGTCTAAAGAAACCAGTGTACATACCTTAATCAAAAAATATTTTGTTGCTAAAATATGCTAACCATCATCTTAGCAAGTCATAATCTTTTTGCTTCTGGTGGGTCTTCCTTCAGTGTTGATGGCCACTGACTGATCAGGATGGTGGTTGCTGAAGTTTTGGGGTGGCTGTGGCAATTTCTTAAAACAAGACATCAATGAAGTTTGTTGCATCGACTGACAACTTTTTTGTGAACAAATTCTCTGTAACATGTAATGCTGTTTGATAGCACTTTACTCACGGTAGAACTTCATTCAAAGTTGGAATCAATCCTTTCTAACTTTGCTGCTTTATCAACTAAGTTTACATAATGTTCTAAATCCTTTGTTGTTATTTCAACAATTTTCACAGTGTCTCCACCAGGAGTAGTTTCCATCTCAAGAAACCACTTTCTTTGCTCATCCATAAAAAGTAACTCTTCATCGGTTACTTTTATCACAGACTGCAGCAATTCAGACACATCTTCAGGTACTTTTCAGGCTTCTTGTATCTGACTATCAGTTTCTTTCCCCAGGTTATGGACATTCTTAGACTTTTTTTCCCCTTTGAATATGCTTTCTGCTTCTTTCTCCCTCTACTCCCTAAGATGCCCCTATAATGCATTTTTTGGTCTACCTGAGTGACCCATAAGTCCCATAAGCCATAGTCACTCTTTTTCATTCTTTTTTCTTTTTTGCTCCTCTGATTGGATGAGGAGCACTGCTGCATGAATCTGCTGATCCTTCCTTCTGCCTGGTCTAGTCTGTTATTGAATTCCCTCTATTGAATTTTTGAGTTCAGTTATTATATTCTTCAGCTTTATGCTTTTTGTTTGGTATTTTTAAAAAAATATTTTCTATCTCTTTGTTGAAATTCTCCCTTTGTACATGCATTGGTCTCCATTTCATATCACAATTTGTCAAATGCACCACGTTCGTGTTACTCAAGGATGTCTGTGGGTGGAGCAGTAGAATAAACATTATCTGGGAGCTTGTAAGACATGGAGACACTCAGGTCACACCTGAGCCCTAAAGAATCAGAATATGCATTTCAATCAGATTCCCAGGTGATTTGCATTCACATCATGTTTGTATGTACAATATAGTTTGCTTTTTCTTGAAATTCATGTTAATTTTTATCAGGGATCCTATGTTTCAAAACTAAGCTCTTCACCTTCTATACAGCTCCTGGGCGTACTGTTCACACCATTCTTTCTGCCTGTAATGAAAATTTCCCCCCTTTTAATTGCTCAGTTTCATTCATCTCATTAAGCCTGGGTTCAACATTTCCTCCTCTGGTAAGCCATTTGGGAATATGATCAGAGCTAGTTGTTGTCTTGTTTCTGTGTCTATAAAACTACCTATAGAACTTATAGGTAGTTCTAGTGATGCGACTGCATCGGGTTGTGACTCACTGTTTTTATCTTCCACCCCAAGAAACTATTCCTCTCTTGAAGATCTTGGTATTGTCATCTCTTTTCTGGGGCTTAGTATAATGTCTGACACTTAAATGGTGGTCACTAATTGCTTTTAGATGTAAATTAATGTATGTTTTCTTTTTTAAAAAATGCATGTCTGAATATGACATAATTATTCACTTTCTTATAATGGAGTTATTTCTTTAATATACGTATTCTTTTTATAAGAAATTCTGGTAGAATATTAGATTTTGTTTTATTACTTAATGAGTCCACATGGTTCAAGCTTTACTTTGAAGGACTATGACATAAATTAAATGATTTTGCAAATACTTTGGAGTCATGTGTATTGTCTTGCTGTGGAAGTGGTTAGCACATGTCTTTTAAATTACAAAGTAATGTAGATTTGAGTTAATAATTCAGACATGGCTGATAAGTATTCAAATGGAAAGTGAGAAAGTTACTCATGTCTTCTTTCCCCGTTAACTTAGCTCTATGCCCAAGAGGTAACCATGTTAACAGTTTGGTGTATATCTTTCTGTGCTTTTTCTATATGCACTGGCTAGTATAGACACAAATCTACATATAAAATATTATTGGCTAACATTTTAAGTGATCATTTTCTGCATCTCTCTTTGCTATGTATTTCTCCAAGTCTTATGTTTGTTTTGTTTTTTGCATCTTATAGCATCTTTTGCAGTAAGGAATTGCAAAATTTTAGGTAATAAATTATGTTAAGTTTTACTTTTATGGCATCTGGTTTGTCTTTTCCTGTGTCTCTAACTCTGACTGCCGAAGTTTTACCCCACTGGACTGTAAAAACAGGGATGAGGTCTGTTTTGTTTAAAAGTACTTTAAAGTCACCTAGCAAAGGTGTTGCACCATAAGGACTCGACAAACATTCCAGACTGACTGCCTCTACATTTCTACTAAATGCGTTTCACCAATTGAACCCACTTTAAATTCTACACCAAATCTCACCATTTAAATTCTGCGGGGTCTCAAAAGAGTAAGAATACTTGAAACGATTAAGCAAAACCTCTATAATTAAGGTAAGTTTTATTATCCATCATTCTGAAAATTATATATTAATCCATATCAGAACAAATTTATCCTCAGGCTTGGAAGCTTGATTTTGTTCATAGAGAGCTTATTAAAAGAGTTCTTAAACTAAAAGCCAGATGCCTATACATGACTGTTTGCAACACAGCTCTCGTGCTGTGAAATAAAATTATAATGTAAGGCTGATTTCATTTTCTTGCATTTGCTAATTTGTTAAGGAAACCCATAATTTTTTTTAAATATAAGAGGATTAATAGCTAATGCTATTTTTGAAACATAATACAAAACCAATAGCTGTTATTTAAATATAATAGCTAATGACTTATAGCATTAATTTTAAACTTTTATTTTAGAAACATGTCTGAATATTATGATACATTGCTTTAATTGTCCAGTACTGTTAAAGGTAAATGCTGCTTTTCAAGAGATAATAGGAAACAGGGATGGGAATTGTATGGGAGAGTATGGGAGAAACTTATCTACGGACTAGAAAAATTTCCCTCACATACTTATTATTCTGAAGTGATTTTTTGTTTGTTTTTAGATCAGGAAAGTGTTTGCCATTCATAGCTGTAAAACTATTGAATGACTACCATGTGACTGCCACCACACTGGGCAGGCTCCGTATGCCAGCTCATTAATCTTTACAACAAACTGAAGTGAAAAGTCTTTCCATGTCGCATTTGACATTTGAAGACACTGAGGGTTTAAAGGGATCAGGCCACTTGCCAAAGGTTACCTAGTGACTAAATGGGGGACCTAAAAGTGAAACAGCTCTCTTTCACTGCAAAATCCATGCTCTCTGCTTTGTGCTCCTAAGAGTTTCAGTTCTCCCAGGAGAGTTGAACTTTGTTCTCTGCAGAACCAGAATTAAGACAGGTCCAGGGTTTCTGAGGTAGCCTGTGTAATGGCAATGGCGTGGACGACAAAGCAGGGTGATGTTTGGCGGAATCTGGTGTGAATAACATGATGTGTCTCCACCTCAAGGCCATAAACTTGTAGTCACTAAGAGGATGACTATCCTGACATATTTTCTGGGAATTCATTCCTACTGGGTGTGTTTGGTTGAGTTCTGCAACAAGTTGTGAGCACATTTGAACAAGACAAATAATCTTTGTATTTGAGCCAAAGCAGAAGCAGAGATTGTGAAGAAAGATATTGGAAGAATTAGACTCTCCCACGTTTTGAAATTGTGGATTTGAATTAAGCGTCCCTAAATCATCAAGATGCCAGGAACCCCCCAAATTCTGTATCACCTTCAGTATTGTATATTTGCCTCTGGAGAGAATGAAATGCAATGGGATCATTCTGTAAAAGATGAGTATTGACTGACTCTCCACCTGTTAGAATCAACCTTGTGCAAAGCTCTGGAAATAGAGTGGTGACTCAGATGGGCACAGGTCTGGCACTCATGGGACTTCTTAGGTAAGCAGGTATAAAAGTCAATGACAATAATTGTAATAGAGCAACTGCAGAGTTCTCTCAGGACACACTGTATTTCTTCGCTTGTAAGACACCTTGAAAATCAAAGGCTTTGGTGTATCATTAATAACATTCAGGATTTTTGGAAAATAGGAAAACTACTGTTTTGAGTGTACATGTCATTTGGAAGACGAGTCTAGATTTGCATGACATTCAGTTGATATGAGACATGTTCAAACATTTCTGAAATCTAGACTCATCTTCCAAATGACATGTACACTCAAAGTAAATGTTTAAACATGTCTCAGAATTGAAGATGTCAGGGAAGACTTTCTTGGGAACTGATATTTAATTGGAGACCAGAAAGTTGAGTAAAAGCTAAGGGGGCAAAGAATTGAAGAGGGAATATAGCAGGCAGAAAGAATGAATTAGGCAATGTTCCTGTAGTGAACAAGAGCAGCGATCGCTGGGACTGACAGACAGGAGCTCCTAGGACTGGACAGCAATAGGAATTCCAGGTAAGGCTGACTAGCATGTGACACTTTAGCAAGCTTGAAAATCATGACATGGATTTCAGACCCAATCCACCAAATGGTTTTATGCAGAGGAATGACATAATCTAATGTCGATTAAAATATTCTGACCTCAACATGAAGGAAAAATTGAACAAAAATCAGTATGCGGAGGTATCAGTTGGGGTACTACTATATCTGTCCCAGCGAGGTGACTGTACGCCAGCTGTGTTGCAGGGATGTGGGAATTAGATATATCTAAAATACATGAAGGATTTTGAATAAGCTAAGGAAGAAAGTTCTGAGTGAAAGTTTTTTTTAGAAATAGATCATCTATAGGAATGTTTGAGAATCTCTCTGGCCAGGCTAGTGCCCAGAACTCTGCAGAGCTTGTACATCAGTCAGTGAATACACGTGTGCAGTCAGCACTGTTCTGATCGTGGGGAGATAAAATGCAGATGATAAAGCCATGGCTATATTTTGATAGTTTCTATAATATAAAAGTTGAGGAAACAATCGAATCAATTTTGAACTAGAATGGCCCCAAGTTTAAGAAGTAAGGCATGGAAAGAATAAATGGGATTTAAAGAGGTTAATGCAGGTGGTGGAGGCATTCTGCATGGGGCAAATAGCCTGAGTAAAAGCAGAGCTGATAGAAACACAGTTGGTGCCTGACATTCAGTTGATACGAGTGAAGGGAAAGTTACATAACTGGATGCTGGTCTTGTTATCACATAAAAGCATGCACAGAATCACAAAGGTCTGTCAATTCTGCTTCCCGCATTGTTCTCCAATCCACACTTTCTTCTGAGGTGCTTTTTCCAAAGTGAGTATCTGTGAATAGCTTTCATGTGCTCAGCATCCTTTAATGTCTCCTCCACTGTCTGCAGGACAGAGTCAATACACCGTAATATGACTCAGGAGCCCCATGATCTGTCTCTTGCTTAACTCTCTGGCCCCATCCATTACTCCACCATGCTTTAGATAGAAGGGGATTTCCCTTTTATTTTTTTTTTTTTAGCAGACATACAAATTCTCTGTCATCTGTCACTTGTTGCACCTGACTTCTGTTCCTTCTCCCTGCATCCTCCCGTCCTTTACTACCCTTCCATGTTCATTTAGACATCACTGCCTCCAGAAGCTTGCCTTTTCTGTCAATGCAGAGACTGAAACGACACCTTCTTTCCTGGTAACATCTTGCTTTTGATTCATACCTTAGCACTTTGAACCTGAATTACACCTGCTTATAGTTACGTTTGAACCCTCCAGTAATGCACAAAAACAACAAAAACAAACTCTGTGAACTTCTGGTGTATGTACTGCATTGTGTTTCTGGTGATCTACAATAAAACCCAGCATTGAGTAGGTCCTGATTATCTCTCTGTTGAATGGTTGATGGGCTGAACAGCGATCCTTGTTGAGAAGTGAGGACTAACCTTGGCTATTTGGGGATCTTCTTGCAAGTGATTTTAACTATAAATTGAATGGGGTTTAAAAAGTTTTTATAATAGCAGTCAGTAGTCTCAGGCCAAATTCTGGCATGTGGCTGACTCTGAGATGGCCTGTGAGATAAAAATGGGTTTTACATGTTTAAAGAGTTGGAAAGAAAAAGAATATACAATGAGGCTTTGTGGTCCACAAATCCTAAAATATTTACCATCCGCATTTGCTATCTGGCCCTTTACAGAAATAGCGTACCAAGCCCTGTTCAACAGAGACAGGTAATATGCCGTCTTTGCAAACATTCTCCAGAGAAATGATGACACTGTGTGCTTTAAAGATGTTTGGCAACTTGTATTCTGAGTCTTTATTGTTCTTGCTGTTATTGTTATGATCTATCAGCTGCTTTTTAAAAATCCTGTTACCTAAATTGTTTCTCCTTTATTTACGTAAACTTTAAAAAAAAAACCAGGGAGATTAACTAAATTACTTCTTTTATATCTTTTTGAGCTGGTATTATTTTATAATAATGTGACCAGGTTTAAGCTATGAGGTCCTGCTGCAATAAAAATGTGGAAGAAAGGAAAATGGGAAATGATACTTCTTAAATTTGCTTTTTCCGTAAATTAACCTATTTAATTTTCTGAGCAATGCATGAACCGAGTAAAAGTTTACTTTTTTGTCGTTACTTTCCTGTTTCATCCACTGTATCGATCCTCACACATTGTATTTATCAAATAAATAATCGCTGAATAAATGAGTTAAGGACCTGATAAGGTACTTTGGCTCAGAGAAACTTGGTCCTAGTCATATGACCAGTAAGTGATACAGTTGATGCTTTAACTGAGGGCTTTTGTTAAGGCCCCTAATACTTTCAGTGTTTAAATACAGGTGCTTTTTATCTTAAGGTTTCTTTAAGGCACATGACAATTATGATACGTTCAATTATTCCTAACATGAATATTCAATATTTATTGAGCTGGGCATTGTTATAAGAACTTGACAGGAATTTATTTATTTAAACTTCCAAAAAACCTTATGAAGGAAATACTATCACCTCAATTTAAGAGACCAGAAATGAAGGCACAGAGGAAGAAGACATTGCCAAAAATCAACTGTGAGCAATGTCCTGATATGAACCAGCCCCACTGCCAGAGCCCTTATCCACATCGTATACAATTGAAGATGTACTTAATGACTGTACTTTCTGCTACTGTCTAGCACGATGCTGTGTTTGCCTAACGGTTAGCCTTCCTTCATAACCGCAGTGCAGGTCAGTACCATTTTCCTCTTTTGGAAGCTATGCAATAAGTTTATTTGTAAATCAATACAAATTCTATGGAGGATGAAATTGAAACTTAGAGGTTAAGTCATGTATTTACAAAAGGATATTACTATGAGCAAAGTGGATTCATGGAGTCATGATTTCCTGGCAGCTTATTAAAGAAATACACTATATCTTTTTCTCATACTAACCTCATGCAGTTCGTTACCAAATTAGAGATACTGAGAATTGTGATTACCCCATTCGCTGTTTCAACTTAATGACAAAATGCACATTTGATAATTAAAATATGCAACATTTTGAAGAGCTCAAGACTCAAACTGATGGCAGGTAAATGCCAGCCACCATTACTGATGGTCATTTTAATTTCTGTATGAGTGATAAATTATGTAGCATAGAATACCTTTATCTTGGCACTGAGAAAGTTATCTGGTGATAGCAGAAAGATACAAGCAATCACTTACAGAGATACTTACAAAGAATGGTTTATACTAGTTTGTAGACCTATGTGCATATCCATTCTGTATAGTGACTGCATGTATAGATTAGAACAATGTGTAGTAAAATGTACCTGGGCTAGATTTCTGAGCAAATACAGTATGTAGAAAAGCATATTTATGTTTCTTTCCCCCAAAACTACTAAAAGGGTGGTAAAGGAATTGTTTAGAGACATAACTCAATAAGGTCAAAATGAGAGAGAGAGAAAAGAAAACAGTAAAATTATGGAAGCTAAACTTGAGCTAAAAAAGTGATCCTTGAATTACAAGAAGTAAGAAAGCCATATCTTAAGGTGGCAAGGTGAAACCTGAAAAGTGACCCATTTCATTCCATAGAATCTTTAGAAGGTTCAGGAATAGGTAGCCCTGTTTATTTTGGGGGTTGGGGTTATCGTCTGGAAATCTGAATATTGTCTGACGTGAAAACAGCCTCGTTAACTTCTCAGTGCCAGGGAGCTCTCTTTCATCCATTCTGTGAGGAGGTGAAGGGAACTCTTGGGGACACCTTGGAAAACTTGACTGGAAGGAAAGGCGTGGAGGGTTGGATGAGATTAGGGGAGGTGCCAAACTTCCAGAAATGTATGTTGACATCGTAATGGACGATTTGATGAGCCTAGAGCTTCCAGTAGGGATTGAGGTAAACTAAACTCTGACCACTATAATTTAGATTTTTTTTTTTTTTTTTAGGGAAGGGTGAGCAAACAGTTACTGTGGTGATATGGAATGTTTCCTTCAGTGACTTATACTTGATCACAGAAGTGTTTGGATAATTCTGTGACAGCAGTGGGACAGCTATGCCCAAGGCTATGTGTAATACTGGCCGTATTTAAGGAAGCATAGATCTAATAATTCTGCCTTTGCCATTTTTTTCTCAGCTGTCACCCACTTTCCTCCGTCAGGAGCCCTGTTTGTATTGGGAATATTAATTCCAGTTGTGTATTTTCTCATTGTATTTCACAGGTCTCAGTGATAAGATTTTGGGACCTTACTTTTGAAGAGATGACTGATACCTAGAGATAGTATTTGGCCAGATTTCAACATTTTATGTAGAATTACAGAATTAGATGGGATTTGTGGTGTCCCCTATTCTGAATTTTCAAATAAGGGCCGCCATAATCCTAAAGTACATCTAAATATTTTGTTGGCCATGTGGAAATAATTACTTGGAAGAAGCAGATGCAGGTTTATAAAAGAAAACAAATGAGGAAACTTATCTACTCTCCCAGTAAATCATCAAAGACCACTCCATGGATTAATGATATTTTATCATCCTTGAGGATGGAGCCAATAATGGGGATGAGATCAAAGAATGGGCAAGAACTGTTTGGAGTCAGAAGTTGAATTTTGATTCCCAAAAGAAGGCTAACTGAAGCATTCTACAATAACCTGCTATCCAAAGAAGTACACATTTATCATTTGAAAAATCTTAAATTTTATTGAAAAAGTAGGAAACAGTTCATTTAATAATAATTATTTTGGACTTGTGAGATTTTATTCTTAAATCATTGAATATGGGTACATTACTTACAAGGCAGAATATTTCCTTAAAAATAGGAATATGTGTCCCAATATTTTCCAGCTTCTAAAATTTATGATACATGAATATACTTGGCAGTAATTTTGCTATTCAGTCGTTCAATTGCTAATTCATTGAAGACACATTTGTTGAACATCTTGTTAGGCAGTGGAACCAGATGGAAAGATAGGGGCATTCTCTGTCCTTACGAAACTTACATATAAAACTAAAATATATATTGTTTGAAGTTTTAATAAATGAGGAAGAATCATGCTGATTTTGGAGACCCAATTTCTATGTATTTTATTCTGCCTTATTTTACCTTGATTTTTTTATTTTTAATTTTTTTAATTGATGTATAGTCAGTTCACAACATTGCATCAATTTCTGGTATACAGCATAATGTTTCAGTCATACAAATACATATATATATATATATATTTGTTTTCATTTTCTTTTTCATTATAGGTTACTACAAGATATTAAATATAATTCCCTGAGCTATATAGTATAAACTTACAGTTTATCTATTTTATATCTACTAGGTAGTACCTGCAAATCTTGAACTTTCAATTTATAACTTATGATTTTTGACTAAACTAAAATTTAATTCAGTTTTCATTGTCTGCTAATGGCTAAACTGTGGTCAGTTTTCTTTCTTTTTTTTTTTTTTGGAATATAGTTAGTTACAATGTGTCAATTTCTGGTGTACAGCACAGTGTCCCAGTCATGCATGTATTTGTTTTCACATTCTTTTTCATTAAAGGTTATTACAAGGTATTGAATATAGTTCCCTGTTCTGTACAGAAGAAACTTGTTTTTTTAAATCTGTTTTTATATATAGTAGCTAACATTTGGAAATCTCAAACTCCCAAATTTACCCCTTCCCACCCCTTTTCCCTCAGTAACCATAAGACTGTTTACTATGTCTGCAAATCTGTTTTGTAGATGAGTTCATAGTGTCTTTTTTTTCCCTTTTTTTTTTAGATTCCACATATGAGTGATATGATAGGGTATTTTTCTTTCTCTTTCTGACTTACTTCACTTAGAATAACAATCTCTAGGTGTATCCATGTTGCTGCAAATGGAATTATTTTATTCTTTTAATGGCTGAGTAGTATTCCATTGTATAAATATACCACAACTTCTTTATCCAGTCATCCATTGATGAACACATAGATTGCTTCCATGTCTTGGGTATTGTAAATAATGCTGCTCTGAACATTGGGTGCATGTATCTTTTCAAATTAAGAGTTACCTCTGAATATATACCCAGGAGTGGGATTGCTGGATCGTATGGTAACTGCATTCTCTGGTTTTTGAGGAATCTCCATACTGTTTTCCATAATGGCTGCACCAAACTACATTCCCAACAGCAGCGTAGGAGGGTTCCCTTTTCTTCACACTCTCTCCAGCATTTATCCTTCATGGACTTTTGAATAAAGTTGTCATTTTTCTTTTTCATTTAAACAACAGCATTTTGCCTTAAGGCAAGCTGTTCATTTAATTCCTTATCATTGTGGAAATTCTAACCAAAAAATGAGATAAAATAAATCATAATACTGCTTAGACAAACCATTGCCATATACATAAGATAGAAAGGAAAAGCAAGTTATATCTGTGTTTGAAACACTTATGACAAGAAAATATAAATGAAGTATGAAGTTATTAGATTCTCATGATTTGAGGAAAATGATTATAGTTTGTAAGGGACAAACTTAGTTGTAGCTGAAATATATATACTGGTGGATTTTAAGATCTTTAAAATGTTATGTGGCATTTCTTTTTTACAATGAATTTTGCAATAGTTAATATGTAAAACTTAAAAAATAGAGAATAGCATGAAAATCATCATTTTTAAAATCTATGATAGTCATTGAATCTATTTTTCTGTTTTTTCAAGCATTTTTTAGTAAATGTGTATGTGAGTATATGCTTTTTATGTAAGTGTAAACATATGTTATATTTAGTTTTATATTCTGAAGTTTTCAATTCAGGATTATATACCATTAAGAATTTTTTCAAATCATTAAGACTTTTTCTAAAATATATTTTAAGTAACTGCATCATATTCCATTTTGCAGCTATGCCACACAACTATCATTTTAGGGGAAATCTATCTAGTGTGGCTATTGCATATTCATAATATTATGCAAAATTTCTTCTTAGCCTTTGGATTCAAAGATGACATCACATGCTATATCTGTGTGTGTGTGTGTGTGTGTGTGTGTGTGTGTGTGTGTGTGTATGTGTGTGTGTGTTTGTAACAGATGGCCAAAAGGTGGTTATGTATATGTTCTTGATCTTAAATGTGCAGACATTAATTACTGGCTGTGTTTCTGAGAATGGATGTTTCCTGTCAGCTGCACAGAGAATAAACATCTCTGAACCATCTTTGATCATCTTCTTATCACAAGTTATGCGTATATATTCATCCAGTATTGTTTCAGCTAATGTTATTTCTGATGTATTTCATTAAATGGCCATCTCATCTAGTTAGAGCATATTTCTAGCTTTGGAAGTTGGAAAGGGTAGCTGTCTACTTAATTCTCTCAAGGAACATCAAAGACCCTTCGACCTGGTGCAATAAGCCAACAAAAAAGTCAGAGCATATGGTTCTAGGGATAGTCCTGAGTTTAAATTTCTGCAGGCTCACTTACTACTTATTTGACCCTGAGCTATTCATTTAAATGTCTTTAAAATCAGTTCCACTGGCTGGAAAATCCACATTTCTACAGGTCACTTTGCAGAGAGCACTATAAGCAATCATTGTAATTCTTTAATAACACTGGCCCAAGCGTACAAGGGATGCAACAAGTGGTGATAATTACGATTAGTGTGATTGCGATCTGTAGGGACTGGGCCTACTTTCCGGAACTCAACATCCGATCAGCTACAGATGAGAGACCGTGAGAGACTACAGAAAGACAAGTGGTTCCCTGTGAGGACAGTAATGCAGTCTGTGAGTAGGCCATTTTACAGCAATGCCACTCTTCTTCTAAATCTCACTCAACAGCAAATCAGTGAGACAGACAATTTTAATTATATAGGCCCCCAGGAAGGTAATAAATGGTTGTTCATAAACACTCCCAGTGCTTTTTATGAGATAAAGATAGATCTGTGGAACTGCGCTTCGTTTTTGGGTGGTGCCCACAGATGGGCAATTGACTATGATGCATCAGTCAGCAGAGGCTAATAGTCCCCAAAGGAAGCTGTGGGGGCCTCCCTTAGAGGATATTAACGCTTCAGAAATATATATCACACTTGCAGATGACGAAGCAGGACTGGCTAGTATTGCTAAACGTAATGGGATATCTATTCATTTACTGTTACTATGGAGTTTTAAAAGATTATTCAAATTTTCTTTCAAAATTAAGAGAAGGAGTAATAAAGCTAACATTTCCTGTATTTTTACCAAAAAGTTGATAATTGATGAATTTGTGCATTTAGCTTTTACTGGTGTAGCCACTTACAAAAATGCACACACAATTAAACATAAGGAGAAAGATTATTTAAGTAAACCTATAAATGAATACTTAAATTTTTGTTCCGACTCAGTAAAATTGGGCATATACAAATTTTAAAAACAAGACTTCTTTTAAAAAGAAATGATAAAGATTTCAGCTTTAGCTATTTAAAAAATTCATTTATATTTAGTTAATTAATATAGCCTTAACCAGCAAGTAATAGTTCAGATGATGAAAGACGCAAGAAATAACATTCCTTCCTTTTCTTGTTGTTATGGTTTGTATATGATAAAACCAGTGTTTATCTCAGGAGAGGGTATAGCTCAAGTGGTAGGGCACATGCCTAGCATGCACGAGGTCCTGGGTTTGATCCCTAGTACCCCTCTAAAAATAATAAATAAATCTAATTAAAACAACTAGTGTTTATCTCTAATTCCAGAGTAACACTGTTCTCTCCAATAGCAAAAGGAAACTATGAGAACTAAATGTTTTCTTTAAACAAATTGTACTCTCAACCAAGCAATCCCTCGTGGTACCAGAGAAAGAAGTAAAATTTACACAAACAACTAATATTTTGCTATAGCGAGCACGGCCATTTGTGTAGGTGTGCATGTACTATGTGCATGCATACCATAAAAGAACAACTTGCACATATAAGTGGAATTCTTTCATTTTGAGCCACTTAAGTCAAAATTTATTGTTATTTGCATGAAAGCTGGCTGATACTGACTTTTGCACAATGTATGAAGAAAGGTTTGCCCAAGGGCATTAAAATTCATAATGATATTGTGATAAAAACATGCAAATTTACTTTAATGTATAAAATGTCTCAAATTCCTGAATTATTATAAAATGCTAGTTTTTTTATACAGACTTCATATTTTAATTAAAAGCCACTAATATTTTTCACTGAAAATTTCTTCCGAGGGACTTTATTAAATTTAAAATATTAGCAGGTTCAATGTTTAATTGAAATGCATTAATTCATAACTCATTAATTCATCTGTACATTCAACATGAGAGGGGCCTATTATGTGCCAGACACTTTTCTAAGTGACAGATATTAAGATAGTGTCTGGCATGTAATGAAGCTAGCCATCATTCATTTAGCATCTACTATTTTGAAATGTTTCATCTATTGTTAACACATTAATGGCAGGAGAGCCAAGTACTTAAGCACACGAGTTCTGAAACCAGACTAATGAGTTGTAATGCAGGTTTCTCCCCTTGCTAACTATGTCATCTCATTTTTGGCCTCTCTGTTAATTACTTCTCTCACCTACACAGTGGAGAAAAAAACTGCTACCTATGTCCTTAGGTTCTTGTGAATATTAAATGAAGTAATGCATGTAAAAGACTTAAAACCGTATCTGGAGAATTTTAAGTATTTCAGATATTCTAAATATTATTATTTTTACTGAATGATAGGGATAATTAATCCTGAATCCTGAATGCTGGGAATAATTATTGTTATGAGATCACACTAAGTCAGGTTCAAGGGACTTGTCACAAATCTCACAGCCAGTAACTATCAGAGCTAAGAATAAAATGTCGACCTGTCAACTTCCAAATCCCAAGCTCCATTCCCTTAACATCAAGTTTTCCCAAGTTTGCCAACTATCAGGGCAAAAGGGTCACTTTGTTGTTGTTGTTGTTGTTTAAATGGAAATATTCAAACTTCATTCCAGGTCTTTGAGAAACTCAGAAGGGTTCCTAGTACAAATGAATACCGAGGAAGGCTTGGGGGAGCCATGTTCCTTTGGCCATGCTAAATTCTTACAGAAACATTTGTTTTTTTCCACTTTTAATTTCCACTCGTCATTTCACAAATCTACTGGGGATCCTTTCACCTTTTTTTGAATTCACACTTCTTATTCCTTTTGAGACAAATTTTTGTAAGGTTTTTGAAAAAAGACAAAGATTGGTCTTGGGATGTGAGATGCACCCAGCCAAGAAAATAGTAGGAAATAACTTAAAAATAAATAGTAGACATAATTATTCTTTAGGTTTCTTGGTCTTTTTTTTTTCAGTGAACCAATGTTATAGGACCTGTCATTTAAAAACAACTGTCTACTCCCCTGAAACTCTGTCTCCCATCTTTCTTATGTTTTCTATGACATAACTTCTTCCTAACAGTCATACAAAAGATATTTTGAAAATATCTTTTCAAAAAAGATATTTTATATGAAGTCAGAAATGCAGTCTAAGAGCATATTGGGTTTGTGTGTGTGTGTGTGTGTGTGTGTGTGTGTGAGTGTGTGTGTGTGTGTTTAGTCATCCTAAATCTTACTTCCTATGGCTGGCAAAGATAAAGATTTGGAGAACTGGTAGAATCATTCTTATAACAACTATACAATTTTCCAGTTTGCTGCATAGAAACACCTAGGCTTCCTTGAAAGTATTAAGCATTCTGAATATTATGACAATAATATTTTAATTTCACAGCCCTTGCTAACAAATTCTTTATAAATCAGCTTAGTGTCTTTGGTTAAGACTGAATGATATGGTTTCATTGTGCTTGCAGTAATAAATGAGAAGGGGAAATCTTATTGTTTCCCTGTTCTCTTATACCTTTGGAATAAGATATTTCAAATTTAAACAGAACATTTCTCAACAACTACACAATTACACCACTACGTGGACAAAATCACAAAGGAACCCACGTGACTCTTCTACTGTTCTAAGGAAGAACAATAAAATATTTTTTAGCCTATTTATTTTATGAAATAAAAAAACATAGCTTTTTGCAAAGATTTCCAATGTTTGTAAATTTCTCTACTCCTTAAAGGAATCTAATATATAGGAGAATTATTTATTCATGTTTTTTGCCTCACCTTCTTCCCAAAGCTGGAAGTTTATGGAGTAATATTGTACTTCTTTTGAAGTGTATATCAAGAAGGGCATTTTATTAAAATACCACATAGATCAACATTTGAATTCAGGAAAATGGAGGATTGAGTTATGTACCTTACAGGGATTTTTCAGTCAGCTGCTAAGGAGTTCATTTTCAAAATTTAATTTAATTAAGGTAAGTAATTATTTGCTTGAGAATACAAAAATGATGTGGTAACGTGCACACTCTTGATTCAACATCTATATTGTCTCACTTTAGATATCTATATTGTTCTTTAAAATTGTGTGTGTGTGTGTACACACACTCATGTTTTTCTGAAAACAGTACAATATGAAAAGCATGTAAGCTCGTAGGGCAGGGCAGAAAAATGACTAAAACATTCTGCTTCAGGGCTGAAGGATTAGTGAAGGCACTAAGTATATGTCTAGTGAACACTTATCTGAGCCATCTGTGGGCAGTGCTCACTTACACTGCAGGTTTAATTGATCAGAATAGAAGTGAGTGGTGAAGGATACTGCCTGGATGGAGTATCAGCTCTATTAGTCATTAGCTGGATGAGATTTACTTAATCACTCAAAGTATTAGTTTCCTTATCTGTGAACTAAAATACCCATCCCTATACAACAAGGATTTTAACAATGATAATGAAAATATTAATATTACTAACAACCAATATGAATAGAATGCTTTGTATTGTCAAGCTGTCTCTTGAGAGTTTTTCATACACTGTTATCTTTTTATTTTTATTTTTGTGAGTGGATTTTAGCTTCTAATCTCTCTGAATTCACAAAGTAAAATAATTTAATATTTGGTTTTAATTCCCTTTAAAAGGAAAATTGATGTTATTTCTTTTTTAGTTTAGCTTTAATTTTTATTTTTATACATTTTAAAGGTTACACTCCATTTACAGTGATTAAAGATATTGGCTATATTCCCCACGTTGTATAATATATCCTTGGAACCCAGCTTACACCCAATAGTTTGTACCTCACACTCCCCCCTCACCCCTCCACACTGCTGGCAACCACTAGTTTTTTCTCTATATCTGTGAGTCTGCTTCAATTTCTTTGGAAATACAAAAGACCCAAAATAGCCAAAACAATCTTGAGAAAGAAGAACAGAGCTGGGAGAATCACACTCCTTGAATTCCAACTATACAATAAAGCCACAGTAATCAAAACACCATGTTACTGTTACAAAAACAGATGCAAAAGAGACACCAGTCGAAAAGGATAAAGAACTCAGAAGTAAACCCATGCACTTATGGTCAATTAATCTATGACAAAGGACGCAAGAATATGCAACGGAGGAAAAACAGTCTCTTCAGTAAGTGGTGCTGGGAAATCTGGGCAGCTACGTGTAAAACAATGGAATTAGAACATTCTCTAACACCGTGCACAGAAATAAACTCCAAATGGATTAAAGACCTAAGTGTAAGCCTGAATACTATAAAACTCCTAGAGGAAAACAAGGGAGAACTCTCTTTTACATAAGTTGCAGCAATATTTTTTCACATCTACTTTCTAAAGCAAAGGAAATAAAAGCAAAAATAAACGAATGAGAACTAATGAAACTTAAAAGCTTTTGCACAGCAAAGGAAACAGCTGACAAATGAAAAGACAACTTACTGAATGGGAGGCAATATTTGTAGATGATATAATTGATAAGGGGATAATATCCAACATATATAAACATCTCATACAGCTTAACATCAAAAAACCCAATCCGATTGAAAAATGAGCAGAAGAACTGTACAGACATTTTTCCAAAGAGAGAATGAATGTGGGCAACAGGCACACGGAAAGATGCTCAGCATCACTAATCATCAAGGAAAGGCAAGTCAAACCACAATGAGCTACCACCTCACACCTGTCAGAATGACAATCGTCAAAAAGACCACAAATAGCAAATGTTGGAGACGTTGTGGAGAAAAGGGAACCCTCGTACACACTTGGTGGGAATGTAAATTGGTGAAGCCACTGTGGAAAACAGTATAAAGGTTTCCCAAAACACTAAAAATAGAACTACCATATGACCCAGCAGTTCCACTCCTGGATATATATCCGAAAAAAACAGAAACACTAATTTGAAAGATTACACACACTGCAGTGTTCATAGCAGCATTACTTAGAA
Source organism: Vicugna pacos (assembly GCF_048564905.1). Lineage (NCBI taxonomy): Eukaryota > Metazoa > Chordata > Mammalia > Artiodactyla > Camelidae > Vicugna > Vicugna pacos. The sequence continues at coordinate 6,080,345 of NC_133015.1, forward strand.
TTGCCAGGATATGGAAGCAACCTAGGTGTCCATCAACAGATGAATAGATAAAGAATGAGTGGAGTGCATATACATATAATACATAATAGGACAGCGCTCAGCCATAAAAAGAATAAAATTTTGTCATTTGCAGCAACATGGATGGACTTGGAGGGCATTATGGTAAGTGAGATAATTCAGACAGAGGAAGGCAAAGACTGTATTTTATCACTTATATGTGAAATCTAAAAAATATAACAACTAGTGAATATACACTATGTCTATTTAAAAATAATATATAGCATACATATAGAAAAGTGCACATTCTAATTGCTCAACTCTAGGAAATTTTAGAAATTGAAAACATCACTGTAATATACACCCAGATCAAAAAACTGAATATTACTAAAGATCCAGAAGCTCTCATGTGTCACCCTATCCTACTTAAGCCCACAAGGGTACCCATTATCTTGATTTCCAACATAGTAAGTTAGTATATTCTGTTTTTACATTATGTATTTTAGTTCTCTTATAGTCCTTACATGTAAACAAAGTCCATCTCCTTCACATACCATTATCCTTTGAGAAAGTCAGAGGAGATTCATTCCCATGGAAGTCTATGGGGATATTTCTTGGAAAATTGATTCACTGACTTCCAATTCACTGAGTTGGAATTACATAACAAAACAACAAACTTATGTTTGAACGTGACCCAGTCTCTTGCCTACGCTGGAATTCTAAGAAATTTATTTAATGTCTCTGATCCCTAATTTGCTCCTATCTTAAAGAGAATTAGTAAACTTTAAGTGCTGTGTAAATATAAGATAGTAGCAGCAGAAGTAATAATACAAAAAAAATGAGAAATAGCTTTGGGCAAAGGGTGTGTTCAGGAAATGGCAAGAACTGTATACAGATGAGGTCCTAGTGGTAGTGCTGAGTGCATGGTAGAGAGATTGACTATGAGGAAATAGATTAAAATATAACTTGGGAATATAGAGTCAATCTCTTTTAAATATGCAGTATAGCTTAAATTTTTAAAAAGGAACATATAATGTAAAATTACTCTTATTTGCATTTTTGGCAGTGATTGGGACCACATTTTAGAACTGTAGGTATAGTAAGCATTTTTAGGAATTGAAACCAAAAGTAATTTTATTTCTTCAGCCTCTGAAATTTAGAATTTGAAGGATCATGCAATCTACATTGGGAGGGCTGCTTTTTTCTCTTTGAAAAGCCTGGAGGAAGGAAGGAAGAGAAAGAAGGTATATCGTATATAAAGATATACTTGCCACCATTAAAGATGAAGTAATTTACTTCAAATTCAAACCTGACATAACTAAACTGTTATTGTGAATGGTGTGCCCCATATTCTACCCCCACATACACACACTTTGTATAGTTAGCTGACAAAATGACATATTTAAATGTCTTCCAATTGTATTGTATCACATTCTATTTTCTGAGAACTTTTAGAAAGTTGTTCTTCAACTTTATGTTCTAAATTGTGGGTTATCATAATCACCACTAATGATTCGTTCCATTGATTGAATCATTTAAGGGACTCTGCCAGTAAAATGATGAGCATTTTTTGGGGGGATAATCTATGGAATAATTGAAGTCTTTAGAGAAACCTAACTGTGAGTAATAATTCTAATTGCATTTGACTGATATAAGGAACGCCTCATGATGAATTGGTGCAGGAGCTAAAGCAATGCTTATTGTTAATCTGATTTTCTCGTCCTTGCTAAAAATCAAAATAAATTTAGATCATTGAAGAGTGGAGAATAGAGAAATAAAAGCTTGGATTTTTTTTGAAAGGTATACTGCCATTAAAAGCAAAAAAAAAAAAATAATATCCTGAAGTCTTGAACATTGTGGTCTTTGTATCCATAGCCCATGTGCTGACTGGACTCTTGATCACTAGTCTCACCAGAGTATTTGGTGTGTTTCTGGGATGAGGTTGGGTGGAGGAAAACACAGGGGAATTGGAAGATTTCAACTGACATATGACCGCGATCTCCACCAGGGTCTACATACCCAACCATCTAAAGCCACCTTTGGATAACCATATCAACTCAAAATAAACATGTGTTTTAATTAGGGCTCAAATATGTGCTATGAAGGTTTGGGATCAAGACAAGTCTAGCCCCTGCTTTCCAACTATATTCTCAGCAGTTTCTCTCTACCAAGGGTTTCCTATATAGAAATTCTGCAGCTACTACTCCACTCATTTTCAGGAAAAGAGGAGTTTGTCATATAATGGTCCTTGAATTGAAAGATAACAATTGAACTTTTCATTACTAATAACTAGAGATTTATAGAGAGAGTTGCATGGTTCTATATCAAGATTGTTGATATGTGAGACCTTAAATCCTTGATATTTGTCATATGATAATGCCTCCTATTTATAAAACTCAATAGTACTTATATTTCACATTTTTCTTATTTTGATCTGCATGAAAGCATAATGCATTATATACACACACTTTCCATTTTGTAGACAAGAAGCTTAAGGGTTAAGGAGCACATTTAGATAGTGCTCACAGTTAGTAACCTTAGAACTCCAAGTGGAAAGAAAAATACCATATGATATTGTTTATATGTGGAAACTAAAACAAAAACAAAAACAAAAACAAAAACCCACGAATGAACTTACCTACAAAACAGAAACAGATTCACAGACATAGAGAACAAATGTATGGTTACCAGAGGGTAAAGGGGGTGGGAAGGGATAAGTTGGGAATTCGAAATTTGCACCTCTTGGGGAGTGATGGAAATGTTAGCTATCTATCTTGATTGTGGTGGTGGTTTCATCGTTGTTAACATCCATCAAAACTCATCAAATTGTACCTCTGAAATATGTGTGGTTTACTGTACAGGAATGATACCACAAAAGTGTTGAAAAAAAAAAAAAAAGAACTCCAAGTGGAGGGTGCTATCACCACGCTGAGCTCCTGAGAGTGAGTTTTGTTCCCTAATTTAAGCATCCCACTTTCTTCCACTTAAGTTGGTTCTTATCATTCTTCATTTTTGTTTTGATTATTCTTACATTTTTCCTCCATTGTACTGATTACCTAGTTTGCTTTTCAATTTTAAAGAAAGCTTCTCAGAATCCAGGAAGATAAAGAGAAATTGAAATCTGTAATTATGACTTCCAAGCATGTTAGTGATATTATATATGATATAAAAGAGTATATGTCGTTAGGGTATTTGTTGCTCTGTCTTTGTAACAGATGTTTCTGTACATTGAAGTCATGTCTCCGAGTTGCCCTTGTCTTTTCCGATGAAGTTATCCTCTCTCCCAGGAGCCAAGCCCGTTTTGTAGGCTGATTTAATGATGTTGGTAGGAATAGTGTTGAAAGTGATACTGTGCCATCCTGTTGGTTGCGAAGAGGTCATCAAAAATATAGATGACAAGGAGCAATCAATACATCTCTATTATACACAGATGGAAGGGAAGTGTTTAAGACAGCAGTTCCATCATCCAAGGGTGCTTATCTATTCTCAAAGCAGCTGTCTTTAAAAGAATCAATTTTTAATGGGGTTAAGGCCTTATCACTTTAAAAGTGTTTGGCTGGTCTATAACTTTTCCAAACACCGTAATGTCATTTCTCATTTGTGAAGTTCTTTCTCAGCATAAGTGCCTAGAGTAACATCTGTATAAAAGGTAAAAAAGAAAAAAGAAAAAAAAAACTTTTTCTTTAAACAAGTTTGTTAAATAAAAGTTCAGGTTTTGTTCAACTTGGAATTAATTACCAATTAAAATAAAATGCTAATTTTCAACAAATAGTAAGCACGTTAGTTAAACAGCATACGTTAAAAAAAAAAAACCTTAAATCCAGGAGTAATAAAGATGAATCCTTCCTAGAAGAGGTTTAATAATTGGATAGGAGAGAGAAGTGGGTTGGTGGGAATTGAGTGTGCGCTCTTTCATGCTGAATAACGACAACATTGATGTGAAACTAACTCAAGCTTTTCACTAGACCTTGACAACCTGGCATCAACAGCCTCGGGGCCTCAGCTGTTCTTTGCTGAGACTTACTGCAGTTATCTGCCATGCCTGAATCTCACCGGCATTCCGTGACACTTCTATTTCAATGTGTGATGTTGATCCAGCACAGTAACCTTTAGCTCGGTGTTGAAAGACTTGCACCATCTGTTATGTATCAAATTGCCCTGCCTTAATCTGATCTCTACATACTTGAAATTTTACTGTACAACTTTTTTTAATAAACATTTTATGGTTATATAATTGACATGTAATAAACTACATGTATTTAAAGTGTAAAATTCGATGTTTTTACAAAGGTAGACCTATGAAATCAACATCGCAATCAAGATAATGGGCAGATTTATCACCTTCCAAAATTCCTTATGCCCTTTTGAAATCTTCCCTCCCTTCCCCTTTTCTGTCATATCCCTTAGTAACCACTTATCTGTGTTCTGTCACTGTATATTTGTTTCCTTGTTTAGAATTTTAAAGAATCATAATCATAAAATATTTACTCTTTCTTGTCTAGGTTATTTCACTCAGAATTTTTTTTTGAGTTTTCTTTTTATTGATAAGTATAACAATAAAACATTCCTTTATATCGCTGAGTAGTATTCCTTCATATGAGTCGATCACACTTTATTTATCCATTAACCTGTTGATGAACATTTGAACTGCTTCCAGGGTTTTTTTGTTGTTGTTGTTATTACACATATACCTACTCTGAACATTCGTATTCAACTTTTTGTAAAAGCATGTACTTCCATTTTCCTTAGGTAAATATCTAGCAGTGGAGTATCAGGGTTACATGGTTGATATATGTTTAACATTTTAACAAACTCCCAGACCAGACTATTTTCCAAAGTGGTTGCACCATTTTACATTACCACCAGTGCTGTACAAGAGTTTCATTTGCTCCATAGTTTACTCAGTCTTTTTGATCTTAGACATTCAAATAGTGTGCAGTGGTATCTTACTATTTTAACGTGCATTTTCCTAATGACTAATGATGCTGATTATCTTTTTCCTGTGATTACTTGCGATCCATATATTATCAATGAAGTATCTGTTCAGATACTTTGGTAATTTTTAAATTTGGGTAGTTTATTTTCTTATTATTGAGTTTTAAGAATCCTGTATATATTCAGGACATGACATCTTTATGAAATTTGTAATCTGAAAATATCTTCTTTCAATCTGTAGCTTGTCTTTTCGTTCTTTTAATAGGAGTTTTCAAAAAATAGTTCTTAATTTTGTGTAAGTTCAGTTTTTCAATATATTCTCTTCTGGATCATGTATTTGGTGTTGTCTCTGAAAAATATTTGGTCAAAAAAGGTTTTCTGATCTCTTTCCTTCCAGTAATTTTATAGACTTAGTTTTTATATTTGGGTTTAGGGTCAATTATTTAATTTTGGCACATGGTGTGAGGAATGTATCAACACTTTTTTTTGCATATGGATATTTAACTGTCCTATAAAATAAGTTGGGTAGTATCATATCCTCATAACTTTTCTAGAAATATTTGGTAGAATTCCACAGTGGAGAAATTTGGTGCTGGAATTTTCTCTGTGGGAATATTTTGAAATACAAACTTAATTCATTTGATAGACATAGAACTATTATTTTGGAAATTTGTGTCTTTCAAGGCTGTATCCATTTCATTATCCCCTGAAACTTTTCATAGTATTACTTCATTATCCTTTTAATATGTGCACAATCTGTGATCATATCACTTCTCCCATTCCCTATGTAGGTAATTTGTATCTTTTTCTTTTTCTTTTTTTTTTTTTTTCTGGTTAGTTTGGTTAGTGACTATCAATCTTAAGCATCTTCAGTTGCTGTTTTATTTTTTTTTTAATCTAATCTGATGTGCTCCAGTTTTTGAGAACACATTTTGTATGATTTCAGTTCTTCTAAATTTGTTTAGGTGTGTTTCATTGCCCAGAATGTCATCCATCTCTGTGAATGTTCTTTATGATCTTGAGAAGAAGGTGTATTCTGCTGTTTTAAGGTGGAATATTCTGTAATGTCTATTAAGTCATGTTGGTTGATGATATTCTTGAGTTCCTTTTTATCTTTGCAGATTTTCTGTCAAGTAGTTGTTTCAATTGAAAGCAGGTTATCGAAGACATCACTATAGTTGTGGATTTCTCCATTTCTCCTTGCAGCTCTACCAGGTGTCTCTTCTTTTCCTTCTCGTCCTTCTCGTCCTTCTCCTGTTTGTTGCATGGAAGTTCTTTCCCCATTTTTGTACTCTTGACTAACTTACACTATGTCTTTATATTTGACATGAGTTTCTTAAAGATAGTGCATAATTGTATCACATTTTTAAAAATCTACTCGGTAAATATTTTTAATTGGTATATTTAGACCAATCAAATTGGTGTATTAGTGATTATCTTACCATTTTATTATTTGTTTCTCTCTGTTCCATCTGTTTCCCTGAAGCACTTTTGTGATGGCTATTTTAAAATCGTTGTCAGATAACTTTATCATCTGAGTCATCTCAGTGTTGGTATCTGGTAATTATCTTGCCTGGTTGTGGGAAAGACAATTGTGATTTTCCTTTCTTTGTATGATGAGTGATTTCAGATATATCCTATTTGTGTTATATTATGAGAGTCTACATTTTATTTCAATATTCTGTTTTAGCAGGGAGTCACCTTGTTTAAGTTTAACGCACAAGTCCTGGCCTACTTTATGAGCTGTGGTTCTAATGACAGTTTAGTTGTCAGAGCCCTTGCAAAGTGCTTTTCTGGTCTGTCTCATTTGCTGTGTGGTGATGGGAGGTGACTCTGAGAATCTGAGTGCTGTTGATTCTAGTCAATGTCACTGGTAGGTTAGTCAGGGATCTGCCTAGGACTTCTTTAGCAGGTTTGAAGAATCTCTTTCTTTCTTTTTTGTTTTTAATGATGTAAGATTCAATTGTACAGCACTGTAGTTCAACATCTGTATACACTACAGAGTGCTCACCACCACAACTCTAGTTACCATCCATCACCCTACAGTTGACACCCTTTATTTTTCCCACTCCTCAACCTCCCTTTCCTCTCTGGTAACTAGTAATCTATTCCCTGTATCTGTGAGTTTGTGTTTTATTTTCTTTGTTCAATTTTTTTCTATTTTTTAAAAGCATTCCACATATGAGTGAAATCATACGGTATTTGTCTTTCTCGGTCTGACTTATTTTCCTTAGCATGATACTCTCAAGTTTCATTCATAGTGTCACAAATGGCAGGATTTCATTCTTTTTATGGCTGAATAATATTCCATTTTATATATATATATATGTACATATATACATATACATATGCCAAGTTTTCTTTATGCATTCATTCACCCATGGATACTTGACTATTATAAATAATGCTGCAGTGAATATAAGGGTGTAGATATCTTTTTGAATTAGTGTTTTCTGTTCTTCAGAGAAATAGAAGTGTTTTAGTTAGGTCATATGGTAGTTCTAGAAACACTTTCTTTAATTTCCTCTTTTCTGAGGTCAGCGCTTCATCGGGGTGAAGATGGTTGCAACTTGCCATCACAGGGATGTAATTGGAACTCTGGGCTCCCTACCCCACATGCTCCCTCTGCTGGCACCACTCCAGAGGGAAAGAAGAATGCTGGCTGGGCCACCCAATACCACTTCTCTCCACTGCCACTCTGGAGGGTGGAAGGATGATCGTGTGCGGTATTTGCATGGAGGAGGACCTGTATCATCACAAAGCTTTTGATCCTGCTAGCCTGCCCCTCTCCCCACCCTTGGTTTAGAGAGAGTGGGTTTTCCTTTGGGCTTTTATTGTTTTTTTTGGTTTGTGCCTCTTTGTGGTTCAGAGTCGCAGGCTTCCCTACCAGTCAACTCATTAGATATGGGAGATCCAAGAACAAAACAAAGAGAAACAAAACAAATAAAACCACAGCCACCTTGGGATTTGTCCCTGAAGTCTTTATCCAATTTTCTCTTCTCACCTTTCACAGTCCTCTTGATTTTTATCTGTGGTAGTAGATTCTCACTTAGTGAGGAGGATCCAGGAGAAAGAAGTTTATATGCTCCTGTCACTAAAATGGGTCTTTTAAAAAATCAAGTGTACTTCTTAATATGCTACAGATAGTCTACGTGTGGAAGGCATTTTGTGAAATTATTTATACAGGACAGGAAGAAATGATTAGTGTTCTTATGCCCATTTCTCCCTACATCTGGTCACCACTATGAGCTATTCAAGAAAAATGCAGAATTAAGTAGAATAAATACCGTGGCATAGTTCTGGTTTCCATTTAGAAGTCATCATTCAGTTCCTGCAGGACCTTAGGAAAATTATTTAGCTTCTCATTCTCAATTGCTTTGTTTCCAAAAAGAAAATGCACATAACATTGCTTTGTATTCCTCAGCATCTTTTCATCTCTTATGCTTTTTCTCAGCCAATCAGAATAGTTACATGCCTCTTGATTTGGAGAAGTTTTCATCTAATTTAGTCCAGTAAGGTATGAGGCGCTCCTCAAACTTTCTGCTCAAGGCTTCAGGAAAAGAAAAGCCAGTTTTTTTGTTTGTTTGTTTGTTTTTTTCTGGCTGAAAGTGACCAAGGGACATATGAACACTTTTTCAACCACTGTGCAACCAACCATGAGGAGAGCCTAGAATAAAATCTATACTAAGAGTAAACAGTAGAAAATCATGTACCATCTAGAATATTGATAAAGTATTGATTCAAACAGCCTTGAAGCCTGATCTTTTCCTGGAATCTTCAAATGTGATATATTATTTTTTAAAGTTGGCTAATCCAGTTGGAGTTGAGTAGTATAACTTGAAGAAATATCCTTACCAATGTGGATAATAACAATAAAACCCTGCTTATATGATGATGAAAAGTAAATGAAATAATGAATGTTGAATGCACAGTACAATTTAAACACATAGAAGGAGTTCAGTAACTAATGTTGATTATTTTAGATCTTTTGGAGCCTCGAGTGAGGGAGATTAATCCCATATGCAACATGACATTTCAAGTTTTGGAAGAGAAGAATGTATTACCAATAATAGCTATTTTCCCCTTCTTTGTGCTATAGGTAAATTAAGCACATTAATTTGCCTATTTGACTACTGGGACTGACATATACAGCTTTAAACTACTCCTAGACAGAGGCCTCCCAATTCCCATGGTTTCACTTCAAACTCTTTTGTTGTTGTTGAGATTTGCTGAAAACCTTTTAACTTAGAATTGCTTAGTTGAGGATTGTTACTTATCCATCATTTTTGTTTAAAAAAAAAATAAGCATTCTATCATCTAGGGATTGCTAATCTCAAATCTGACACTGTTAGAAAACTATAGAAAACAACACAGTTTTACTATGGAAAATACAGCAAACATGTATATTGTGTGTGTGTGTGTGAGAATTAACGTATTCTGACCCCATGATCTGAAAAGAAACGTATTGAGACCTGAATGTGCCAAAAAATTATTTTAATGTAGGTAAGGATGAGATTTGTACCAACATTCTTTTGCTTAGACAGACTGCACGCGTAGTTATACTTTACCAGATTTAGGTCAACATAGTGACTCACCAACGTTGTGGAAAGTTCAGATAAGATCTCCATGCCTTCCTTACTCTCTTTATTATGATGAGGCATTAAATTAATAACTGGGTTCAGAAATATAGCTGATTTTGCAGTCAGCCAAGATTGTCAAAGTTA